>NC_140991.1:243617711-244210037 GCF_052327205.1 Somniosus microcephalus | reverse complement strand
CCCCCTCACACTCCGCCCCCCTCACACTCCGCCCCCTCACACTCCGCCCCCCTCACACTCCGCCCCCCTCACACTCCGCCCCCCTCACACTCCGCCCCCCTCACACTCCGCCCCCCTCACACTCCGCCCCCCTCACACTCCGCCCCCCTCACACTCCGCCCCCTCACACTCCGCCCCCTCACACTCCGCCCCCTCACACTCCGCCCCCTCACACTCCGCCCCCTCACACTCCGCCCCCTCACACTCCGCCCCCTCACACTCCGCCCCCCTCACACTCCGCCCCCTCACACTCCGCCCCCTCACACTCCGCCCCCCTCACACTCCGCCCCCTCACACTCCGCCCCCCTCACACTCCTCCCCCCCCTCCCTCACACTCCTCCCCCCTCCCTCACACTCCTCACCCCCTCCCTCCACACTCCTCCCCCCCCCTCACACTCCTCCCCCCCCCTCACACTCCACCTCCCCCCTCACACCCTCCCCCCTCACACTCCTCCCCCCCCACCTCACACTCCTCCCCCCCTCCCTCACACTCCCCCCCTCCCTCACATCCCCCCCTCCCCACAATCCCCCCCGCCTCTCCCTCACACTCCCCCCCTCCCTCACACTCCCCCCCCCTCTCCCTCACACTCCCTCACACTCCCCCCCCAACACTCCCCCCTCCCCCTCACACTCCCCCCCTCTCCCTCACACTCCCCCCCCTCCCTCACACTCCCCCCCAACACTCCCCCCACCCCCTCACACTCCCCCCTCACACTCCCCCCCCTCCCTCTCCCTCACACTCCCCCCCCCCTCCCTCAAACTCCCCCCCCTCACACTCCCCCCCCCACACTCCCCCCCTCTCCCTCACACTCCCCCCTCTCCCTCACACTCCCCCCTCTCCCTCACACTCCCCCCCTCTCCCTCACACTCCCCCCCCTCTCCCTCGCACTCCCCCCCTCTCCCTCGCACTCCCCCCCTCTCCCTCGCACTCCCCCCCTCTCCCTCGCACTCCCCCCCCTCTCCCTCGCACTCCCCCCCTCTCCCTCACACTCCTCCCCCCTCCCTCACACTCCTCCCCCTCCTCCCCACACTCCTCCCCCCCTCCCTCACACTCCCCCCCCCCTCCCTCACACTCCTCCCCCCCTCCCTCACACTCCTCCCCCCCTCCCTCACACTCCTCCCCCCTCCCTCACACTCCTCCCCCCTCCCTCACACTCCTCCCCCCTCCCTCACACTCTTCCTCACACTCCTCCCCCTCACACTCCTCCCCCCCTCCTTCACACTCCTCCCCCCTCTCCCTCACACTCCCCCGCTCTCCCTCACACTCCCCCCCTCCCTCACAATCCCCCCCTCCCTCACAATCCCCCCCCGCCTCTCCCTCACACTCCCCCCTCCCTCACACTCCCCCCCTCTCCCTCACACTCCCTCACACTCCCCCCCAACACTCCCCCCTCCCCCTCACACTCCCCCCTCACACTCCCCCCTCACACTGCTCCCCCCCCCTCTCCCTCACACTCCCCCCCTCCCTCACACTCCCCCCCTCACACTCCCCCCCCACACTCCCCCCTCTCCCTCACACTCCCCCCTCTCCCTCACACTCCCCCCCTCTCCCTCACACTCCCCCCCCTCTCCCTCACACTCCCCCCCTCTCCCTCGCACTCCCCCCCTCTCCCTCGCACTCCCCCCTCTCCCTCACACTGCCCCCCTCTCCCTCACACTCCCCCCTCTCCCTCACACTCCCCCCCCTCTCCCTCACATTCCCCCCCTCTCCCTCACACTCCCCCCCTCTCCCTCACACTCCCCCCCTCTCCCTCACACTCCCCCCCTCTCCCTCACACTCCCCCCCTCTCCCTCACACTCCCCCCCTCTCCCTCACACTCCCCCCCTCTCCCTCACACTCCCCCCCCCTCTCCCTCACACTCCCCCCCTCTCCCTCACACTCCCCCCCTCTCCCTCACACTCCCCCCCTCCCTCACACTCCCCCCCTCTGCCTCACACTCCCCCCTCTCCCTCACACTCCCCCCCTCTCCCTCACACTCCCCCCCTCTCCCTCACACTCCCCCCCTCTCCCTCACACTCTCCCCCCCCTCTCCCTCACACTCTCCCCCCCTCTCCCTCACACTCCCCCCCTCTCCCTCACACTCCCCCCCCTCTCCCTCACACTCCCCCCCCCCTCTCCCTCACACTCCCCCCCCTCTGCCTCATACTCCCCCCTCTCCCTCACACTCCCCCCCTCTCCCTCACACTCCCCCCCTCTCCCTCACACTCCCCCCCCTCTCCCTCACACTCCCCCCCCTCTCCCTCACACTCTCCCCCCCCTCCCTCACACACACACCCCCTCTCCCTTCTCCCTCACACACTCTCCCTCACACACTCCTCTCCCTCTTTTCCTTTCTCTGCCTGCCTCCCCTCTCCCTCGCTAGCTCCCCAGGCCCGGCCGGACTCACCTCGGTAGCAGAACGGAGTCACTCCGACAACGGGAGGCCGGGTGCCCAGCGATCCGAAGCGAGCCCGGGGTTCCTGCTGGTGAACGCGGCGGGCCTTTGGACCCGGTTGGCCGGGCTGCAGACTCCCGTGTCCGATTGCAATCGGGGACAGCTGATTCAAAAGCGCCGGTTTTGCCGGTCCCGCACTCATGGCAGGAGAGAGAGGAGGAGAGAGAGAGTGAGAAGGAGAGAGAGAGGGAAGAGGAGGGTGAGAAGGAGAGAGAAAGGGAAGAGGAGAGGGAGAGAGGGAAGAGGAAAAGGAGAGAGAGAGAGAAATTTTTTCAGCTTCAGGCCTGCCTGCAGCGGGCGGAGAGCAGCCCCGAGTCCCCTCTGCGCGAGGGTGAGGAGGAGTGGGGGGACGGCGGCGGTTAGAGCGGAGCGCTGAACTCGAGGCCCAGGCTTCCCGGGCTGCTAGGCCGCGCCCGGCGCCGGCACAGCCACTCGAAACGGCCGTCAAAGTAGGCGAGCCTCCGGGCGAAGGGCAGGGGATCACTTCATTTCCTACTCAAATAAATTGTTATTTAATTCCCTAACACACAATTCAAATATTTACTTTAGTTCCCTAACACACAGAAAGTGTGGGGAAAATAATCGTGAAGAATCAAGATGGCGGCCACTCACCTCGGTTCAGAATCGGGACTCTGGAACAGTGTTCAGAGTTCATTAGACTCGGGAACAGTGCCGATGGATTGGAGGGTAGCTAACGTTACCCCACTATTCAAAAAGGGGGGTAGGGAAAAAGCAGGTAATTACAGACCTGTAAGCCTTACATCAGTTGTGGGCAAAATGCTGGAGTCCATCATTAAGGATGAAATAGCGGAGCACTTAGCAAATGGGGACAGGATAGGACAGAGTCAACATGGATTTACAAAGGGTAAATCGTGCTTGACTAATCTATTGGAATTTTTTGAGGGAGTAACTGGTAGAATAGATGGGGGAGAGCCAGTAGATGTGGTGTACCTGGACTTCCAAAAGGCCTTCGATAAGGTCCCACATAAAAGATTAGCATGGAAAATTGAGGCTCATGGGATAAAGGGGAAAGTTTTGGCGTGGATAGGGAACTGGCTGTCAGATAGAAAACAGAGAGTTGGAATAAACGGCTCATTTTCTGAATGGCAGGCAGTAACAAGTGGGGTACCACAGGGATCTGTCCTGGGCCCCCAGCTGTTCACAATTTACATTAATGACCTGGATCAGGGAGTCGGATGCAGCATTTCCAAATTTGCAGACGACACTAAACTAGGAGGGGGGGTGGGCTCAGAGGAAGAGACCAGGAAGCTCCAGAGCGATTTGGACAGACTGGGCGATTGGGCGGATAAATGGCAGATGCACTATAATGTGGACAAGTGCGAAGTTATCCACCTTGGGTGCAGGAACGGGAGGGCAAATTATTATTTAAATGGCAATAGATTGGGAGAGGGGGAAGTACAGAGAGACCTGGGTGTTCTTGTACACCAGTCACTGAAGGCGAGCATGCAGGTGCAACAGGCGGTCAAGAAGGCAAACGGTATGCTGGCCTTCATAGCAAAAGGGTTAGAATACAGGAACAGGGATACCTTGCTGCAGCTGTACAGGGCACTGGTGAGACCACACCTCGAGTACTGTGTACAGTTTTGGTCGCCTCATCTGAGGAAGGATGTTCTTGCCATGGAGGGGGTGCAGCGGCGATTCACCAGGCTGATACCAGGAATGGCGGGAATGACCTATGAGGAGAGACTATGTAGTTTAGGGATGTACACACTGGAGTTTAGAAGATTGAGAGGGGACCTCATAGAAGTGTATAAAATTCTGACCGGTCTAGACAGACTGGATGCAGAAGGAATGTTTCCCTTGGCGGGTGAGAACAGAACTAGAGGACATAATTTAAGGATAAGGGCTAAACCATTTAGGACAGAGATGAGGGGGAATTTCTTCACTCAGAGAGTGGTGAACCTGTGGAACTCATTGCCACAGAGGGCAGTGTATGCCAGCTCATTAAATATATTTAAGAGGGAATTAGATATATTTCTACGGGCAAAAGGGGTTAAGGGTTACGGAGAGAAGGCGGGGACGGGATACTGAATTAAAGGATCAGCCATGATCTCATTAAATGGCGGAGCAGGCACGAAGGGCCGAATGGCCTACTCCTGCTCCTATCTTCTATGTATCTATAAAAAGAATGATAAGGCCCGCCCACACACGCACC
This sequence comes from Somniosus microcephalus, assembly GCF_052327205.1. Classification (NCBI taxonomy): domain Eukaryota; kingdom Metazoa; phylum Chordata; class Chondrichthyes; order Squaliformes; family Somniosidae; genus Somniosus; species Somniosus microcephalus. The sequence goes on along the minus strand of NC_140991.1, from coordinate 244,205,387 downwards.
GATTGGTCAACCATCAGGTCACTGAACTGTAGGATTGGTCAATCGTCCTGTCACTCAACACTCAACTGTAGGATGGCCCTCCCGCACGCGCAATGAACCCGCCCCCGAGACGCAGCGATTGGTCAACCGTCGGTCAACTGTCAGGTCGCTCGACCGCACGATTGGTCAACCTTCATGTCACTCAATGCTAATTAGCAAATGAGCAGAACTTTTGCCATTTAATGAGCGGAATTTTGAACGTTTTTGGGATACCGTGGGCACGATTTTTGTCTGACGGAAAAGAAAATACGCCTATGACCGGTCCGTAATCGTAAGCTTTCTTTTGATGTGACGCACGTGTAGGTACACTCTATAACTTTCAAACGTATAGAGAACAGACAGACAGAAGATAGATAAGAGCAGGGAGGTATTGATGGAGCTGTACAAAACGCTAGTTAGGCCACAGCTGGAACACTGTGTGCAGTTCTGGTCGCCACACTATAGGAGGGATGTGATTGCATTGGAGAGGGTACAGAGGAGATTCACCAGGATGTTACCTGGGCTGGAGTGCTTCAGCTATGAAGAGAGACTGGACAGGCTGGGGTTCTTTTCCTTAGAGCAGAGAAGGCTGATTGAGGTGTACAAAATTATGAGGGGCATAGATAGGGTAGATAGAAAGGAACTTTTCCCCTTAGTAGAGGGCGTCAATAACCAGGGGGCATAGTTTCAAGGTAAGGGGCAGGAGGTTTAGAGGGATTTGAGGAAAAACTTTTTCACCCAGAGGATGGTTATAATCTGGAACTCGCTGCCTGAAAGGGTGGTAGAGGCAGGAACCCTCACAACATTCAAGAAGCATTTAGATAAGCACTTGAAATGCCATAGCATGCAAGGCTACGGACCAAGTGCTAGAAAATGGGATTAGATTGATGGCTGGCGCGGACACGATGGGCCGAAGGGCCTCTTTCTGTGCTGTATAACTCTATGGCCTAGAAATTCGGTTGGTAGCGCCAGCGATTAGCGCCTAAAGAGCCCGAGAATTGGGCATTACCCAATGTTCAGGCGGGCGCAATGAGGATAGCGCCCCCTCCCATATTGAGTATCCTTTTAGCGCCTGCGCTAACTCTTTTTGCATGCGCCCGCGTGCGCAGGCAGATCATGACGTCATTTCAGTGTGCAACGCCTTTTTGGCACCCCTGACCGGATATTCGGTGTCGCCCGCAACCTTTCCGCCTGGCGCTATTAGTGACAGTTGGATGGAACGTTCCCAGGCTCTTCTCGGAGTCGGGGGGCGCTATTTAAAGGGGACAGCTCAGTATAAAAGCTGCAGCCACTTGGCCTGTTCATTCTGATCGTTGCTGGAGAGAGTTGCTGACCTTCTGTTGCACAGTAATTTTCTAATTTAGCCTTCGAAGACTTGGGACCTGCAGCCCTGTCCGGAGCAGTTGGAGCGCTAGACATTACTGCGTCTTGCCCGTCTGGCATAGCAATGGGAGCTGCTTTGGAGGGGAACGTCCTCATGGCCGGACATTTGGAAGGGGCACAGAGACGGCGGGAGAGGGCCGGGATTGGCCAGAAGGAGGAGGGGCAATGGAGGTCACCCAATCCGACGATACGCTGCAAGGGTTTTCAGGCAGCAGGTGTAATACCTCACCATGTTGGAGGAGCAGTGTCTGCGAAGGCTCAGATTCAGTAAGGAGGTTGTGACTGAGCTGTGCCACCTGCTTGCTGAAGATCTGCAGCCGCGTCTACAGTGCAGGACCTCTGTCGGTGGCCGTCAAAGTGACTGTTGCCCTCAACTTTTACGCCAGCGGATCCTTTCAGTCAGCCACTGGGGACATCGCGAATATATCACAATTTGCAGTGCATTGTTGCATCCGGCAAGTGACAGCTGCCCTCTATAGAAGGAGGCGTGAATTAATCTCCTTCCCTGTGACCCTGGAGAAGCAGGGGGAGCACACGCAGGGCTTCGCTGCTATTGCGGACTTCCCCATGGTGCAGGGGGCCATTGATTGCACACACGTGGCTTTGCGGGCGCCATTACAGAATCCTGAGGAGTTCCGCAACCGCAAGGGGTTCCACTCCCTCAATATCCAGCTGGTCTGTGACCACCGGCAGATGATCATGGCAGTCAACACACAATTCCCTGGGAGCAGCCACGATGCCTTCATCCTGCGGCAGACCTCCGTTTCTGACCTTTTTGAGGGCCCGGCTCACCCACGAGGCTGGCTTCTTGGCGACAAGGGCTATCCTCTCTGCCCATGGCTCATGACCCCACTCCGTTTGCCCGCCACCCCGGCAGAAGAGCTTTACAACAGCAGCCATCAGGCGACCAGGAACATTGTGGAGCACACTATTGGTGTGCTCAAACAGCGTTTCCGCTGTCTAGACCATTCGGGGGGAGCCCTGCAGTACTCGCCGGAGCAAGTGGGTCGCATCGTCGTCGTCTGCTGCATGCTCCACAACTTGGCCATTCGACGAACCCAGCTAATGCCAGCCGACCCTCAAGGTCCAGCAGAGCAGGCGGACGAGGAGGAGGAGGAGGAGGAAGAGCAGGCGGATGAGGAAGAGGAGGAGCATGAAGAGGAGGAGGAGGAGGAAGATGGGAGGGCTCCTGAAACTGGAAGGGCCGTCCGTCAGAGGCTCATAAGGACTCGGTTCTAGGCCCCTCTGACGGCATGATGGGTGTCATTCGTACTGCGCACTTCAGCTCGTACAAAGCCTATGAAGGCCACCATGATTGTAAATAGTTACGAGTACCATTGTAAATAAAAAAAAATCTTTATTGTCAAAAAAGTGCTTCCTTCCAGCATAACAACGTCATGTCAACAGAAACCATAACTAACAAAATAACAAAGCCGCAAAATTTAACAAACCATCACAAACAATCACAACAGGTGAGGGCGTCCTTGAATTTGGAGGAAGAAACGTCTCAGCAACTCCCTCTACTGCTGGCCCCTTGATGGAGACCGACTTCTCTTTCGTGGTCGGCCCCTTCCCTCCCTGCAGCTCCTACGTAATTGAACCCCAGTGGCGGCGTCAAGGCTGGGGGACGCCTGCTGACTGTCTGGAAGCGCAGAAGCCCCTGAGGGACGGCCTGGATGACCTCTGGGCTTGGAGGGCGCGGAAGCTGGCTGCTTGAACTGGGCATGGCTGGAAGCAGTGTGCACTGCAGGTGGTGGCAGCTGCACTGCAAATGTTCCAGCGGTGGCATGAGCAATGCTCACCTGCCGAGAGAGGACTCCTGCACCATGGTCGGGCGACACACGGGCTCTCTGAGGGGACCGGTTCGGATCATCCACCACAATCGACTGCTCCACTGATTCATGGCCTCCTGTGGTACTGGAAGGGCCCGGGGTGATCCTGGCTGATGCAGAGAGGGTGGCAGCAGTGAGAGTTCGCGTTGCCTCAATCTGGGTGTGGACGAGGCCAGCAAGTGACTGCGTGGCAGCAGTGAGGACCTGTGTGGCAGGTGCCAGTGCTTCGGAGAAGCCCTGGACAGTTCTTTCCATTGCTTCGGACAAGGCCGGAGCAGTCCGTTCCACTGCGTCGGACAAGCCCTGGACAGACCTTTCCAGGGATTGTCCGAAGCTCCGAACAGTCCTTTCCATAGTGGCCTCGAAGCCCTGGACAGTCCTCTCCATTGCTGCCCTGAAACCCTGGACAGTCCTCTCCATTGCTGCCCCAAAGTCCAGCACAGTCTTTGCCAGTGTGTCGATCGACTGTGGCATCCTCCCCACTGCAGCCATAAGCTCAGTGTGCCTGAGCCGGGCCTGGGTGCTCATTTCAGCAAGGCTACGCACCTCCTCTGCACTCTGTGCAGCAGTCATCGTGCCCTGCCTTGCCCTCTGGGGAGCCGATGGCTGAACTTGCCTACCCCCCTCGCGTTGCTGCAGGCCACTTGTTCCGGCAACTGGCTCCTCATCAGAGCCACCCCCCCTCCCCTCCAGGGAACTACTATCCCCAGTCTGCGGATGTGTAGACTCCCCTGAGGCTGGAACGGATGATCCGGCTTCCTCTTGATCCTCGCCTCCGGAGGCACTGGCACTGGCAGCTTCAGGGCGCGGATCCTGAGCTGGTGATACAGCATCTGAAAGCAGGGAGGTGGAAGAGTCGCTTTAGCAAAAGGACAGCTTGGCAGCAAGGCATGCCAGATTGTGGCAAGGCTATGACATGGCTCCACAGTGAGAAAGCATGCTGGCGGGGGGACCAAGTGGAAGGAGACAGTTGTAAAAGGTGAGAACCTTACCATCGCTGTCGACAATGGGGTCGGCAGCTGCAGTGGTAACCGGACCACTCAGACGTCCTCCAAGAATCTGGTGCACTCTCTCCTCGAGATCCGTGAGAGTGACCACTTGTGGAGGTCCTCCACCGGCTCGAAGCTGGTCTTTGCGAATCTTCGCCAGCTTGGACTGCAGGGGAAAGGAGGGGAAGTTATGTTACATGATGCCCTGAGTGATCATCTCATGCCCCCCATGGTGCAAGAGCCCTTACATAATGCCCTGAGTCAAATGTGGATGTGTGTGCCCAGAAAGGGCCATCGGTGCTTGCTGGCAGATGGCCAATGGGGCACAGGCCACCCTGTAGCCATAAAGACAGGTGCAAATGAAGGGATGCAGAAGTTTGCAGAAACAACACTCACCCTCACAACCGAGTGAGGTCGTTGAATTTCTTTCTGCATTGGACAGGGCTCCTGGTCACCATGCTGCTGGAGTTGACCCTCTGGCATACATCCCTCCCAGCTCGTCGGTAGTCCTTATGATTCGGCCTCCTGCCATTGTCTGGGTACAGAACATCTCGACGGCACTCCACTGCGGCCACCAATTGCTCCAGAGCCTCATTGCTGAAGCGCTCTGCTCTCTGCCTTGCCTTCTCCATCTGGTCCAAGTTTTTAGCGCCAGAGAAGGGCCTGCGCCGATTCTGAGGCCTACAAGGTGCTGAGTGTGGAAGCTGAGGCTGACTGACCCACCCCTTTAAGAGCTGGCCGGCGCCTGGAAGTCTCGTGGTTATCGGTAATTGAGAGCACCTGCGCTGCACCCGTCCGCGCCGATATTGGGTTGCGCCGGAAGTTTAGCGCCTTAGGAGTCCCGTGCAACGTCTGAATTCGCGCCTCAATCACCTTTGGGGGCGATGCAAACCAATATCGCGCCAGGCGGCGATAAGTTGCGTCTGGCTATAAACTTTGCGCAGCGCCAATTCTAATGCCTCAAGCGGGACTATACCCAATTTCTAGGCTTATGACTCTAACCCGCCACCGTGCCCTCTTGCCAGGAGGCGGGAAGCCGTCCAGCCCCGGGTCCCATCTCCTTGGAGGCGGGAAGGGATTAAAGCCTATTAACTGCCTGTTAACAGGCAGTTAATAGGTTATCCCCATTTTTGGCGCTGAAGTGCGGACTTCCCGAACTGAGGGAACCCCGCCTGGGTGTAGGTGGTGAATAGGAGGTCTGCGGGGGTCGGAGGGGTCTGAAAGTGTGATGTAGAGGTGAGTGATGGGTGCAAGTTTGGAGTGGTAAGTATGTGAGGTGAGTGTAAAGTGTTAGAAAATGTTAACTTACCTTTGTTTCTTCCTACAACCTTCAGCCACTGTGGAGCTGTAGTCCCCGACATCTCCATTGTAGAGATCACAGACTGGCTGTTGGGTCCTCCGACCCAACAGCCAGCTGATCTCTGCAAAGTTGAAAGGTTTGATAAGTTCTGAACACAAGGGCTCATCAAACTACACAGAATGTCAGTGTTTGACAGCCTCGCAGAGCTGTCAAACGATGACATTTCTTCTTTCAAAAGTTCTTGACAGATGACACGTCATATGTTGACGTGCTCTGTCACTGGCTTCCCCTAATTGGCCTGCCGAGCCCGCTGGGCGGGCTTAACAAGGTCAATCAAGTGGTTGGCCAGAAGCTGATGGAGGCGGGATTGAAAGCCGGCAAGCAGCAGTCCCACCTCCAAAAGCTTCCCATTGAGAAAATCCAGCCCTCGATGTTTTCAAGAGGAGACTGGATAGGCACTTGAGGGAAACAAACTTGCAAGGCTACAGGGATAGTGCGGTGGAATGGGACTGACTGGGTTGCTGTACAGAGAGCCGGCACGGACTTGATGGGCCGAATGGCCTCCTTCTGTGTTGTTATGACTCTATGGCCCCGATTTTCTGCCAGCCGTCGGGCGGCTTTTCAGGCGGCCGGGGGCCAAAAATCGCCGAAAAAGGGGGTCGCGACCTCACCCACCTGATTCCCCGCCCCGTCCGACTTTCGGACCGCCGTTTCTCCGCGACCCGCTTCAGTGCCACCCGCCGCTGGCGGGACTGGCCATCGGAACACTAATGAGCAATTATTACCTTGTTTAAGTCGTATTTCAGGGGCCGTTGTGATTTTGGGGCTTTCCCCACATCAAACACGCCTGCGGGGAACCCCGCTGATGAAACCTGGCGTGAAGCTTGCCGGCTTGCTTGCTGTCAGCTGCAGGTCATTTGGAAAAGCTGCGATTTAAAGGGACAGCATTTGTATGGTGAAGGACCTTGTTACTGCAGGCTTGGGGTGGCTACTTCAAGGCTTAGGCACAGCTGTGGAAGGTTGGAGCCTCACACACTTCTCCAATGTGATCTCCTGGGCAACCCCTCTCGCCACCCTCACTCTGCGCTTCCTCAGCGGAGGCATCTACGAGAAGACAGGGACGCCTTTTTCTCCTTCCCTTCTTGCCATTAGAGGATCTCCAGCAGCAGAGGCGGCGGCAGCAGCAGAACCAGGAACAGCATGATGAGCACCAGGCTGCTGCTCACTCACCTGAAGCTGCACAGGCCAGAAGGGGCCAGCGCTTGGAAGTGGCTTGAGAGCACCTTGCTGCGCTTTCGGGGGCCATGGGGACCCGTTTCTGCACTGGTGTAAGGGGTCGTTTTAACGAGCTTATGGTGTGCTAAATCGGTTTTGATTTTCGCACTACTCGTGAGCGGTTTCGAAGCGCTCCCCCCTCACGGTTCTAGACACTGGGCTTATTGCCAGACAACCTTTGTGTGTTGGCCCAACTCGTGACTCGGAAGACAAATGGCCAGATGAGACAGATTGAGTTTTAAATCAAAACGATCTTTATTTTTGAAAGAGAATGTACACAGAGAAAAATGGCAAGAATAAATGCAGACGAAAAATAACGTTTCTCACAGAGGACTAAATTATACACTGAGAAAAATAACTTTAAAGCATATAAACAGTTCTAAAATAGCGATAAGCTAAAAGCGGGGGTGAGGGAAGCGCACGGACACATCGAGGGATAAATCACACTCCTGACTTACAAATACCCTTCACGTTACAAACCCTCCCGTTACTGAATATACCTCAATTATGTCAGTTAGGTAGAGTTGGGCCTTTATGCTCACCAGAATTTCAAAACCCTTCTGGACCTTGGTACTTCTTGTTACGTCTGGAATTTCCGATCTTCCTTATGGGACAGGCTCCTGGACCCTGTTACTTGGTGTCGTCCGGGACCTCCGACCTTCCTTATGGGACCGGCTCCTGGACTCGCTCTCCTGTACAAACTTTGGAAGTCCTCCGAAATCCTCGAGCCGTTAGCTGTTCCGCACGGTCCTCGAACTCCTGATGGTAACTGGACTTGGACTTCATGGTGTGAACCGTCTCCGGAGGAGTCTTCCTTACTCTGGTCGAATCTTAGACTGACTTGCTGACGATTTAACTGAACGGTTATACTCTTTTCTGGCCCTAATCTTGGCGCCAAATCAACCGTTTTCCTTTGTTAAGGTTGCTTTAACAAAAGCAAGCACATTAATTTTAACTGCTCGCAAATCGAACTAATGGGAATCCGATTAGTGTCCCTTCGTTTGTGTGTGCTCAGCAGTTTCTGAGATCGGTTACCGCTTTGCCATAATGGGAATCCGTTTAGTGTCCCTCCGTTTGTGTGTGCTCAGCGGTTTCTGAGATCGGTTACCGCTCTGCCAGCGATTAGCGCACCTCCAGGTGCTAATAGTTTTGTTTACTGCTGTAACCATATTACAATATAAGGTTCTGGATTCTTCTAATCGATGATGACTCAGACTGCTGTGTGTGTCCTTTTGAACTGGGCCATGAGAACTGCCAACTCCATTCTGTGTTCTCACAATGTGGCCACTTCAGGGGCCCTACCCGTATACTGTATTTCATGGATTTTTGCGAATCCTACACTGGCAGTCCTACTCAGAAGGACTTCCATGAAGGTCTGGTTTCTCTGTTCAATAGATGGCCAACGCTCCTCAAGAGATGTCATTCTCTTATGAGCACTCACCATGTTTTCTGTACCCTGGTGAGTTATCTCCTCCATGGAGGTTGCCAACCTTTCCATGGTGCTGCGTTCATGCGCCAATGACTCCACAAAGGCTCTGTTCATGGTCGCTATGGACTGCTCCATTCGCTCCACACTCGCAGCGACCCTGGAGACAAAACCTGCCAGAGACTCCTGCATCTGTGCATGGAGATCCATCACCTCTTCTCTTGCGGATGGACCCAGAGGCAGAGGGTCGACATGCAGCGCAGCTGAGCTGAGCTGGAAGAGTCCTGCGCCCTCCGACGAGGACTCTCCACTGCTGTCCCTGTCTCCAGAATCTGCTGAGGCTCACTTGTGAGCTGTGAAACACCAGGTGACAACACTACTCTATGTCCCGAAGGTCCCCCCGAGGTGTGAGTGTCTGCGCTGGTACTGGGTGCGCTTACTTCTGCTGACGCTGCGCCCTCAGAGGTTGGAGCTTCCTCTGAGGAGTCTGGCTGCACAGCCTCTTCCTCCTCCACAGTGAGGATGGGGGCTCTAGATGGTACTGTGGGGGAGTAAAGGAAGGAGTTAGAGGTGTAATGCCAAGGTTCTTCTGGTGACTCCCAGCGAGTTGCCATCTGCTGACACCTGCATCCATGTAGCATTGGTCTCAGTGGGAGGCCTCTTCCTCCCTGGCCTAGGGAAGAGGACCTCCCTGTGGGCCCTAACCTCATCCAATAATGCCTGCAGTGAAGCCTCGTCAAATTTGGAGGCAGCTTGGGGTCTGGCACTGGCCACAGCTGCTGCAGGCTCCTCTGCCATCCTGTATGGTTCGTTTGGAAGCCTTCAGAGGATGCAGTGCTTGCTATGGACCTTGAAAGCACCATGAATGATGACATCATACTGTGGGGCTTTCTGACTAAAAATGGACAATTAGCAAGGCTGCCTACACGCTGGAAATTAATTGGCCACTTGAGGGAAAATTGCGTGGAGCTGGCTGACATTTTTGTGTGTGTCAGAACCCCACATTCGTGGAAACCCGACTATTTCCCACACAATCCACAAAATCGGGCCCCATGAGTCTAAGATAGTTTTCTCGATCATTATGTTGAGGAACCAATTAGGGAACAGGCTATTTTAGATCTAATATTGCCCAATGAGGAAGGGTTAATTAATAACCTTGTAGTAAAGGGGCCTTTAGGGAAGAGTGACCATAATATAGAATTTTATATTGAATTTGAAAGTCAGCTTAACATCGGTGGTAGGAAAAATAATGGAATCCCTACTAAGGGAGAAAATAGAAGAACATCTAGAAACTAGGGCCTTAAATCTAAGCAAAGCAAACTGTGTATGTATGAGGGGTGAGTTGGCTAAGGTAGATTGGGAAAGTACATTAAAAGGTATGATGGTAAACAAGCAATGGCTAGCCTTTAAAGAATTAATACATAATTTACAACAAATATACATTCCTTTAAGGCACAAAAATCCCACAGAAGCATAAATTAAGTACATGGATAGCAGGGGAGTGCATGATGAGAAAGAATACGAAAAGATTAGGAGAGAAGTCGATAAAAAATTAGGGAGGCAAAGAGGAACCATGAAATTAAATTATAAAGGAACATACTAAAATATTTTATAGGTACATCAATAAAAGTTAAGGGTTAGTCAGGATAAGACCACAGAGATAGCAGAGACATTACTATGCATATTTAATAATTTGTTAGAAAAAGGTATAGTGCCAGAAGATGGCCTTTATTACAAGAGGATTTGAATACTAGAGTAAAGACGTCTTACTGCACTTATATAGGGCCCTGGTGAGACCACACCTGGAGTATTGTGTCTAGTTTTGGTTTCCTTACTTGCCATAGAGGGAGTGCAATGAAGATTTATCAGACTGGTTCCTGTGATGGAGGGATTGTCCTATGAGGACAGATTGAGTAGACTTGGTCTATTTTCTCTAGCGTTTAGAAGAATGAGTGGTGATCTCATTGAAATATACAAATTCTTACAGGGCTTGACAGGGTAGATGCAAGGAGGATGTTTCCCCTGGTTGGGGAGTCTAGAACCCGGGATCACAGTTTCAGAATAAAGGGTCGGCCATTTAGGACTGAGATGAGCAGAAATTTCTTCACTCAGAGGGTGGTGAATCTTTGGAATTCTCTACCCCAGAGGGCTGTGGAGGCTCAGTCATTGCGTATATTCAAGACAGAGATCGATAGATTTTTGAATATTAAGGGAATCAAGGGATGAGGGGATAGTTCAGGAAAGTGAAGATGTGGTAGAAGATCAGCCATGATCTTATTGAATGGCGGAGCAGGCTCGAAGGGTCAAATGGCCTACCCCTGCTCCTATTTCTGATGTTCTTATGCCAGAGGACTAGCGGATAGCTAACGTAATATTGATATTTAAGAAGGGGGATAGAACATGTCCAGGGAATTATAGACCAGTCAGCTTAACATCGGTGGTAGGAAAAATAATGGAATCCCTACTAAGGGAGAAAATAGAAGAACATCTAGAAACCAAAAATGTAATAATGAATAGTCAACGTGGATTTCAAAAGGGAAAGTCTTGCTTGACCAACCTTACTGAATTTTTGAAGAGGTAACAGAGAGAGTAGACAGAGGTAATGCAGTAGATGTCATTTATCTGGATTTTCAAAAGGCCTTCGATAAGGTACCCCATAATAGACTGATGAACAAGGTCAGAGAATGCGGAGTCAGGGGACAAGTAGCAGAATGGATTGCTGGCTGGCTTCAGGACAGAAAGCAGAGAGTAGGAGTAAAGGGTAGCTATTCACATTGGCAGAAGGTGGGTAGTGGTGTTCCACAGGATCAGTGCTGGGACCACTGCTGTTCACAATTTACATTAACGGTTTAGACTTAGGAATTAAAAACACAATTTCTAAATTTGCGGATGACACCAATTGGGGGGGGGGGTAGTCAATACTGAGGAGGACTGCAACAAGTTACAGGAGGACATTAATAAACTTGCAGAATGGGCATATAATTGGCAAATGAAGTTCAACACAGATAAATGTGAGGTATTACATTTTGGTAGGAAGAATAGGGAGGTCACTTATCACTTGGAGGGTGCGAGTCTAGGTGGGGTAGAGAAACAAAGGGATTGCGGAGTACAAATACACAAATCATTAAAAGTTGCGACACAGGTTAGCAATGCCATTTAAAAAAAAAAGCAAACCAAGCACTAGGGTTTATTTCTAGAGGGATAGAATTGAAAAGTAGGGAAGTTACGCTAAACCTGTATTGAACGTTGGTTACACCACACTTGGAGTACTGCGTACAGTTCTGGTCGCCATATTATAAAAAGGATGTAAAGGCACTGGAGAGGGTGCAGAGAAGATTTACAAGGATGACACCAAAAATGCGAGGGTGTACATATCAGGAAAGGATGAACAGGCTGGGTCTCTTTTCTCTTGAAAAAAGAAGGCTGAGGGGGTGACATAATAGAGGTCTTTAAAATTATGAAAAATTTTGTTAGAGTGGCTACAGAGAGAATGTTTCCACTTGTGCGGAAGAGCATAATTAGAGGCCATTAATATAAGATAGTCACCAAGAAATCCAATAGGGAATTCAGAAGAAACTTCTTTACTTAAGAGTGGCGAGAACGTGGAACTCGCTACCACAGGGAGTGGTTGAAGCGAATAGTATAGATGCATTTAAGGGGAGTCTAGACAAGCATATGAGGGAAAAGGGAATGGAGGGTTATGCTGATAGATTTAGATGAGGACAGACGGGAGGAGGCTCGTGTGGAGCATAAACACCGGCATGGACTGGTTGGGCCGAATGGCCTGTTTCTGTGCCGTATATCCTATGTAATATGTATGTAAAAGTGATCCAACCGTGGCTAACAAGAGAAGTTAAAGATAGTAGTATTAAATCAAAGGAAAAGGCTTATAATGTTATCAAAAAGAGTAGTAAGCCTGAGGATTGGGAAGATTTTAGAATTCAGCAAAGGAGGACCAAGAAATTGATAAGGAAAGCGAAAAAGAATCTGAGAGTAAATTAGCAAGAGACATAAAAACAGATTGTAAACATTTCTATAGGTATGTAAATAGGAAAAGATTAGTGAAAGTAAACATGGGCCCATTAAAGGCAGAGACGGGAGAAATTATAATGGGCAATAGGAAATGGCAGAGACATTAAACAATTATTCTGGCTGAGGTTTCCTCTACCTCGGCGGGTCCGTGGTGGGTGACATCAGTGGCGGGTCCCGACCCCACTACTGCCTCCAGCCCACTGTGCAAAATGATTTTACATTGATTGGGCTTGTTAAGCCTGCCCAGCACGTTTGCTGGACAATTGAAGGAAGCGGGTCTGATGACGTCATTGGAAGACATGTCATCAGCCGGTTTCCTTAAAGGGACCATGTGCAAATTTATTTCGACAGTTGTGCTGTCAGTGTTCTACAGCATTGAAGTGCTGCAAACACTGACAAGCACTGCACAGAGGTGCAGGGCTGCACCCAGGTTCTCCCATATTCTTATGGAGGGAGTCACAACACACAGTGGAGGTCCTCTTCCCTTCTAATGGGTGGAAGAGAGCTCCCCAGGAGACCAATGCAGCCTGGTTGCACATTGCACAGGAAGACACAAGCAGGGATGTCGTCAGGAGGATGAGGTTGCAGTGGTGCAAACCTTTCAATGATCTTAACAGATCACGAAATGTTACTGCAAAGCCACACTCAACCTCATCCTGCTGTGCCTCTCATCACATCCCAATTACTTTGCCTTCCCTACCCTACTCCTGCACATCTGCACTCACACCAACTTACCTTGCACCTCCACCCATCCCTCTCTATCTACATTATCACTTCCCCATCTCACTAGCTGCCCCTCACACTCACCCTCATCCTAGTCCAATCATACCAACTAACAACATAAGGGTAGGCACTTTGGTGTTTTAGCCAATGTTCATGTGAAATTTCTGTAAGTGTTGTGTCAAACATTGAAACATTTATTTTCAACACTTTTGCGTTCTTGTACTGATCTGTGCGCACCTTTGGAAGTGGCTTCGTGAGTTGCAGTGAATGGTGAGACATAACGGTAGCCGCCCCCCCCCCCTGCCATAATGGGGATTAATTATTGGCTTGGGCATTGTAGGGTTGGTGTGGGGTTTTGCCAACCTGGTGCATCATGTGGCAGCCAGGGTGTACAGCATCAAGTGAAGTAAATCTGGCCATGGTAAGGCCATCCCTAGCGCCCCGGGCAGCGATGTGGTTGGGTGCTGATGCCCTCTGTCCTGTGCGGCATCAGTTGATTGCGGAGAAGGTTGGTGTTGTTGTTGGTGCTGCTGGTGTGCCTGGAAATGCAGGTGTTGGGGCTGATTGTGCTGGGATTCTGAGGACCAAGGTGAGAGAGGTTGTTCCAATGAGGTGACACTGGATAGAAAGTTTACTCCAAACAATTGCAAGCCACATAAAGCTCAATCTGTCATCCAAATGCAGTAAGCAACAGCTTCTGAGCTTGGAAAGTGAACAGCTGTGAGATGGGAGCTTTTATAGCACATTTGCAGCTGTCAATGAGATGATGATTCCATGGTCATACAACTCCCGACCTCCTTACCTGATGTGATCCCTGAGCCCCGTGGACGATGTCGTAAAATGGTAAGGTGAGCTCAAAATACTTTTTAATGGGTTGTTAACAAGGTCATAATGACCCGAATTGCCTACCCGCCTCTGCGTGTCGGGTCTGTTGAGCCCTGACAGACCCGACACCTGGAAAAGTCACGTGGTAGCAGGTTGACAGTGGGGTCCTGACCCGCTGTTGAAAAATGTTTTCCCTCCCGACCCACCACCAAATGCGCCTGCTGACCTCTGAAAAATTCCCCCCTCTGTATCTGTCTTCACGGTGGAAGACACAAAAAATATTCCGGAAATAATGGGGAGCCAAGAGCCTAGAGAGAATGAAGAACTTAAAGAAATCAGTATAAGTAAAGACATAGTACTGGAGAAATTAATGGGATGAAGTGGCGACAAATCCCCTGGACCTGACGACCTGCATCCTAGGGGTTTAAAAGAGGTTGCTGCAGAGATAGTGGATGCACTGGTATTAATATTTGGATTGGAAGGTAGCAAACATAACCCCGCTATTTAAGAAATGAGGAAGAGAAAAAACAGGGAACTATAGTCCAGTTTGCCTGACATCAGTAGTAGGCAAAATGCTAGAATCTATTATTAGGGATGTGGTAACAGGGCACTTAGAAAATCGTAACATGATTAGGCAGAGTCAAGATGGTTTTATGAAAGGGAAATTGTGTTTAAGAATATAAGAAATAAGAGCAGGAGTAGGCCATACGGCCCCTCAAGCCTGCTCCGCCATTCAATAAGATCATGGCTGATCATCGACCTTAACTCGAGTGGCAGCACGGTGGCATAGTGGTTAGCACTGTTGCCTCACAGCGCCAGGGACCCGGGTTGAAATCCGGCCTCGAGTGACTGTCTGTGTGGAGTTTGCACATTCTCCCCGTGTTTGCGTGGGTTTCCTCCGGGTGCTCCGGTTTCCTCCCACAGTCCAAAGATGTGCGGGTTAGGTTGATTGGCTATGATAAATTGACCCTTAGTGTTAGGGGGATTAAATACATGGGGTTACGGGGATAGGGTGGGATATGTGTTGGTGTAGGGGTTACGGGGATCGGGTGGGATATGTGTCGGTGCAGGCTCGATGGGCCGAAATGGCCTCTATCTGCACTGTGGGGTTTCTGTGATTCTGTGAACTCCACTTTCCCGCCCGATCTCCATATCCCTTGATTCCCCTAGAGTCCAAAAATCTATCTATCTCAGCCTTGAATATGCTCAAAGACTCAGCATTCACAGCCCTCTGAGGTACAGTAGAAAATTCCAAAGATTCACAACCCTCTGAGTGAAGAAATTCCTCCTCATCTCGGCCTTAAATGGCCTACCCCTTATCCTGAGACTATGTCCCTAGTTCTAGACACTCCAGTCAGGGGAAACAACCTCTCAGCATCTACCCTGTCAATCCCCTTCAGAATCTTGTATGTTTCAATGAGATCACCTCTCATTCTTCTGAACTCCAGAGAGTATCGGCCCATTCTACACAATCTCTCATCATAGGACAGCCCTCTCATCCGAGGAATCAATCTAGTGAACCTTGGCTGCACCGCCTCCAAGGCAAGTATCTTCTTAGGCAGTCCCTCGGAACCGAGGATGACTTGCTTCCACACTAGAAATGAGTTCTCAGGTGACTGATCAATCCAATGCGGGACCTACAGTCTCTGTCACAGGTGGGGCAAACGGTGGTTGAAGGGGCGGGTGAGTGGGGTTCTTGGGTTGACGTGCGCTCCTTCCGCTGTTTGCGCTTGCCTTCTGCTTGCTCCTGGCAAAGAGACTCGAGGTGTTTGCCGCCTTCCTGGATGCTTCTCCTCCACTTTGTGCAGTCTTGGGCCAGGGATTCCCAGGTGTCAGTGGGGATGTTGCACTTTTTCAAGGAGACTTTGAGGGTGTCCATGAAGCGTTTCCTCTGCCCACAAGGGGCTCTCTTGCCATGTCGGAGCTCCGAGTAGAGCGCTTGCTTTGGGAGTCTCGTATCGGGCATGTGGATGATGTGGCCCATCCATCGGAGCTGATCGAGCGTGGTCAAAGCTTCGATGCTCGGTTTGAGGCCCTGGTCTTTAATTACTCTCTTTCTCAGGCGACCGAAGGCTGCACTGGCACACTGAAGGCGGTGTTGGACTTCGTCATCGACATCTGCCCTTGTTGACAGTAGGCTCCCGAGGTATGGAAAGTTGTCCACATTCTCCAAGGCCCCGTCATGGATTTTGATAATCGGGGAGCAGTACTGTGTGGTGGGGGCAGGTTGGTAGAGGACCTTTGTCTTACGGATGTTTAGTGTAAGGCCCATGCTCTCGTACGCTTCGGTGATGGTGTTGACGATGGTTTGGAGTTTGACCTCGGAGTGAGCACAGACGCAAGCGTCGTCTGCATACTATAATTCGATGAAAGAGGATGGGACGACCTTGGATCAGGACTGGAGGCGACGGAGGTTGAACAATTTCCCGTTTGTTCTGTAGATTAGTTCCACTCCAGCGGGGAGCTTACTGAGGGCGCGATGCAGCATTGCAGCCAGGAAGATCAAGAAGAATGTTGGTGTGATGACACAGCCTTGCGTGAACCCAGTCCGCCCGTGAATTGGGTCTGTGGTGGATCCGTTGGTCAGGATCATGGCTTGCATGTCGTCGTGAAGCAGGCGGAGGATGGTGACAAACGTTTGAGGGCAGCCGAATTTGAGGAGGACACTCCATAATCCCTCACGGTTAACAGTGTCGAAGGTCTTTGTGAGGTCAAAGAAGG
The DNA here is from genome assembly GCF_052327205.1 of Somniosus microcephalus. Classification (NCBI taxonomy): domain Eukaryota; kingdom Metazoa; phylum Chordata; class Chondrichthyes; order Squaliformes; family Somniosidae; genus Somniosus; species Somniosus microcephalus. The sequence continues at coordinate 244,188,863 of NC_140991.1, read as the reverse complement.
CCATGTACAGCGGTTGGTGCTGTTCCCTGCATTTCTCTTGTAGTTGACGCGCGGTGAAGGTCATGTTCATTGTGCCCCTTAGTGGGCGAAATCCGCATTGCGTCTCTAGGAGGAGCCCTTCAGCCACTGGGAAAAGACGATTGAGGAGGATTCTTGCGATGACTTTCCCTGTGGCAGACAGCAGGGAGACTCGCAATCGGACTTGTCACCTTTCTTGAAGATGGTCACGATTACGTTGTCTGAGATCCCCTGGCATGCTCTCCTCCTTCCAAATAAGAGAAATGAGTTCATGTATTCGCGACAATAGTGCTTCTCCACCAAGTTTTAGTGCCTCGGTGGGGATTCCATCTGCTCCTGAGGCCTTGTTGTTCTTCAGTTGTCGGATGGCCTTTTCAACCTCATGCCGGGCTGGGGTTGTGCTGAGGTGGTGGCGGGTAGCATGCTGTGGGATGGAGTTGAGGACACTCGCGTCGAAGACAGAGTCTCGGTTAAGGAGATCTTCGAAGTGTTCCTTCCAGCGGGCACTGACTGCCTCTCTGTCCTTGATGAGTACCTCTCCATCCTTGGCCCGCAGTGGGATAGGACCTTGGGTGCTTGGGCCGTAGGTGGTCTTGACTGCGCTAAAGAATCTACGCACGTCGTGGTTGTCAGCTAGCTACTGGATCTGTTGTGCTTTCTCCACCCACCATCAGTACTTTAGGTCACGATTATTTTGTTGGACCTCGGCCTTCAGGCGTCTGTAGAGCTGCTTTCTTGCTCTCGAGGTCTGTTGCTGTTTCCAGATCAGGAATGCCTTGCGCTTGCGGTTTATTAGCTCCTGGATCTCCTGGTCTTTCTCGCCGAACCAGTTTTGATGTTTCCTGGTTGAGTGACCGAGCGTCTCTTCACAGGTGATGATTATGGAGGCCTTGAGTGCAGACCAGGCGCTGTGGACACACTGTGTCTCTGAATCACTGGGAGTCGCCAGATTGGTTGTGAGGCGCAGACTGAATAGGGCTTTCTTAGCAGCGTCTTTGAGTGCTCCAGCATTGATTTTCCTGCGGCATTGCTTCTGTTGCCGCCGCTGTTTTGGGGCTACGTTGATGGAGATGACAGAGCGGATTAGGCGGTGGTGTGTCCAGCAGTCGTCAGCTCCTGTCATGGCGCGGGTGATGTGGTCGTCCTTGCGGTCCCTTGCTCAGATGATGACCTAGTCCAGCAGATGCCAGTGCTTGGAGCGAGGGTGTTGCCATGAAGCCTTATCCTTGTCTCTCTGACGGAACAAGGTGTTGGTTATGACAAGGCCATGTTCTAAGCATTTCGTCAGGAAGAGGGTACCGTTGGAGTTGGCTTTCCCTACCCCCTCTCTGCCAATCACACCTTCCCAGAGGTCTGTGTCCTTTCCAACTCTGGCGTTAAAGTCGCCAAGGAGGATCAGCTTGTCACCCGTTGGGACTCGGGACAGGGATTGTTCGAGGCTGGAGTAGAATTCCTCTTTGGTCTCGTCTGTGGCTTCCAGTGTTGCGGCGTATGCACTGATGATCGTAGTGCACTGGTTCCGGGCTAGGGTGAGCTGTCGAGTCATGCGGCGTCCGTTTATTCCACAAGGGGAGTCTCTGAGACTCCCCTTGTGGACTCCCCTCTGAGACATATATTAGCATGGATTGATGATTGGCAAGTATATCCTTCCTTTGATAAGGAGACCAAAAATGTGCACAGTACTCCAGGTGTGGTCTCACCAAGGCCCTGTTTGACAAATCTGTTCGAGCTTTTTGAAGATGTAACTAGTAGGATGGATGAGGGGGAACCAGTGTATGTAGTTTATTTGGATTTTCAAAAATCATTTGTTAAAGTGCCACACAAGAGGTTATTATACAAAATTAGGACTCTTGGGATTGAGTGTAATATATTAGCATGGATTGATGATTGGTTAACGGACAGAAAACAGAGAGTAGGAATAACGGGTCTTTTTCGGGTTGGCAGGCTGTAACTAGCAGGGTACCGCAAGGATCAGTGCTTGGGCCTCAGCTATTTACAATCTATATTAATGATTTACATGAAGGGACTGAGTGTAACGTATCCAGGTTTGCTGACGATACAAAGTTAGGTGGGAAAGTAAGCTGTGAGGAGGACTCAAAGAGGCTGCAGAGAAATAAAGAATGGTTGACTGAGTGGGTAAGAACATGGCAAATCGAATACAATGCGGGGAAGTGTGAAGTTATCCACTTCGGTAAGAAAAACAAAAAAGCCGAATATTTTTTGAATGGTGATAGACTGGGAAATGTTTGCATTCAGAGGGACCTGGGTGTCCTTGTACATGAATCACAGAAAGTTAACATACAGGTACAGCAAGCAATTAGGAAAGCAAATGGTATGTTAGCTTTTGTTACAAAGAGATTAGAGTATAAGAGTAAAGAAGTCTTACTTCAGTTATACAGGACATTGGTGAGGCCACATCTGGAGTACTGTGTACAGTTCTGGTCTCCTTAAGGAAAGACATACTTGACTTATGGTGTGGTTTTTTGTCTTTTTTTGTTTTTCATACAGACCCCAGCATCTGCAATATTTGACCCCTTGTGACCCCACCTCATTGTTCTTTGATGTAATGTTTCCCTGACTGACCTGTTTGGACACCATTCACACCTTTGACTGCTGTGATTATCTCTCTGCCGAGGTGTGATAAATGGCAGTTGGAAAGGTTACCTGTAAACATCTGACATGATTCTCTGACTATATAAGCTGTGTCTTTATGCATTTCTCCACTTCACCTGAAGAAGGAGCAGCGCTCCGAAAGCTTGTGATTTCAAATAAAGCTGTTGGACTATAACCTGGTGTTGTGTGACTTCTTACATTTGTCCACCCCAGTCCAACTCCGGCATCTCCACACCATGGCTACTATCGACACCATAAACTGCCGGCTCAAAGTGGAGAGGATCTCCAAGAAGATCGCGCATATCGACACAGACATCAAGTTTCTACAGAGATGCAAGGAAGCAGACAAGATCCCGAAAGGACTACAGATCACTAACCCACTCAAGTCGACCTACAACACAGACTACGCTGAGAGACTCTGCCGTCGTACCTCTCGCACACTCCTCAACCATCTCGTACACCAGCTCTACAGCAGACGCCGCAACCTCGAAACCGAGATGGAGTCCATGTTCTCAGCCTGTGCTCAGGACGCAGCAGACCAGCTACGAGACACCGCCAAACAAACAAGGCAACGGAACTACGCTGCCTACATGCACACCAAGAACAGGAAGCTTGAGAAACTTGGCATCACCAGCAGCAGCAACCAAGCCTCCCCCGGTACCACGGTTGAAACCACAGGGAAATCCATCGTCAATCTGTCCGACCACACCCTTCAACCAGACGAAATTGAAGTTCTCAGCCGAGGGCTCAATTTCTGCCCCACCACCAAAATGGACACCATCGGTCTCGCGGCAGACACAGAGGAATTCATCAGGAGAATGAGGCTCCGGGAATTCTTCCACAAATCCCAAGATGTCAGCAGCGAACCCAATGAGACAATCAATGATCCGGAACAGCAGACAGAGGGATCCGCAGTGCAGCAACCGAAGAAGAAAGAGTCAAATTGGACCCCTCCGGAGGGTCGCTGCCCTAAGCTTGACATGTATGCTCAAGCTGTCAGGAGATGCATCAAAGCCAGATTCATCAGCCGCACTCACAAGACAGTCCAGAATGTCACCCGAGCGCAACGCCATCCACGCTCTCAAGACCAACCGCAACATCGTCATCAAACCAGCAGACAAAGGAGGTGCCATCGTCATACAGAACAGAACGGACTATTGCAAAGAAGTATACCGACAACTGGACAACCAGGAACACTACAGACAGTTACCCGCAGATCCGACCAAAGAACACACCCGCCAACTCAACAGACTGATCAAAACCTTCGATCCAGACCTTCAAAGCATCCTACATGCTCTCATCCCACGTACTCCCCGCGTGAGAAACTTCTACTGCCTCCCAAAGATACACAAAGCCAACACACCTGGACGTCCTATCGCATCAGGCAACGGAACCCTGTGTGAGAACCTCTCTGGATATGTCGAGGGCATCCTGAAACCCATCGTACAGGGAACCCCCAGCTTCTGTCGCGACACTACAGACTTCTTACAGAAGCTCAGCACCCACGGACCAGTTGAACCAGGAACACTCCTCGCCACGATGGACGTCTCGGCACTCTACACCAGTATCCCCCACGATGACGGCATCGCTGCGACAGCCTCAGTACTCAACACCAACAACAGCCAATCTCCAGACGCCATCCTACAACTCATCCGCTTCATCCTTGACCACAATGTCTTCACCTTCGACAACCAGCTCTTTACCCAAACACACGGAACAGCCATGGGGACCAAATTCGCACCCCAATACGCAAACATCTTCATGCACAAGTTCGAGCAAGACTTCTTCGCTGCACAGGATCTCCAACCAACGCTATACACCAGATACATCGACGACATTTTCTTCCTATGGACCCACGGTGAAGAATCACTGAAAAGACTACACGATAACATCAACAAGTTCCATCCCACCATCAAACTCACCATGGACTACTCCTCAGAATCAGTCTCATTCCTGGACACACGAATCTCCATCAAAGACGGACACCTCAGCACTTCACTCTACCACAAGCCCACGGACAACCTCATGATGCTTCACTTCTCCAGCTTCCACCCTAACCACGTTAAAGAAGCCATCCTCTATGGACAAGCCCTGCGAATACACAGGATCTGCTCAGACGAGGAGGAACGCGATGGACACCTACAGACACTGAAAGACGCCCTTGTACGAACGGGATATGATGCTCGACTCGTCGATCGACAGTTCCGACGGGCCACAGCGAAAAATCGCATAGACCTCCTCAGAAGACAAACACGGGACACAACCTTCGTCGTCCAGTAATTCCCCGGAGCGGAGAAACTACGCCATGTTCTTCGCAGCCTTCAACATGTCATCGATGACGACGAACACCTCGCTAAGGCCACCCCCACGCCTCCACTACTCGCTTTCAAACAGCCGCCTAACCTCAAACAGACCATCGTTCGCAGCAAATTACCCAGCTTTCAGGAGAACAGCGACCACGACACCACACAACCCTGCCACAGCAACCTCTGCAAGACATGCCAGATCATCAACACAGATACCATCATCACACGTGAGGACACCACCCACCAGGTACATGGTACATACTCATGTGACTCGGCCAACGTTGTCTACCTCATACGTTGCAGGAAAGGATGCCCTCCGGAGCATGGTACATCGGCGAGACCATGCAGACACTGCGACAACGGATGAACGGACACCGCGCAACAATCACCAGGCAGGACTGTTCCCTCCCAGTCGGGGAACACTTCAGCAGTCAAGGACATTCAGCCTCCGATCTTCGGGTAAGCATTCTCCAAGGTGGCCTTCGAGACACACGACAACGCAAAATCGTCGAGCAGAAACTGATAGCCAAGTTCTGCACCCATGAGGACGGCCTCAACCGAGATCTTGGGTTCATGTCACGCTACATGTAACCCCACCTGATGCAGGGTCATCCAGACTCGTGTCGACATTGGCTTGTTCTCTCTACACAGATGCGGCTGGACCTGCTGTGATTTCCAGCCAAAAAAAATGTTTTTTGTCTTTTTTTGTTTTTCATACAGACCCCAGCATCTGCAATATTTGACCCCTTGTGACCCCACCTCATTGTTCTTTGATGTAATGTTTCCCTGACTGACCTGTTTGGACACCATTCACACCTTTGACTGCTGTGATTATCTCTCTGCCGAGGTGTGATAAATGGCAGTTGGAAAGGTTACCTGTAACATCTGACATGATTCTCTGACTAGGCTGTGTCTTTATGCATTTCTCCACTTCATCTGAAGAAGGAGCAGCGCTCCGAAAGCTTGTGATTTCAAATAAAGCTGTTGGACTATAACCTGGTGTTGTGTGACTTCTTATACTTGACTTAGAGGAAGTGCAACAAAGGTTCATGAGACTGGTTCCTGAGATGAGGGGATTGCCCTATGCGGAGTTTAAAAGAATGATAGGTGATCTAATTGAAACATATAAAATTCCTAAGGGGCTTGACAGGGTTAATGCTGAGAAAATGCTCCCCCTAGCTGGGGAATCTAGAACACGAGGTCACAATCTCAGAATAAGGGGTTGGCCATTTAGGGCTGAGATGAGGAGAAATGTCATCACTCAAAGGGTTGTGAATCTTTGGAATTCTCTGCCCCAGAGAGCTGTGGAGGCTCAGTCGTTGAGTATATTCAAGACAGCTCGATAAATTTTTGGGAACGAAGGGAATTAAGGGATATGGGGATAGTGCGGGAAGGTGGAGTTGTGGTAGATCAGCCATGATCTTGTTGAATGGCGGAGCAGGCTTGAAGGGCCAAATGGCCTCCTCCAGCTCCTATTTCTTATGTTCTTATACAAGGATCAGGCTATGAAGTTCCAAGGGAGGCACTCCGCTCTAGCTGTCGGCAATGGTGAAATTGGGACAGTGCCAGCTGCAGGTGTGTAGGTGCAAAACCTCCTGCAACAGCTATAGCATTTTAAAGAAGCTGCCAAAGAAAACCAGAGTTGTCTCAGTCTTATCACTCAATCAGGGCACTGCACACCCATGCTTAGCTCATTGCCTCCTATTCTGCAGCACCATCATAGCAACAGGGGCCAGAAGAAGAGGAAGATTAGCATGATGAGGAGTTGAAAGAAAATATTTTTGGTTGGGCTATGACAGTGCTGATGAGGACCCTACCCCCACCCCCATTGATTTCACCCCTGCATCATTCACCTTTTCTATCTCAAGCACCAGCTCCGGTATTTTCATTCAGGGATAAGGATATTCCACCAAGTGAACCATAGAGCACGAGGGAGACAGAAGTTTAGGAAGTGGATGAAGACGCAACAGCTTCCCAGCAGAGACTGCAAAGCTGGCTTAAATCTCATAGGCCCTGTTATGAAAGGAAGGATGTTTGAAGAACATCAAAAGTATGTGCAGATCACTCTTGCAGGATGTGCTTCATGGTGGAGTTTACTGCTGTCATATGCAGCAACATCATGGAAGGATTTTCCTTGTTGCAGACATAAGTGAAGCAAGTGATAATTTAATTGCAGTCTATGACCATCCCCCTGCCTTGCAATAGATCTGCCAATCTGCTGATTAGTTGCCTCTGTGAACCTGGGCCAAGTACCATTGGCATGGCTGGACTCATCTAGGAACATAGGAAGGAACATAGGAACAGGAGTAGGCCAATCAGCCCCTTGAGCCTGTTCCGCCATTCAATGAGATCATGGCTGATCTGCGACCTAACTCCATACCAAAAGCTATCAATCTCAGATTTAAAACTAACAATTGATCTAGCATCAATTGCTGTTTGTGGAAGAGTTTTCCAAACTTCTACCACCCTTTGTGTGTAGAAGTGTTTCCTAATTTCACTCCTGAAAGATCTGGCTCTAATTTTTAGACTATGCCCCCTAGTCCTAGAATCCCCAACCAGTGAAAATAGTTTCTCTCTATCTACCCTATCTGTTCCCCTTAATATCTTGAAAACTTCAATCAGATCACCGCTTAACCTTCTAAATTCTAGGGAATACAACCCTAATTTGTGTAATCTCTCCTCGTAATTTAACCCTTGAAGTCCAGGTATCATTCTGGTAAACCTACACTGCACTCCCTCCAAGGCCAATATATCCGTCCTAAAGTGTGGTGCCCAGAACTGCTCACAGTACTCCAGGTGTGGTCTAACCAGGGCTTTGTATAGCTGCAGCTTAACTTCCACCCCCTTGTATTCTAGTCCTCTAGATATAAAGGCCAGTATTCCATTAGCCTTTTTGATTATTTTCTGTACCTGTTCAAGACATTTTAATGATCTATGTGCCTGGCTGCCCATGTCTCTTTGGCCATCCGCTGTTTATAGCTTTTCACCATTTAGAAAGTACCCTGTTCTATCCTTATTAGGCTCAAAGTGGATGACCTCGTATTTGCCTACATTGAAATTCATTTGTCACAGTTCTGCCCAGTCGCTTAATCTATCAATATCCCTTTGTAATGTTATGCTTTCATCTACACTGCCTACAACGCCACCTAGCTTTGTGTCATCGGCAAATTTGGATATATGACTTTCTATGCCATCATCTGAGTCGTTAATAAATATTGTGAATAGTTGAGGCCCAACGCAGATCCCTGCGGGACACCACTAGTCACATCCTGCCAATTAGAGTACCTGCCCATTCTCCCTACTCTCTCTCCTGCCGCTCAACCAATTTCCTAACCAGGTCAATAATTTGCCCTCAATTCCACCTTAGAAAACAGTCTCTTATGTGGGACTTTATCAAATGCTTTCTGGAAGTCCATATAAATAACGTCCATAGATATTCCCCTGTCTACTACTTTAGCCACCTCTTCAAAAAATTTGATCAGGTTTGTCAGGCATGACCTACCTTTCACAAATCCATGCTGGCTCTCTCTGATCAACTGAAAATTTTCGAGGTGTTCATCTGACATGAGCCTGCTGTTTTTGAGCCAAGCAGGACATACCAGGGCTCTAGATTACCACTCAGAGGCCTAGGTGGCACCTAGAAGAAGCACTAGGATAGGCCTTCACTTACCCTAATCAATAATCCACTTTCAGATACCTCAACCTCAGAAATCCTAGGTAACCCACCCTAAGTAACCCCAACCTCAAAAGCTGAAAATAAGTAACTACCACCTAAGTAACTCTAAATTAGTAACCCCAAATCAGTAACCCAATGCAGTACCCCCAACTCAACAACCCCAACCTCAGTAGATCCAAAATCATTAACCCCAACAGAAAAACATAGGAACAGGAGTAGGCCATTCAGTTCCTTGAGCCTGTTCTGCCATTCAATTATATCATGGCTGATCTATACCTCAACTCCATTTACTGCGTTCAGTTCTCGGTAGATGGAATTAAGATACAGATCAGTCATGATCTGGTTGCGTGGCGGAGCTGGCTCGAGGGGCTGAATGGCCTACTCATGTTCTTGGAAGTGTAGTAAGCAGTGAGGAAGATAGTAATAGACCTCAAGAGGACATAGACAGGCTGGTGGAATGGGCAGAAAAATGGCAGATGAAATTCAATGCAGAAAAGTGTGAGGTGATACATTTTGGTAGGAAGAATGAGGAGAGACAATACACACTAAATGGTATAAGTTTAAAGAGGGTACAAGAAGAGAGAAACCTTTGTATTTGTGCACAAATCTTTGAAGTTGGTAAAACAGGTTAACAAAGCAGTTAATAAAGCATATGGGATCCTGGGCTTTATAGATAGAGGCATAGACTACAAAAGCCAGGAAGTTATGCTAAATCTATACAAAACACTGGAGTATTGTGTCCAATGCTGGGCACCACACTTTAGGAAGAACGTGAAGACTTTGGAGAGGGTAGAATCGTTACAGCACCAAAGAAGGCCATTGGGCCTGTCGAGCCCGTGATGGCTCTCTGCAAGAGCACTTCAGCTAGTCCCACTCCCCTGCCCTTTCCCCGTAGCCCTGCAATTTTTTTTCCTACAGCTACTTATCCAACTCCCTTTTGAAAGCCGCGATTGAGTCTGCCTCCACCACCCTTTCAGGCAGTGCATTCCAGATCCTAACCACTTGCTCAGTAAAAAAGTTTTTCCTCATGTCGCCTTTGGTTCTTCTGCCAATCACCTTAAATTTGTGTCCTCTGGTTCTCAACGCTTCTGCCAATGGGAACAGTTTTTCTCTATCTACTCTGCCTAGACCCCTCATGATTTTGAACACCTCTATCAAATCTCCTCTCAACCTTCTCTGCTCTTAAGAGAACAATCCCAGCTTCTCCAGTCTATTCACGTAACTGAAGTCCCTCATCTCTGGAATCATTCTCGTAAATCTTTTCTGCACCCTCCCTAAGGCCTTCACATCCTTCCTAAAGTGCGGTGCCCAGAATTGGACACAGTACTCCAGTTGAGGCTGAACCAGTGTTTTATACAGGTGGTTCATAATTTCCATGCTTTTGTACTCTATACCTCTATTCATGAAGCCCAGGATCCCGTAAGCTATTTTAACTACTTTCTCAACCTGCCCGGCCACCTTCAACGATTTGTGCACATATATCCCTAGGTCTCTCTGTTCATGCACCCCCTTTAAGATTGTACCCTTTAGTTTATATTTCCTTTCCTCATTCTTTCTACCAAAACGTATCACTTTGCACTTTCCGTGTTAAATTTCATCTGCCACGTGTCCACCCATTCCATCAGCCTGTCTTGAAGTCTATCACTATCCTCCTCACTGTTCACTATACTTCCAAGTTTTGTGTCATCTGCAAATTTTGAACTTGTGCCCTGTACACTCACATCCAAGTAATTAATATATATCAAGAAAAGCAGTGGTCCTAGATCTGACCCCTGGGGAACACCAATGTATACGTTCCTCCAGTCTGAAAAACAACCGTTCACCACTACTTTCTGTTTCCTGCCACTTAGCCAATTTTGTATCCATGCTGCCACTGTCCCTTTTGTTCCATGGGCTTCAACTTTGCTGGCAAATCCTAACAGGGTACAGAAGAGATTTACTAGAATGATTCCAGGGATGAGGGACTTCAGTTACGTGGATAGACTGAAGAAGCTGGGGTTGTTCTCCTTAGAGCAGAGAAAGCTAAGAGGAGAGTTGATAAGAGATGTTTCTTCTTGAAGGGTTTAGATAGAGTAAATAAAGAGAAACTTCCCTTTGGCTGAAGGGTTGATACAAGAGGGCACCGAATTAAGGTGATTGGCAAAAGAACCAGAGGGGACATGAGGAAAAAACTAATCGCGTGGTGGATACAGATTCAATAATAGCCTTCAAAAGGGAATTGGTTAAATACCTGAAGGAGAAAAAATTGAAGGGATACAGGGGACGAGCCGGGGGGAGTGGGATTAATTGGATTGCTATTCGAAAGAGCCAGCGCAAACTCAATGGGCCAAATGGCCTCCTTCTGTGCAGTACATAAAATTATAGAATCAAAGAAAGTTAAAGCATGGAAGAAGGCTATTCGGCCCATTGTGCCTATGCTGGCTCTTAGAAAGAGCAGTTCTGCTTAGTCCCAGATCCCCACTTTTGTCCGTAACCCTGTAAGTTCCTCATCCTCAAGTACCTGTCCAACTTTCTTTTTAAAAATTATTTATGGAATCAGTTTCCACCACTTTTTTAAGAAGTCACACAACACCAGGTTATAGTCCAACAGTTTTATTTGAAATCACAAGCTTTCGGAGCGCTGCTCCTTCATCAGGTGAAGTGGAGAGATGCATAAAGACACAGCTTATATAGTCAGAGAATAATGCCAGATGATTACAGGTAATCTTTCTAACTGCCATTTATCACACCTCGGCAGAGAGATAATCACAGCAATCAAAGGTGTGAATGGTGTCCCAACAGGTCAGTCAGGAAAACATTACATCAAAGAACAATGAGGTGGGGTCACAAGGGGTCAAATGTTGCAGATGCTGGGGTCTGTATGAAAAACAAAAAACAGACAAAAAGCATTTTTTTTTGCTGGAAATCACAGTAGGTCCAGCCGCATCTGTGTAGAGAGAACAAGCCAACGACGACTCGAGTCTGGATGACCCTACGTCAGGTGGGGTTACATGTAGCGTGACATGAACCCAAGATCCCGGTTGAGGCCGTCCTCATGAGTGCGGAACTTGGCTATCAGTTTCTGCTCTACGATTTTGCATTGTGTGTCTCGAAGGCCGCCTTGGAGAATGCTTACCCGAAGATCGGAGGCTGAATGTCCTTGACTGCTGAAGTGTTCCCCGACTGGGAGGGAACACTCCTGCCTGGCTTGTTGCGCGGTGTCCGTTCATCCATTGTCGCAGTGTCTGCATGGTCTCGCCGATGTACCATGCTCCGGGGCATCCTTTCCTGCAACGTATGAGGTAGACAACATTGGCCGAGTCACATGAGTATGTACCATGTACCTGGTGGGTGGTGTCCTCACGTGTGATGATGGTATCTGTGTTGATGATCTGGCATGTCTTACAGAGGTTGCCGTGGCAGGGTTGTGTGGTGTCGTGGTCGCTGTTCTCCTGAAAGCTGGGTAATTTGCTGCGAATGATGGTCTGTTTGAGGTTAGGCGGCTGTTTGAAGGTGAGCCGTGGAGGCGTGGGGATGGCCTTAGCGAAGTGTTCGTCGTCATCGATGACATGTTGAAGGCTGCGAAGAACATGGCGTAGTTTCTCCGCTCCGGGGAAGTACTGGACGACGAAGGGTGCTCTGTTGGTTGTGTCCCGTGTTTGTCTTCTGAGGAGGTCTATGCAATTTTTTGCTGTGGCCCGTCGGAACTGTCGATCGACGAGTCGAGCGTCATATCCCGTTCTTACGAAGGGCGTCTTTCAGCGTCTGTAGGTGTCCATCGCGTTCCTCCTCGTCTGAGCAGATCCTGTATATTCGCAGGGCTTGTCCATAGGGGATGGCTTCTTTAATGTGGTTAGGGTGGAAGCTGGAGAAGTGGAGCATCCTGAGGTTGTCCGTGGGCTTGCGGTAGAGTGAAGTGCTGAGGTGTCCGTCTTTGATGGAGATTCGTGTGTCCAAGAATGAAACCGATTCTGAGGAGTAGTCCATGGTGAGTTTGATGGTGGGATGGAACTTGTTGATGTTATCGTGTAGTCTTTTCAGTGATTCTTCGCCGTGGGTCCATAGGAAGAAAATGTCATCGATGTATCTGGTGTATAGCGTTGGTTGGAGGCCCTGTGCAGCGAAGAAGTCTCGCTCGAACTTGTGCATGAAGATGTTGGCGTATTGGGGTGCGAATTTGGTCCCCATGGCTGTTCCATGTGTTTGGGTAAAGAACTGGTTGTCGAAGGTGAAGACATTGTGGTCAAGGATGAAGCGGATGTGTTGTAGGATGGCGGCTGGAGATTGGCTGTTGTTGGTGTTGAGTACTGAGGCTGTCGCAGCGATGCCGTCATCGTGGGGGATACTGGTGTAGAGTGCCGAGACGTCCATCGTGGCGAGGAGTGTTCCTGGTTCAACTGGTCCGTGGGTGCTGAGTTTCTGTAAGAAGTCTGTACTGTCGCGACAGAAGCTGGGGGTTCCCTGTACGATGGGTTTCAGGATGCCCTCGACGTATCCAGAGAGGTTCTCACACAGGGTTCCGTTGCCTGATACGATAGGACGTCTGGGTGTGTTGGCTTTGTGTATCTTTGGGAGGCAGTAGAAGTCTCCCATGCAGGGAGTATGTGGGATGAGAGCGCGTAGGATGCTTTGAAGGTCTGGATCGAAGGTCTTGATCAGTCTGTTGAGTTGGCGGGTGTGTTCTTTGGTCGGATCTGCGGGTAACTGTCTGTAGTGTTCCTGGTTGTCCAGTTGTCGGTATGCTTCTTTGCAATAGTCTGTTCTGTTCTGTATGACGATGGCTCCTCCTTTGTCTGCTGGTTCGATGACGATGTTGCGGTTGGTCTTGAGAGCGTGGATGGCATTGCGTTGTGCACGGGTGACATTCTGGACTGTCTTGTGAGTGCGGCTGATGAATCTGGCGTTGATGCATCTCCTGACAGCTTGAGCATACTCACAAGACAGTCCAGAATGTCACCCGAGCACAACGCAATGCCATCCACGCTCTCAAGACCAACCGCAACATCGGTAGAACTCGCGCAGGCTGCTCACTGGCTGCTGCTGCTTGAAGATATCGCCCGTGCGCGGCCGTGCAGCATATTTAAAGGGACCGTGCATGAAAAAAAATTATTGCCCTTAACTAACAAAAATCTATTGATCCCAACATTGAAAATTTGAATTGACCCAGCATCCTTTTGGGGGAGCGAGTTCCATATTTCCACTACCCTTTGTTTGAAAAAGTGCTTCTTGATTTCACACCTAAATGGTCTAACTCTAATTTTTAAGATTTTGGACTAGAAAATTGATTGAGCCCGAAAACAGGTGGTGCCATCGTGGGCCAAGGTTAACGGCTGCCTGCAAAAGGATCGCAGGCAGCACAGGTATTTTGGTGCTGCCTGCTGATTTAAATGAGCGCAGCGCAGAAGCTCCCCTCTTTCTGGCGGTATCATCAGTAGGAATTTGAAGGTCGGGTCTAAAGGTTCGGTTTGACGTTCTCGGGCAGTCACCTTATTAACAGGTACACACCCCCGCCCCGCCTCCTCCCAAATCCCCAGACAGTACAAATTGCTATTTCCCTTCTTTATGAGATATGAGCGGGAGGAACGGAGTCAGAGACCAGGGGTAAAGGTGGCGCGGAGCAGAGACTTGGGAGTCTGAGCGAGCGGACTACCTGCAAGGGAGACAGGTAAGACAGGCTAGCAACACAACGAAGGAGTGACATCAGAATTCAAAGGTGTCACTGCCACAAGGGAGCTGAGAGGTGAGTATTTGTGGTAATTTTTTTTTGGATCTGTTTTCAATATATTTCTGCTAAGTAGTTCATAGCCCATCTAATAGAGGGAGATGCTGATTGGTGGGTAGCTGTTGAGTGTTTCTTGTTAAGTTTATTTCTGCTAAATTACCTCCATAGTCTGGTAAATAGAGGAATGGCAGGGCAGCTCAGCCCCGTGATTTGCACATCCTGTTCCATGTGGAAAATCCTGGATGCTTCTTGCGGCCTGGACGACCATGTGTGCAGGAAGTGTCACCAACTGCAGCAACTCGAGCTCTGGGTTTCGGAGCTTGAGCAGCTGCTGGAGTCACTACAGTGCATCTGCGAGGCTGAGAAATACTTGGAAAGCATGTTTCTAGAAGTGGTCACCCCCACAGCCTCAGAATGTGCAGGCAGAGAGGGAATGGGTGACGACCAGACAGAGGAGGAGGACCAGGCAGATAGGGCAGGAATGCCTAGAGTGCATCTTGCTCGCTAACTGGTTCACAGTTCTGGAAACTGGTGGGGCTGATGGCTCCTCTGGGGACAGCAGCCAGAGCCAAGACCACGGCACCACGGGTGGCTCAGCTGCACAGGAGGGGAGGAAGAAGAGCGGAAGAGCAATATTGATAGGGGATTCATTGGTTAGGGGAATAGATAGGCGTTTCTGTGGACACAGATGTGACTCCAGGATGGTATATTGCCTCCCTGGTGCCAGGGTTAAGGATGTCACTGAGCGGCTGCAGGACACCCTGAGGGGGAGGGTGAACAGCCAGAGGTCGTTATCCATATCGGTACCAACGACATAGGCAGAAAGAGGGATTAGGTTCTGCAGGCAGACTATAAGGAGCTAGGAAAGAGATTAAAAAGCAGGACCTCAAAGGTAGTAATCTCCGGATTACTCCCGGTGCCACGTGCTAGTGAGAACAGGAATAGGAGGATAGAACAGAAGAATGCGTGGCTGGAAAGATGGTGCAGGAGGGAGGGCTTTAGATTCCTGAGGCATTGGGACCATTTCTGGGGAAGATGGAACCTGTACAAGCCGGACGGGTTACACCTCAACAGAGCCGGGACCAGTATTCTCGCGGGGAGGTTTGCTAGTGCTGTTGGGGAGGGTTTAAACTAGCTTGGCAGGGGGATGGGCACCAGCATGTAGGAGTGGAGGAGAGGAATGGGGTGCATGGAAGAGTGAGTGTGTTGGATGGTACTGGAGGGCAGGGTAGTGTTGGAGGCGGAAGTAGTACCATATTAGATAGGAGCAGACTAAGAAAGACTACGAAAAATGGGTTTAGAATGCATGTACATAAACGCACAAAGTGTGGTGAATAAGGTTGGTGAGCTACAAGCACAATTAGCCGTGTGGAAATATGATGTTGTGGCAATAACGGAAACGTGGCTTAAAAACGGTGAGGACTGGGCACTTAATATTCAAGGGTACAAGGTGTTCAGAAAAGATAAGGAAGGAAAAAAGGGAGATGGAGTGGCAATGCTGACTAAGGAAGACATTGTAGTGTTAGAAAGGGACAAAGACAGAATCCATTTGGTTGGAGTTGAGGAGCAAAAAGTGTTTCATCACGCTATTGGGGGTATTCTACAGGCCTCCAAATAGTGAAAGGGAGGTAGAGGGGCAAATCTGCAGGGAAATCGCAGAGACATGCAAGAGCTATAGAGTGGTGATATTGGGGGACTTTAATTACCCAAATATCGATTGGGATAATGCTAGGGTAAAGGGAAAGGAGGGGGAGGAATTACTGAAATGTGTTCAGGAGAATTTCCTTGGCCAGTATGTTCTTGGCCCAAATAGAAAGGAGGCATTGCTGGGTCTGGTGCTGGGGAATGAGGTGGGCCAGGTTGACTAAGTGTCTGTGGGAGAACACTTGGGTGTGAGTGATCATCGTATCATAAGATTTAGATTAGCAATGGAGAGGAGCAAGGAACAATCTAGAGTGGAACTTCTAAACAGGAATATGGCTAACTTCAAAGGGATGCGAAAGGATCTAGCCAGGGTAAAATGGAACCAAAGACTGAGGAAAAAATGTAATGGAACAATGGGTGATCTTTAAGGAGGAGATGTTCCAAGTACAGGCTAGGTACATTCCAACAAGAGGGAAGGGTAAGGGAACCAAAGCAAGGGGTCCTTGGATGATGAGGTAGATTGAGAAGATGATGAAACCAAAAAAGAGGGTGTATGATGAATGTCAAGTGAATTCTTCAAGGGAGAACCAGACCAAATACAATAAGTTGAGAGGGGAAGTGAAGATGAAAATAAGATTGGCAAAGAGAGATTATGAAAGTAGAATGGTGGTTAACATAAAAGGGAACCCAAAAATCTTCTACTGGCATGTAAACAGTAAGCGGGTAGTAAGAGCTGGGGTGGGGCCTAATAAAGACAAAGAAGGTGATATATGCTTAGAGGCACAGGGCAAGGCTAGAATACTCAATGAGTACTTTGTATCGGTGTTTACTAAGGAGGTGGATGCTGACAAAATATCGGTAGAAGTGGAAAGGGTAGAAGCAATGGAAAGGGTGAAACTTGATAGACAGGATGTACTAGAAAGACTGGGTATGCTTAGAGTGGATAAGTCACCTGGTCCAGATGGCTTGCATCCCAGGTTGCTAAGGGACTTGGGGGAGGAGATAGCGGAAGGGCTTGCCATAATTTTCCAATCTTCTCTAGATGCGGGGGAGGTGCCTGAGGATTGGAAAGTGGCAAATGTGACACCATTGGTCAAGAAAGGGTGTAAGAACAATCCTAGTAGTGGTGGGTAAAATTTTAGAAACAATAATCAAGGAAAAAATTAATGGGCACTTGGAGAGGTTTAAGGTAATTGAGAGCCAACACGGATTTGTAAAAGGCAGATTGTGTTTGACTAATCTAAGTGAATTTTTTGATGAAGTTACAGGGATGATTGATGAAGGGAATGCAATGGATGTTGTCTACATGGATTTTAGGAAGGCGTTTGACAAAGTACCACGTAAAAGGCTGGCTAACAAAATTGAGACTCGTGGAATAGGTTGGTCAGTGGCAGTTTGGTTAAGGAATTGGCTTAAGGACAGAAAACAGCGAGTTGTAGTAAATAGCTGTTTTTCAGACTGGAGGATGGTAGACAGTGGTGTTCCCCAAGGGTCAGTGCTGGGGCCACTGCTATTTTTGATATATATAAATGACCTAGATATTGGAATACAGAGTAGAATTTCTAAATTTGCCAATGACACCTAACTTGGGGTTGCGGCAAACAGTGAGGATTGTCAAAATCTCGACTCCGAGTAAGTCTCTAACACACAAGCAGTACCGTCAGATTGTTAGTTTATTTTACTTGTGCACAAGGGGAGAGTGGCTAGTCAAGGGCTAGGCTAGCAACTCCGAAAATCATCAGTAATCGCAGCATATTTATACACTTAAGTAAACAAGTTCCTCGGCGATGTTATTCTTATCTAATTAACCACTTTAACAGTGTTATCAAATCAACACTCGCCTTTGCCTCGTAACAGTTACCAACTCCTTATAGGGACTAGCCTTTTCTCGACCCTTACTCATTGTTGTGTCTGGTTTCGGTTAACACATCCTCATTGTTGTTACAACTGCTGACAGCTTGTCTGGTATTAGTTGCTGAAGTAAGCTCTAATTCTAAGTTGACCGAATATAATATCCCAGCAAGCCTTGCAATCTATAGTTGCCCCTTTTTCTATATTTCCACAGGATGATACCCATCGACTGCAACAGGATATAGAAAGGCTAGCAAATTGGGCAGACAAGTGGCAGATGGAATTTAATACAGAGAAGTGTGAGGTGATGCATTTTGGCAGAAGGAACAGGGAGAGGCAATATACACTTAATGGCACAGTTTTAAAGAGTGTGCAGGGACGGAGGGACCTGAGAGTTAATGTGCATAGGTCCCTGAAGGTGGCGGGATATATTGAGAGAGTGGTTAGCAAAGCATATGGGATCTTGGGCTTCATAAATAGAGGTATTGAGTACAAAAGTAGAGAAGTTATGCTGAACCTTTATAAAGTGCTGGTTAGGCCACAACTGGAGTATTGTGTCCAGTTCTGGTCACCACACATTATGTGAAGGCACTTGAGAGGGTGCAAAGGAGATTTACCAGAATGGTTCCATGGGATGGGGGATCTTAGCTACAAGAACAGGTTGGAGAAGTTGGATTTGTTTTCATTAGAGCAAAGGAGGTTGAGGAGTGATTTGATAGAGGTGTACAAGATTATGACGGGTTTGGATAGGCTAGACGGGGAAAGGCTGTTCCCACTAGTTGATGGTACAAGGACTAGGGGACAGAGATTTAAGGTTTTGGGCAAGAGATACAGGGGGGGAATGTGAGGAAAAACTTTTTTACGCAGTGAGTGGCGAGGATCTGGAACTCGCTGCTGATGGAAGTGGTGGAAGGGGAGACTGGATAGGCTCTTGAGGGAAATAAACTTGCAGGGCTGCAGGGTAGAGCGGGGAAATGGGACTGACTGGATTGCTCTACAGAGAGACGGCATGGTCTTGATGGGCCAATTGGCCTCCTTCTGTGCCATTAGGGGACGCTAACTTCGCCAGGGCGCTACTTTTAGCCCGATGGAAAAATTAGCACCCCCGCGACGGAAATTGAGTGGTAGAGCCCCAAGAGGGAAGCGGGGCACTACAGGAAGCACCCCGCATCCCTCTTGGGGTGCTGCGACGGAATATCACGGCGCTGCAGCAGGTCGCACCGCTGTATTGCAGGCCTTCTTCCCTTCTTAAAGGGGAGGGGCCTTGGCCAGCGCGACCCGGGGCCCAGCTTGGCCCCTGGGGATCGGGAGTGCTGGCAAAAGAGCCCGGCACTCGAAGTGTGGGCTTTTGGAGCACAGCCGACACTCCACGGGGGGCGGGAGGTGGGTGCGGTTCAGGAGGTTGGGGACGGGAGCGCAGGCAGGTGCTGGTAGGCGGCCAGCAGCAAAAATGGCCACCCCGCACCTTGCCTTTAATAGCGCCACCCTGGCTGCAGGTAGGCCCCCCCTGACCCCACGTCTGGCGGTGAGTCAGGGGGCGCTCCCGAAGATCGCGGCCGAGGCGCTGCGTATGGCGATGATGTCATCGCTGATGGCACAGCGCCGCGGGGCGCTACCGGTTACCGGCGCCGTTAACCTCCCGCTGAATTTTGCGGGAGGCGCCGCGCCCGGGTGCTAGTTGCTTTGTGCCCAGTTAGTGCCCTCTTAGGCGCTAACAGGAGGCACAAAGCAACCGAATTTTTCCCCCAATGACTATGGGGCTAGTTGAGAAGTTAAGGTTCTCCATAAGAACAAAAACCCTCTATAAATCTTAATATTTCTTTGTTTAGCAGGTTTACCTGCATTTTCTTGATGTAAACTGAATCTTGATGAAAAGATCACAAAATAAATTAAATTAAACAATAAAAAAAAGACAGCTCAATCTGAATCATAAAGAATTTTTGCAATAAATGGAAAGACGATTGAAGTCAGTTATTTGGGTGTAACCTATTTAAAAGTAGGATGGTAAATTGTACAGATTGTTTATAAATAAGTTTATTATAGCTCACCACTGCTTTCTCCTGGCTCTATGCGCTGTCGAGGGCTGCACGCATGGGCGTGCTTAGGAGGGGGTGGTAAGAGCAGTGGCGACATCCAAATTCGCTGTGCGTGTGTCAATTCGGCGTTATACGCCGATTGACATCACGCTCATGGTAATTAAAATACTTGCAGTGAGTGCAGGCAACGGCAGCGCTGCCGACCTCTCCAATATGGCGGCCGTTGTGTTCTGCGCCGGGAGTGGGCGGAAGCAAAAGACGGCAGCATTTTTTCTTCAAAACCGGCCTGAATGGCCGGCGCTAAAGGTACCAATTTCTAGGCCTATGCTTCTTGTTCTGGATTCTCCCACCAGAGGAAAGCGTTTCTCTGTATATACCCTATTGAATCATTTTAAATACCTTGATTAGATAACCCATTAACCTTCTCAACTCAAGGGAATAAAAGCCAAGCTTGTAGAACCTGTCCTCATAATTTAACCATTCAAGCTAGGCCTGTCAAGCATACAGGTCGAGAAATTCAGTTGCATAGCAGCCGTTGTTTGGGTGCTACAGGCGCCGAATTGGGTCCATAATGGTGTCCGAGCAGCGCGCGCACACTTCTGGTGCGGGCTGCACCAGATGCCATCTCGGTGAGAGCATTAGGGCGGCCGTTAGGAGCGTGCACTTGAAGTATGATAAGTAGGCAGATTGTGACGCCAATCAGTGTACAACGCTGATTCGATCCACGCTGCCATCGCTGGAACTGCTGCCCTGTGGTAACCTTGCACAGCTGAACATGCGTTCAGCAGCAGGATGGCCGCCCACCAGCGATATTTAAAGGGATCATCAACAACTTTCAGCTAACTTGCTTTTTAATTTCTATTTGCTCTGTTTAAGTTTGTGGAAATGTTTGGAGCTTTCTAGAGTTATTTAAAGTTGGTGAGGTGACGGAGTGGTACGGCAAGTGGAGAAAGGCCTTGGTTCTGAATTCAAGGGTTCTGGTCAGACCACTTGCTCCCAGTCATGGGTGCTCTAGTTGTCATCCCCTTGGCCTGCAGCATGACAGGGAGGTGGAGCAGAGGCAGCGAAGAGGACAAACTACGCCCAGAGGGAGGAGGATGAGTAGAAGGGCTCTCAGCACCTTACCCACCTAGGATCTTCCAAGAGCAATATTCTTACTTTAACCTGAGCCAGGAGCAGTGTGTGAAGCACCTGCAATTTACAAAGGAGATGCCCACAGAACTCTGCCGCCTCTTTCAACCAGACCTGCAGCCTCACTCCAGGGGAAGGACAGCATTGCCAGTGGCTGTGAAGGTGACTGTGGCCCTGAGTTTCTTCCCATTGGGATCCTTCGATGCTGAAGCAGGCGACATCTGTAACATCTCGCAGTTCGCTGTCCACTGCTGCATAAGAGAGGTGACAGAAGCTTTTTATGCCAGGAGCGTGGACTTCATTGTCTTCTCTCTGACCAGAGAAAAGCAGACGGAATGTTCACGTGGCTTTGCCAGGGCAGTGCACTTCCCCTTGGTGCAGGGCGCCATCAACTGCATACATGTGGCTTTACGGGCACCATATATAAATGCTGAGCTGTACCACAACTGCAAAAGTTACCACTCGCTGAATGTGGTGAATGCCCAGTATGCTGGCAGCAATCATGCTTTTATTCTGCGCCAGTCCACTGTTTCCTCAGTCTTTGAGCCATCAAGACAAACCAGAGGGTGGCTACTGGGCAACAAGGGCTATCCCTTGACCACTTAGCTCATGAATCCACTCCGCAACCCAACTACACATGGGCAGCATGCATAAAACGAGAGCCATGCTGCCACACGAAACAGCATAGAGCAGAGCATTGGCATTCTTAAATAATGCTTCCGCTGCCTGGACCGCTCTGGAGGTGCCCTACAGTACTCACAATTCATTGTGGTCTGCTGCATCCTCCACAACCAGGCCATCATGAGGGCACAGCCCTTTCCACCATGGATATGTCCGCCAGCTCAGGAGGAGGGGAAAGAGGAGGAAGAAGTGGAAGTGGATGGAAGGATGCAACCCAGACAGCCCCTTTCTGGTCGGGATATCCGGTATCGAATCATCCGCCTGTGGTACGAGTGAACACAAACCCAATTCTCCATTCAACATTCGCCCCACACCTTACCTTCCCTCTGCTACTGACCACCACAGCGTCTTCTTGGCCACAATGCAGAAATAAAAGCCACCACAAAGCAAACTTTCCAATTCAACTTTATACATCGATCCATCTAATATTACATCAAATATTCAACTAATCACCCTTAGTGACTGTTTTGCATGTGCCTTTCCTTATCTTAGTGCTCCTACGCTGTGCTATCCAGTGGCTGTAGCATGGCTGGTAGAAGGCTGCTGACTTTCAGTGGGCTAGACTGCAGATGGCCTTGCAGGACGACCTCAAGGAGCTCTGGGCTTAGTAGGCCCAACTTCGGACTGCACAACCTCGGCATAGGTGGCAGCAGTCTGGGCTGGTTGACTGACAGGCAACAGCAAGGGCACTGGCGGTGTGGCAGTGGTGGGAAGATGAATGCTGTCATCCTGAGAGAGGACAGCAGGGTCGTCCTCCAGGGATCCATTGCCACTTCCCAGGGGCAACCCCTTAGCAATCCTAGTAATCTACTGGAATACAGACTGCTGTGACACCTTGCAAGCCCCTTTCAACACTAGTAAACCCAGCCATGATGGCAGCAGTCTGTTCTTGCATGACTTTAGGCTGAGCTTCCATTGCAGCACTCAGACATTGGGTGGCTTCTGCTTGTGATGCAATGGAAGCCGAGACTTCGGCCATCAGACGCGGCATGATGTTTGGGTCCACAAGTGCATTAATGAATCTGCCCAGCCCTTCCACGATGGAAAGGATGGGCTCCAAGCTCTGGCTGAAGGCCTGTGCAAGGCTGGAGCTGGACTGCTCCGTGTTCCTTGACATTGTACTCAGGCTTTCTGGCAGGCCTGCCAATGCACCAAGCATATTACTGTGCACAGCCATCAGCGTTCTTCTGTAGGCTTTCCCATCGAGGTCTTTAACTGAGTCCTGTGTGGCAGAACTCGTGTGCGACCTCGCCCTCTGGGGAGCTGGCACCTGAGCTACCCCTTCCCCCTGCCCTGGCTGCAGGCCACTCTTGCTCAGTGTCTCACCACGTGCAGATCCCACATCTAATATATCCTCTAAACTACATGGAGTGTCAGTATCCGAACTGGTGGCTGGGAGTGTGAAATCGAGTGATGGTGTTTCTTCTTGACTCTCCTCTCCCTCTTGTTGTTCAACCACTGGCTGGGCAGGCTGGATTTCTTGGGTGTCTGAAATGAGAAAGGGACAAGAGTAAGGTTGAGGTGCGGGGAGGGGGGAAAGCAAGAGCGGCATGCTCACTCCATGTGCAGATTGTAAATCAGAAGAGAATGTGGGATGAGGGGTAAGTGGGATGTGACAAGGAGGACAACATATGAGGATACCGGCATCTTGTATTCCGTCAGCCCAGCCGCTGGCCACGGGCTCAGTCATGCCCCTGCCAAGAATGACTAGCACCATCGCCTCCAAAAGGTGATGCAGCCAAGCCTGTCCCCGCTGCTGTCATCTGTTCTGTCACCTTTTTGTTCAAGAGAAATGGAAATATGTCAGTGAAGTGAAATGAGTTTGGGTGATGTGCATGTCATGGTTGAATTGCTGACAGTGTGTTGAAGCTGTGATGTGTGAGTATGAGACTTGCAGCAGTGGTAAGTGTGTGTGGGGGAGGTGAAGCTATGAATGCGAGGTCTGAGTCGTGTTTGGTAGAGATTGTTGGTAGGTGAGTGATGGGGGTGTGATGCATTGAGCACTGTGTGAGGCTAGTGGTGCAGATGGTGGGATAATGCATTTGAAGGTGAATTCATTGACCTTGACAACGCATGTGAGGTCATTAAACTTCTTCCTACACTGTGTCCAGGTCCTCGCGGCCATACTGCTGGCATTGACCACATTGGCTATATGCTCCCACTGCTGTCTCATCTGTTGCCTGGAGGGCCTCCTGGCCCCCTTTGGGAAGAGGACCTCTGTCCTGGAGTTGACATCCTGGACCAATGCCTCCAGTGCTGCATCGGTGAATCTTGGAGAACTTTCTCTGGCCTGTTAAGCCATTGCTCAGTCTTTTTCTGACAGTAGCCTACACAAGCACTTCCATCACCTGTTGCAGGTAGAAAGCACCTCCCCTTTAAGACGTGCAGACTGCCTTTAAGATGTGCAGGCTAGCTTTAATTGGAGCTAGTCTCGCACAAACTTGGGCCCCCTGCTGAGCTGTCAGTCACTCAGCAGAGCGTTCATCACTCAGCTGAATGCTACAAACATGCAAAGTAGCAGGCAATACAAATTTTACGTACTGCCTGCATTACTCCGAACAGGTGCAGCAGCATGCACCACACCGTCCCCCGCCCGCTCCATGACATCAACCCCTTGCAACAGGCACAGAGAGCTGGCACTCACTTAGGAGTGACTCGAAGGGGAAGGGGTGAGAGAGAAGGACCATGGAGAGTGGCAGGGCTGAGGAGTCTGGGATTGGGACGTGGGGGTGGGAGTTGAGAGAGGTAGGGATTTGGGGGGCTGAGGGATTCTGATTGGGAGGGTCTCAGTGGGAATGAGGGAGAGTTGGGAGACTGAGGTTGGGACTGGTGGGGGCTGGGAGACTTAGATTGGGAGTTGGGGGATCTGGAGACAGATTGGGACTAGGGCAGTCGGGAGATTGGGGCTCCGGGCAGGGGGAAAGAAGGAGTGGGTGACAGGACTGACAGTCGGGGAGAGGGTGACAGACTTGGGCTAAAGAAACAGACTATGAAATGGGGCTTGTGCAGGGGGACAGAGGGAAACTAGGAGTCAGAGAGGATTGGGGCTGCCTGTTCGGAGTAATGCAGGCGGCACATAAAATTCGTGCTACCTGCTACTTTGCATGTTTGTAGCATTCAGTTGTGTGCTGAACGCACTGTTGAGTGGCTGACAGCTCAGCAGGGGGCCGATGTTTGTGCGAGACTAGCTCCAATTAAAGCCAGCCTGCACAACATAAAGGAGAAGATGGATAGGATAGGGTAGGGCTCATCATTTTCTGCAGAGCTGGAAGCAGCAGCAGCAACGTGGTGAGTGGGAGCAGCACTGAGATAGGAGCAGCCAGTAAAGGGCTGAATGAAAAATGGAGACGCTACTATGGGTAAACAGTGAAAGATTGCCACTGATACCATATTGGTTTGTTAAGCTCTCTGTCCCTTCCTGACCCACTCTGCTTATTTTTACCCAAATTACTACTCTGCTCTACAGCCTTGACATTTCTCTTACTGCTTTTGAATTTGCCCTTTCCTGAATCCTCCTCTGCCCACCCCCACCCCCACTTCATTAGTTTCAAGCCCTATCTACTGGCCTAGTTATTCAATTTGCCAGGACACCGATCCCAGCCTGGTTTAGATGGAGCCCATCTCAACAGAACAGCTCCATCCAGTGCCCCATGAATTGAAACCCCTTCCTCTCACACCACTCTTTTAGCCACGGATTTAACCTTCTAATCTGCTTGTCCCTGTGCCAATTTGTGTGTGGCTCATATAACAATCCACAGATTTTCGACCCTAGCTCCTCAAACTCTCTCAGTAGTACCTCATTCCCAGTTCTACCTCTGTCGTTGGTTCCTACATGGACCATGACAACTGGATCCTCCCCTTTCCACTCCAAGTTCTTCTCCAGCCGTGAGGAGATATCTTTAACCTTGGCAGTCAACACAGCCTTCAGAACTCCCGGTCGCGGTTACAGAGAACAGTAACTATTCCCCTTACTATACTGTCCCTTACCACTACAGCATTCCTTATCACTACCATGGTTCCATGGTCAGTTTGCCCATCCACCCTGCAGACTTTACCCTCATCCACACAGGCAGCAAGAACCTCATACCTGTTGGATAAGGGCAAAGGTCAAGGCTCCTCCAGCACTGCACATGGGGTCCCCTTACATGCCCTTAGGTTAAGTAGTACTTTAGAGTTCATCAATGGTCAGGGACAGGAGGGTGTGACTGCGAATCAGGAAGGTATGGGGACCCAGGATGTAGTGATGGAGGAGCCTCGGCCCTTGACTTTGACCAACAGGTATGAGATTCTTGCTACTTGTGGGGATGAAAACAATGACTACAGGGTGGATGAGCAAATTGACCATGACACCGTGGTACAGGAGGCTATTCAGGTGGGGGGAATGATAAGGAATGTGGTAGTGGTAGGGGTTAGCATAGTCAGAGGGATAGATACTGTTGTCTGCAGCCACGACCGGGAGTTTTGAAGGTCATGTTGCCAGGCACCAGTACTGGGGAAACAGAGAGCTGTTCCGTTGGGATGGGCTCCACTTAAACCGGGCTGGGACCAGTGCCCTGGCGAATCGAATAACTAGGGTGGCAGATAGGGCTTTAAACTAATGAAGTGGGGGTGGGAGGATTCTGGAAAGGGTAAATTCAAAAGCAGTAAGAGAAATGTCAAGGCTGTAGAGCAGAGTAGTGATTTGGGTAAAGATAAACAGAGTGGGTCAGGAAATGACAGAAAGATTAATAAAGGTATTAGTGACTAAAGTGACATCAGGGAAAAATAGAAAAAAATTAAAGCTAAAGGTACTATATCTGAATGCACGAAGCATTCGCAACAAAATAGTTGAATTAATAGCGCAGATAGAAATATTAGATTATTGATTTTAAATAGAAATTTGATAGCCATTATAGCGACATGGTTGCAGAGTGACCAAGGTTGGGAACTAAATATTCCAGGATATTTGACTTTTAGAAGAGACAGGCAAAATGGAAAAGGAGGTGGGGTAGCCCTGATAATAAAGGAGGGAATAAGGGCAGTAGAGAGAAAGGATTTTGGCTCGGAAAAACAAAATGTAGAATCAGTTTGGGAGGAGCTAAGAAACAACAAGGGGCGGAAAACATTAGTGGGAATAGGCTCCTAACAGTGGTTGTAGTGTCGGGCAGAGTATAAATCAGGAAACTAGAGCTGCATGTAACAAGGGTAATACAGTAATCATGGGGAGCTTTAACTTTCATATAGACTGGGCAAACCAAATTTGCAGAAATAGTGCAGAGGAAGTGTCCATGGAATGCATTCAAGATAGTTTTCTAGATCAGTATGTCAAGGAATCTACGGGGGAATTGGCTATTTTAGATCTAGTACTGTGCAATGAGACAGGGCTAATTAATACCCTTGTAGTAAAGGAGCCTCTGAGGAGCACTGATGGATAGAATTTTATGTTGAGTTTGAGAGTGATTTAGTTAAGTCTGAAACTAGGGTCCTAAACCTGAACAAAGCAAACTACATAGGTATGAGAAGTGAGTTGGCTAAGGTAGGTTGGGAAATTAGATTAAAAGATATGACAGTAGAAAAGCAATGGCAAACATTTAAAGAAATAATTCATAATTCACAACGAATATACACTCCCTTAAGGAATAAAAACACCACGGTAAAAATGGCACAACCGAGGCTAACAAGAGAAATTAAAGATTGTATTAGATTAAAGGAAGAGACTTATAATGTTGCCAAAAAGAGTAGTAAGCCTGAGGATTGGGAGGATTTTAGAATTCAGCAAAGGAGGACAAAGAAACTGATAAAGAAAGGGAAAATAGAATATGAGAGTAAACTAGCAAGAGACATAGGCCTAGAAATTCAGTATAGCCACGTTCGGGGCGCTACAGTCGGGCGGCCGCTAAAGTTTGCGCCCGGCGCAAGTTTGCGCCACCTTCGCCGATATTCAGTCGCATCGCCCCAAGAGGTTGCTGCTGCGCTAAAACAGGCGATGCACGACTATCATTAGGCGCTAAGCCGGCGGTCCGGGGAGATACCCCCGAGGGCGCAGCGCAGGTGCGGCGAGTTGCTGATTGACGGCAGACACTCTGGCGCCGGTCAGCTCTTAAAGGGGGAGGGTGGACTTGTCTGGCTGCCATGCCCTGCGCACTGCAGCCCTGAAGCAAGGCCTGACCAATGCTGGTTCATCAGTTCTACGCCCTGGACCATGGTGAAGCCCGCTATTCTTCCAAATCCCATTGTGCGCTCTTGCTGCTTGTCCAGGGTCATGGGGAAGGAGATGTACTGACGTCTCCTTCTAAAAAGGGCATTGTTCACCTGTCGGATGCAGCAATGTACCGCGAACTGGGAGATGTTGGCAATGTCCCCAGTTGCGGATTGGAAGGAGCCGGTGGCATAGAAGTTGAGAGCCACCGTCACCTTCACTGCCACCGACAGAGACGTCCTGCTCCTCAGCTGTGGCTGCAGATCTCTGCGAAGCAGGTGGCAGATCTCAGTGACCACCTCCCTTCTGAATCGCAGCCTCCGAACACACTGCTCCTCAGACATGTTCAGATATGAGAACTGCTGGCGGTATACCCTGGGTGGGTAAGGCCTCCTGTGCCAACACCTGTTGGCCCTTCTCCGTCTGGCCATGACTGCCATTCTCTCACGGCGCCTCTGATCCCTTTGAATGCAATGCAGAAAGCCAACGTTTCCACCCATTGTAGCCCCCATTACAGTATATGTGGCAACTCAAGGCTATGGCACTGAAAGTGAAATCCAAGTGCAAAGCTCTGGCCTGAAGCCAGAAGTACCTGTGCGAGCGCTGAGTCAAAGCAGAAAGCTCTCTGCCTTTGTCTCTCACACAGAAGGATTGGCACAAAATGGCTGTCACTTATAATGCAGGAGGAGTCCCCTTTAAATAGTGCCCCCCGCACCCCGCAGCAACTGGGAACCGTTCCCCTCTACCAGTCGCTGGGGGCGCCAGGCGCAAAGAAGGGCGGCGCCACTGAAGTTCCGGTTTGGGGCGCACAAAGGGCGTTGCACGATGAAATGACGTCAGGATCTGCACGCGCAGCTGAGCGCGCGCAAAGGCCGACGCTAAATCTCTAGTGAAGTTGGGGAGAGGCGCAGATCGCGCTGTGCCCGGCCGCTAGCCGCCTCCTAAGGCGCTACCGGCTGGCGCAAGCAACTGAATTTCTAGGCCATAAAAACAAATTGTAGAAGCTTCTATAGGTATGTAAATAGGCAAAGATTGGCGAAAGTAAATGTGGGTCCCTTACAGGCTGAGACAGGAGAAATTATAATGGGGAATAAGGAAATGGCAGAGAAATTAAACAAATACTTTGGCCGCTATTTTATCAGCAGTGTCGGGATAGTGGCAGGAGAGCTGGTTTCCAGGTTCCAGTCACGATCCTGGCTGCAGCCACTCTGTCAAAGGGATTTTCCCTTGATTGGGCTTGTTAAGCACGTTTTGCGGGCTTCCCGGCCAATTAACAGGAAGTGGGTCTGATGACGTCATTTGATGACGCGTCATCAGCCGGTTTCCTTAAAGGGACCACAGCCACATTGAATTTGACAGTTGTTCTGTCAGTGTTTGACAGCATTGAGGTGCTGCAAACACTGACAAGCACTGCACAAACGTGGACGCTTGCACCCAGGCTCTCCAATGACTCCCTCCATATGCTTATGGAGGGAGTCACAGCACGCAAGGAGGTTCTCTTTCCTTCCAAGGGCGGAAGAGACATCCCCAGGACACCAACGCAGCCTGGTTGCACATTGCACAGGAGGGCAAAAGCAGGGATGTTGTCAGGGGTCCCTGGCTGCAGTGGCACCAACCTTTCAAAGATCTCTGGATCATGAAACGTTACTGCAAAGCCACACTCAAACTCGCCCTGCTGTGCCACTCAACACATCCCCATCACTCTGCCTACCATACCCTTCTCCTGCACATCCTTACTCACACCAACTTACCTTGCACCTCCACCCAACCCTCTCTATCTACTTCATCACTTCCCCATCTCACTAGCCACCCCTCACACTCACCCTCATCCTACTGCAAGCATACCAACTAACAACATGGTAGGCACTTGAGAGGTTTAGCCAATGTCCATGTGAAGTTTCTGGTAATGTGTTGTCATACAGTGAAATATATTTTTCCAACACTGCCCCTTATTGGACAGATCTGTGCACACCTTGAGAAGTGTCTTACTGAGTTCCAGTGAATGTTGAGACATAACTTACCCCGCCCCCCACTATAGTGATGAGTGTGCTTGGAATGGTTTGGACATTAAAGGGATGCTTCACGGTGTTGGTGTGGGATGGTGTCAACCTGGCGCATCATGTGGCAGCCAGGGTTAACGGCGTCAAGTGAAGTAAATCAGGCCATGGTGATGCCATCGCTGGCCTCCCAGGCAGCAATGTTGTCAGGAGCTGATGCCCTGTGTCCTGTGCAGCATCAGGTGATGGCAGAGAAGGTTGGTGATGTTGGTGTGCCTGGTGATGTTGGTGTTGGGGCTGATTGTGGGAGGATTCAGAGGACCAAGGTCTGATTTTTTCAAGGGCACCGATGTTGCTGGAATACATGGCAGCTGCAGGTGAGAGGACAGAAGCGATCTGTCAGTGGTGAGAGAGTTTGTTCCAATGAGGTGGCACTGGCCATACAGTTGCCCCTAAACACTTGCAAGCTAAAGAAATCTCTATATGTATTACAATTGAAGTAACCAACAGTTTCTCTGCTCTGAAACTGACCACCTGCAACATGGCATCCTTTACACCACTTCTGCAGCTGTCAGCTTATCAAAAACATCAGAGCAAACTCAAATCATGCCAGGGTGAGCTGGTGTGTTCCCTGAGCAGCGGGTAACCTGTGGGGGAGCACGTAAAATTGGAAGGAAGCCTCAAAATAGTATTAAATTGGCTCTTAACAAGCATTCAATGAGCTCAATTGTATCCCCCGCTACTTGGTGTTGGGTCAGTTCTCCGCTGACAGACCCGACACCTGGGGGACTCGCATGGAGGCGGGTTGACAGCGGGTTTCCTACCCACTGTCAATCTTTGCTATATTGACAGCGGACTCGCCTTCAAACCCACCCTCCGAGCACCGGCAAAATTCCGACCTTTGTGTCTGTCTTCACGGAAGAAGATGCAAGAAACCTTCTGGAAGTAGTGGAGAAGCAAGGGAGTAGCGAGAATGAGGAACTGAAAGAAATTAGTATTAGTAAAAAAAAATAGTACTGGAGAAATTAATGGGGCTGAAAACCGATAAATCCCCTGGGCCTGATGGCCTACATCCTAGGGTTTTAAAAGAAGTGACTATAGAGATAGTGGATGCATTGTTTTTCATCTTCCAAAATTCCAGAGATTTTGGAATGGTTCCCGTGGATTGCAAGGTAGCAAATGTAACTCCACTATTTAAGAAAGGAGGGAGAGACAAAATGGGGAACTACAGACCAGTTAACCTGACATCAGTAATGGGGAAAATGCAAGAATCTATTATTAAGGACGTGGTAACAGGGCACTTAGAAAATAATAATAGGATTGGGCAGAGTCAACATGGATTTATGAAAGGGAAATCATGTTTGATGAATCTGTTAGAGTTTTTTGAGGTTGTAACTAGTAGAATAGATAAGGGGGAACCAGTGGATGTGGTGTACAGGAAACTTTGGTTTATCCGGAGGCTGTATGTCCGGAATACTCGATCTAACGGCAAAAATCAGGAGCCGTTTTCTGTAAGTTTTTTTAATCTCTTTTTTTTTCCCAGTCAGCCACTGCAAGGTCTGTAGCTATAGCAACAGCTTCAGCTACAGACGCTTGCAGCTGCAGCCGACTCTTTAGAAGCTGTTGCTAAGCAACAGTGTTTGTTGTCAGATACGGAGATGAAAACCTCCGTATGCTTCAACATTAACTTTGTATGTCCGGCAGTTTTGATAGATCGGCAACACGCCGGTCCCGTCAGTGCCGGATATCACAAAGTTTCCTGTATTTGGATTTTCAGAAGATATTCAATAAGGTGCCACACAAGAGGTTATTAAACAAAATTAGGGCCCTTGGGATTGGGGGTAATATAGTATGGATTGAGGATTGGTTAACGGACAGAAAGCAGAGAGTAGGAATAAACGGGTTGGCAGGTTGTAACTAGTGGGGTACCACAAGGATCAGTGCTTGGGCCTCAGCTATTCACAATCTATATCAATGATTTGGATGAGAGGACCAAATGTAATATATCCAAGTTTGCCGATGATACAAAGCTAGGTGGGAATGTAAGCTGTGAGGAGGATGCAAAGAAGCTTCAAGGGAATATAGACAGGTTAAGTGAGTGGGCAAGAACATGGCAAATGGAATATAATGTGGAGAAATGTGAAGTTATCCACTTTGGTAGGAAAAATAGAAAAGCAGAGTATTTTTTAAATGGTGAGAGATTGGGAAATGTTGGTGCTCAGAGGGACCTGGGTGTCCTTGTACACAAATCACTGAAAGTTAACATGCAGGTACAGCAAGCAATTATGAAAGCAAATGGTATGTTGGCCTTTATTACACACCTGGAGACCACACCTGGAGTATTGTGTACAGTTTTGGTCTCCTTACCTAAGGAAGGATATACTTGCCATAGAGGGAGTGCAACAAAGGTTCACCAGACTGATTCCTGGGATGGGGGATTGTCCTTTGAGGAGAGATTGAAAGACTAGACCTATATTCTCTGGAGTTTAGAAGAATGAGAGGTGATCTCATTGAAACGTACAAAATTCTTATAGGGCTTGACAGGGTAGATGCATGGAGGATGTTTCCCCTGGCTGGGGAGTCTAGAACCAGGGGTCCAGTCTCAGAATAAGGGGTCGGCCATTTAGGACTGAGATGAGGAGAAATTTCTTCATTCTGAGGGTGGTGAATCTTTGGAATTCTTTACCCCAGAGGGCTGTGGAGGCTCAGTCGTTGAGTATATTCAAGACAGAGGTCGACAGATTTTTGGATATTAAGGGAATCAAGGGATATGGGGATAGTGCAGGAAAGTCGAGTTGAGATAGAAGATCAGCCAGGATCTTATTTAATGGCGGAGCAGGCTCGATGGTCCAAATGGCCTGCTCCTGCTCCTATTTCTTATGTTCTTATGCCTGAGTCACAGTCACACCCTCCTGTCCAATGTTCCCTTTAAGCTGTGTAACCACGTGACCACACAGCGCTGCAGGAGTCCCATGCAGCCAGTAAGCCGTCTTTTATTTTGAAAAACCCTTAAATGGCTCAAAAAGAATTACGGGGAACATTGCTCCTGTCCCTGACCACTAACCAGACCTGTACCACTACCTAATCTAAGGGATTTGACTACCTCCTGGATCAAAGTGTCCAAGTAAGTCTCACCCTCCCTGATGTCCCGAAATGTCTGCACCTCAGACTCTAGTTCAACAACTCTTAGTTGAATTTCCTCGAGATGGCCTTTCACTGAGGACAAAAATAACCTGGTCCCCCACCCCCACCAAAGAAAATCTTGGCTTTCCTTCCCCACTGAGTACAAATTCATCCTCCTACCCCATCCCCACTGAAGACAAACTGAGCATTCCCCCCCACTTGTACAAATTCAGTCTTCCTCTGCTGAAAACAAATCCCGACCCATGTTGAGCTGAGGCTTGCCCCATCCCATCCCCCTTAGAACAATTTGAGGCGTATTTCTTGTCCCTCCCTCACCCATAACTCAGCCCCCGCTCTAGGTGATGATCCGTGCTGCTTGCAGCCTCTTACTGAGGACCATCCTCCAACCTGTGCTAAAAAGCTACTATTGGTCATGTCCTTCAGGCAGCCCCCGACCCCACACCCGCATGAGAACAGAAACACTCCTACAATCCCCACCCCCACAGAGATGGAATTGGTTTCTGCATCAGTGCAGCTCCCTCCCACTGAAAGGAAAATTGGGTCTGGCCCACTCCCACCCAACTCTCCCTAATCCACCACTGACCCTCTCCTCACCCCCTGTTCCCACCCCTTCTCTTATTCACCCCTCCCCTCCTTTTCCCAATCAACTTTCATCTCTCTCCACCCCTTTCCGCTCCTCTTCCTCCCATTTTCCTCTGTTGCTCCCTTTCTTCCAACCGTCCTCTTCTACCCTCTCCCTCTACCCCATTTGTCGCCATGCTATTCACCATCCCCATTCCCCTCCTTTTTTTGTGTCTCTCTCGTTTCCTTCTCTCCCTTCCTGCTTTACTGACGCCTTTCCCCACTTGGGTCCAGTTAATCTTCTAACCTGCTTGACCTGAATACGGGACTTTCCATGTGCAATATATAATGACGGAACGAGGGACGATATGGTGTACAATCTTGTCTGATTTTTTAAACCGCTTATCTGGTCTCCATAAGGTAGGGCAATAATATATTTAAACTCTATCTTATTAACTGCTGTTTAAGTAAAAAATAACAGCCGAGAAATTTGGCACCTTAGCACCGGTAGTTTTGGCTGGTTTGGAGAAAAAAATTGTGGCCACCTCGCTTCCGCCCACTTCCGGCATGGCCCGTGCTGTTCGCCAACTTGGTGAGGGCAATAATGCAGGCGGGACATGCATGCAGAGTTGGCAGATCCAGACCTCAGTCAATGTGTAACGCCGATTTGACGCACAACCTGCCATTGAGTACACCACTTTCCCCCAGTCATGGGGGCTCTACTTGCAGCATGACAGGGGCAGAGGCAGCAAAGAAGACAAGCTGCTCACAGAGGGAGGAGGATGAGGAGGAGGGATAGGTAGGCTCTCAGGAGGAGGTCTTACCCACCTAGGAGCTTCAGGGAGAACTTCTCCTACCTGCACCTACATCAGGAGCAGTATGTTCAGTGGCTCTGCCTCACCAAGGAGGTAGTCACAGAACTCTGCCACCTCTTGGATCCAGACCTGCAGAGCAGGGGCACGACGACTCTGCCAGTGGCTCTCAAGGTGACTATGGCCCTGAATATATTTGCCAGTGGATGGTTCCAGGCTGGAATGGGCGACATAGCAAACACCTCCCAGTTCGCCATCCATCGCTGCATTCGGGAGGTCACAGAGGCTCTGTCCTCTGAGTAGGGACTTCATTGTCTTCTCTCTAAAGAGAGAGAAGCAATAGGAGCGTGCACGTGGCTCTGCCAGGATATCAGGCATCCCCATGGTGCAGGGCACCATCGACTGTACACATGTGGCTTTGCGGGCACTGCATATCAATGCTGAGATGTGCCATAACCGCAGTTGGGGTGTGACCATGCCCAGCACATCATGATGGTATCCTGGCAGCAGTCATGATGCCTTCTTCCTGCGCCAGTCTGCTGTGCCAGCAATCTTCCAGCTACCACGACTCCTTTCCGCAACCCCACCACGTGTGGCCATCATTAGGTCGCAGCCTTGCCACCATGGGTTCCGCGACCACCTCAGGAGGAGGAAGAAGAGGAGGAGGAGGAGGAAGGAAGGAGGCAGCCTGCTTGAGCACATCATCAGACTCCAGTTCCCCTGAATGAAACCCCAGGTCTCCATTGCTCAACACTTCCACCCTTTACCATCTCTCTGTCACAGAGCATCACTGCGACTTCTTGGCCACAATGCTGAAATGAAAGCAACCACAAAACAAACAGTCGAAACTTAATTTATAAATGATTAATTCCAAAACGACATTACAAAGTCAGCTCATCACCCTTGTGCATTCCTTTAATGTCTGTCTTTCGTGTGCCTTTACCTAATTGGTAGAAGGATTAGAGAGGTGAGGAGAACTTTTTTCACCCAGAGGGTGGTGGGGATCTAGAACTCACTGCCTGAAATGGTTTTAGAGGCAGAAACCCTCATCACATTTAAAAAGTACTTGGATATGCACTTGAAGTGCCGTAACCTACAGGGCTACAGACCAAAAGCTGGAAAGTGGGATTAAGCTGGATAGCTCTTTTTTGTCCGGCGCAGACACAATGGGCCGAATGGCTGCCTTCTGTGCTGTAAATTTCTATAATTCTTATGATTTCTCTATCACTCTCCTCCTCTTGTTCTTCATGCATAGGCTGGGCTGGTTGGAGTTCTTGGGTATCTGAAAGGAGAAAGGCACAAGTGTAGGGTTGTGGTAAGGGGAGTTGGGAAACAAGATGTGCTGAATTACACCATCGGCAGCTTGTACGTAAAAAGAGATGTGGGATGTGAGAAGAAGGATTAGTTATGTGCATACCATCATCATCAATGCTTTCAGCCTTGCCAATCGCCACGGCCACAGTGACGGCCCCTCCACTTATATCCAGAATTGCCTCCTCCAGCTGGGTCAGGTTCTGCAGCCGTGCCTGCCCTCCACCTGTTACCTCCTGACCTATGCACCTACCTTGGCCTGCAGTAGAAAGGGAAGTGTGTCAGAGTGTGGTGCAATTAAATACATACTTTGGTTCTGTCTTCACAAAGGAGGACACAAATAACCTCCCAGAGATGTCGGGGAACATAGGGTCTAATGAGAGGGAGGAATTGAATGAAATCAGTATTTGTAGGGAAATGGTGCTAGGGAAATTGACGGCATTGAAGGCCGATAAATCCCCAGGGCCTGATAATCTACATCCTAGGGTACTTAAGGAAGTGGCCCTAGAAATAGTAGATGCATTGCTGGTCATCTTCCAAAATTCTATAGACTCTGGAACAGTTCCTATGGATTGGAGGGAAGCTAATGTAACCCCACTATTTAACAAGGGTGGTAGAGAGAAAATGGGGAATTATAGACAGGTAAGCCTGACATCAGTAGTGGGGAAAATGCTAGAGTCCATTATAAAAGATGTAATAGCAGAGCACTTGGAAAACAGTGACAGGATCGGACAAAGTCAACATGGATTTACAAAAGGT
This sequence comes from Somniosus microcephalus, assembly GCF_052327205.1. Taxonomy (NCBI): domain Eukaryota; kingdom Metazoa; phylum Chordata; class Chondrichthyes; order Squaliformes; family Somniosidae; genus Somniosus; species Somniosus microcephalus. The sequence continues at coordinate 244,152,444 of NC_140991.1, read as the reverse complement.
AAATCATGCTTGACTAATCTGCTGGAATTTTTTGAGGATGTAACTGGTAGAATAGATAAGGGAGAACCAGTGGATGTGGTGTATTTGGACTTTCAGAAGGCTTTTTGATAAGGTCCCGCATAAGAGATTAGCGTGTAAACTTAAAGCACATGGGATTGGGGGTAAGGTACTGTCTTGGATAGAGAACTGGTTGGCAGACAGGAAGCAGAGTTGGAATAAACGGGTCTTTTTCCGAGTGGCAGGCAGTGACTAGTGGGGATCGGTGCTAGGACCCAGCTATTCACAATATATATAAATGATCTAGACGAGGGAACTAGATGTAATATCTCCAAGTTTGCAGATGACACAAAGCTGGGTGGGCGTGTGTGCTGTGAGGAGGATGCAGAGAAACTCCAGTACGATTTGAACAGGTTGGGTGATTGGGCAGATGCATGGCAAATGCAGTATAATGTGGATAAATGCGAGGTTATCCACTTCGGTGGCAAAAACAGGAAGACAGATTATTATCTGAACTGCGATAGATTGGGAGAAGGGGAAGTGCAACGAGACCTGGGTGTCCTTGTGCAGCAGTTGCTGAAGGTAAACATGCAGGTGCAGCAGGCGGTTAAGAAGGCAAATGGTATGTTGGTCTTCATAGCGAGAGGATTTGAGTACAGGAGCAAGGATGTCTTGCTGCAGTTGTACAGGGCCTTGCTAAGACTACACCTTTAGTACTGTGTGCATTATTGGTCGCCTTATCTGAGGAAGGATGTTCTTGCCATGGAGAGAGTGCAGTGAAGATTCACCAGACTGATACCTGGGATGGCAGGAATGACGTATGAGAAGAGATTGGGTCGATTAGGCTTATATTCGCTAGAGTTTAGAAGAATGAGAGGGGCTCTCATTGAAACTTTTAAAATTCTAACAGGACTAGACAGACTAGATGCAGGAAGGATGTTCCCAATGGCGGGGGAGTCCAGAACCAGGGGTCACAGTCTAAGGATAAGGGGTAAGCCATTTAGGACTGAGTGGGTGAAGAAATTCCTCCTCATGAGAGTGGTGAACCTATGGAATTCTCTGCCACACAGGGCAGTTGAGGCCAATTCATTAAATATATTCAAGAAGGAGTTGGATATATTTCTTGAGGTTAAAGGGATATGGGGAGAAAGCAGGGACAGGGTACTGAATTTGGATGATCAGCCATGATCTCATTAAATGGCGGAGCGGGCTCGAGGGGCCGAATGGCCTACTCCTGCTCCTATCTTATATGTTTCTATGTTTGGGTGATGTGCCTGTCATGGTTGAATAGTTGGCATTGTGTGCAAGATGTGAGATGTGGGAGTAAGGCTTGCAACAGTGGAAAGTGTGTGAGGGTGCGATGAAGCTATGATTGTGAGTTATGTGTTGTGATTGCTGGAGATTGTTGGTAGGTAACTGATGGAGTGTGCTGCATTGAGCAGTGTGTGAGGCTAGTGATGCAGTTGGTGGGATAGGGCATTTTAAGATGCATTCACTGATCTTGACCACTCATGTAAGGTCATTAAACGTCTTCCACTACTGGATCCAAGTCCTGGGGGAAAGTCTGGTGGTAATCTTCAGCAATCTGCTCCCAATGCCTTGTACAATCTGTCTGGAAGGCCTTCTGTCCCCTACAGGTTGAGGACCTGTCTCCTCCTATCAACCCCCTGCACGAAGACCTCCAGTTCTGCGCCCGAGAACTGAAGTGCACTTTTTCTACCCTGTTGCACCATTGGTACCTTCCACTTTCCTTAGCTCCACTAACAATGAAGCACCTTCCTTTTAAGAAGTGTAGACAGCGTTTCACTCTGCAGGCAACCTTTAAATAGAGATCACACTTGGCACGAAATTTGCCGCCCTGCTGAGCACTGAGACAACCAGCAGCGTGCTCAGTGCTTCAATCATGTTAATTAGCAGGCAACATGAATTTCGTGAGCTCCCTGTATTACTTTCAACGGGCGCGGGCAGATCATGCATTGTGATCCCCGCACCCATTTTTGGGCCTTATTCAATTTAGCCCCCAACATTTCTCTTATACTGGTACAGATTTGCAAAGAGAATGACTATCATTTGTAAGTGCTTCAGTGGTTGTTTCAACATGATGGTATGGTTTTTAAATCATCAGCAGAGCAGGATAATAGGAATCAGCAAACAGTGTAAAAGGTCTGTCATACTGTTTTACTGGTAGTCAGGACATAGAATAATATTTTCTGTAGTCAGGACATAGAATAATATTTTCTTAAAAATGAAGCTCTTGACCAGGTGGAGCATTTGGATTTAATAACTCCATCCACAGTAAGTATTGGGGCTTTTTGTCCGCTTTGGCTCTCATAATGTTCTGACTGCTACAAAATGGTATCATCATCTGCACTGGAGAGTGATGGGGTGATAGTTTAGGGAGATAATAATTACAAAAAAGCTGATCTTAACATGTAGTTGCAGCAAACATTGAAATTTAATGTAGGCTGTGTGAAGCAAGGTGATTTCTTTCTATAAAATTAACTTCTGTTCTCTGTTGACAGCAGTTTTACTTACAGTGTGCTGTATGCAGAAAAAGAGGAAGACATCAAACCCTGAAAACAATTTAAGTTATTGGAACAATGCAATCACTATGGATTACTTCAACAGACACGCGGTGGAACTTCCAAGAGAAATCCAGGCTCTTGAAACATCAGAGGTAATTTAATAAAAAATTGAAAACATTATCGAATTAAGTAAAGTTAAGTCCAGCTCTTTATCAAAGTGTCAGTTTGGCATAGTTGTAGTACTTCTACCTCTGAGTCAAAAGGTTATGGCCCTGATTTTTCAGTCAGTGGCGAACGAATGGTGCTTGCCATTCATTACACTTACACTTGCCCACAGAATTTCTGTGGGCTTTTACACTGCAATTTGTGGTTATCAGACAGTCAAAGCAGTGTGGTGTCCTCTGAAGGGGATTTGGGAACTGCATGAACCTGCAAGCAACAGCATGTCTCCTCAACCAATCAGATTGAAGAATCCTTACTGAGTCTAAACCAGGAAGTGTAAGTTTGATTTTTTTTTCATAGAAGATAGGAGCAGGAGTAGGCCATTCGGCCCCTCAAGCCTGTTCCACCATTTAATGAGATCATGGCTGATCATCCAAATTCAGTACCCTGTCCCTGCTTTCACCCCATATCCCTTGTTCCCTTTAGCCTTAAGAAATATATCTAACTCCTTCTTGAATATATTTAGTAAGTTGGCCTCAACTGCCTTCTGTGGTAGAGAATTCCACAGGTTCACCACTCTCTGGGTGAAGAAATTCCTCCTCATCTCAGCCCTAAATGGCTTACCCCTTATCCTTAGACTGTGACCCCTGGTTCTGGACTCCCCCGCCATCGGGAACATCCTTCCTGCATCTAGTCTGTCTAGTCCTGTTAGAATTTTATAAGTTTCAATGAGATCTCCTCTCATTCTTCTAAACTCTGGCGAATATAAGCCTAATCGACTCAATCTCTCTTCATACGTCATTCCTGCCATCCCAGGTATCAGTCTGGTGAATCTTCGCTGCACTCCCTCCATGGCAAGAACATCCTTCCTTAGATAAGGCGACCAAAACTGCACACAATACTCAAGGCGTGGTCTCACCAAGGCCCTGTACAACTGCAGCAAGACATCCTTGCTCCTTTACTCAAATTCTCTCGCTATGAAGGCCAACATATCATTTGCCTTCTTAACCGCCTGCTGCACCTGCATGTTTACCTTCAGCGACTGGTGCACAAGAACACCCAGGTCTCGTTGCACTTCCCCTTTTCCCAATCTATTGCCGTTCAGATAATAATCTGTCTTCCTGCTTTTGCCACCAAAGTGGATAACCTTGCATTTAACCACATTATACTGCATCTGCCATTCATGTGCCCAATCACCCAACCTGTCCAAATCATACTGGAGTTTCTTTGCATCCTCCTCACAGCACACACGCCCAACCAGCTTTGTGTCATTTGCAAACTTGGAGATATTACATCTAGTTCCCTCGTCTAGATCATTAATATATATTGTGAATAGCTGGGGTCCTAGCACCGATCTCTGCGGTACCCCACTAGTCACTGCCTGCCACTCAGAGAAAGACCCGTTTATTCCAACTCTTTGCTTCCTGTCTGCCAACCAGTTCTCTATCCAAGTCAGTACCTTACCCCCAATCCCATGTGCTTTAACTTTGCACACCAATCTCTTATGCGGGACCTTATCGAAAGCCTTCTGAAAGTCCAAATACACCACATCCACTGGTTCTCCCTTATCTATTCTACCAGTTACTTCCTCAAAAAATTCCAGTAGATTAGTCAAGCATGATTTACCTTTTGTAAATCCATGTTGACTTTGTCCGATCCTGTCACTGTTTTCCAAGTGCTCTGCTGTTACATCTTTTATAATGGACTCTAGTTCATTGCAAAATCATGTACAGAAAGCGAAGTAAAGAGAGGGAAAGAAAAATGGGATTAAGAGAGAGATAAAAGAGACAGAAAGAAAAAGTAATTAAAATCTGAAGAAATGAGACACCACACTTGCAACAGTTAATTTTCAGTGCCAGAGAAGTTGTTCGGCAGCGTTTAAGATGTATCACGCTGCTAAAAATGTACTTACACTTGAATCAACAAGCCCTAACTTTTTCTGGCATGTTTAGTGGGTATCGAATGGGTAAGTACAGCAACTTCACACCTCTCATACGTTTGAATGCCGAGAGCCTTGGCGAGGTACTGTTACAGAGAAGCTTGTGGAGGAGCAGGGCAAAAATCGAACAGCATCTTCCTGATTTCCGTGTTTAACTGCGCATGTGTGGACACCGTCCACAGTTGCTGTCCGATTTACTCCTTAATAACAGTGAGCGCTGAGAGCATCATTCTTATTTCTAACGCAAAATCCGGGCCATTGAGTTTAAGCCCCACTCAAAGACTTGAATACAAATCATGGCTCCCAAAGTACAGTACTAAGGGAATGTTGCATTGTCAGCTGTGCTATCTTTCAAATCCGATATTAAAGCAACGTTCTGACTGCCAGTCCAAATGTGTGTACCCATGGCTCTAATTGAAGAAGAGCAGGGCATCCTCCTGTCTCCCAAAAATAGATTAACTGGTAAAGCTAGTCTTTAGCTGTTTGTGGGGCCTTGTTATATGTAAGTGGCTGCCACATTTGGCTACATAACAGCACTTCAAAAATATATAAATTGTAAGTTAACGAAGTTAAATGCATGACTGGATAGATATCATAGGAAGGAAGGATTCAGATTCTTGGGACATTAGGACCTAGCCTAATATCTTAAATATGGAGAGGATGCAAAAAGGGGGATTAGAACAAATGGCAGAGAAGGTAAATAGGTAAATAGTGAAGGATTTTATTAGCCCATTAAAAAAAATAAAAGAATATTTAAAGAAAGAGTAGGACTGAGTAGAATCTAAGTCATGACTATAGATTGTAAATAGCTGAGGCCCAAGCACTGATCCTCACAACACCCCACGAGTTACAACCCACCAACCCAAAAATGACCCATTTATTCCTATTCTTTGTTTCCTATCCATTAACCAATCCTCAATCCATGCTAATATGTTAACTCAATCCCATAAGCCCTAATCTTGTGTAACAACCTTATTTGTAAAAGGAAAATGTAAAAGAGTATGGGGAAAGGATGGAAGAATGGGATTAAGTTGATAGCTCTTTCAGAGAGCCAGCACTGGCATGTTGGGCCAAAAGGCCTCCTTCTGTGCTGTAAAATTCTATGGGGGAGAAATTCATTATAGCCCTAATGTTTTTCAACTTTAAAAAAATTCGGTTTTGCACTCCAGGAAGGAAGTGGAGCGCTAGCTGCACAATGGGCTGTGCAGCGCTTCTGCATTGGAAGGCTCCTTCCCTCCCTTAAAGGGAAGGGCCATCGCTGCAGGCTTTGCAAGGAAAAAACTTACCTGGTCCCCGATGGCAGCCGTGATACGGCCCAATCAGTCCGATGCACTGTAGCAGAGTGCCGGGCTGATCGAGTGCTGGCGAAGAAAAATGAACAAAAAACAGAACGAGCATTTCAGAATTTTTCCCACTTGCTTCGGCCTCCTCGCCTTTAAGTATCGCCCCAAAGTGCACAGCCTCCCAATAAAAAGCCTCCTGCAGCTGCTGGTGTTTTCGCCTGGCGATGCTGCAGGAGGCGGAACTGAAGTTCGGGTCCAGGGCAATGCGCACGGCTATGACGTCACGATCTCCAGGCAAAGGAGATCGGGGCGCAACACCATACCGCTGCCGCAAACCTCCCACCGAATATAGGGGGAGTCGATCTTCACACCGCTTGGTTCATCTGGATGGCCCCAGAGTTAAAAAACAGAATCTACAAGTGGAATTTTAACCTAAGTGAGCAGGTTTGAGACAGCAGCCCATTTTACACCTTACCCAACTATACTCTGAATTCACTGGACAATCCATACTTTTTCCACCCAGCTGGTTAGGTTAAGATTGCCCCTTACATCCCTCAATTGATTTTCTTCACAAATTGCATGCTTAATTCTCTTAAAATTGCTGCTGTTATCAGCTTCGATAACTTCCCTGGGCAGGCCATTCCAAATATTCACCAACCTCTGTGTCAGCTATCAGATGGATATCCCTTTGCCTTGCCTTTTCAAATGCTCTGATGTTCTTCCTGTAATATGGTGACCAGAACTGTCCACACTACTCCAGATGAGGATGAACCAGTACCCTGTATGGGCTCAGTATTACATCCTGTGAATTGTGTTCTATTCTGGTTTGCAGAGCTGTGTTTGTGGTTCAGTTCATTTGCATAACCATTAGAGGATTCATTTGTGTAATGTGCTTGGATTTTTGGAAAATAGAGTGCAGCTTTGAAAAAGCAAATGTGCTTGACTGTCAGGTAGTTTGGCTGGCTATCTCATGAGTGTTTTTTTACCACTTTTCAAGAAAGTCTGTCACTCACTGGAGCATCTGGCAAAGACAGCCAAAGAAGGGACAAGGGAATGACACAAAGGCATAAAAGAAGAGCCAAAAATTTCAGTGAACCAGACCTGCTAACCTTCCTCGATGAAATAGAATTAAGACAGACTGCTGGATTTCTGTGGGTCTAAATTTGTACTTCCAAGAAATACAAGCCCTTCCAGTTGAGGAGGTTGATAAAGTTGCCTGTACAAGCTTGAAAAGCATCTATTGCACCCTTGACCTTAGGAAAACCGAAAAACTGAAACAGGATGGTCCTATCTCGCTGTGCTTTGCTGTGATGCCAAAATCGATTAATTCCCCAGGTCACCTAAAAAGCATGTCATTCATTTTTTTGAATGCATGCCCATGCTGCAGCCTGGCTGATATCAGAGACCCCGATTGCATTTCAGAGTCCTTGGGACTATTCTTCACCTGGGAAAATCGGCATTAATGCAACGGTAAGGGCATAGAAATGGGGTTGTAAGCTTTATGACATTGGGCCTGCTGTACCTTTCACAGGGGCCAACTGTGAGCGGCCAAAGTGCCTGCTTGAACAGTAAGCCTCTTCACCATAAAAATCAGGATCCTAGTGACGTAGTTAGGATCCCGATTGCAATTTTAAGGGACACATGGGTAGAACTTGCGGCACAAACATTTGTGTATAGGTGTTTCGATCAGGAAACAGCCAGAAATATTTTCAAAATTGTATTTTGTGGGGCCAGAAGGAGCAGGAGTGCTCCTCCTAGTTCCCAAAAGTAATGCGGGCGTTGGGGTCCTCTGAGGATATAGTTGCGAGCCTCTGCTTGCGTCCCAGCCAGCTGACATTTCTGAGGCTGCATTGGGATGTACGTTTGTTCACAGCTCGCCTGTCAAATTTAAATATGGCCGGAGTCTCATAATCATGGCTGCCTCTTCACCGCTGGTACAAGCGGACGGCTGACATGCTCCACTGCTCAGCAGCCTAAAGATCAAAATTCAGCCCCTTATGTTTATTCTTCTTCCCATCTCATCACTTTGCACTAGTTGATATTAAATTTAATTTGCTATTTCTTAGCCCAACCTCCTAACCTATCTAGATAGGATCATAGGAACAGGAGTAGGTCATTCAGCTCTTTGAGCCTCTTGCACCATTTAATTAGATCATGGTTGATCTGTACCGTAACTCCATTTACCACCTTTGATTCATATCCCTTGAGTACTTACCTAATGGAAATCTATCAATCTCAGTCTTGAAAATTTCAATTGGCCCAGCATCCACAGCCTTTTGGGGGCAAGAAATCCATATTTCCGCTACACGTTGTGTGACAAAATGCTTCCTGATTTCACTTCTGAACGGCCGAGTTCTAAATTTAAGGTTGTGCCCCCTGGCACATGATTACACCAGAGGAAGTAGCTTCTCTGTATATGCCCTATCAAATCCTTTTATTACTTTAAACACATTTAGATCACCCTCAACCTTCTAAACTCAAGAGAATGCAACACAAGTTTATGCAACCTGTCCCAACCCATTTAAGTAAATCTGTGTTGCACCTCTAAGGCCAGTATATCCTTCCTGAGGTGCAGCGTACTTAACGGAACGCAATACTCCAGATGGGGTCTGACAGATACTCTGTGCAACTGAAGCATAACTCCTCCCCCTTTACATTTCAGCCCTTTTGCGATTAAGGACATCATTACATTAGCCTTTTTGATTATTTTTTGTACGTATCATAGAATCAGAGAATTACACAGCATAGAAGGAGGCCAATAGGCCCATCGTGCCTGTGCCGCCTCGTTGGCAGAGCTATCCAGTTAATACCACTCCCTTCTCTTTCCCCATAGCCCTGCAAATTCTTTCCCTTCAAGTATTTATCCAATTTTCTTTTGAATGTTACTGTTGAATCTGTTTCCACCGCCCTTTCAGGCAGTGCATTCCAGATCACAACTCACTGTGTAAAAAAATGTTTCCTCATGTCGCCTCTGGTTCTTTTGCCAATCACCTTAAATCTGTGTCCTCTGGTTACTGACCCTTCTGCCACTGGAAACAGTTTTTCCTTATTTATTCAATCAAAACACTGGATGATTTTCAACACCTTTATCAAATCTCCCCAAAACCTTCCTTCTCTGCTCTAAGGAGAACACCCCAGATTCTTCAGTCTCTCCACATAATGAAGGGCCAAATGGCCTACTCCTGCTCCTATTTCTTATGTTATGTTATGTCCCTCATCCCGGGTACCATTCTAATAAATCTCTCTGCATCCTCTCCAAGGCTTGACATCCTTCCGAAAGTGTGGTGCCCAGAATTGAACACAATACTCCAGCTGAGGCCTAACCAGCGTTTTATAAAGGTTTAGCATAGATTTGTGTACATACATCCCCAGGTCTATCTGTTCCTGCAACCCCTTTAAAATTGTACTATTTAGTTCATATTGCCTCTCCTCATTCTTCCTACCAAAATCTAACACTTCAGATTTCTCTGTATTAAATTTCATGTGCCATGTGTGTGCCCATTTCACCGATCTGTTTATGTCCTCCTGAACGCTGTTACTATCCTCTTCACTGTTTACAACATTTATGAGTTTTGTGTCATCTACAAACTTTGAAATTATGCACAGTATACCCAAATCCCAGTCATTAATATATATCAAGAGGAGGAGTGGTCCTAATACTGACCCCTGGGGAATACCACTGTCTGAAAAACAGACATTCACCACTACTCTCTGTTTTCTGTACCTTAGCCAATTTTGTATCCATGCTGCTACTGTCCCTTTAATCCCATGGGCTTTAATTTTGCTAACAAGTCTATTATGTGGTACCTTTTCAAACGCCTTTTGAAAGTCCATATACACAACATCAACCGCACAACCCTCATCAACCCTCACCGTTACTTCAAAGAACGCGATCAAGTTAGTCAAACATTTAACAAATCCGTGCTGACTTTCATTTATAAGCCCATACTTTTCCAAATGCCAATTAATTTTGTCCTGGATTATTATCTCTAAAAGTTTCCCACATTAGGCTGACTGGCATGTAGTTGCCAGATTTATCCCTCTGCCTGTTTTTAAACAGGGTGTAACATTTACAATCCTCTTTCCTCTGGCACCACCGCATATCTAAGGAGGATAGGAAAATTGCAAGCAGAGCCTCCAAAATTTCCACCTTTACTTCCCTCAGTAACCTAGAATGCATCCCATTTGGACTGGGTGACTTTTCTACTTTGAGAACTGCCAACCTTTTAAGTACCTCCTCTTTATTTATTTTTATGCTATCCAATATTGCAACTCCCTCCTCCTTTACAGCTACATTGGCAGCATCCTCTTTAGTGAAGACAGATGCAAAGTATTGTGGATGCATTGGTAATAATTTTCCAAAACTCCCTGGACTCCGCAAAGGTCCCCGCAGACTGGAAAACTGCTAATGTAACACCCTTATTTAAAAAGGGCAGTAGACAGAAGGCTGGAAACTATAGACCAGTTAGCCTAACATCTGTGGTTGGTAAAATTTTAGAGTCCATTATTAAGGAGACAGTAACAGGACATTTGGATAAACATAATTTAATAGGACAAAGTCAGCATGGTTTTACGAAGGGGAAGTCATGTTTGACAAATTTGCTTGAGTTCTTTGAGGACGTAACATACAGGGTGGATAAAGGGGAACCAGTGGACGTAGTGTATTTAGACTTCCAAAAGGCATTTGACAAGGTGCCACACAAAAGATTATTGCTTAAGATAAAAAATCACGGGATTGGGGGTAATATTCTGGCATGGGTGGAAGATTGGCTATCTAACAGAAAGCAGAGAGTTGGGATAAATGGTTCATTCTCAGACTGGCAATCAGTAACTAGTGGTGTTCCGCAGGGGTCAGTGCGGGGACCCCAACTCTTTACAATCTATATTAACGATTTGGAGGAAGGGACCGAGTGTAACATATCAAAGTTTGCAGATGATACAAAGATGGGAGAGAAAGTAGTGAGTGAGGAGGACATAAAAAACCTGCAAAGGGACATAGACAGGCCAAGTAAGTGCGCAGAGATTTGGCAGATGGAATATAATACTGGAAAGTGTGAGGTTATGCACTTTGGCAGGAAAAATCATTATCTTAATGGCAAGAAACTGGAAAGTACTGCAGTACAAAGGGATCTGGGGGTCCTGGTGCACGAAACACAAAAGGTTAGTATGCAGGTGCAGCAGGTGATCAAGGAGGCCAATGGAATGTTGGCTTTTATTGCTAGGGGGATGGAATATAAAAACATGGAGGTATTGCTGCAATTGTACAAGGTATTGGTGAGACCACACCTGGAATACTGCATACAGTTTTGGTGTCTATACTTAAGAAAAGACATACTTGCTCTCGAGGCAGTACAAAGAAGGTTCACTCGGTTAATCCCGGGGATGAGGGGGTTGACATATGAGGAGAGGTTGAGTAGATTGGGACTCTACTCATTGGAGTTCAGAAGAATGAGAGGCGATCTTATTGAAACATATAAGATTGTGAAGGGGCTTGATCGGGTGGATGCGGTGAGATTGTTCCCAATGATGGGTGAAACTAGAACTAGGGGGCATAATCTTAGAATAAGGGGCTGCTCTTTCAAAACTGAGATGAAGAGAAACTTCTTCACTCAGAGGGTGGTAGGTCTGTGGAATTTGCTGCCCCAGAGAGCTGTGGAAGCTAGATCATTAAATACATTTAAAACAGAAATAGACAGTTTCCTAGAAGTAAAGGGAATTGGGGATTACGGGGAGCGGGCAGGAAATCGGACAAGAGTCTAGGTTCGGATCGGTCATGGCCCTGTGGGTGGCGGAGCGGGCCCAGGGGCCGTGTAGCCTGATCCTGCTCCTATTTCGTGTGTCTAATTCTGTTAGATTCAGGAGATGGTTCTGTGATAGTGGATTGGCGGTTAGGATCAGATCAGCCATGATCTTATTGAATGGCGGAGCAGGCTCGAGGGGCCGATTGGCCTACTCCTGCTCCTATTTCTTATGTTCTTAAAGGAAACCTTTTGTGAGGGTGCCAGTCAGTTCCTTCTGTAGCCTCTAGATGGCACCTTTACTTGTTTGGTTCTAGCCCTTTGTTAATTGTTCCTAGCCTCCTGTGTTAATAGTTAACTGCCTGTTATCTGTTCATGGGTTTCACCTGATTTTCACAGAATCACAGAAACCCCACAGTGCAGATAGAGGCCATTTCGGCCCATCGAGCCTGCACCGACACATATCCCACCCGATCCCCGTAACCACTACACCAACACATATCCCACCCTATCCCCGTAACCCCACGTATTTAATCCCCCTAACACTAAGGGTCAATTTATCATAGCCAATCAACCTAACCTGCACATCTTTGGACTGTGGGAGGAAACCGGAGCACCCGGAGAAAACCCACGCAAACACGGGGAGAATGTGCAAACTCCATACAGACAGTCACCCGAGGCCGGATTCGAACCCGGGTCTCTGGCGCTGTGAGGCAACAGTGCTAACCACTATGCCACCGTGCTGTTAGTATATAAGCTCTGTGGTTTATTCCCTCTGTGCTCAGTCCTAACCGGGGATCCGGGGACTAGCCTTCGCTCTGTGGCTCCTGGCTTTGACTAGCTGGTTGCCATGGTTCTCTCAAGCTCTGTATTTAAGATGTAACTAAGTCTGTGTTCTTGTTGTTCTTAGTCTTGATAAGGTGCTGGGCTGGACTAGCGTGTTGCCATGCTGGCGCTTGTCTTGAGCTTTGTATTGATAAGCCTGTTACCCCTGTGGCAGCCCCTCGTGATAGCTTGTCTCGAGTCTCGTCTCGGCAAGCTGGTTGCGCTTGTGGTAAGCTTATCCCAGCTCAGTATGGACAAGTAGGTTGCCTCATGGAAGCTGTCCTGAGTTCCTATTCCTGACTAGCCATTTTGTAACTTGTCTCGAGTTCTATGTATATTGTTCTTCTCTCGAGTTCTATGTATGATGTGGTGTTCCTGTCTCGAGTTCTTACGTATGCTGTTGTGTTCCTTGTATGAATCTAGTTATGTGTGAATCTAGTTAAGTAATGAATAAAGTACTGTTCCTTAAGATTGTATACCTGCCTCTAGCCTGGTTTCTGCACTTGGGTCCAGAACCTACCTTGCCCGGAGAGCACGGCCCCGTATCTACACGGCCCCGTGGCTCCCCAACCCTGACACCTCTAGAGTTAAATGGGTGAATTCAAGCCATCAACTGTCGGATTTTTTTACTAAAAGAAGTGTATGTACAAAGAAATATGAAGTCCTGGAGAAGAGTCATCTCACAATGTAATGCTTTTTACAGAGCATGAAGTTTTTAATTTGAAATATTGGTTGGAATGTATTGTATATAAAGTTTTTTATTTAAAGAAAGAGAATCTGTTAACTGTATTGAATTGGGTATTAATTGTATTCAGGTAGTGGGTATTCTCTTTGGTGCTCATATATGTTGGAGTAGGCTAGGGAAAGGTTGCAAGCTTATTTGGGGGTTTACAATATGTATTGTGTGTCTCTGTAAATAAAAGCTAGTAAGCAGCTAAGCTTCAGTTTTTCTACTGGCTCGACTAAAAAGTAGGGAGAAGGGGAGCAATTTGTTTGCTTACTTGTTGGCTCTCTGTATTGGGAGAGGGAGAGTGAGAAGGAACTACAACTTCTATAACTTCAACAACTGGAAGAAAGAAAATGTATTTGTAAGCAGGCTAACTAACATTTGCATACTGAATTATCATTGGCCCGCAGGCATCTGTAAAGAATACCTAGCATGTGATCACATGCTGAGTTGTCATTGGCCTGCAGGCATCTGTAAGGACTACTATTGTTTTGAAAGACCCAGGCTAGGGGTCCAGACTCCATCTTGTGCCCACTCTGCTGTATGATTGAGATCACAGACCTGATGCTTCATAAAATAGTTTAAACTGTAATACTTCGTTGTCCTGCAATTTATTATTTTTGTACAAAGTGTGCAAAACAAGACATGGTGTCAGAACAGGGATTTGAAATGGACATCGTTGGAGCTCCCTTACCTTGAATTAATTGGGAATCTTTGAACTTACATAGAGAATGGCGCAAGTTCAAGCAACACGTGCAGTTGATATTCTTGGGTCCGTTGAAAAGCAAAGGGGAGGAAGAAAGATGCAGCTACCTACTCCTGTGGATCGGAGAAAAAGGGAGACATTTTTAACACATGGTCTCTCACCGCGGATGAAGCAAAGGTACTGAAAAGTTATTTTGACCGTTTTGAAGCATATGTGATGCCCAAGACAAATACAATATTCGCTAGGTACAAGTTTCAGGAGAAAGTACAAGGAGCTAGTGAGTCGTTTGAACAGTTCGTGACTGAGTTAAAACTGCTGGTAAAAGACTGTGTATATGCAGATAAAGATGAGATGGTCAGAGACCGCATCGTGTTTGGAATACATTCAGCTAAAGTGAGAGAGAAACTTTTGAATGTTGGGTCTGGGCTAATGCGGGACAAAGCTATGGACATAGCTAGATCGCACGAGATAGCCCAAGCACAGTTGAAAACCATAGCCGGCACCACGAACAGCTCGCGTGAACAGACAGTGCACGCAGTTAATAGACACACACTAAAGAACACCGCCCAGAGAGCATGTTAAAGAACAGAGAGAGTTCTAAAAATGAGCGACACAGACATAAAACGCTTCAAAAACTATGGATAGTGTGGAAACAAGATGCATGGGGAAAAGGTGCAATGCCCTGCCAAAGGAATATGCTAAATGTGGTAAACGGAACCACTTTGCTAAAGTTTGCAGGACTGTTTTCGTAAGAGCAGTACACACAGTGAGTGACAGCCAAATGCCAGATAGAGAGCCAAATGCAGAGGAACTGTTTATTGATTCTGTGTCACAGAAAAAACAGATTTCAGAGACTGAGCAAGCCTATGCCGATATTGAGATAGGAAAACAGGGCACAAAGTTTAGGTTTAAACTAGACACTGGAGCTCAGGTTTGTAATTCCTCTGAGTGAGTATCACAGCTTGAAGGATGAGTGTGAGCTACAGCCCATCTCACGCAGACTGACCAGCTATGGGGGTGAGCAGCTCATTGTAAAAGGCACATGCGTGATGAAATGCAAGTACAAAGAAAGCGACATGATGTTGGACTTTTACATTGTTGACACTCGAGCACCTCCAGTGCTAGGTCTAAAGGCATGCCTGGACATGGCCCTCGTCAAGCTAGTGCTATCATTGACCGCACCAGTTGAGAAGCAGACAGTCATGGAGGAGTTTGCTGACGTTTTCAAAGGAATCGGACTATTCCCAGGTGAATGCACTATTCACCTTGACCCAGCAGCAATCCCTGTGGTTTGCCCACCGAGAAGGATACCCCTTGCTCTACGTAGTCGCCTGAAGGAGGAGCTGCAGAGCATGGAGAATACAGAAATCATCGTCCGGGGAACAGAACCAACAGAGTGGGTCAACGCATTAGTAGTGGTTGAGAAACCACGTACAGGCAAGCTCAGAGTCTGTCTCGACCCTAGAGATTTGAACAAGGCTATCAAACGCCCTCACTACCCTCTACCAACACTAGATGACATCACACCCAAGCTAGTGGGAGCACGTTACTTCAGTGTAATGGACGCACGATCAGGATACTGGACTATCAAGCTCACGGAAGAGTCATCTAAGCTAACAACGTTCAACACACCATTTGGACGCTACCGATTTCTGCGTTTACCATTTGGTCTTATTTCAGCTCAGGATGAATTCCAATGGAAGATCAATGAAACCTATGAAGGCCTCGACGGAGTAGTCACAATCATAGACGACATCCTCACCTATGGCAGGAATAGAGAGGAACATGACAGGAACCTCCGTGCGATGCTACAAAGATCACGGGAGAAAGGTATCCGGCTCAACCCCGAGAAAAGCATAATCGGATCCACCGAGATCAGTTATTTCGGGCATCGCCTCCCAACTGATGGCATTAAGCCGGATCCAGAGAAAATCTCTGCCATCAAGAAGATGGAGCCACCGAAGAACCGCAGAGAGCTAGAGACAGTACTAGGCATGGTTAACTACTTAGCCAAGTTTGCCCCGAGCCTCTCTGAAATCAATGCACCCATGCGTCAGTTGCTCAAACAATCCAATGAGTTCCTGTGGGACAAACAACATGACACACCATTTCAGAAAATGAAAGACCTAATCACCAGAGAACCAGGACCAGTTCTTGCCTACTTCGACCCCAACAAAGAGCTCGGACTACAAGTGGACGCGTCAAAGTACGGACTAGTCGCAGTATTACTGCAAGAAGGAAAGCCCATCGGCTACGCTTCCAGATCTCTCTCGGACAGTGAGATCAACTATGTTCAAATCGAGAAAGAGCTATATGCAATTCTGTTTTGATGTAAGCGTTTCCACCAGTACGTCTATGGCCGACAAGTCATTATGGAATCCGACCACAAGCCCCTCGAGTCGATCATGAGGAAACCACTAGCCGCAGCCCCACCAAGGCTAGAGAATGATCCTTCAGCTACAGAAGTATGACTTCACAATCATTCACCGTCCAGGCAAAGACATTCCTGTCGCAGACACGCTCTCCAGAAAGTCTCTTAGCTACCAGGACGGCAGCCTCAGTGAAGGCATGAATGTGCAGGTGCACATGGTGTACAACAGCTTACCTGTGAGTGACTCAAAACTGAAGGAGATCCGAGCAGAAACAGAGAAAGATGCACAACTCACACTGCTGAGCAAAGTCATACATGAAGGATGGCCTGAGGAAAGGAGGAAATGCCCTCAGAGCATATCTGAATTCTAGAACCACAGAGACGAACTGTCACAAATCAACAGAATCATCTTCAAAGGGGAGAAAATCATCATTCCTACCAGTCTCTGAGAAGAGATGTTGACAAAAATTCATGCTGGACATATGGGCATGGAAAAATGCAAACAAAGAGCACGTGACATTATGTTTTGGCCCGGAATGTGCAAACACATTGAGGACATTGTCGGAAAATGTTCCATTTGTCTAGAACGCCGCCCATCAAATTTCAAAGAGCCCATGATACCTCACCGTATCCCAGACAGGCCCTGGCAGGTCGCGGCAATGGCTCTGTTCACATGGAACAACGAGGACTACATAGTGACTGTTGATTACTACAGCAGATTTTTTGAACTGGACAAGCTTCACAACACCACATCTGCAGCTGTGATCCACAAGCTAAAGGCAGCCTTTGCCAGGCATGGCGTGGTAGAGACTTTAGTCTCAGACAATGGCCCCCAATACAAATCAAAAGAGTTCGAGTCGTTTGCCAAGGCATGGGATTTCACACATGTCACATCAAGCCCACATTACCCTCAAAGTAATGGCCTTGCTGAAAAAACTGTCCAGATTGCAAAAACACTCATGGACAAAGCCAAAGCGGACAAAAGAGACCCTTACATCAGTCTCCTTGAGTACCGCAACACTCCGGTTGACAACTTCAAGTCACCAGCACAGCTGTTGATGAGCCGCAGACTTCACTCAATCCTTCCATGCACCAACCAGCAGCTGCAGCCACAGGCCGTCAGCTGCAAGCAAGTGCATGCAAAACGTGTACAGAGACAGCAACACCAAAAGAGATACTATGACAGGTCAGCTGGACTACTGCCGCCGCTGCACAATGGAGAATCCGTCAGAATCCAGGAGCATGACTACTGGAAGCCAGCAGTCGTCATCCAGCCAGCTGACACTGAGCGATCGTATCACGTCCGCACCCCAGAAGGACAGGTGGACCGCCGCAATCACAGGCACCTCCTGAACACCAAGGAACAACACCGTCATTCCGACGAGAGGATCAGTTCAACAGAGTGTGATGAACAGAGCAATACACAAAACACATCATACTTACCTGAACCTAAACCTGAACCTGATTTGCTGACCGATTCAGGAGCATGCTCAGTTCCATACCACACAAGGTTGGGACGAGAGGTCAAGCCTAGAGTTATCCTTGACCTGTGAACTGTCAAAGGGTGTAGGTGGATCGCTGCCCTAAAAAAAACTGTACATTGTTATTGAAACGTTGAGATGTTTTCAGCGCTAGTTAAATGCTGAGTTTACTTATATGTTTATGCTACCGAGAACATTAGGTAGAAGAAAGGTTTAAAAGTAATGCATAACATTTTTCTTTTAAAAGAAAGGGGATGTAATATTTGCATACTGAATTATCATTGGCCCGCAGGCAGCTGTAAGGAATACCTATTATATTCACATGTGATCACATGCTGAGTTGTCATTGGCCTGCAGGCATCTGTAAGGACTGCTATTGTTTTGAAAGACCCAGGCTAGGGGTCCGGACTCCATCTTGTGCCCACTGTGCTGTATGATTGAGATCACAGACTTGATGCTTCATAAAAGAGTTTAAACTGTAATACTCCGTTGTCCTGCAATTTATTATTTTTGTACAAAGTGTGCAAAACAAGACACTAACTACTAACAACCAAAGATCAACATAAAGTGGGTGTTAGTGCACTTTCTCTTCAAGACTATTACCTGTAGTTGGGGGAGGAAAGAGGATAAAAACTGTAAGATTGTGATAGGTGTGGGTGTGCTGTTTCAAAATCAACTAGGCCTCACACACTTATAAACATTGCCTGGCCTGGGACAGCTGGAGCTGCCTGGATGAAGTTTTTTTACACAGGATTACATAGAATATACGTCACAGAAACAGGCCATTTGGCCCAACCAGTCCATGCCGACGCTTATGCTCCACTCGAGCCTCCTCCCGTCTTTCCTCATCTAAATCTATCAGTGTAACCCTCTATTCCCTTTTCCCTCATATGCTTGTCCAGCCTCCCCTTAAATGCATCTATACTATTCGCTTCAACCACTCCCTGTGGTAGCGAGTTCCACATTCTCACCACTTTTTGAGTAAAGAAGTTTCTTCTCAATTCCCTATTGGATTTCTTGGTGACTATCTAATATTGATGGCCTCTAGTTATGCTCCTCCCCACAAGTGGAAACATTCTCTCTGTATCCACTCTATCAAAACCTTTCATAATTTTAAAGACCTCTATTAGGTCACCCCTCAGCCTTTTTTCAAGAGAAAAGAGACCCAGCCTGTTCATCCTTTCCTGATATGTACACCCTCGCATTTCTGGTACCATCCTTGTAAATCTTCGCTGCACCCTCACCAGTGCCTCTATATCCTTTTTATAATATGGCGACCAGAACTGCACGCAGTACTCCAAGTGTGGGCTAACCAAGGTTCGATACAGGTTTAGCATAACTTCCCTACTTTTCAATCCTATCCCTCTAGAAATAAACCCTAGTGCTTGGTTTGCACTTTTATGGCCTTGCTAACCTGTGCTGCAACCTTTAGTGATTTGTGTATTTGTATTCTGAGATCCCTTTGTTCCTCTACCCCACCTAGACTCGCACCCTCCAAGTGATAAGTGACCTCCCTATTCTTCCTACCAAAATGTAATACCTCACATTTATCTGTGTTGAACTTCATTTGCCAATTATTTGCCCATTCTGCAAGTTTATTAATGTCCTGTAACTTGTTGCAGGCCTCCTCAGTATTGACTATACCCCCCCAATTTGGTATCATCTGCAAATACAGAAATTGTGTTTTTGATTCCAAAGTCTAAATCGTTAATGTAAATTGTGAACAGCACTGGTCCCAGCACTGATCCTTGTGGAACACCACTACCCACCTTCTGCCACTGTGAATAGTTACCCTTTACTCCTACTCTCTGCTTTCTGTCTTGAAGCCCGCCAGCAATCCATTCTGCTACTTGTCCCCTGACTATGCATTCTCTGACCTTTTTCGTTAGTCTATTATGGGGTACCTTATCGAAGGTCGTTTGAAAATTTAGTTAAATTGCATCTACTGTATTACCATTGTCTACTCTCTCTGTTACCTCTTCAAAAAATTCAATAGAGGAGCAAATTTGCAGAGAAAACATAGAAACATAGAAGATAGGAGCAGGAGTAGGCCATTCGGCCCCTCGTGCCTGTTCCGCCATTTAATGAGATCATGGCTGATCATCCAAACTCCGTACCCTGTCCCTGCTTTCTCCCCATATCCCTTGATCCCTTTAGCCTTAAGAAATATATCTAACTCCTTCTTGAATATATTTAATGAATTGGCCTCAACTGCCTTCTGTGGTAGAGAATTCCACAGGTTCACCACTCTCTAGGTGAAGAAATTCCTCCTCATCTCTGTCCTAAATGGCTTACCCCTTATCCTTAGACTGTGACCCCTGGTTCTGGACTCCCCCGCCATCAGGAACATCCTTCCTGCATCCAGTCTGTCTAGTCCTGTTAGAATTTTATAAGTTTCAATGAGATCCCCTCTCATTCTTCTAAACTCTAGCGAATATAAGCCTAATCGACCCAATCTCTCTTCATACGTCATTCCTGCCATCCAGTCTGGTGAATCTTCGCTGCACTCTCTCCATGACAAGAAAATCCTTCCTCAGATAAGGTGACCAAAACTGCACACAATACTCAAGGTGTGGTCTCACCAAGGCCCTGTACAACTGCAGCAAGACATCCTTGCTCCTGTACTCGAATCCTCTCGCTATGAAGGCCAACATACCATTTGCCTTCTTAACCGCCTGCTGCACCTGCATGCTTACCTTCAGCGACTGGTGCACAAGGACACCCAGGTCTCATTGCGCTTCCCCTTTTCCCAATCTATTGCCGTTCAGATAATAATCTGCCTTCCTGTTTTTGCCACCAAAGTGGATAACCTCGCATTTACCCACATTATACTGCATCTGCCATGCATCTGCCCAATCACCCAACCTGTCCAAATTACAGAGAGGTGCAAAAACTGTAGAATAGTGTTAATGGGGGCGTTCAACTATCCTAATGTAGACTGGGATAGTAATAGCGTAAAGGACAGAGAGGGGGAAGAATTTCTGAAGTGTGTTCAGGATAACTTTCTTGATCAGTACGTTTCTGGTGCAACGAAGAAGGAAGCATTGCGGGATCTGGTTCTGGGGAATGTGGTGGGTGGATCAAGTTGCAGTAGGGGAACATTTAGGGAACAGTGATCACAGCTTTAGGTTTGCTTTGGAAAAGGACAGTGCAATCTAGAGTCAAAATACTTAACTTCAGTGGAGCTGGCCTGGATAAATTGGAATCAAAGTTGGCAGGCAAAACTGCAATCGAGCAATGGGCTGCCTTTAAAGTGGAGATGGTTCGGGTACAGTTGAAGTACATTCCCACGAAGGGCAAAGGTAGGGCAACCAAAGCCAGAGCTCCCTGGATGACGAAAGAGATAAAGCAGAAAAAAGGGGCGTAGGACAGATGTCAGGTTGAGAATACAAGTGAAAACCAGGTTGAATACAGAAACTTGAGAGGAGAAGTGAAAAAGGAAATAGGGGCAAAGAGAATAGATTGACAGCTAACATAAAAAGAAATCCAAAAGTCTTCTATCAGCATATAAAAAGTAAACGGGTAGTAAAAGGAGGGGTGGGGCTGATTAGGGACCAAAAAGGAGACCTACACATGGAGGCAGAAGGCATAGCTGAGGTACAAACTGAGTACTTTGCATCTCTCTTTACCAAGGAAAAGATGCTGCCAAAGTCATAGTGAATGAGGAGGTAGTTGAGATATTGGATGGGATAAAAATTGATAAAGAGGAGGGACTAGAAAGGCTGGCTATACTTAAAGTAGATAAGTCAGCAGGACCGGATCAGATGCATCCTAGGATGTTGCGGGAAGTAAAGGTGGAAATTGTGGAGGTACAGGCCATGATCTTCCAATCCTCCCAGCAACTACAGGCCAGTCAGCTTAACTTTGGTGGTGGGGAAGCTTTTGGAAACGATAATCCGAGACAAAATTAACAGTCACTTGGACAAGTTTGGATTAATTAAGGGAAGCCAGCACAGATTTGTTAAAGGCAAATTGTGTTTAACCAACTTGATTGAATTTTTTGATGAGGTTGTTACCGCCGAATTGGAGCCTGAACGGACCCAGTGATATACAGGGTCGACGTATACCCAACTTCGACTTATAGAGCAATAAACTCAGACTACTGCAGACCTTGCTGGAATGTGCGAGTACACTTTTATTTACAGAGCGCTCTGGGAGAAGTGCTATACACCCCCTTGGTGCAATCGCCAGCTTCTGAGCTTTACAATAGCAGCCGCGCTCCTTTTATACAATTTAAAAACAGGAAAGATACCATATTACATTAATTCCTTGGCCAATCTGGTACTTTAGCATCCTTTTAACTTTGGCCAATCCGATACCTTAGCAACCCTTAATCACATTCTGTCAAAAACAAGTTGATTATATTATTATACCGTTAGCAAACAACTTAATTATATTACTGTTCTGTACAAGTGACATCACACGTTTGGTGTAAGCAGATCAAGTCAGCTGTCTGTTATGCCAGTGTCTGCAAAATGTCAATGAATGTCAAGTATTTCAGCAGGCACTACGGTGCCATTTTAAAATTTCCTCCAACAAGGTAACAGAGAGGGCTGATGAGGGCAATGCGGTTGATGTGGTGTACATGGACTTCCAAAAGGCATTTGATAAAGTGCCATATAATAGGCTTGCCAGCAAAGTTGAAGCCCATGGAATAAATGGGACAGTGACAGCATGGATATGGAATTGGCTAAGTGACAGGAAACAGAGAGTAGTGGTGAACGGTTGTTTTTCGGACTGGAGCAAGGTATACAGTGGTGTTCCCCAGGGATCGGTACTAGGACCACTGCTTTTCTTGATATATACTAATGATTTTGACTTAGGTGTAGAGGGCACAATTTCAAAATTTGCAGATGATACAAAGCTTGGAAGTATAGTGAACAGTGAGGAGGATAGTGATAGACATGAGCTTCACCATGCGTCAACTATAAGAGAAATGCAGGGAACAGCACCAACCACTCTACATGGCCTTCTTTGACCTCACAAAGGCCTTCGACACCATCAACCGTGAGGGATTATGGAGTGTCCTCCTCAAATTCGGCTGCCCTCAAGTTTGTCGCCACCCTCCGCCTGCTTCACGACGACATGCAAGCCGTGATCCACCAGAGACCCATTTCACGTATGGACCGGGGTCAAGCAAGGCTGTGTCAACACACAAACACTCTTCTCGATCTTCCTGGTTGCAATGCTCCATCTCAGCCTCAGTAAGCTCCCCGCTGGAGTAGAGCTAATCAACAGAACAAATGGGAAACTGTTCAACCTCCGTCGCTTCCAGTCCAGATCCAAGGTCGTCCCATCCTCTGTCATCGAATTACAGTATGCAGATGACGCTTGCATCTGCACACACTCTGAGGTCGACCTCTAAACCATCATCAACACCTTCACTGAAGCGTACGAGAGCATGGACCTTATACTAAACATCCATAAGACAAAGGTCCTCTACCAACTTGCCCCCGCCACACAGTACTGCTCCCCGATTATCAAAATGCATGACGAGGCCTTGGACAACGTGGACCACTTTCCATACCTTGGGAGCCTACTGTCAACAAGGGCAAACTTCGATGACGAAGTCCAACACCACCTTCAGTGTGCCAATGCAGCCTTCGGTTGCCTGAGGAAGAGAGTGTTTGAAGACCAGGACCTCAAACCCAGCACCAAGCTCATGATCTACAGAGCAGTAGTGATACCCGCCCTCCTGTATGCTTCAGAGACATGGCCCATGTACAGCAGGCACCTCAAAGCACTGGATCCAAGATCCTGCAAATCCATTGGCAGGATAGGCGCACCAACGTCAGTGTTCTCGCTCAGGCCAACATCTCCAGCATTGAATGTTTGACCTCGTTTGATCAGCTCCGATGGACGGGCCACATCGTCCACATGCCCGATACGAGCCTCCCAAAGCATGCGCTCTACTCGGAGCTGCAACACGGCAAGAGAGCCCCAGGTGGGCAGAGGAAACACTTCAAGGACACCCTCAAAGCCTCCTTGAAAAAGTGCAACATCCCCACTGACACCTGGGAATCCCTGGCCCAAGACCGCACAAAGTGGAGGAGAAGCATCGGGAAGGCGCCAAACACCTAAGTCTCTTCGCCGGGAGCCAGCAGAAGGAGCGCACGTCAACCCAAGAACCCCACACACCCGCCCTTTCAACTACCACCTGCCCCACCTGCGACAGAGTCTGTAGATCCCGCATTAGACTCATCAGTCACCTGAGAACTCATTTCTAGTGTGGAAGCAAGTCATCCTCGGTTCCGAGGGACTGCGTAAGAAGAAGTAGTGATGGACTTCAAGAGGATGTAGACAGGCCGGTGGAATGGTCCGACACGTCACAGGTGAAATTTAACACAGAAAAGCGTGAAGTGATACATTTTGGTAGGAAGAATGAGGAGAGGCAGTATAAACTAAAGGATACAATTCGAAAGAGGTTCATGAACAGAGAGACCTGAGGGTATATTTGCACAAATCGTTGAAGGTGACAGGACAGGTTGAGAAAGCGATTAAAAAAAGTGTACAGGATCCTGGGCTTTATAAATAGAGGCCTAGAGTACAAAAGCAGGGAAGTAATGATGAACCTTTATAAAACACTGATTCAGCCTCAACTGGAATATTGTACCAATTCTGAGTGTTGAGTCTGCGTTTTCAAATGCAGTTATACTGAATAACAGGACACAGACTACAGAAGTAAGTAAACAGGTCTTTAGTGATTGAGGGTCAGGGCTGAACTGGGATACACTTTGCTCCACAGGGTTTATATACCGGTGTGGTCACCACCGGTACTACAATGTACAGGAGCCATCAAAAAGTAGTCCATCACCTTAAGGTATCCTCTTAAGGTGGTACAGGTTACATACACTACAATTCCTCCCCTTTCAGCTTAACAGTGTACACCCCAAATTAAACATTACACGGATAACATATATACAATTTACACACAAGAATTGTTCAAAGATTCAGTTTCTGAGGAGGCCTCCTGATCCGGCCCGGATAACGCCTTTCAGGGGTCTCTGGTTCTCGTTGCTGGGGTGACTCATCCACTTGATCTCCTATGGTTTTAACATCATCATATACATTCGAGCCTGAGGTAGATGCTACAGGCTCAATAAGTTCTTCAACTGGTGTCTCTGCCGTAGACATGGGGTCGACCCTTGTTCTCGATTCCACAAGTTGGTCAGCATGACGTCGTATTACGTTCTCTCCAACGTCTACCGTGTACATCAAGGGTCCTTGTCATGCACGAATTGTTCCAGGTTGCCATTTATCATCCCTATAGTCCCTGGCCAACACTGGTTGTCCTACTGCAAAACTACGAGTGGCCTTGTTATTTACATGCTGGAATTGCTTGTTTTCGACTTCCCGTCGCACATTGGGTTTTAACAAATCCAACCGGGACTGCAACCTTCTGTTATAGAACATTATGGCAGGGCTTTGATTTGTCACTGCATGCGTGGCGTTTCGATACGCCATCAGGAAATTGTCCACCTTGTGTTGCAGTGGAATATGGTCTTCACTCATGGCCTTTATCGCCTTTTTGAACGTTTGTGCAAATCTCTCGGCCAACCCATTTGTAGCCGGATGATATGGGGCAGATGTATAGTGTTTCACCCCATTCTTTTTCATGAATTTCTGGAATTCTTCTGACACGAACTGTGGTCCGTTGTCTGAACATATTTGCTCCGGCAACCCATTCCTTGCAAATATGGTTCTTAGAACTGCGATCGTCTTCTCAGAGGTAGTGGTCGACATCTTAATCACTTCTGGCCATTTAGAATGTGCGTCTACTGCTATCAAAAACATGGAATCCATGAATGGACCTGCAAAGTCGATATGCACACGTTGCCATGGGGCTGAAGGCCATTCCCACGGATGCAGCGGTGCAATTGGAGGTGCATTTTGAACTTTTTGGCACCCTGAGCAGCTTTTAGTCAGATCCTCTATTTGTTTGTCGCTACCTGGCCACCACACATAAGCCCTAGCAAGGCTTTTCATCTTGACTCCCCCCAGATGACCTTCGTGCAATTCTTTCAGAACTCTCTCCCTTAATTTAGGAGGAATAATCACCCTTGTTCCATGCATCAATGTTCCTTGACATACGGACAGCTGTTCTCGTCTGGCTGAGAATGCTGGTAACAGTGGTTCGCCATGTGCTGGCCGTCCCTTCACTGTCACGTCGTAGACCCGAGACAGTGTCGGGTCATTTCGGGTCTCTCTCTCAATACCCGCATTGGTGACTGGTAAGCATTCGATGATGGTCGAGTGAAATATCTCGACAGGGTCAACTGCCGGTGCCTCTTCCGCTGTAGGTAGTGGCAGACGCGACAGCCCATCAGCATTACCATGTTGCTTTGTACCTTTGAATTCAATATCATATTGATGTGCCCCTAGGAAAAGGGACCATCTCTGAAGCCTCTGCGCCGTCATTACCAGAACACCCTTCTTAGGGTTGAAAATGGAAACCAACGGCTGGTGATCTGTCAGCAGCGTAAACCTTTGGCCTTGCAGGTAATGGTTAAATTTCTTAACTCCCCACACGAGGCTGAGAGCCTCCCTATCTATCTGAGCATAGTTGCGCTCAGCGGAGGTCAATGATCTGGATGCGAAAGCGACTGGCCTTTCCGAGCCATCTGGAAACTTATGTGAGAGCACTGCCCTGATACCATATGGAGAAGCATCACAAGCTAAGCGAATAGGCAGCGTTGGGTTAAAGTGAGCCAACACTTCCTTAGAGGTGATCAGTGCCTTGCTCTTTTGAAAAGCCCGCTTACAATCATCGCTCCACTTCCATGGTATTCCCATTTGCAAAAAAGTGTTTAGCGGGTGTAACACTGTGGATAAATTTGGAAGAAACTTGTGGTAATAGTTAACCAACCCGAGGAACGACCTCAACTGGGATACATTTTCCGGTGCAGGAGCTTTTACAACAGCTTCGATCTTGTCAGGTGACTTATGGAGCCCCTCCTGGTCAATGACGTGGCCACAGTACGAGATTCGCTTTTGAAAGAACTTGCATTTCTGGCGATTAACTCTGAGCCCATATTCTTTCAATCTGATGAGCACCTGCTCCAAATTCGCGAGGTGATCCTTATCGTTATCTCCTGTAATCAGGATGTCATCCAGGTAGCATTGTGTGCCTGGGATTCCCTGCAATACCTGCTCCATGGCCCTTTGCCAAATCGCTGGAGCCGATGCCACTCCAAAAAACAGTCTTTTATACCGATATAAGCCCTTATGCGTGTTGATCGTGAGATACTGACGTGACGCTTCATCAACTTCCATCTGTAGGTACGCCTGCGCCAGGTCTATCTTAGTGAAGTGTTTCCCGCCAGACAGCGAAGCGAAGATACCTTCAATCCGCGGAAGCGGATATTGCACCGTGTGAAGAACCGGATTAACAGTGATCTTGAAATCGCCACGGATGCTGTTGTAGCTAATTTGGGGCTAAGCGGGCCAGGTGATATTCGAGGTCGACGCGATACCCAACAGAAGCTTTTTAGAGTCAATAAAACTCCGACTACGAGTTGAATGGCAAAGTAAAAGAATGCTTTATTGCAGAGCTCTGGGAGAAACCGTTACACACGCCTTGTGTGATCACCAAGTCTCTCGTTTTACTCACACAAGGCTCCTACCTTTATACAGGAGTCAAAACAACTTAGACGGTTGATTACATAATCACAGTGATCCTCCGTGACATCTAAAACGGTTATCTATTCTTAAGCAAACGGTTATCTATTCTTAAGCAAGCGATGGCCATAGGTTAAAACCTTTTGGGACCTCTGGCCGCAGACGAGATAAGCAGAAGTAAACAATGGTTCCAGACTGTTCATCATTGCAAGGTGACCACAAATGTTCCGTAATAAAACTGCAGCTGACAAGTACCTCACCTCTGCCTACGTGCGAGCTCGGGGGCCCCTTGTTAACCAGTTTTAATGTCGAGTATCCCGACAGCCTTTGCAAAGTCCTTAATACTGAAATTCTCCTTAACAATCCCTCCTTTTGGTCCTGGATCACGATCTTCTTGTTCCAGCTGACCATCAATCTTCTTTCTTCACAGTGTTGTTCTTACAACCACTGCCTCGTCCCGGGGACATCAGGCGGCTCAGGTTCGTCCGCCTTGTCCTCTTCCATAAGCGATAGTTCATCCACCTGAATAACACCGACTGGCATTACCGGTGTCATAGCCATTTTGCAACAAGCGTTTACAATGGTTAACAGGCAGCATATTGCAATGCATATCGCCACTACAATTACCATTGTATGCATTATCCATGGACCCCATCCTGTTAGTCCTAGCCATTCCAACCATCCTGTTCCAGGATCAGTATGGAGTTTCTTCACTTCCTCCCTCATATGGTTTACCAAGTTTGTGATATTCTCTGAACTGTCTGGGATGTAAGTACAACACTCCTGCCCTATCAGGGCACATGTACCGCCCCTCTCTGCTAGCAATTAATCCACTGCCATTCGGTTCTGTAAGGCAACGGTTCGTATTGCTGTCATCTCATCACTTATAAATGTGAATGCCTTCTCGGTGTCATTAGTTACTGATTCTAACAATGACGCCACAAGCTGGATTTCCTTTATGGCTCTGCCTACCCCATAACCAGGGAATAAAATAGCGAAATACCTCTCGGTCTCTGTAATGTCACGCTTGGCTCGGTAGTGATGGTGGTCCGTTAGGGAGGACAGATGGTAGACATATGGAAGCACGTACCCCAAATAGCAAGACCCGGTCCAAGACCGGGGCAGCCACGGGTACGCTTTGTGGCCACAGATAAAGTATGTGCCGTTGTATGCCTTTAAATTATCTAACCCAGGGCTTGGGTTACCTGGATCTTGTTCCCAATTGTATGTGCCTGGTCCCGTTACGATAACTGATTCAGTGTACCCTGGTCGGGGGGGAATCAGAATCCTATTTGCTTGGGACGTCCCGTTCGGCCCGGAGGTACAGTTGATGATCTTATAGCAGCTACTGTTTCCTACCGGGACACCACCTTTCTTTATGTTACGCATAATACACATTCCCGTATATGGGTTTCCCATTCCACTGGTATTGGTTAGTACCAGATAAGGGGGGTTTACACTGTTATTATAGGATGGATAATACCATCCCTCAAACTCGGTCATTTCATAACCCGCCGTCCTGAGGGCGGAACAATTCATTCCAGTAAAAGGGTTCTGTCGGATCGCACCCCTGGTGGCAGTACGGTTTCCAACTGCCTCCTCACACGGTACGTTAGTCTGGTTCTGGTGGTGCATCCATATTAGCATTTGAGTCACATTAAAGGCCACCGGACGAAGGGGTATTCCACCCCTACTATGTATCGGGATGTGGCTACAGACCCAACAGCTGAACTGCCCCCTTTTCTTAGCATACTCATAAGACATATAAACAAAGGTATTTACATGTAAATCACGTTTACATCGCGGCCTGCCCTGGGTTACCGTAACAATGCATATTATCGCAACTAAACATATTACGGTCTTCATCTTCAATTTTAAGTAGGTACTGCCTGTCTGAAGCTGGCTTATGTTTTCTCTGGCCCTCCCGATAACACTCTTGTACTAACGCGTTAAGATAAAAGCAGATAAGCACAACCGATGCAATAAGCCACAAAACAAATGCCCACACAGGCAAACAGATCAAAGTATCAGGCATTAATCAGCTGATGTTGACCTGGAAAATAATACAAGGGTGTATCATTAGTAACTCCTATGCACACCCTTTTTGAGGTAGATTAAAGCTTAAAACTTAAAATTAGATATTTAACACAATCAGGGCCAGCACAGGCTGAGAGTACGATGGGTGTAGGATTTCAGCAGGCCAGAACAATCCAAACACCATACCAGACCTCGTAAAACTGCAGTCACCTTTCCAAGGCCGAGCACGAGTTCTGTAACCCCGAGGCGTAATCCTTATGCTTTAACTAAACAGTATCAATTCTCAATCTGCGTTGTACGCCCCTACAGATTGAGTCCTTAACACAATAACTTAACAACTTTAATCTTAATCTTATGCTGGTTACATTCATTTAGTCAGTCTTTTCTTTCGTGGTTACACTCCCCCCGGTAGTCTCCTTCTCAGGAGGCTCCAGGGATGACTTGGGCTCATATATCTTTAGCTGTGTCCAATGTTTCCACACTCCCCTTCCCCGTATGTCTAGACAGGCGCAAGTATCTCCACTAATAATAACTTCGTAAGGCCCGTTCCACTTGGGAGCAAAGCCTGATTTGGTTGGTAATACCTTTAGCATTACCCTAGTTCCCGCTGTAGGGACTTCTGGTAACGGGAAGGGGAGTTCCTTCTCGTCCTGCTCCTTCTGGCGGTACCTTACTTGCTTCCGCATTTCTTTTAATTGTTTACTCATTTCTTGGACATATCGCTGTAGCTTGTCCTTTAAGGGGCCTACATCCACCCCTCCCGTAATTATGCCTTCTGGCAATTGCATTGCTCGTCCTGTCATAAGCTCATACAGGGCAAGGCCTGTAGTGCGATTACAGGTGGCTCGTAATTTCATCAGAATGATAGGTAACACTTCCACCCATGTTTTTCCCGATTCCTGCATGGCCTTAGCCAACGCATTTTTTAATGTTCGGTTCATTCTTTCTACCATTCCCGAGCTCTGGGGATGGTAGGGTATATGAAACTTTTGCTTAATTCCCATTAACTGGCACATATGTTTGACCACACCTCCTGTAAAGTGGGTCCCTTGATCGGAATCTATCTGAAGTGGCATTCCCCAACGGGGGATTACCTCTTCTGCCAAGATTCTAGCGACAGTAGTAGCAGTACAATTACTGGTGGGAAATGCCTCCACCCATCTTGTAAACTGATCAATAATTACCAAGCAATACGTCTTACCCTTTGACATGGGTAGGGGCCCCGTAAAATCAATTTGCAAGTGCTCCCATGGCACTCGAGGCCTGGGTTGGTGTCCTAGTCTAATTTTAACTGGTCTTCCTGGATTATGCTGAGCGCACACGATGCATCGTTGACAATGCTTAGCAATATCCCGTCCCATACCCTTCCACCACCACCCCTTACCTAAAGTCTGTTGCATCGCCTCCTTTCCAGAGTGGCTTAATCCATGGTGTAATTCGAGTAGGGTATTCTGTATACACTCGGGGGCCATTACCTTGTTATTTATTCGCCATACTCCGTCTGCTTTTGGTCTGGCTCCTTGTGCTTTCCACCTTTGCCTTTCGCTAGGTAATATATCCTCGTGTAGCTCGGCAATACTAATTTCATTTCCTGGGCTATCTACACTGGCTACAGGTTCCTCGGGTTCCCATTCTAAGGCTAACTCCACGGATTGTTTCGCTATCTGCTTTCCCTCCTTCCGTTCCAGGTTTGCTTCTTTCCGTTCCAAGACCAGGGCTGCCTGAGCTGCCCTGTCAGCTGCCTGGTTGCCCATATAACCCTTCCATTCCGGGCTGTCTCTGGCTGGTTCTTTTTGGTGCGCTTTAATCTTTATTACTGCGACCTGTTTAGGCTTATTACTAGCTTCCAGGAGGGCTTCGATTCTTTCCTGATGTCTTATGGGGGTTCCCCCAGTAGTTACGAATCCCCGTCTGCCCCATGCAGTCATGTAGTCATGGACTACTCCGAACGCATATCGGCTATCTGTATATATATTTACCATTTTATTCTCGGACTCTTCTAGTGCTGCTGTCAGTGCCACTAGTTCTGCCACTTGGGCTGACAAGCCTCCTTCAAGCCTCCCTGATCGTACAGTCCTCATCTGACTATTTACCACAGCCCAGCCCGTACGAGGCTGTCCGTCTATATATTTTCGGGACCCGTCCACGTACAGTGTCTCTTCAGCCCCTGGTAACGGAGTGTCTTTTATTTTGTCTCCCTCTAAGTCAGCATCTACATCTCCACAATCATGGGAAACACCCGATCCCAATACGCCTTCAGCCGGGTTTTCCCCTGCGTCTCTGACTATTGTTACTGCTTTACTGGGAGGGAGGAGAACAGCCTCCCATTTCGCTCGTCTCAAGTGTGAGACTGATCGCAATTTTCTAGTGTTTAACATTTCTACCAGAGTATGCTTTGTGTGGAGAACAATATCTCCTGTCATTACAACGGGCTCGCTAATTTTTACGGCCCATGCTGCACAATCTAGAGCGGCTATGCAGCGTGAGAGTCCCGATACTACTGGCCCTTCTGCAGTGGAATAGTATGCTATGGGTCTACGTTTATCTCCATGCTCCTGGGTGACTACGGCCGAATAAAATCCTTCCTCATTATCACAGTGTATGTGGAAGGGTTTATTCATATCCAGGAGTCCTAGTCCCGGGGCTGATATCAAATCCCTTTTAAGCTGGGTGTAAGTTGTTCCTGCTCAGGACCCCATTCGATGGGTTCCAGGGCGGGCTTACCCCCTTTTACCAATCGCTGTATGGGTTCTGCTGTTTTAGCGAACCCCGGGATGAAGTTTCGGCTGTAATTAAAAAGCCCCAGTACTTTCCGTACTCCTCTTACTGTTACAGGTCTTGCCATAGTTTGTATTGCCCCTTTTCTATCTGCGGGCATCTCTTTTACTCCTTGTGAGATAAGGTGCCCTAAATATAAGACCTGGGTTTTCCCTATCTGTGCCTTTTTGGGGCTGACCTTCAGTCCCGCTCCCCCTAAGGCCTTTAGGACTGCACCAAGTGCAGCCTTATGTCCCTCCATTGTAGTGGACGCAATGAGTATATCGTCCACATACTGGAGGGTGGTGCTCCCAGGCGGGAGTTCTACCTTTTGGAGAATGTCACACATGACCTGGTGAAAGATAGCTGGACTGTTATGGAACCCTTGGGGAAGTCGGGTCCATGTATATTGCTTGTCACCTACTGTGAAGGCAAACTTTTCTTGAGACTCCGGATCTAATGGCAGAGCCCAGAACCCGTTAGCTATGTCCAGCACGGTAAAGATCTTATGCTCCGGGTCTAACCCATTTAATATCGTGGAGGGGCTGGCAACTATGGGGTGTAACTTTGGGGTTACCTTATTTAGGGCTGTGTAATCTATTGTAAGTCTAAAGCTTCCATTGGGCTTTCCGACCGGCCAAGTCGGAGAATTGGTGGTGCTCGTGGTTTCCTTTAGGATACCTCGCTCCACCAGTCCCTTCACTATCTCTATCACTGCCTTATGGGCTTCTGGCTTAATGGGGTACTGACGGTGGGGTTTGTGTTCGGGTCCAAGCACTATGATAGGGTCAATATTGACCCTTCCGGTATCTAGTTTGTTTGCTGCCCAGACACCCTCCGTGGAGTTGCAGATATCCTCATACTCCGGTGAGGGTGGGTCAGCCCACGTAGTTATGGCCGCTACTCCCAACGTGGTCGTGTGGCCTGTTAGGCAACCCACATCTTGGGTTTTCCCCCTTACATCTGGCCAGGTTAACTTACCCTGTCCACAGTCTACAAGTACCTGATATTCTCTCAACAAGTCATTACCCATTATAGTACCTTCATTGTTCTTACATACATAAAATCTCATGGGAATATATCGTCCGTTTATTTCTACAATTTGTGGAATACTACGAAAGGCAGTGAAGTTTTCACCGCCTACCCCTATTATTACTGCACTTTTCTTTGTGGTGGGAAGGGGGAGGTCGGTTATAGATATTGCTGCTCCAGTGTCCACTAACATCTCACACTGTCGGCCCCCTATTAGTGCAGACACATATATTCATCCCCCCCTCTTTTTCCCTCCCTGAATGGGGGCCGCCGAGTATCACTGACTGGCTTTCCACTTCTGGTATGCCTCCCATTCAACTGTTGGCACTGTCTTTGCTACCTCTTTTTCTTGCTTCTGATAACACGTAGCCGCTAAATGTCCCTTCTTTCCACAATAACTACACTCCTTCAACTGCTTTTGTTTACAGTCCTTAATGAAGTGTCCCACAGTTGTGGCAGGATCCTTTGGGTTTAGTCCCTGATCCGACATTGCCGGACTGGGCTGCACTTACTCTTTCCTTCTTCACTTGTACCTCTTCTTTCTCCTTGGTCTGTAATCCGTCAACGCCACATGCCCATTCGACTAACTCGTCATATGTTCTGGTACCTAGTACTCCTAGTTTTATGATTGTCTGATGGGGGGCAGATAGCCCATCTTTAAAGGCTTGGATAAAGGCTGGGTCTGTCCTCACCGCTTGTGGCTGGCCAGAGGACTCTCCGTAGACGGTGAACAATCGTTCCCCGTACTCTGAAGAGCCCTCGCCCTTTCGTTGTTTACATGATGTTATTTTATTCCAATTTGTGGGGGCTTCTCCTAACACCCTTTGTATTTCTGTTTTAAACAACTGGAAGGTGTTATCCATTTCTTCTTTATTCATTTTTAGTGGACATTGATTTGTCCATCTCCCATTGCGGTAATCTGTATTAGCCTGCCCAACGCCGGGGTTTGCAGGGACCAACCGCCAACGGTCCACGGGGCATGCTGCCTGAACCAATTGGTGTATGTCTTTAAGGTGGAGGGAGTGTCCCTGCCAGACTGATTCTAACTCCGACCAAAATTTAGCATTAGAACTGCGCGTCTGTAATTTACCCAAACGGCCCATAACGGCTTCCTTTTCACCTGGGGTAAATGCTTTCCAATCTGCTCTCCCCCTATTGGCAACCACTGCTTCATTCAGTGGGTCTTGCCTTGTTACTGGTGCCATGTTATATGTTTCTGGAGGTGCGCTGGGGTTAGTATATGGGGGAGGAACCTCTTCTCTTCCCGTTTCCCCCCAATTCTGTCGGTTACAGTCCCTCAGCCATCGTTGTTGTTCTTCATTGACTCCTTTAAGGACTTCTATCTGTTTCTTACAACCCTCGCACTCTGTGCGAAGATTCTCTATCTGGAATTGTTTTCCCTTAAGGCTCACCGCCGCCTTTTCTGCCTGTTCTATTAACCCTGTCAGTTGGTGAACCAGCAGTACTCCTGCTTTCTTAGTCCTCTCCTTCTTTTGCATATCCCACCATGACCGCTGTTGGTCCAAACTTTTTGATACATCCCACCCGTTTTTCTGCATTTTCTCAATTAGGGAACATCTATCTGTCATATAAGTATCGATAAGGGAGCCCGGGGGCCCCCGCTTCAGATCCTTACTCGACATTATGTCCCTTGGTCACTATCTTCGGCCCCCCCGATTCTGAGAATACAATACCTTTCTCTCGGGGTCCGTCACGTGTAAGTAAAGGTTGATCCGGCTCCTTTACCTCTCCTCCAGTTCTCCTCCTAGGCTATACCTAGGTTCCCTGGAATCACATAAAATAATGCAGTCTCACGGTTGTTAGTATCCTAGCACAATTTTACATATGCCATCTCACCTCTCTTTTGTTCTTTTTGAATCACTCGAGCGTGTGTCCGCTTGATCAGGGCGGCCAGTCACTCGGTGACCCTGCTCGCAGCGCCAATTTGTTGTAGCTAATTTGGGGCTAAGCGGGCCAGGTGATATTCGAGGTCGACGCGATACCCAACAGAAGCTTTTTAGAGTCAATAAAACTCCGACTACGAGTTGAATGGCAAAGTAAAAGAATGCTTTATTGCAGAGCTCTGGGAGAAACCGTTACACACGCCTTGTGTGATCACCAAGTCTCTCGTTTTACTCACACAAGGCTCCTACCTTTATACAGGAGTCAAAACAACTTAGACGGTTGATTACATAATCACAGTGATCCCCCGTGACATCTAAAACGGTTATCTATTCTTAAGCAAACGGTTATCTATTCTTAAGCAAGCGATGGCCATAGGTTAAAACCTTTTGGGACCTCTGGCCGCAGACGAGATAAGCAGAAGTAAACAATGGTTCCAGACTGTTCATCATTGCAAGGTGACCACAAATGTTCCGTAATAAAACTGCAGCTGACAAGTACCTCACCCCTGCCTACGTGCGAGCTCGGGGGCCCCTTGTTAGCCAGTTTTAATGTCAAGTATCCCGACAGTCTTTGCAAAGTCCTTAATACTGAAATTCTCCTTAACAGATGCGAACCTTCCCAGGTTCCCCCGGCTTGTTGCTCAACGAACGCTTCATGACAGGAACAATGGGTGTAGCCCATTCGCTCCAGTCCACCTTGGACAGTACCCCTGAACGTTCTAGCCCTTCCAGCTCTGCTTCCACAGCAGGTCGTATCGCATAAGGCACCAGTCTGGCATTGAAAAATTTTGGGTTTGCATGCTCTTCAACCTTGATGGTTGCCGTAATTCCTTTGTGTTCCAAGTCCCTGTTGGAACACCTCCTTAGCATCGTCTAAGATTTTGGACAGTCGTTTAGGTTTGATGTCGTCCTCCTTACAGGCATCCACAGTCAGTGCTTGTATAGAATGCCAGTCCACATTTATTCTCCGGATCCATTCCCGTCCCAGTAGTGGCGGACCTCCATCAGGTAACACATACAAGTCCATTTTCTGACTTTCTTTACCATTGTAGACCACATTTACTTTTATCTTTCCTTTGGGGTATACTATTTGCCCCGTGTATGTTTTCAATACAATCTCCGTATCCCTCAGGGGAATGTGCGAGAATAACCTTTTGTAATCTTGCTTATTCATGACCGTTAATGCCGACCCAGTGCCCAATTCCATCTTCGCTTGGACTCCTGCTATCCGAAGCATGACCCAGATAGTTTGGTGGTCTGCTGTGTTACCCACATTATGTATTTTCAGACAACCCAGTTCCTCACTGCTGGAGTCTGAATCCGTCCTCTGTTCATCCGAACTGTTCTCTGTCACCTTGTGTACTTTTTTGTACTTCTCCTGCGGTGACTTTTTGCTGCTGGTCTTCTTTCCTGACCGGCATACTCTCGCTATGTGACCAAGTTTGCCACATTGCCTGCATTCTTTATCTTTGAACCAGCACTGGTTCTGGTCATGCGTTGTCCTTCCACAACGATAGCACTTTACTGTGCCCAATGCCATTTCATTGGTGCTGAATTCCAATGACCTTTGCTGTATCTCTGCAGCACCCCGTGCTGCTGCCTCGTGGGATGCTGCAATGCTGAAAGCTTTGTCCAGCGTAAGGTCCTTCTCCTCTAGCAGTCGCTTCTGGGTTCCTTCCCTTAGGAGCCCACACACAAACTTATCCCTCAGTGCGTCTGCTAGTCCTGTTCCGAACTGGCAGTACTTTGATAACTTGCGCAGTTCTGTTAGGAATTCCGCGTTGCTTTCTTCTTTAAGTTGAATTCTTTTGTAGAATTTAAATCGTTCCGCTACCAGCAGCGGCGTGGGGTTTAAATGCTCTTGCAGGATAGTAACAATATCCGCGAAACTCTTCCCTACCAGTTTGTCTGGTGTTACAAGGTTCCTTAATAACCCGTACGTCTTCGCACCCATCGAGTTTAATAGGGTTAGTGCTTTCTTATCATCCGGTCCCTCATTCGTTGTACAGTAAACTTCGATGCGTTCCACATAAGTGGCCCAATCTTCCACATCACTATCAAAAGCAGTGATGTTACCCGTTTTTGGCATCCTTGCTGAGTTTCTCCTTTCCCTTCGGATATTATTATTTTTTTTTTTCCTATTTAAGATGGCGGCTTTTCTCGCGCTTGGCGGCTTTTCCCGTGCTTGTCTTCTTCCCCCGCCGACTCAAAATGGCGATTCCCACGCTGTTGCCGTCCACGCCTCCCAGCGGTACTTTATTTTCCCCTGCGCTGCTGCTCTTGTTCCCTGCCACTCCCGCGGTCCTTGTGGCCATAAACGCTTTCTGGCTGCTGTGCGTCTCTGTCCCGATTGCAGCCCGGCCCCTGACACCGGCTGCGGTCGTGTTCTCCGCCCTTTTTGTCGTTTTCCCTCCCTTTCTCCCACTGACAACTCGGCCGACTTCCCCCCCGTGCCGTTCGATCGGGCTTGCCCGCCGCTGTCGTCGAAGGGATGATCACTGATGTTTGACTTCGTGGCCAGAAACCAACCCGGGTTTCCGATGGCCTCCCATGCGATGCAGTGCTCAGCAGGATGTTGAGGGCGGATGCCCTTGTTTGACGCCCATTTCTGAGGACGAAGCTTCCTTTGATGCAAAACTGCCGCTAGGTAAGATCAGACTCGTCGCCACTGTTGAGTCTGTGTTTTCAAATGCAGTTTTACTGAATAACAGGACACAGACTACAGAAGTAAGTAAACAGGTCTTTAGTGATTGAGGGTCAGGGCTGAACTGAGACACACTTTGCTCCGCAGGGTTTATATACCGGTGTGGTCACCACCGGTACTACAATGTACAGGAGCCATCAAAAAGTAGTCCATCACCTTAAGGTATCCTCTTAAGGTGGTACAGGTTACATACACTACACTGAGCACCGCACGTTAGGAAGGATGTGAAGACTTTAGAGGGTGCAGAAAAGATTTACAAAAATGGTTCCAGGGATGAAGGACTTCAGTTATGTGGATAGACTGGAGAAGCTGGGGTTGTTCTCCTTAGAGCAAAGAATGTGGAGAGGAGATTTGATAGAGGTGTTCAAAATCATGAGGGGTCTAGACAGAGTAGATGGAGAGAAACTGTTCCCTTTGGTGGAAGGGTCGAGAACCAGAGGACACAGATTTAAGGTGATTGGCAGAAGAACCAAAGGCGACATGAGGAAAAACTTTTTTACGCAGCGAGTGGTTAGGATCTGGAATACACTGCCTGAAAGGGTGGTGGAGGCAGATTCAATCGTGGCTTTCAAAAGGGAATTAGATAAGTACCTGAAAGAAAAAAATTGCAGGGCAATGGAGAAAGGGCGGGGCGTGAGACTAGCTGAAGTACTCTTGCAGAGAGCCGGCATGGGCTCGATGGGCCGAATGGCCTCCTTCTGTGCTGTAACGATCCTAAGCCTGGACAGGCTGACCGTGGAAATTCACAGGGCATTCTGGGACGTCCTGGGGAGCGATCATGCACGGGTCCTTGTGGGAAAGTTTGATGACCGGGGAGATGCCCCTCTCTTCTTCCCTTCTTAGGCAGTCCCTCGGAATCGAGGATGACTTGCTTCCACATTAAAAATGAGTTCTCAGGTGACTGATGAGTCCAATGTGGGACCTACAATCTCTGTCACAGGTGGCGTAGACGGTGGTTGAAGGAGTGGGTGGGTGGGGTGCTTGGGTTGACGTGCGCTCCTTGCGCTGCCTGTGCTTGGCAGATCGGAGGACCTCCTTGTTGGACTGCTCCTGGGATTGGCCAAGGTGGCCATTAACAGGTCCAGGCAGTGGGCGGTCGAGGGGTTGTTCAGCCCGACTGCCTGCCTCTCTACCGTGGCCACGTTCGCGCCCGGGTGTCACTGGAGATGGAGCATGTGGTGTCCGCTCGTACATTTGAAGTCTTCTACATCCCTTGGGCACCGGAGGGACTGGAGTGCTTCATCACCCCCAGAAACGACATTTTGATTTGATTTGTTAAGTTTCATTTAAATTTGGTTAAAAGGGGGCATTTCCTTATTGGTGATGACACCAGCCATCAATCACCGAATTTCAACATAAAAGGTGTAGGCAACCAAAGACTAGGCTCTAGTCTTGTAACCTTCACCAACTGGCCTTCTCCAGTGCCTCTGTAATATTTTCATAAAATCATAGAATTGTACAGCACAGAAGGCAGCCATTCAGTCCATTGTGTCCACACCGGCTGAAAAAGAGCCATCCAGCCTAATCCCACTTTCCAGCTCTTGGTCTGTAACCTTGTAGGTTACGGCAGTTCAAGTGCATGTTCAAGTACTTTTTAAATGTGATGAGGGTTTCTGCCTCTACCTCTCATTTAGGCAGTGATTTCTAGACCCCCACCATCTGGGTGAAAACATTTCTCCTCGGCTCCCCTCTAATCCTTCAACCAATTACTTTAAATCTATGGCCCCTATGTTCGAAAGAAAACAACCCCAGTACGTTAGCTGTAACCTAACTAGTGTTTTATACAGTTCAAGCACAACCTCCCTGCTCTTTTATTCTATGCCTCGGTTAATAAAGGAATGTATCCCGTATGCCGCCTTAACCATCTTATTTACCTGTCCTGCTACCTTCAGGGATCTGTGGACATGCACTCCAAGGTCCCTTTGTTCATCTACGCTTCTCAGTATCCTACCATTTATTGTGTATTCCCTTGCCTTGTTAGCTCTCCCCAAATACATTACCTCACACGTCTCCAGATTGAATTCCATTTGCCAATTTTCTGCCCACCTGACCAGTTCATTGATATCTTCCTGCAGTCTAACAGCTTTCTTCCTCACTATCAACCAAATCCTAACCACTTGTTGTGTGAAAAGTTTTTCCTCATGTAGCCTCTGGTTCTTTTGCCAATCACCCCTTAAATCTGTGCCGTCTCATTATTGCCCCTTCAGCCATTGGAAACAGCTTCACTTTATTTACTCTATCTAAACCCTTCATGATCTTAAACACCTCTATCAAATCTCCTTTAGCCTTAGCCTTCTCTGCTCTAAGGAGAACATCCCCAGCTTCTCCATTCTATCCACATAACTATAATTCCTCATCCTGGAATCATTCTAGTAAATCTCTTCTGTACCCTCTCCAAAGCTTTCACATCCTTCCTAAAGTGTAGTGCCCAGAATTGGACACATTACTCCAGCTGGGGCCAAACTAGTGTTTTACATACGTTTAGCATAACTTCCTGGCTTTAGTACTCTTATGAGGGAGAAATTCAGCATGATAGCATCTCCCGTTAGTGCCTGGTGGGTGCACTAACAGAGCGCTAATGTGTTTGCAGCGGGGCGTGGCAAATCCCACGCTGCACGCGAAATTCACCCGCGATTTAGCATTGGAGCTAAGAGTTAGCGCCTAGGCCTTTACCACATGGCAGATCATGACGTCAATGACTTTGGAACACCCCGTTAATGGCCCAAATGCAAACTTCACTGTTGCGCCCTGCCTTGGCGCCTGGCCTGAACAATGGCAGGAAGAGATGTTATGCAGTCGGATGGCCGCTGTAGGAGCGGTATTAAAAAGATCAACATGCACTTTCATTTTAGTGGCCAATCAATGTTGCCTGCTCAGTTTGACTTTGCGAAACAGCCGTTTTCAGTGAGTTAAACGTTTCTTAGTTTCAGGAGTGTTCTGCCTGCTAAAAATTCGTCACCTCCAGCATCAATGTTGGAGGCAGCGGAGGCAGAGACAAAGATTGGAAAATGTGACCAAACGGAGGAGGGCCAATAGGGCTTTCAGGAGTAGGCCTTACACTCCCAGGGTATTCCGTGAGCACTTCTAAATAAATTTAAGTGAGGAGCAGGAAATCTGCTGTCCTTACCCGGTCTGGCCTATATGTGACTCCAGACCCACAGCAATGTGGTTGACTCTTAACTGCCCTCTGAAATGGCCTAGCAAGCCACTCTGTTGTAACAAACCGCTACGAAACATAATAAGAATGAAACCGGACAGACCGCCCGGCATCGACATCGGCACCGGCTACAGACACGGCAATGGCACACCCAGCCCAGATGAACCTGCAAAGTCCTCCTCACCAACACCTGGGGACTTGTGCCAAAATTGGGAGAGCTGACCCACAGACTAGTCAAGCAACAGCCTGACATAGTCATACTCACAAAATCATACCTTTCAGCCAATGCCCCAAACTCCTCTATCACTATCCCTGGGTATGTCTTGTCCCACCGGCAGGACAGACCCACCAGGGTGGTAGCACAGTGGTATACAGTCGGGAATGAGTGGCCCTGGGAGTCCTCAACATTGACTCCGGACCCCATGAAGTCTCATGGCATCAGGTCAAGCATGGGCAAGGAAACCTCCTGCTGATTACCACCTACCGTCCTCCCTCAACTGATGAAACAGTACTCCTCCATGTTGAACACCACTTGGAAGAAGCACTGAGAGTAGCAAGGGCACAGAATGTACTCTGGGTGGGGGATTTCAATGTCCATCACCAAGATTGGCTCGGTGGCACCGCTACTGACCGAGCTGGCATTGGAGGCAGTTCAGAGAAGGTTCACAAGGTTGATTCCGGAGATGAAGGGGTTGTCTTACAAAGAAAGGTTGATCAGGTTGGGTTCTAAAGTTTAGAAGAATGAGAGGGGATTGTGATAATAATAATAACTTCCGGGAAGTTATGTCATCACTTCCTGTGAACTGTGAACTATGAACTATAAACTGTGTACATACCTCACTTCCTGTCATATGTCACTTCCTGTTGGACTGGTATAAATACTGGACTGTTCAGTATTGTAAGAGGCTTCTACCAGAGGCATGGTAAAGACCTCTCTTGTATATAGTGTGTTTATAAGTTACTTAAAGCTTACTTTAAAGTTACTTGATGGTAAGACTCCTTCTTCTTACATCAATTTAAGTAACTTAGTATTTACACTCACAAATACTAGACCTTCGGACAAACTCGGAGTTAAGGATCCAGGGAACCACCCATCATGGAGAGAATCCTTAGACCTATTCGTCTGGACTTGGACCCGAATACACCAGCAGCTGGCAGGGTATGGAAGCATTGGTACCGTACTTTTGAGAATTTTCTGGATGAATGTAAAGCGGATGCTCCTACTAGATTGAGGAT
Source organism: Somniosus microcephalus (assembly GCF_052327205.1). Lineage (NCBI taxonomy): Eukaryota > Metazoa > Chordata > Chondrichthyes > Squaliformes > Somniosidae > Somniosus > Somniosus microcephalus. The sequence goes on along the minus strand of NC_140991.1, from coordinate 244,110,245 downwards.
ACTTATCAACTATGTGACCCCAAAAGTGTTCGAATATGTTGATGAATGGGATAATTACGATGAGGTGATTCGGGCACTTAAGAAACTGTATGCCAAGACCCCAAATGAGGTCTATGCTAGACATCTACTGGCCACAGCCCAACAAGGGCCAGGGGAATCAATTAACGAATTCCTGCAAGAACTTCGCAGGCTCAGCATAGATTGTAACTTTCAGGCAGCCTCAGCTGAGCTGTACCGCGAAGAAATGATTCGTGATGTTTTCATCTGCGGGATTGCCTCTCCATTTATACGCCAGCGTCTACTAGAAAGTAAAACACTTGAGCTACAAAAAGCTTTTGACCTAGCTTGTTCTCTGGATTTGGCAAAGAGAAATGCAGACCTCTATCAGCTGCCCAGATCTCGATCTTCTGCTGTAACTGCAACCAGACAATTCAAGCGGTCTCAGGTGAACCCTATCATGGGGGAATCTAATTCTGATAATTCTGATGAAGAAGAGGAGGATGACCCCACTTTGGCAGCCTCTTGGCAATCTAGGAAGGAATGCTTCTTTTGTGGAGATGCTTTTCACCCGAGGAAGACCTGCCCTGCTCGCAATGCAATCTGCAGTTATTGCAAAAAAAAAAAGGACACTTTGCTAAAGTTTGCCTACCAAGGGCCTCTACGAGGGCCAATCCAGCTAAGGCCCACCGAACTGCCCCAATTAGGGCCTATCAAGATGCTCCAGCTAGGACCTATCAAGCTTCCTCTCGAGCTCTCTCCCGAAGAAGCACACCGAGAGTTTTAGCCACTCTCTGTGCAACGACACCAATTACAGCTGCTTGCCCACAGAACCTGTCTCATGCAGCCACAAAAGTTTCAATTAAAGGGCATACCTTAGATGCCTTAATTGACTCGGGAAGTACTGATAGTTTCATTAAGGAACAGATTGTTGCGAAATTGAAACTACATGTCTTCCCATCGGACCAGGCAATTGCGATGGCTCAGTCATCACTTAATACCAGAATCTCCGGCTTTTGTGTTGTTGATATGACACTTCATGGTCGTATGTATCCCTCCACCCGACTTTTGGTGCTCAAGGACTTATGTAGTGATCTCCTCTTAGGGCTGGACTTCCAAAAACAGCATAAGAAACTCACCATTGAGTTCGGTGGATCCAAACCCGGACTTACTATTTCTAATATACCATCTAAATTACCGTTTTGTGCATTGTCAGCAGCTTCACTTGATGAACCCTCATTATTTGCCAGTATTCCGCCTCGATGCAAACCAATAATAACGAAATCGCGGCGCTTTAATCAGGAAGACCAATCTTTTATTGCGGCTGAAATCTCTCGACTTCTAGCAGAGGATATCATCGAACCATGTTCGTCGCCCTAGCGGGCTCAAGTCGTCATTGTCAAGAACCCTCTAAAACCTCACAAACAGCGACTATGCATTGATTATTCGCAAACCATCAATCAATATACTGACTTGGACGCCTACCCATTGCCACGCATTGATGATATGGTTAATAAACTGGCCGAATACAAAGTGTTCTCAACTTACGATTTAAAAAGTGCCTATCATCAGGTACCCTTGAAGGTCTCAGATAAGCAGTACATGGCCTTTGAGGCTAATGGACAGCTGTACCAATTTCGTCGCCTCCCATTCGGGGTTACTAATGGAGTGGCTGTCTTCCAACGGGCAATGTATGGCCTGGTTAAGCAGGAAAACCTAAGGGACACTTTTCCCTATCTTGATAACATTACCATTGCAGGTCACGATCAACAGGAGCACGACGCCAACCTCCAAAAATTTCGGGATGCCCTCCATCGCCGTAATTTGACCCTGAATGAATTCAAATCTGTTGAGTCGCAACCGACCATCAACATCCTTGGCTACTGCGTAGGCAATGGTATCATTAAGCCAGACCCAGAAAGACTTCGCCCGCTCCAAGAGCTCCCGTCACCTAAGAATCCGGCTTCTTTACGTCGGGCTCTCGGTCTGTTTGCATACTACGCTAAATGGATTCCTCATTTCTCGGACAAAATCCAACCCTTGCTGCATGCTAGATCATTTCCACTGGGAACAGCGGCTGTTGCAGCCTTTAACCTTCTCAAAAAACAGTTGGAGAAAGCGGCTCTTCACTCCATCGATGAGAATCTCCCTTTCGTGGTTGAATGTGATGCCTCGGAGGTGGCGATCTCGGCTACTCTGAATCAGGAAGGTCGTCCTGTAGCATTTATGTCCAGGACCTTACAAGGTGCCGAGCTACATTATCCTCCGGTTGAGAAAGAAGCCACAGCCATCATAGAGGCAGTACGGAAGTGGAACCATTTTCTAGCTCGCCAGCACTTTACATTGATCACGGACCAATGATCAGTCACCTTCATGCTCGATAATCGAAAACGAACCAAAATTAAGAATAATAAAATACAACTTTGGAGGATGGAACTGGCCTCTTTTGGTTATACCATTCTCTATCGGCCTGGCAAGGAGAATGTGGCCCCGGACAGAGGGTCAGAGGGACCTTGGTGTACATGTACATGTACATAGATCCCTGAAGGCAGCGGAACAGGTAGATAAGGTGGTTAAAAAGGCATATGGGATACTTGCCTTCATTAGCCGAGGCATAGAATATAAGAGCAGGGAGGTTATGATGCAGCTGTACAAAACGCTGGTAAGGCCACAGCTGGAGTACTGTGTGCAGTTCTGGTCGCCTCACTATAGGAAGGATGTGATTGCTTTGGAGAGGGTGCAGAGAAGATTCACCAGGATGTTACCTGGGATGGAGCGCCTCAGCTATGAAGAGAGGCTGGACAGGCTGGGGTTGTTTTCCTTGGAGCAAAGAAGGCTGAGGGGGGACCTGATTGAGGTGTACAAAATGATGAGGGGCATAGATAGGGTAGACAAAGAGGAACTTTTCCCCTTAGTAGGGGGGTCAATAACAAGGGGGCATAGATTCAGGGTAAGGGGCAGGAGATTTAGAGGGGATTTGAGGAGGAACTTTTTCACCCAGAGGGTGGTTGGAATGTGGAACTCAATGCCTGAAAGGGTGGTAGAGGCAGGAACCCTCACAACATTCAAGAAGCATTTGGATGAGCACTTGAAATGCCATTGCATACAAGGCTATGGACCAAATGCTGGAAAATGGGATTAGACTGGACAGGGATTGATGGGCGGCGCAGACACGATGGGCCGAAGGGCCTCTTTCTGTGCTGTAAAACTCTATGACTCTATGACCCTCACACGGGCATTCTGCTCCACTATGTCATCCTCTACTCTCACGGATGTCCACAATGGATTGTGTCATCCTGGCGTTACGCGCATGCTACATTTCGTACGATCACGGAATCTCCCTTTTTCCACTGGAGATGTAAAGAAAATATGCTCAGAATGCCGGCTTTGTGCGGAATTAAAACCTCAGTTCTTCCGCCCCTCAGATGGTATACTCATACATGCAACCCAACCGATGCAACGACTTAGCATCGATTTTAAGGGCCCAGTGCCCTCTTCAACTCGGAACACATATTTGCTCACCATGATCGACGAATATTCACGTTTTCCGTTTGCCTTCCCCTGCTCCAATATGCTGGCGTCCACAGTGATCTGCTGCCTTGAACAGGTATTTTCTCTCTGTGGCATGCCGGCTTATATTCACTCAGATCGGGGTCCATCCTTTATGTCAAGGGAACTCAAGGACTACCTCTCAGAACGGGGAATTGCTACAAGCAAAACAACACCATACCATCCCATCGGAAATGGGCAGGTAGAGAGGTATAACGGTATCATCTGGAATTCCGTACGTCTTGCTTTAAGATCTCAGGGCCTACCAGACCAGCAATGGGAAACAGTGCTTCCGGATGCATTGCACTCTATACGGTCCCTGCTTTCTACAGCCACAAATACTACACCTCATGAGCGGTTCTTTGGATTCCAGCGTCACTCATCTCATGGGACATCACTCCCGTCATGGCTAACTACTCCTGGACCTGTATTACTCCGAAGATACGTTCGGACATCTAAAAATGACCCTCTCGTAGACGAGGTCGAACTAACCGATGCCAACCCCACCTATGCAAACATACGATATTCCGACGGCCGAGAATCTACCGTATCATTACGGGATCTGGCTCCCTGCCCACCAGGACCTAGTGGGACATCGGCTAATGGCACTTCACCAGGAAACTCTTGGGACCTATCGGGTACCCCTCTCCAGGATCCTGATCGGACACCAACTAGCTTGGTGCCGATAGAACCCCGTACTCAAAGTTGCGACCCTCCCAGTACCGCGCATGAAAGTACTGATCCGCCACAGACCAGCTCTGCACCTCCCTCTGAACAGAGGCAGTCCGACTTTGAACCTATTGGGGCTCGTACACGAAGCCATGATCTCCCCGACCCTTCACAGGGCAATCCAGGCCACACAGACTCTGACCAATGGCCAACCGCATGTAAGCGGACCAGCGACCCTCTACGACGGGAATCCAAACGGGTGCGACTCTTCCTCGTTCGGCGGCTGCGGAACAAAAGGTAGACCACAGCCTCCTAATCCTGCAGGAGGGAAGAATGTGATAATAATAATAACTTCCGGGAAGTTATGTCATCACTTCCTGTGAACTGTGAACTATGAACGGTGTACATACCTCACTTCCTGTCATATGTCACTTCCTGTTGGACTGGTATAAATACTGGACTGTTCAGTATTGTAAGAGGCTTCTACCAGAGGCATGGTAAAGACCTCTCTTGTATATAGTGTGTTTATAAGTTACTTAAAGCTTACTTTAAAGTTACTTGATGGTAAGACTCCTTTTTCTTACATCAGGGATCTTATTGAAACATATAAGATTCTAAAGGGGCTTGACAGGGTCGATGCAGAGAAGATGTTTCCCCTCGTGGGGGAATCTAGCCAGGGGGCATAATTTCAGAATAAGGGGGCACCCTTTTAAATCGGAAATGAGGAGGAATTTCTTCTCTCAGAGGGTCGTGAATCTTTGGAATTCTCTTCCCCAGAGAGCTGTGGAGGCTGGGTCATTGAATATATTTAAGGTGGAGTTAGACAGATTTTTGAACGACAAGGGAGTCAAGGGTTATGAGGAGCGGGCAGGAAAGTGGAGTTGAGGCCAAGATCAGATCAGCCATGATATTATTGAATGGCGGAGCAGGCTCGAGGGGCCAAATGACCTACTCCTATGTCTTATGTTCTTATGACATAGCTGCCAGTCTGGGCCTGCGACAGGTGGTGAGAGAACCAGCACGAGGGGAAAAACCTACTTGACCTCATCCTCACCAATCTACCTGTCGCAGATGCATCTGTCCATGACAGCATTGGTAACAGTGACCACCGCACAGTCATTTTGGAGATGAAGTCCCGTCTTCACACTGAGGACACCCTCCATCGTGTTGTGTGGCACTACCACCGTGCTAAATGGGATAGATTCAGAACAGATCTAGCAGCTCAAAACTGGGCATCCATGAGGCGCTGTGGGCCATCAACAACAGAATTGTATTCCACCACAATCTGTAAACTCATGGCCCAGCATATCCCTCACTCTACCATTACTACCAAGCCAGAGGACCAACCCTGGTTCAATCAGGAGTGTAGAAGAGCATGCCAGGAGCAGCATCAGGCGTACCTAAAAATGAGGTGCCAACCTGAGGAAGCTGTAACACAGAACTACATGCATGCTAAAAAGCGGAAGCAGCATGCTATAGACAGGGCTAAGCGATCCCACAATTAACGCTCTTCAGTCCTTCCACATCCAGTCTTGAATGGTGGTGGACCATTGAACAACTGACAGGAGGAGTAGGCTCCATGAATATCCCCATCCTCAATGATGGTGGAGCCCAGCACGTGAGTGCAAAAGACGAGGCTGAAGCGTTTGCAACCATCTTCAGCCGGAAGGGCCGAGTGGATGATCCATATCGGCCTACTCCTAAGGTCCCCACCATCACAGAAGCCAGTCTTTAGCCAATTCAATTCACTCCACATGATATCAAGAAATGGCTGAGTGCACTGGATACAGCAAAGGCTATGGGCCCTGACAACATCCCGGCAATCGTGCTGAAGACTTGTGCTCCAGAACTAGTTCGTTGATGACTGCACAGTGTTCAGTGCCATTCACAACTTCTCAGATAATGAAGCAGTCCATGCCCACATGCAACAAAACCTGGATGACGTTCAGGCTTGGGCTGATAAGTGGCAGGTAACATTTGCGCCACACAAGTGCCAGGCAACGACTATCTCCAACAAGCGAGAGTCTAACCACCTCCCCTTGACATTCAACGGCATTACCATTGCCGAATCTCCCAGCATCACCATCCTGGGGGTTACCATTGACCAGAAACTTAACTGGACCAGCCACTTAAGTACTGTGACAACAAGAGCAGGTCAGAGGCTAAGTATTCTGCAGCGAGTGTCTCACCTCCTAACTCCCCAAAGCCTCTCCACCATCTACAAGTAAGGAGTGTGATGGAATACTCTCCACTTGCCTGGCTGAGTGCAGCTCCAACAACACTCAAGAAGCTCGACACGATCCAGGACAAAGCAGCCCGCTTGATTGGCACCCCATCCACCACCTTAAACATTCACTCTTGCCACCATCGGCGTACCGTGGCTGCAGTGTGTACCATCTACAAGATGCACTGCAGCAACTCGCCAAGGCTTCTTTGGCACCTCCTTCCAAACCCACGACCTCTTCCACCTAGAAGGACAAGGGCAGCAGGCGCATGGGAACAACACCACCTCCAAATTCCCCTCCAAGTCACACACCATCCTGACTTAGAAGTATATCACCGATCCTTCATCGTTGCTGGGTCAAAATCCTGGAACTCCCTATCTAACAGCACTGTGGGAGTACCTTCACCACACAGACTGCAGCGGTTCAGAATGGCGGCTCACCACCACCTTCTCAAGGGCAATTAGAGATGGACAATAAATACTTGCCTTGCCAGCAACACCCACATCCCATAAACGAATTTTAAAAAAAGTGTCTTAGAAGGCTCCGCTTCAGTAAGGAGGTGGTCACAGAGGTCTGCTGTAGTGTATGTGCCTTTAAGAGCCCCAGGTGTGCTGTAATGCCGGTAATGGCCACTCGGGCTACATAAGCCTCTTTATTGTGTATATCCGTTAGAACCCCCCCCCCCCCAGACTTTGCTTAGTAAACACCTATGAACCAACTCCTGTCTTCAGTGTCTTTATCAACACACGGACACTACAGTGGCGACGAAGTGGAAACGGACTTAACTGCAATCGATTCCTCGGGCGTCCAGAAGACTCAAGAAAGTGAGAGAAGCTGTGGTTTCACCAGCAGGCCAAGCTGGTGTCAGGTACTGCGCTAATCCTTCCTGGGCATCAGGCTGGGGCTCCAGCGGCTGGCTCTACAGCTGAGACAGGCAGCGAAATCGGAGGCAAGCAATAACGGACTGGGAGGGAGCACTCGGGAGATGGCCGGCGCGGCAAGCAGGTCAGCGTTCAGACCTGGAGAGAAAGTCCCGCGGGAACAAGTCTCCAACTGTAAATTAAAAAATTTTTAAAAAAAGAACGGGAACCGCGGGAAACAGCGTTGTCATCGGCAGCAGCGGCGGGAAAGCGCGGGAAGCGCCATATCTTTGCTGCAGAAAAGAAAGAAAAGTGCGGGAAGCACCATATCTTTTCTGAAATGCCCAAGTCTGGCAATATTGATGCTTTTGATAGCAAAATAGAGGATTGGACCACATACGTGGAAAGAGTAGAGGTATATTGCACTGCAAATGGAATAGAAGATGAAAAAAAAGCTTCAGTACTGCTGAACCTAATGGGCGCAAAGGCATACGGGCTGTTACGAAATTTAATCACTCCAGCCAAACCAAAGGACAAGAATTTTAAAGAAATTGTTGATACCCTGCAGGAGCACTTAAACCCAACACCGCTGCTGATAGCGGAACGATTCAAATTCTTCAAGAGAAATCAACACAAGAATGAAAGTAACGCTGATTACCTAACCGAATTAAGAAAGCTATCAAAGCACTGCCAATTCGGGGCAGGACTAGCAGATTCTCTTCGAGACAAATTCATTTGCGGTCTCTTAAGTGAAGGAACACAAAAAAGGCTGCTTTCTGAAAAAGATTTAACATTGGACAAAGCTTTCAGTATGGCTGTATCATACGAAGCAGCAGCAAGAGGAGCTGCAGAGATACAACAAAAGACACAGGACTTCGGCACCCATGAAATGACACAGGGTTTCAAAAGATGTTATCACTGCGGCAGATCCACCCATAACCAGAAGGACTGCTGGTTCAAGGACAAAGCATGCAGGCAATGCGGAAAAATTGGACACATTGCACGGGTATGCCGATCTGGACAAAATAAATCCATGGGCAGAAAAAAAACATCAATAAAGGAAAGTACAGGAAGGTACAAATGATGACGGACAGTAGCTCCGAAGACCAGAAGAGCGATAGCGACTCCGAAAACAAGAGACTAAGCTGTCTCAAATTACATAATGTACTTGCCAAAGATGATTACCAAACCATTTGGGTTACCCTCACGATAGCAGGGTCCCCAGTTAAAATGGAGCTAGATACAGGATCAGCTCTAACCGTAATAAATCGACGGGATTATGAGAGGCTATTTTCGCATATACCTCTAAAAGACACATCCATTATCTTAAAAACATATACGGGGCAGAAAGTATACCCCAAAGGAAAAATAAGGGTGCCTGTTGTATACAACGGCAAAGAAATACAAAAGTTGTATTTATACATTCTACAAGATGGTGGTCCACCGTTGTTGGGACGTGAATGGATCAGAAAGATACGTTTAGACTGGCACTCCATTCAGGCACTGACGGTGACCAGTAAGAAAAAAAACAATGATGACATCATACCTGAACGATTAAAAGACATCTTGGCCAACGCCAAAGAAGTGTTTCAGGAGAAACTAGGAATCTTGAAAGGCATCACCGCCTCAATAAAAGTGGAAGATGCAGCAATTCCCAAATTTTTTCAGGCAAGACCGGTGCCATACGCAATTCGTCCAGCACTCGAGGCAGAGCTGGAGAATTTGGAAAAGGCAGGCGTATTATCCAAAATAGATTGGAGCGAGTGGGCAACACCCATCATTCCAGTCATGAAAAAAGCATTGAATAATGATAAATCTGAAGAACAGAGAAAAATTCGCATCTGTGGAGACTTCAAGGTGACTGTAAACCCGGTCCTTCACACAGTACAGTATCCTCTTCCGAGGATAGAAGATATTTTCGCCTCACTATCCGGAGGGAAACGTTTCACCAAAATTGACTTGGCACAGGCATATCTACAGATGGAGGTTGAGGAGGCCTCTAAAAAGTATCTCACGATAAACACACACAAAGGCCTGTACCAGTACAATCGACTGGTGTTTGGAGTAGCATCAGCTCCAGCTATCTGGCAAAGAGCTATGGAGCAAGTCCTGCAAGGGATTCCGGGGACTCAATGCTACCTAGACGACACCCTTGTAACAGGAGAAAACGACAACGAGCACCTTGCCAATTTGGAGCAGGTGCTCACTAGGCTGAAAGAACGGGGCCTACGAGCAAATCGCCCCAAGTGCGAATTTTTCCAAAATCAGATATCATATTGTGGCCACATAATTAATAATGAAGGGTTGCATAAGTCACCTGAAAAAATTGAAGCGGTCATAAAAGCCCCAGCACCTGAAAATGTTTCACAATTAAGGTCGTTCCTGGGATTAATAAATTACTATCATAAATTTTTACCGAACTTATCAACTCTTCTACACCCTCTTAATGAACTTCTACAAACAGGAGTGATTTGGAAATGGAACGAAGACTGTAAACGTGCCTTCCATAAATGCAAAGACTTAATCACATCCGAAGAAGTTTTGGCTCATTACAACCCATCACTGCCAATCAGACTGGCGTGCGATGCATCCCCTTATGGCATAGGAGCAGTATTATCCCATAAATTCCCTGATGGCTCAGAACGGCCGATAGCTTTTGCGTCACGCTCATTAAACTCAGCTGAGCATAACTATGCCCAAATCGACAGGGAAGCACTCAGCCTGGTATGGGAGTGAAGAAATTCAACCATTACCTACACGGACAAAAATTTACCTTGTTGACTGACCATCAACCCCTCATCTCCATATTCAACCCTAAAAAGGGTGTTCCCATTATGACAGCGCAAAGGCTACAGAGGTGGTCCCTTTTTCTAGGGGCACACCAATACAACATAGAATACAAAGGATCAAAACAGCATGGGAATGCTGACGGTTTATCGCGCCTACCATTGCCAACGGTAGAAGAGGCACCTACAGTAGACCCAGTAGAGATGTTCCACTCTACCATAGTGGAATGTCTACCAGTAACAAATTCTGCCATTGAAAGGGAGACGAGAAATGACCCGACTCTCTCTCAGGTCTACGATTTAACAGTGAAGGGATGGCCAGCACATGGCGAACCACTGTTGCCAGCATTCTCGCAAAGAAGAGAACAGCTGTCAGTGTGCCGAGGAACCTTGATGTGTGGATCCAGAGTGGTGATTCCACCCAAACTCCAGGATAAAGTGCTAAAGGAGCTTCACGAGGGGCATCTGGGTGGAGTGAAAATGAAGAACCTAGCTAGGGCGTTTGTATGGTGGCTAGGTATCGATGGAGACATCAAAGAAATGACCAAGAGCTGCCTAGGATGCCAGAAGGTCCAAAACGCTCCACCACAAGCCCCTCTACATCCATGGAAGTGGCCCTCATCTCCATGGCAAAGGGTGCACATCGACTTTGCTGGTCCATTTATGGACTCAATGTTCTTAATCGCGGTTGATGCACACTCCAAGTGGCCGGAGGTAATAAAGATGTCCTCCACCACCACGGAAAAAACCATCACAGTATTAAGGACCATATTTGCCAGGAATGGGCTGCCGGAACGGATATGTTCTGATAATGGACCGCAATTTGTGTCCGAAGAATTCAGAAAGTTCTTAAAAAACAATGGGGTTAAGCACTACACGTCCGCCCCATACCATCCCGCCACCAATGGATTGCCTGAAAGGTTTGTCCAGACCTTCAAGAAGGCCATAAAGGCCATGGGTAATGAAGACATAAAACTTCAGCACAAGGTGGATAACTTCTTATTCGCATACAGGAATGCAACACATATGGTTACCAACCAAACTCCCGCCATGATGTTCTTCAATAGAAACCTAAGATGCCGGCTGGATTTGGTCAAGCCCAGCATCAGAAGGGACGTGGAGAACCGGCAGTTTCAAGGCATGAATGAAAGGCCAACTAGAACCTTCCAGATAGGTCAACAAGTTTGGCCCGGGACTACCGTACCGAGAACTGGCAGCCTGGAACTATCTGCACACGACTAGGACCACTGATGTATACCGTGGACATCGGAGAAAGCATAATAAGGCGCCATGCTGACCAAATCATAAAGTCATCCGAAAAGGGACAACCTACACCACAACTCTATACATCTAACGATGAAGTAGAGATATCCATATCTACCTCCGATCCGGTGATACTGGAACCCGATGAACCCGACACTGGCATTCAAGCCGAATCAGCCTTGCCAAAAGAACCTACTACACCACCAGAAACTACTACACCCCTGAGGCGTTATCCGGACCGAGTCAGGAAGCCTCCTGAGAGACTGACTTATAATTAATTAACTACAGCAATGTGTATATTATTTTTCTTATAACATGTAATTAATAATTACTTAAAATATGATGTACTGGTTAGCTAAAAGGGGAGGAATTGTAGTGTATGTGCCTTTAAGAGCCCCAGGTGTGCTGTAATGCCGGTAATGGCCACTCATAGAGTCATAGAGTTATACAGCACAGAAAGAGGCCCTTCGGCCCATCGTGTCTGCGCTGTCCATCAAGCCCTGTCCAATCTAATCCCATTTTCCAGCATTTGGTCCATAGCCTTGTATGCAATGGCATTTCAAGTGCTCATCCAAATGCTTCTTGAATGTTGTGAGGGTTCCTGCCTCTACCACCCTTTCAGGCAGTGAGTTCCAGACTCCAACCACCCTCTGGGTGAAAAAGTTCCTCCTCAAATCCCCTCTAAACCTCCTGCCCCTTACCTTGAATCTATGGCCCCTTGTTATTGACCCCCCTACTAAGGGGAAATGTTCCTCTTTATCTACCCTATCTATGCCCCTCATCATTTTGTACACCTCAATCAGGACCCCCCTCAGCCTTCTTTGCTCCAAGGAAAACAACCCCAGCCTGTTTAGTCTTTCTTCATAGCTGAGGCGCTCCATCCCAGGTAACATCCTGGTGAATCTTCTCTGCACCCTCTCCAAAGCAATCACATCCTTCCTATAGTGAGGCGACCAGAACTGCACACAGTACTCCAGCTGTGGCCTTACTAGCGTTTTGTACAGCTCCATCATAACCTCCCTGCTCTTATATTCTATGCCTCGGCTAATGAAGGCAAGTATCCCATATGCCTTTTTAACCACCTTATCTACCTGATCCGCTGCCTTCAGGGATCTATGTACATGTACACCAAGGTCCCTCTGACCCTCTGTGCTTCCTAGGGCCCTACCACTCATTGTGTATTCCCTTGCCTTATTTGTCCGTCCAAAATGCATCACCTCGCACTTTTCAGGGTTAAATTCCATTTGCCACTTTTCCGCCCATCTGACCAACCCGTTTATATCGTCCTGTAGCCTGAGGCTTTCCTCCTCGCAATTTACCACCCCACCAATTTTCGTGTCATCTGCAAATTTACTTATCATACCTTTTACATTCTCATCCAAATCATTTATGTAGATCACAAACAGCAAGGGACCCAGCACCGATCCCTGAGGTACCCCACTGGACACAGGCTTCCAGTCACAAAAGCAACCTTCGACCGTCACCCTCTGCCTCCTGCCACTCAGCCAGTTTAGGATCCAACGTGCCAAGGCACCCTGGATCCCATGGGCTCTTACCTTCTTGACCAGTCTCCTATGCGGGACTTTGTCAAAAGCCTTACTGAAGTCCATGTATACCACATCCACAGCATTTCCCTCATCCACACACCTAGTCACCCCCTCGAAAAATTCAATCAGATTGGTCAGACATGATTTACCCTTGACAAAGCCATGCTGACTACCCCCGATTATTTCTTGCCTCTCCAAGTGGAGACTAATTTTGTCCCTCAGAATTTTTTCCAATAATTTCCCTACCACAGATGTTAGGCTCACTGGCCTGTAATTCCCTGGTTTATCCCTGCTACCCTTCTTGAATAATGGTACTACGTTAGCTGTTCTCCAGTCCTCTGGTACATCCCCTGTGGCCAGAGAGGTTCTGAAAATTTGTGTCAGAGCCCCTGCAATCTCCTCCTTTGCCTCACACAGCAGCCTGGGATACATCTTGTCCGGGCCTGGGGATTTATCCACTTTTTGGTCTGCTAAAACCGCTAGTACCTCCTCCCTCTCGATGCTAATATGTTCAAGTATATCACAGTCCCCTTGCCCGATTTCTATGTCTACATCGTCTTCCTCCATAGAGAACACAGATGCAAAAAATTCATTTAAAACCCCGCCTACATCATCTAGCTCTACACACAGATTGCCACTTTGGTCCCTAATGGGCCCTACCCTTTCCCTGGTTATCCTCTTGCCCTTAATATACTTATAAAACATCTTAGGATTTTCCTTTATTTTGCTCGCCAGTGTTATTTCATGGCCCCTCCTCGCTCTCCTAATTTCTTTTTTAAGTATGCCCCTGCACTTTTTATACTCCTCTAGGGCTTCCTCTGTCTTTAGTCTTTTGTAACTGCCAAAAGCCCCCCTTTTTTTCCTAATGCATTTTTGTATATCCCTTGTCATCCAAGGTTCCCTTTGCTTGTTGGTCCCACCCTTGACCTTTACGGGAACATGTTGGCATTGTACTCTCTCTATTTCCCTTCTGAAATTCTCCCACTGCTTTGATGTGGATTTTCCTATAAGTAGCTGCTCCCAGTCCACTTTGGCCAGATCCTGCCTTATCATATTAAAATCGGCCTTCCCCCAATTTAGAACCCTTATTTCCAGGCCGTCTTTGTCTTTTTCCATGACCACCTTAAATCTCACCGAATTATGGTCACTGTCGCCAAAATGCTCTTCTACTGACACTTCCACCACTTGCCCGGCTACATTCCCTAGAATTAGGTCCAGTACCGCCCCCTCTCTTGTAGGACTTTCTACATGTTGGCTCAAAAAGCTCTCCTGGATGCACTTTAAGAATTATGCACCCTCTAAGCCTTTCACACTCTGACTATCCCAATTAATATTGGGGAAGTTGAAATCCCCCACTATTATTACCCTATTATTTTCGCACTTCTCTGAGATTTGCCTACATATCTGTTCCTTTATCTCCCCCTGATGGGCTATATAAGCCTGTATATTGTGTATATCCGTTAGAACCCCCCCCCCCCAGACTTTGCTTAGTAAACACCTATGAACCAACTCCTGTCTTCAGTGTCTTTATCAACACACGGACACTACATCTGCCACCTCCTGCAGCCAGACCTCAAGCCTCAGATCAGGACCACCACGGCTCTCTCAGTGGCAGTAATGGTCACCATTGACCTCAATTTCTAGGCCAGCGGATCCTTCCAGTTTGCAGCAGGTGACATAGCTAACATCTCGCAGTTCGCCGTTCATTGCTGCAACGGGAGGTCACAGAGGCTCTCTACAGAAGGAGAAGGGACTACATTTCATTCCCCATCACCAGCGAGAAGCAGGACGAATATGCATGTGGCTTTGCCTCGATAGTGGGATTCCCCATGGTGCAGGGCGCCATTGACTTCACCCACGTCACTTTGCGGACACCCCATAACAATCTTGAGGTTTTCTGTAACTGCAAAGGTTACCACTCACTTAATATCCAGTTGGTGTGCGACCACAGACAGTGAATCCTCACCGTCAATGTGCGCTATCCTGGCAGCAGCCACGATGCCTTAATCCTGTGCCAGCACTCTTCCAGCCACCACATCAAGCTCGTGGCTGGCTGGTCAGAGACAAGGGCTATCCACTCTCCAACTGGCTCATGACTCCCTCCCGCAACCCCAACACTTCTGCTCAGCTCTCATATCATGAGAGCCATGCCACCACCAGGAACATCATCGAGCAGGCCATCGGAGTGCTCAAGCAATGGTTCCGCTGCCTTGACCGTTCGGGAGGAGCCCTGCAGTACTCGGCTGAGTGGGTGTCCCTTTTCGTTGTGGTGTGTTTCATGCTGCACAACTTGGCCATCATGAGGGCCCAGCCATTGCCACTTGGCATAGTGGGACCACCTCAGGAGGAGGAAGAGGGAGATGAGGAGGATGAGAAGGTGGAGGGGGAACAGCAGGTGGAACAGCAGCAAGGGAAGAGGCAGTCGCACAATCGACCTTCTGGATGGGCAGTCCGTGTCCGCCTCATCAGACTGCGCTTCCAATAAATTCTACCCCACATCCCGGTTGCACATTCCCCATCATTCCATCCATTTCGCATGCCATATCACAGCGCAAAGCTGAAATGAGAGACAGCACAAATTCTGCAACATTCAATTAATAAATTTATCAACATTCAGTAAAGACATATATACGACAACAATATTAACTAATCACCCTTGTGCAAACCTTTATTTCCCCTCTTTACAGTGCCTTTTCCTAATCTGCTCCTACGTAGTCTGTCCCTAGTGGCTGCAGCACGGCTGGTGGAAGGCTACTGAGTGTCGGTGCCAGAGACTACAGATGGCCTTGCAGGACACTCTTGACCAGCTCTGAGCCTGGAAGGCCCATCTGTAGACTGCACCACCTCAGCGTGGGCGGCAGCAGTCTGGGCTGGCTAAATGACAGGCAACGACAAGGTCAATGGCGGAGTGGCAGTGGTGGGAGCAGGAATGCTGCCATCCTGAGAGAGGACAGCAAGTCCCTGCTCCACCGACACACTGCCACTCCCCCGGGGCAGTATCTCAGCATCCCTAGCAATCTGCTCCAGCACAGATTGCTGGCCTGCTGCGACACCGTGAGAGCCCCGGTAGACGGTGGTAGACCCAGCGATGGTGGCAGCAGTCAGAGCTTGCGTGGCATCAAGCTGAGACTGCATGAGAACAGTCTGAGACTCGATGGCAGCAACCATTGACTGCATTACAGCACTAAGATGTTGCGTGGCTTCTGCCTGTGTTGCAATGGATGCTGCCACATCAACAATGACACGCGGCATGAGGTCTGTGTTCCCACGGTCTCAGGGAGTCCTCCATCCTTTGCAGACTACCAAGGATGGGCTCCATGGTGTGTACAGAGCTCTGTGCAATGCTGGAGGCAGACTCTTCCATGCTCCTTACCATTGCTGACAGGCTCTTGGATACCCTTGCCATTGCATCTACCATCTCATGTGCATGCCCATTACCCTTCTTGTGAACGCCTCCCCATCAAGGTTCTCATCTGAGTTCTGTGCAGCAGAACTCACCCCGAGCTACCCTTTCCCCCTGGCCTAGCTACAGCCCGCTCTTTCCCGGTGCATCACCCAGTGCAGACCCCTCTACTGAACTTCATAGAATCATAGAATGGTATCAGCACGGAAGAAGGACATTCAGCCCGTTGAGCCCGTGCCGACACTCAGCTAGTCCCACTCCCCTGCCCTTTTCCCGTAGCCCTGCTAATTTTTTTCCTTCAGATACTTATCCAGCTCCCTTTTGAAAGATAAGATTGAGTCTGCCTCCACCACCCTTTCAGGCAGTGCATTCCAGATCTTAACCACTTGCTGCGTAAGAGGTTTTTTCTTGCATCACCTTTGGTTCTTTTGCCAATCACCTTAAATCTGTGCCCTTTGGTTCTCGACCCTTCTGCCAATGGGAACAGTTTCTCTCTATCTATTCTGTCCAGAACCCTCATGATTTTGGATACCTCTATCAAATCTCTCTCAATCTTCTCTGCTCCAAGGAGAACAACCCCAGCTCCTCTAGTCTATCAACGTAACTGAAGCTCCTCATTCCTGGAATCATTCTCATAAATCTTTTCTGCACCCCCTCTAAGGCCTTCACATCCTTCCTAAAGTGTGGTGCCCAGAATTGGACACAGTACTCCAGTTGGGGACGAACCAGTGTTTTATAAAGTTTCATTGTGGCGTATCGATCACAGAACGGACACAATCCGCTTTCCGGTCCGTAGACTATAAATCAGGCGTCATGCCTTTAAGAAGGATCACACCATTAAGAAACTCGATCTGCAACATAGTTAAGCCCAGAGCGGGGGAGGAGCAGTCGAAGCTGTGCACTGATGAAAGACAGTTGTACTTTTGTGTAGTCTCTGACTCCATTTTGTGTTCAGCATGCAGCCCCAACAATTAAACCTTTTCTGTTGAACCTCTCCGAGTTCAGTATTTTTTGCTAGGAGTACGTAGACTCCTACATTGGTGACCCCGATGCTCAGGACGACTCCTAAGCGTAACCATGGCTGACACAAACGCAGTTTCTGTGAAGCTGCCGGAGTTCTGGGAGAACCTGGCCACCGCCTGGTTCCTTCAAGCCGAATCGCAATTCCGACTCCGCGGCATCACCGCCGACGCAACGATGTACGACTACCTCCTCGCCTCCCTGGCAGCTCCACAATCACGAAAGTCTGGACAACACTACAAAACCCTCCGGAGGAAGGCAAGTACGCACATCTCAAGGCCGCGCTCATTAAAAAATTCACAGCCTCCCAATTCGTGCGCAACTGCCACCTCCTTGACCTCCCGGGCCTCGGTGACTCCACGTCGTCAGACTTGCTCTCACACATGCTTGCTCTGACCGATGAGAAACCGCCCGACTCCCTCTTCCGCACGCTCTTTATCCACCAACTACCTCCCAGCATCCGCCCGGCGATCGTGACGTCCAGCCTCACGGACCTCGAGTCCCTGGCCGACGAAGCCGATAAGCTCCTGTCCGCCAGCTCCAACCACGCCGTCACCCCCGACCTGGCCTCCGCAGCGTCGGCGCGCGCTCCACCCTCTATCGCGCGGCCACACAGCTCGGCCACGAGGCCCCCCACGTCCCCCAAGCCCTCCGACCCAGGGCTACTGCTACTTCCATACCCGGTTCGGCGCATGGGCACGCCGCTGCAGCCATCCCTGCACGTTTCCAACTGCCCCCACACTGGCCTACACGATGGCCATGGGGCAAGCAGGCGCGCTGCTGTACGTTACGGACAGCACCTCCGGACGCCGTTTCCTATGCGACACGGGCGCGCAGTGCAGCATCATCCCCGCGTCCGCACTCGAGATCCAGCGAGGCGGCCGCGGCCCTGCGCTGGCTGCCGCCAATGGCACCGACATCCGGACGCACGGCACCTGCACCGTCACCATTGACCTCGCAGGCCGCCGCTACCACTGGGAGTTTATCACCGCCAAGATGCTCTCCCCGCTCCTCGGTGCGGATTTCCTGTGCGCCCACGGCCTGTTGGTCGACATGCCTCGGCGCCGCCTCGTGGACATGAACACCATGTCACCTGTCCCGGGCGCCATGGCCCCACCCAACCCGCCGAAATGGCGTGGCAGTGCCGCGCCCGCTCAACGGACGACTACTCAGCATTCCTGGCTGAGTTCCCAGCCCTCACCAACCCGACCTTCTCCGCGAAGGTTGCTAAGCACGGGGTAGAACACTTCATCCCCACCACAGGCCCACCGGTGTATGCCCATGCCCGCAGGCTGGACCCGGCCAAGCTGGAGATCGCGCGGGCCGAGTTCGCCACAATGGAACAGCTCGGCATCATCCGCCGCTCCAACAGCCCCTGGGCCTCCCCACTCCACATCGTCACCAAACCCGACGGGGAATGGCGCCCCTGTGGGGGCTACTGGCGCCTAAACAATGCCACCACGCCGGATCGCTACCCCATACCGCACATTCAAGACTTCTCGGCTAGACTGGCCGGCCGCTCAGCCTTCTCCAAAGTCGACCTGGTGCGCGGTTACCATCAGGTGCCAGTCCACCCCACGGACGTTCCCAAGACGGCCATAATCACCCCTTTTGGGCTATTCGAGTTCCTCCGAATGCCCTTCGGCCTCAAAAACGCAGCCCAGGCCTTCCAGCGGCTCATGGACTCGGTCCTCCGGGACCTGAAGTTCCTCTTTGTCTACCTGGATGACATCCTGGTAGCTAGTTCCTCCAAGCAGGAACACATCGAGCACCTCCGCACCCTGTTCCAGCGGCTCAGTGAGCATGGGCTCATCATCAGCCCAGCCAAGTGCCAATTCGGCCTCAGCAGGATCGAATTCCTCGGCCACCACATCACGCAGGACGGAGCCATTCCCCTGCCCGCCAAGGTGCAAGCCGTCCAGCAGTTCCCCCGGCCTACCACCATCAAAGGCCTCCAGGAGTTCTTGGGGATGATGAACTTTTACAACCGCTTCATTCCCGGAGCGGCCTCCCTCATGCGGCCCCTATACGAAGCCCTCCGGGGTAAGAAAGACAGAATGGCGATCGAGTGGTCGGCGGACATGTTGACCGCTTTCGACTCGACCAAAAAGGCGCTCGCCGACGCCACCATGCTCGCTCACCCACAGCCCAACGCCAGGGTGGCCCTCACCATGGACGCCTCCAACCACGTGGTCGGCGCCATGTACGAACAGTGGGTCGACGGGGCCTGGCAACCGCTGGCCTTTTTCAGCCGCCAACTGCGCCCCCTGGAGGCCAAATACAGCACCTTTGACCGCGAGCTCCTCGCACTGTAGCTGGCAGTCCGCCATTTCAGATTTCTTCTGGAGGGCTGCCCCTTCACCGCGTTTGTCGACCACAAACCCCTGACATTCGCGATGGCGAAACCTGCGGAACCGTGGCAACAACGCCAGCTCGCCGCGGTGTCCGAATTCACCACGGACATCCGGCACGTCTCCGGTTGAGACAACGTGGTGGCCGACTGCCTATCCCGCCCCGCCGTCCACGGCGCCCACCTGGCAGTGGACTATGCTCAACTGGCAGCGGAGCAACGCACCGACCCCGATCTGCTCTCCGCGCCTACAACCCTCCCAGGGCTGCGACTGACCGACATCGCCTGCGGCCCGTCCGCCGTCACAGTCAAATGCGACACCTCCTTGGCGCAACCCCGCCCTGTAGTCCCGGCGTCCTGGTGAAAACGGGTGTTCGACATCTGCCACGGCCTCTCACACCCTGGCACCCGCGCGTCCATTAGACTGGTGGGCAACCGATTTGTCTGGCGCGGCCTGCGCAAAGATGTGCGCGTCTGGTCCAGATCCTGCATAGCTTGCCAGCGTGCCAAAATCCACCAACACGTCAAAGCCCCACCGTGCCAGAAAGAAGGTTCGACCACGTCCACATCGACCTCGTCGGCCCCCTGCCGCCATCACAAGGTCACACGCACCTGCTGACAATCGTGGACCATACCACCCGCTGGCCCGAGGCCATTCCACTGACGTCCACCACCACCGCCGACATCGCGAGGGCGTTCATCGGTACCTGGGTCGCTCGGTTCGGCGTCCCCTCCGACATGACGTCGGATAGAGGCCCGCAGTTCACGTCTGATCTGTGGGCCACCATCGCCCGAAACCTCGGGGTGGCCGTTCACCGCACCACGGCTTACCACCCCCAAGCCAACGGACTGTGCGAGCGATTCCACAGGTCCATGGAGGTGCCCCTCCGCGCCAGCCTCGAGGACGAGGCTTGGATCGACCGCCTCCCGTGGGTGCTACTCGGCCTATGCTCCGCGGTCAAGGAAGACCTGCAAGCCTCGGCGGCGGAACTCGTGTACGGCCAGCCGCTGCGCGTACCCGGAGAGTTCCTGCCCAGCGCCACGACCCCCTGGTCGGCTGACCAGCAACGCCGCGCTTTCGCCAACTGAGCACAACAGTTCGCTCCGGTACCCACCGGCTGGCACGGCGAACCAGCAACCCGCGTACCACCTAGCCTGCACATGGCCAAATTTGTTTTTGTGCGCCATTACGCCCACCGAGGACCTCTACGGCCCCCATACGACGGACCCTACAAGGTACTCCAGACGGGGAACAAGTTCTTCCTCCTCGAAGTGGGCGGCAGAACTGACAAGGTGTCGGCCGACCGGCTCAAGCTGGCGCACCTAGAGCCCGACGAAGCCGTTCAAGTGGGACAACCCCCACCACGGGGCAGACCGCCTAAGCGTCCGACCGCCCCGCTCCCGACGCCAAGAGCCGTTCCGGCCGTGCCATCAAGCCGCCACGCCGGTTCGTACGCTCCCTACTAGCGGATTCTTGGGGGAGCTGTGTGGCGTACCGATCACAGAACGGACACAATCCGATTTCCGGTCCGTAGACTATAAATCAGGCGTCATGCCTTTAAGAAGGATCACACCTTTAAGAAACTCGATCTGCAACATAGTTAAGCCCAGAGCGGGGGAGGAGCAGTTGAAGCTGTGCACTGATGAAAGAGAGTTGTACTTTTGTGTAGTCTCTGACTCCATTTTGTGTTCAGCATGCAGCCTCAACAATTAAACCTTTTCTGTTGAACCTCTCCGAGTTCAGTATTTTTTGCCAGGAGTACGTAGACTCCTACATCATCATAATTTCCACACTTTTGTACTCTATACCTCTATTTATGAAGCCCAGGATCCCGTAAGCCTTTTTAACTGCTTTCTCAACCTGCACACATATCCCTAGGTCTCTCTGTTTGCGCACCCTCTTCAGGATTGTACCATTTAGTTTATATGTATTCTCCTCATTCTTTCTACCAAAATGTACCACTTTGCACTTTTCTGCATCTAAACTTGCCTCTAAAGATCGTGTTGTCCCAGTATTTGAGGTGGTGCCTGCGGGTGAGACATGCAGTGACGCGTTGCTTTCTTTCTCCTCCTCTTCTCCCGCCTCACTCTCACTGGGAGGCTCAGGGACAGGCTGGTCAGCTGTCTGCTGATTACCTGAAAACATAAAGGCACAAGACTCGTGTTAAAGTGAGGGCAGGGGGGCAGGAATGGAGCAAGGAATGCAGGCAGTATAATGAGCTGGAAAGTGGGAAAGGCTTGTGGTGTGAGGGGGAAGTAGGAGGAGAGGGGATGAACATACCATTGTTACCCCCAAGGGGATCGACATTGCCGACGGCCACGGCGTCCACTGCATGGCGCCCAATGGCTCTCAGCACTCGCTCCTCCAGGTCTGTAAGCTGTTGGATGTCCGCTTCACCCCCGCCTGTTCATTCCTGCTCCCTTCTATTGTGGGCCAACTTGGCCTGCAAGAGAAAGGAAAGTGTGTGAGTGATTGTGCAACTATGTGTTTGGAAGATGAGCCTGTCATAGTTGAATAGCTGTGATTGTAGGCAAGGCATGAGATGTGGCTGTGAGTTTGAGTAGGTGGTGATGCTTGGTGGTTGAGTGGTGGGGGTGTGGTGGTTTGTGCAGTGTGTACAGACTGAGGCTCAGATGCTGGTATGTAGGATTTGTTGAAGCATGGACTCTGACCACCCGAGTGAGGTCGTTGAATTTTTTACAGCACTGTGTGAGGGTCCTGAGGACCACATTGCAGACTGAGACCTCCTGGGCCACTTCCCTCCACATTGCCCTGAAGACCTGGGGCAATGGCCTC
Organism: Somniosus microcephalus; assembly: GCF_052327205.1. Classification (NCBI taxonomy): domain Eukaryota; kingdom Metazoa; phylum Chordata; class Chondrichthyes; order Squaliformes; family Somniosidae; genus Somniosus; species Somniosus microcephalus. The sequence goes on along the minus strand of NC_140991.1, from coordinate 244,087,779 downwards.
CTGCCAGTGGCTGGGAACAGCACTGCCCTCCTTTTGACTGCCGCGCCTATTGCCTCTAATGCCTGGTCGCTGAAACGGCGAGCTCTCTCCCTGGGACTGGGATCAGCCATGAGGATAAGATGTGTAGCTGTTGAGTTGCTTGGAGGTCACCTTCAGAGCCAGCAATGTTGAGAATGAGGTTGTGCTGAATGATTGAACCTCCCCTTTAAGAACTAGAAGGAGCCAGTGTGAATGATTGGAGTGCACCTGAAATTGGTTATCGCTCTGTGGGTAGTGCCCTGCTCTCTGTGTAGCGCCCTAAGTTAGGTGATTAGCGCTTGATTTAGTGCTCCAGTTATTTCTTGGAGCACTAACTATCAATTTATCGGGAGGTCAGAAGGATTAGCGTCTGGCGCTAATTCCACAACTTTTTAAAATTTAGCGCCCCAACCGGGGCAATACCGAATTTCTAACCCTATGCCTCTAGTTATAAAGCCCAGGGTCCCATATACTTTATTAACCTGTTCTTCCACCTTCAAAGATTTGTGCACAAACCCTCCCAGGTCTCTCTTCATGCATTCTAAGATTGTACCATTTAGCATATAATGGGCCAGTAATTCCGTTCCCAATGCGTGAGTACGGACGGTGTACTCACGCGTGTGGCCGGAGGAATTGCCGGATTCCAGCATGCACAGCGCATGCGCGGGAAACCGGCATTTCCTCTCCATCGAACTAAGGGGTTAAGAGGTCCAACGCTTGCGCGCAGGACTCTGCGCACACGCATTGAACTTCCTTCGTTTTGACAGGTTTGCGCGTGTGCAAGGGCCTGGACTTTTTGGAAATGAAAAAAGGAGGCATAAGGAGTGGATTCTTGAAGGTAAGTGGTCTATTATTTAAAATTATTACATTTTTTCCACAGCTTCATTGTTTTTAAGGACTGTACAGTAAGGTAAGTTTATTTTTAGACCCGAATTCGTAAAAAAAAAAAAAATTTCAAAAATTTTATTAATTGTTTTAAATAGTTTTTTTAAGTTATTTACAGTTTATTTAATTATTGGGATTTTTTTTTAAATTTTAATTAAAGTTAAACTAGTCTTTTGGGCGCCCGTACTTTTCATGAGTTTGACAGTCTTTACTATCAAACTCATGAATGAGTTTCCCCTCCCCTGATTGGCTGCAGAGTGCTCACCTGATCCCAGCCGGCACATCGCACTAACTACGCCGCTGGATCAGGTAAGCACATCGCGCCAACATCGGAACCGGGCCAGTGACAGGAAATGCAAGCAGGCCCGGGCTTCAGATGTCAGCGCGCAGGGTGAGTGCGGATCGGGGGCTTGCACGCGCGGCAAGCACCCGATCCTCATTTCTGGCTCATTGTCTCTCCACATTCTTCCTACCAAAATTAAAACCCATGGGATTAGAGGCACAGTGGCAGCATAGATACAAAATTGGCTAAGGGACAGAAAGCAGAGAGTAGTGGTGAATGGCTGTTTTTCAGACTGGAGGGAGGCATACAGTGGTGTTCCCCAGGGGCCGGTATTAGGACCACTTATCTTTTTGATATTTATTAATAACCTGGACCTGGGTATACAGGACATAATTTCAAAATTTGCAAATGATACAAAACTGAAACGTAGTAAACAATGAGGCGGATAGTAACAGACTTCAAAAGGACATAGACAGACCTGTGAAATGGGCAGACACATGGCACATGAAATTTAATGCAGAGAAGTGTGAAGTGGTAGATTTTGGTAGGAAGAATGAGGAGAGGCAATATGAACTAAATAGTGCAATTTTAGAGGGGATGCAGGAACAAACATGGAGTACATACCTGGAGTGTATGCACACAAATCTTTGAAGGCTGCGAAGGCTGTTTAAAAAGCATATGGGATCTTTGGCTTTATTAATAGAGCCATAGGAGAAAAATTCAATATTGACCATTTTGGGGCGCTAACATTGCCTGGGTGCTAACTTTAGCGCGCAGCGCTAATTAATGCCGGCGACCGTGAAATTGAGTTTTAGCGCCCCAAGAGGGAAATGGAGCTTAAATCAAACACTCCACTTCCTTCTTGGAGCGCATTCGGCAGCAGGCGGGGCGGTAACTTCAGCAGCGCTGCACACTGGGCCGTGCAGTGCTGCCGTGTTCAAAGGCTCCTTCCCTCCCTTAAAGGGAAGGGCCATCGCTGCAGGCTCTGCAATAGAAAAATTACCTACCTGGACTACCAAGGCAGCCACGATCCAACGCGATCACGGGCAGGAACCTGCGAAAAAAAATTCAACAGGAAAGGTAAGTTTTTTTTTAACTTACCTCAGCTACCTCGCCTTTAATCATCGCCCCCGAAGTGGCCGGCCGACCGATGCACACCTCCTGCAGCTGTCGGTGTTTTCGACCAGCGAGGCTGCAGGGGGCAAATGTCAATTTCGGGTCCGAGGTGATGACACCACGATCTCCGGGCGAAGGAGATCGGGCGCAAAGGTGTAGCACCGCCGCAAAACTCCCGCCGAATATGGGGGAGATGATGTCAGTGCCGCGCCCAGTCGCAAAGCCATTTGCGCCCCCTTAGCGCCCCCGGGGGCACTAATGGGAGGCGCAATGGCACCCAATTTCTCACCCATAGGGTTTAAAAGCAAGAAAGTTATACTAAACCTTTAGAAAACACTGGTTAGGCCTCAGCTGGAGTATTGTGTCCAATTCTGGGCACCACACTTTAAGGAAGGATTTCAAGGCCACGGAGAGAGTGCAAAAGGGAATGGTATCGGGGATGAAGGACTTCAGTTATGTGGAAAGACTGGAGAAGCTGGGATTGTTCTCCTTAGAGCAGAACATTAGAACATAAGAAATAGGAGCAGGAGTTAGCCATATGACCCATTGAGCCTACTCCACCATTCAATAAAATCATGGCTGAACTAATACATCAACTCTACTTTCCCACTCTACTGTTGGAAGTTCGGCCTGAATGCTGAGAATGGAACCTTGGAGCTGAAGGAGGGAGGAGGAGGGGAAGCGTAATGTGGTAGTGGATTCAATAATTAGGGGAACAGATAGCATCCTTTGTAAGCAGGATTGAGAGTCCCACATGATATGCTGCTCTTTTCTGACATCTGAAACCAGCTAGAAGGGATATTGGAAGGGGAGGGGGAGGATCCAGTCATTGCGGTCCATGTAAACTTTCTCTGTAAATGTTCTCTGTAAACTTTCATGCCAATAAAGCATTTGAATTGAATTGGAATTAGTACCAAAAACATAAGAGAGAGTAGGCAGAGGTCCTGTTTGGAAAGTATTAGAACTAGGAGCTAAATTAAAGAACAGGACCTCAGGGGTTGTAATCTCTGGATTATTACCCGAGCTATGTGCAAATTGGCATAGGGATAAACAGATTAGGGAGGTGAACACGTGGCTGAAGGAGTGGTGTGGGAAAGAGGGGTTCCATTTGATGGGAAATTGGCACCAGTACTGGGACATGAAGCAACTGTACCACTGGGACGGACTGTACCGTTGGGACGGGCTCCACCTGAACTGGGCTAGGACCAGGGTCCTAGCAGAAAGAATAAATAGGGCGGTTACGAGGACTTTAAACTAGTAGATGGTGGGGTGGGGGGTGGATGGGGGGAGGTCTCAGTAGAAAAGCTAGTATAAATAATAGTTCTAAAACATGCAAAAGGGAAGAAAGTAAAGTAATGGTCAAAAATTGTGCTTTAGGCACCACAGGTAAAGGGAAACTAAAAAATGGAAAGTTATTAAACCAGGAGAGAGAAATAAGAAATGTGAGAGTAAAACATTAAAGCAGAAGAACAGACTAGGGTGCCTGGCCAAAATAAGTATTCTTTAAACAAACGCACAGAGTATAAGGAACAAATTGAATGAATTGCAACCGCAAATTCAACTAGGAAAGAAATTAAAAAGCAGGATCTCAAAAGAGCAGATGAATGCATGGCTGGAGAGATGGTGCAGGAGGGAGGGCTTCAGATTCCTGGGGCATTGGGGCCAGCTCTGGGGAGGTGGAACCTCAACAGAGCCGGTACCAATATCCTCACGGGGAGGTTTGCTGGTGCTGTTGGGGAGGGTTTAAACTAAGTTGGCAGGGGAATGGGGACCAGGATGTAGCATTAGAAAGGAGAAACAAAGGGCACAAAGGATTGGGATGGTTAGAGACGGATAGCACTAAAGCAAGAAATAGTAAAGGTATTAGTTAGGGTCAGACTAAGAGAGAACACAGATAGATTTACAGTGTATGTATGTAAACAAGGTTGGTGAGCTGCAGGCGCAGAGGATAAAGAGCAGCCCGAGAGCGGACCTGAATTAAAGCAGTGGCGAGAGGATAAAGAGCGACCCGAGAGTGGTCCTGAATTAAAGCAGTGGCGAGAGGATAAAGAGCGGCCCGAGAGTGGTCCTGAATTAAAGCAGTGGCGAGAGGATAAAGAGCGACCCGAGAGTGGTCCTGAATTAAAGCAGTGGCGAGAGGATAAAGAGCGACCCGAGAGCGGTCCTGAATTAAAGCAGTGGCGAGAGGATAAAGAGCGGCCCGAGAGTGGTCCTGAATTAAAGCAGTGGCGAGAGGATAAAGAGCGACCCGAGAGTGGTCCTGAATTAAAGCAGTGGCGAGAGGATAAAGAGCGACCCGAGAGCGGTCCTGAATTAAAGCAGTGGCGAGAGGATAAAGAGCGGCCTGAGAGCGGTCCTGAATTAAAGCAGTGGCGAGAGGATAAAGAGCGACCTGAGAGTGGTCCTGAATTAAAGCAGTGGCGAGAGGATAAAGAGCGACCCGAGAGCGGACCTGAATTAAAGCAGTGGCGAGAGGATAAAGAGCGACCCGAGAGTGGTCCTGAATTAAAGCAGTGGCGAGAGGATAAAGAGCGACCCGAGAGCGGACCTGAATTAAAGCAGTGGTGAGAGGATAAAGAGCGACCCGAGAGCGGTCCTGAATTAAAGCAGTAGCGAGAGGATAAAGAGCGACCCGAGAGCGGTCCTGAATTAAAGCAGTGACAGCGGAGAGAGCATAAAGAGTGGCTCGAGAGTGGACCTGAATTAAAGCAGTGGCAGCGGAGAGAGCATAAAGAGTGGCTCGAGAGTGGACCTGAATTAAAGCAGTGGCGAGAGGATAAAGAGCGGCCCAAGAGTGGTCCTGAATTAAAGCAGTAGCGAGAGGATAAAGAGCGACCCGAGAGTGGTCCTGAATTGAAGCAGTAGCGAGAGGATAAAGAGCGGCCCGAGAGTGGTCCTGAATTAAAGCAGTGACAGCGGAGAGAGCATAAAGAGTGGCCCGAGAGTGGACCTGAATTAAAGCAGTGGCAGCGGAGAGAGCATAAAGAGTGGCTCGAGAGTGGACCTGAATTAAAGCAGTGGCAGCGGAGAGAGCATAAAGAGTGGCTCGAGAGTGGACCTGAATTAAAGCAGTGGCGAGAGGATAAAGAGCGGCCCAAGAGTGGTCCTGAATTAAAGCAGTGGCGAGAGGATAAAGAGCGGCCCTAGAGTGGTCCTGAATTAAAGCAGTGACAGCGGAGAGAGCATAAAGAGTGGCTCGAGAGTGGACCTGAATTAAAGCAGTGGCAGCGGAGAGAGCATAAAGAGTGGCTCGAGAGTGGACCTGAATTAAAGCAGTGGCGAGAGGATAAAGAGCGGCCCAAGAGTGGTCCTGAATTAAAGCAGTAGCGAGAGGATAAAGAGCGACCCGAGAGTGGTCCTGAATTAAAGCAGTAGCGAGAGGATAAAGAGCGACCCGAGAGTGGTCCTGAATTAAAGCAGTGGCGAGAGGATAAAGAGCGACCCGAGAGTGGTCCTGAATTAAAGCAGTGGCGAGAGGATAAAGAGCGACCCGAGAGCAGTCCTGAATTAAAGCAGTGGCGAGAGGATAAAGAGCGGCCCGAGAGTGGTCCTGAATTAAAGCAGTGGCGAGAGGATAAAGAGCGACCCGAGAGTGGTCCTGAATTAAAGCAGTGGCGAGAGGATAAAGAGCGACCCGAGAGCGGTCCTGAATTAAAGCAGTGGCGAGAGGATAAAGAGCGGCCTGAGAGTGGTCCTGAATTAAAGCAGTGGCGAGAGGATAAAGAGCGACCCGAGAGTGGTCCTGAATTAAAGCAGTAGCGAGAGGATAAAGAGCGACCCGAGAGCGGTCCTGAATTAAAGCAGTAGCGAGAGGATAAAGAGCGACCCGAGAGCGGTCCTGAATTAAAGCAGTGGCGAGAGGATAAAGAGCGACCCGAGAGTGGTCCTGAATTAAAGCAGTGGCGAGAGGATAAAGAGCGACCCGAGAGCGGTCCTGAATTAAAGCAGTGGTGAGAGGATAAAGAGCGGCCCGAGAGTGGTCCTGAATTAAAGCAGTGGCGAGAGGATAAAGAGCGACCCGAGAGTGGTCCTGAATTAAAGCAGTGGCGAGAGGATAAAGAGCGGCCTGAGAGCGGACCTGAATTAAAACAGTGACAGCGGAGAGAGCATAAAGAGTGGCTCGAGAGTGGACCTGAATTAAAGCAGTGGCAGCGGCGAGAGGGTAAAGAGCGGCCCGAGAGTGGAGCTGAAATAAGAGCTGAGAAACTGTAACTTGCTAGTAATTATTAAATTAATAACCTAAACTAAATAAAATAATCAAACAATAAACCTAAAATATCGATTGAATAACATTTTTAACTAACTACTTTATAAATAAAACAAGTTTAGAGATGGCAGGGCAGGTGGTATGTCGTAACTGCAGCATGTGGGAGTTTGTGGAGAGCATCGCGACCCCGAGCAACCACATCTGCAGTAAGTGTCTGCAACTCGAGGAATGTCGGCTCAGAATTGTTGAGCTGGAGTACGAGCTGCAGACATTGCGATGTATCAGGGAGGGGGAGAGCTACCTGGACACTTTGTTCCAGGTGGCAGTCACACCCTTTAGGTTAAGTAGTATTTTAGAGTTTGTCAGTGGTCAGGGACAGGAAGGTGTGACTGCGAGTCAGGAAGGTATGGATACCCAGGATGTAGTGATGGAGGAGCCTCAGCCCTGGACCTTGTCATAGAGTCATAGATTTATACAGCACAGAAAGAGGCCCTTCGGCCCATCGTGTCCACGCAGGCCATCAAGCCCTATCTATTCTAATCCCATTTTCCAGCACTTGGTCCGTAGCCTTGTATGCTATGGCGTTTCAAGTGCTCATCTAAATGCTTCTTAAATGTTGTGAAGGTTCCTGCCTCTACCACCCTTTCAGGGTGAGTTCCAGATTCCAACCACCCTCTGGGTGAAAAAGTTTTTCCTCAAATCCCCTCTAAACCTCCTGCCCCTTATCTTGAAACTATGCCCCCTGGTTATTGACCCTTCTACTAAGGGGAAAGGTTCCTTTCTATCTACCTATCTATGCCCCTCATAATTTTGTACACCTCAATCAGGTCCCCCCTCAGCCTTCTCTGCTCTAAAGAAAACAACCCCAGCCTATCCAGTCTCTCTTCATAGCTGAAGCACTCCAGCCCTGGTAACATCCTGGTGAATCTCTGTACCCTCTCCAATGCAATCACATCCTTCCTATAGTGTGGTGACCAGAACTGCACACAGTATTCCAGCTGTGGCCTAACTAGCGTTTTGTACAGCTCCATCATAACCTCCCTGCTCTTATATTCTATGCCTCGGCTAATGAAGGCAAGTATCCCATATGCCTTTTTAACCACCATATCTACCTGTCCTGCTGCCTTCAAGGATCTATGTACATGCACACCAATGTACCTCTGATCCTCTGTCCTTCCTAGGATCCTACCATTCATTGTGTATTCCCTTGCCTTGTTAGCCCTCCCAAAATGCATCACCTCGCACTTTTGTCCAACAGGAAAAGGACTCCAGGGAGGATGGGCAAACTGACCACGGCACTGTGGTACAGGGAGCCATCCAAGTGGGGGGAGAAGGAAGGGATGTGGTAGTAGTAGGGGACAGTAGTCAGGGGGATAGATACTGTTTTCTGCAGTGGTGAAAGAGAGTCCCGAATGCTGTGTTGCCTGCTTAGGGTTCAGCAGATCTCACAGCTGGAGAAGAACTTGGCGTGCGAGAGGGAGGATCCAGTTGATGTGGTCCATGTAGGAACCAATGACATAGGCAGAACTAAGAATGAGGTTCTGCTGAGGGAGTTTGAGGAGCTAGGGTCTAAATTAATAAGCAGAACCACAAGAATAATAATCTCTGGATTACTACCTGAGCCACGTGCAAACTGGCATAGGGTCAAGCAGATCAGAGAGTTAAATGCATGGCTGAAAGAGTGGTGTGGGAAACCGGGGTTTCAATTCATGGGGCACTGGCACCAGTACTGGGGAAAGAGGGAGCTGTTCCGTCGGGATGGGCTCCACTTAAACCAGGCTGGAACCAGCATCCAGGTGAATTGAATACTTAAGGCTGTAGATAGGGCTTTAAACTAAAAAAGGGAGGGGTGGGGGGCGTCAGATGAGGATAAATTTAGAAATCTAAAGAGAAAGGTCAAGGCAATAGAGCAGTGTAGCGATTCGGGTCAAAATAAGCAGAGTGTGACAGGAAGGGACAGAGTTTAACGGTAACAGTACAGCAGAGAATAAGGTCAAAGCAGGGAATAATGATAAAAAATGTAAATTAAAGGCTCTTTATCTGAATGCACGAGGCATTCGTAACAAGATAGACGAACTAGTGGCACAAATGGAGATAAATGGGTTTGATCTAATAGCCATTACAGAGACGTGGTTACAAGGTGGCCAAGGTTGGGAACTAAATGTTCCAGGGTACTCGACGTTTCGAAAAGACAGGCAGAATGGAAAAGGAGGAGGAGTAGCCTTGATAATAAAGGATGACATAAGGACAGTAGTGAGAAAGGGTCTCAGCTCGGAAGATCAGGAAGTAGAATCAGTATGGGTGGAGATAAGGAATAACAAGGGGCAGAAAACACTGGTAGAAGTAGTATATAGGCCCCCGAACAGTAGGATGATCATCCATTCAATAAGATCATGGCTGATCATCGACCTCAACTCCACTTTCCCGCCCGATCTCCATATCCCTTGATTCCCCTAGAGTGCAAAAATCTATCGATCTCAGCCTTGAATATACTCAAAGACTCAGCATTCACAGCCCTCTGGGCAGAGAATGCCAAAGATTCACAACCCTCTGAGTGAAGAAATTCCTCCTCATCTCAGTCTTAAATGGCCAACCCCTTATCCTGAGATTATGCCCCCTAGTTCTAGACACTCCAGCCAGGGGAAACAACCTCTCAGCATCTATCCTGTCAATCCCCTTCAGAATCTTCTATGTTTCAAGGAGATCACCTCTCATTCTTCTAAACTCCAGAGAGTATAGGCCCATTCTACACAATCTCTCATCATAGGACAGCCCTCTCATCCCAGGAATCAATCTAGTGAACCTTCGTTGCACCGCCTCCAAGGCAAGTATATCCTTCCTCAGATAAGGAGACCAAAACTGTGCACAGTACTCCAGGTGTGGTCTAACCAAGGCCCTGTACAATTGTAGCAAGACTTCCTTACTCTTATACTCCAACCCTCTTGCAGTAAAGGCCAACATGCCATTTGCCTTCATTATTGCTTGCTGTACCTGCTTGCTAGCTTTCTGTGTTTCTTGCACGAGGACACCTAAATCTCTCTGAACACCAACATTTGAAAGATTCTCACCATTTAAAAAATATTCTGTTTTTCTATTCTTCCTGCCAAAGTGAATAACCCCACATTTCCCTACATTATACTCCATCTGCCACCTACTGCCCACTCACTTAGCCTATCTATATCCCTTTGCAGACTCTTTGTGTTCTCCTCACAGCTTACTGTCCCACCTAGCTTTGTATCGTCAGCAAACTTGGATACATTACACTCGGTCCCTTCATCTAGGTCATTAATATAGATTGTAAATAGCTGAGGCCCCAACACTGATCCTTGCGGCACCTCACTAGTTACAGTCTGCCAACCTGAAAAAGCTCCGTTTATCCCTACTCTCTGTTTTCTGTCTGTTAACCAATCCTCTATCCATGCTACTATATGACCCCCAACCCCATGAGCCCTAATTTTGTGTAATAACCTTTTATGTGGCACCTTATCGAATGCCTTTTGGAAATCCAAATATACTACATCCACTGGTTCCCCTTTAACTACCCTGCTAGTTACATCCTCAAAAAACTCTAATTTGTCAAACACGATTTCCCTTTCATAAAACCATGTTGACTCTGCTTAATCATGTTATGATTTTCTAAGTGACTTGATACCACTTCCTTATCAATGGATTCCAGCATTTTCCCGATGACTGATGTCAGGCTAACTGGCCTGTAGTTCCCTGTTTCTTCTCTCCCTCCTTTCTTGAATAGTGGTGCTACATTTGCGACCTTCCAATCCGCTGGGACCATTCCAGAATCTAGAGAATTTTGGAAGATCAAAACCAATGCATCCACTATCTCTTCAGCCATCTCCTTTAGAACCTTAGTATGTAGGCCGTCAGGTCCAGGGGATTTGTCGGCTTTTAGTCCCGTTAGTTTCTCTAGTATTTTTTTCTCTACTTATATTAATTATGTAAAGACAGATAAAAATATTTGTTTAATGTTTCTGCCATTTCCTTATTCCCCATAATAATTTCTCCTGTCTCAGTCTCTAAGGGACCAGTGTTTACTTTTGCTACTCCTTTCCTTTTTACATACTTGTAGAAACTTACAATCTGCTTTTATATGTCTTGCTAGTTTTCTCTCATTCTATTTTTTCCCTTTTTATCAATTTTTTGGTCAACCTTTGCTGGTTTCTGAAACTCTCCCAATCCTCAGGCATTATTCTTTGCAACATTAAAATCTTCTTCTTTCAATCTAATGCTATCCTTAACTTCTTTAATTAGCCACGGTTGGATCACTTTTCCCGTGGAGTTTTTGTTTCTCAATGGAATGTATTTTTGTTGAGAATTATGAAATATTTCTTTAAACGCTAGCCACTGCTTATCTATCGCCATACCTTTTAATCTAGTTTTCCAATTTACCTTAGTCAACTCGCCCCTCATAACATTGTAATTGGCTTCATTTAAGTTTAAGACTCTAATTTCGGACTTAGGCAAGTCACTCTCAAAATTAAAGTGAAATTCTATCATATTATGATCACTCTGCCCCAGAGGATCCTTTACTATGAGATTGCTAATTAACCCTGTCTCATTACACAATACAAGATCTAAAATAGCCTGTTCCCTGGTTGATTCCATGGCATATTGTTCTAGGAAACTGTTCCGAATGCATTCCATGAACTCGTCCTCTGGACTACCTTTGCCAATTTGATTTGTCCAGCCTATATGAAGATTAAAGTCCCCCAAGATTATTGCATTACCTTTGCTGCAAGCTCCTACTATTTCTTGATTAATATTCTGTCCAACACTATAGCTACTGTTAGGTGGCCTTTATACTACTCCTACCAGTGTTTTCTGCCCCTTGTTATTCCTAATCTCCAACCATACTGATTCTACTTCCTGATCTTCCGAGCCGAGATCCTTTCTCGCTACTGTCCTTATGTCATCCTTTATTATCAGGGCTACACCCCCTCCTTTTCCATTCTCCTGTCTTTTCAAAATGTCAAGTACCCTGGAACATTTAGTTCCTTACCTTGGCCACCTTGCAACCATGTCTCTGTAATGGCTATTAGATCAAATCAATTTATCTTTATTTGTGCGACTAGTTCATCTATCTTGTTACGAATGCTTCATGCATTCAGATAAAGAGCCTTGAATTTAATTTTTTTTTACCATTATTCCCTGCTTTGACCTTATTCTCTGCTGCACTGCTACCATTAAACTTTCTGTCCCTTCCTGTCACTGCTTATTTTTTACCCAAATCGCTACACTGCTCTATTGCCTTGACCTTTCTCCTTAGATTTCTAAATTTCCCCTCACCTGACCCCTTATTGAATGGCAGCTAACATAAAAGGTAATCCAAAATTAAGTACATAGATAGCAGGGGACTGCATGATAAGGGAGAGTACGAAAAGATTAGGAGAGAAGTCAAAAAAACAATTAGCGAGGCAAAGAGGAACTATGAAATTAAATTATCATGGAACATAAAGCAAAATAGTAAAATATTTTATAGGCACATCAATAGAAAAAGGACGGTTGGGATGGGAATAGGGCCATTAAGGGATAGACAGGATAATACCACGGGCATACCATAGAGAGATGGCAGAAATATTAAATTATTATTTCACTTCAGTATTTACCAGGGAGATAGAACAGGTGGACATGACATTGGATGATGAGATGAGTAATGAGATAAGTGCATTTAAAAAACAAAAAGGGGATATATTACATAAACAAATCAAACTCAAAGATAAGACTACTAGTCTGGATGGATCCATGCATTTTAAAATAATCTAGGGAAGAGATAGCAGAGGCATTACTACGCATATTTAATAATTTGTTAGAAAAAAGTGTAGTGCCAGAGGACTGGCTGATAGCTAACATAATACCAATATTTAAGAAGGGGAATAAAACATTTTTATTCAGTGGTAGGAAAAATAATGGAACCCCTACTAAAGGAGAAAATAGAAGAACATCTAGAAACCAGAAATATCATCATGAATAGTCAGCATGGATTTCAAAAGGGAAAGCCTTGCTTGACCAACCTTATTGAATTTTTTGAAGAGGTAACAGAGAGAGTAGACAATGGTGATGCAATAGATGTAATTTATCTGGATTTTCAAAAGGCTTTTGATAAGGTACCCCATAATAGACTAATGAACAAGGTCTGAGTATGCATAGTCAGGGGACTAGTAGCAGAATGGATTGCTGGCTGGCTTCAGGACAGAAAGCAGACAGTCGGAGACAGGGTAGCTATTCACAGTGGCAGAAGGTGGGTAGTGGTGTTCCACAAGGGTCAGTGCTGGGACCACTGCTGTTCACAATTTACATTAACGATTTAGACTTAGGAATCAAAAACACAATTTCTAAATTTGTGGATGACACCAACTGGGGGAGGGGGAGTAGTCAATACTGAGAAGGACTGTAACAAATTACAGGAGGACATTAATAAACTTGCAGAATGGGCATATAATTGGCAAATGAAGTTCAACACAGATAAATGTGAGGTATTACATTTTGGTAGGAAGAATAGGGAGGTCACTTATCACTTGGAGGGTGCGAGTCTAGGTGGGGTAGAGGAACAAAGGGATCTCAGTACAAATACACAAATCATTAAAAGTTGCGACACAGGTTAGCAAGGCCATAAAAAAAGCAAACCAAGCACTAGGGTTTATTTCTAGAAGTATAGAATTAAAAAGTTGGGAAATTATCTGTATCGAACCTTGGTTAGACCACACTTAGTACTGTGTACAGTTCTGGTCGCCATATTATAAAAAAGATATAGAGCACTGGAGAGGGTGCAGAGAGGATTTACAAGGATGATACCAGAAATACGAGGGTATACATATCAGGAAAGGATGAACAGGCTGGGTCTCTTTTCTCTTGGGGAAAAAAAAGGCTGAGGGGTGACCAAATAGAGGTCTTTAAAATTACGAAAAATGTTGATAGAGTGGATACAGAGAGAATGTTTCTACTTGTGGGGAAGACCATAACTAGAGGCCATCAATATAAGATAGTCACCAAGAAACCCAATAGGGAATTGAGAAGAAACTCAACGATTGGTGAGAATTTGGAACTCGCTACCACAGGGAGTGGTTGAAGGGAATAGTATAGATGCATTTAAGGGGAGGCTAGACAAGCATATGAGGGAAAAGTGAATAGAGGGTTATGGTGAGAGATTTAGATGAGGAAAGACTGGAGGAGGCTCGTGTGGAGCGTACATGCTGGGATGGACTGGTTGGGCCGAATGGCTTGTTTCAATGCCGTATATCCTATGTAAAAGTCTTCTATAGGCATATAAATAGTAAATGGTAGTAAGAGGAGGGGCGGGGCCGATTAGGAACCAAAAAGGAGACCTACCCATGTAGGCAGAGGGTATGTCTGAGGTACTAAATGCGTACTTTGCATCTGTCTTCACCAAGGAAGAAGATGCTGCCATAGACATAGTGAAGGAGGAGGTAGAGGAGATACTGGATGGGATAAAAATTGATGAAGACGAGGTACTAGAAAGGGTGGCTGTACTTAAAGTAGTTAAATCACCAGCACCAGGACACTGAGGGAAGTAAAGGTGGAAATTGCGGAGGTACTGGCCATAATCTTCCAATCCTCCCTTGGATATGGGTGTGGTGCCAGAGGACTGGAAAATTGAAAATGTTACACCCTTGTTCAAAAAAGGGTGTAAGGATAAACCCAGCAACTACAGGCCAGTCAGCTTAACTTCGGTGGTGGGGAAGCTTTTAGACATGATAATCCGAGATAAAATTTACATTCACTTGGACAAGTGTGGATTAATTAAGGAAAGCCAGCATGGATTTGTTAAAGGCAAATCGTGTTTAACCAACTTAATTGAGTTTTTTGATGAAGTAACAGAGGATTGATGAGGGCAATGCGGTTGATGTGTACATGGACTTCCAAAAGGCGTTCGACAAAGTACCACATAATAGGCTTGTCAGCAAAGTTGAAGCTCATAGAATAAAAGGGACACTGGCAGCACGGATATGAAATTGGCTAAGTGACAGGAAACAGAACGGTTGTTTTTCGGGCTGGAGGAAGTTATACAGTGGTGTTCCCCAGGGGTCGGTTCTAGGACCACTGCCTTTCTTGATATATATTAATGACTTGGATGTGGGTGTACAGGGTACAATTTCAAAATTTGCAGATGACACAAAACTTGGAAGTATAGTGAACAGTGAGGAGGATAGTAATAGACTTCAAGAGGATATAGACAGGCTGGTGGAATGGATGGACACGTGGCAGATGAAATTTAATGCAGAAAAGTGCGAAGTGATACATTTTGGTAGAAAGAATGAAGAGAGGGAATATAAACTAAAGGGTACAATCCTAAAGGGGGTGCATGAACAGAGAGACCTAGGCGTATATTTGCACAAATCGTTGAAGGTGGCAGGGCAGTTTGAGAAAGCAGTTAAAAAAACTTATGGGATCCTGGGCTTCATGAATAGAGGTGTAGGCCTAGAAATTCAGTTGTTAGCGCCAGCCGCTAGCGCCTTAAGAGACCGAGAAGCGGGGCGCGAGGCGGCTAGCGCCTGGGCGCGGCGCGATCTGCGCCTCTCGCGAACTTCAGTCAAGAATTAGCGGTGGCGCAAAACCGTTGCGCCCGCTCAGCTGTGCACGCAGATCCTGACGTCATTTCATGGTGCAACGCTCTTTGTGCGCCCTGAACCAGAACTTCAGTGGTGCCGCCCTTATGTGCGCCTGGCACCCCCAGCGACTGTTAGAGGGGAATGGTTCCAAGACGCTGCGGGACGCGGGGGGCGCTAATTAAAGGGGACTCCTCCTGCAGTATAAGTGGCAGCCATTTTGCTCCACTCCTTCTTTGTGAGAGACGGATATTTGGAGAGAGACAAAGGGAGAGAGCTTTCTGGTTTGACTCAACGCTCACACAGGTACTTGTGGCTTCAGGCCAGAGCTTTGCACTTGGATTTAACTTTCAGTGTCATAGCCTTGAGTCGCCACATATAATGGGGGCTGCAATGGGTGGAAACGTTGGCTTACTGCATTGCATTCAAAGGGCTCAGAGACGCCGTGAGAGAGTGCCAGTCATGACCAGACAGAGAAGGGCCAACAGGCGTCGGCACAGGAGGCCTTACCCACCCAGGCTATACCGCCAGCAGTTCTCATATCTGAACATGTCTGAGGAGCAGTGTGTTCGGAGGCTGCGATTCAGAAGGGAGGTGGTGACTGAGATCTGCCACCTGCTTCGCAGAGATCTGCAGCCACAGCTGAGGAGCAGGACGTCTCTGTCGGTGGCAGTGAAGGTGACGGTGGTTCTTAACTTCCATGCCACCGGCTCCTTCCAATCCGCTACTGGGGACATTTCCAACATCTCCCAGTTCGTGGTACATTGCTGCATCCGCCAGGTGACCAATGTCCTTTTCAGAAGGAGACGTCAGTTCATCTCCTTCCCCACGAGCCTGGACAAGCAGCAAGAGCGTGCAATGGGATTTGCAGCATTAGCGGGCTTCCCCATGGTCCAGGGCGCCATTGACTGCACGCATGTGGCTTTGCGGGCACCTCTAGAGAATGCCGAGGATTACCGCAACCGGAAGGGCTACCATTCGCTCAATGTGCAGTTGGTGTGTGACCACAGGCAGCTCATACTAGATGTCAATGCCTGCTTTCCAGGCAGCAGCCACGATACCTTCATCGTGCGCCAGACTTCTGTTGCAGACATTTTAAAAGCCCAGCCTCACCCACGAGGATGGATTCTCGGGGACAAAGGCTATCCTTTGTGCACCTGGCTGATGACCCCGCTCCGTGCGCCCAGCACCCCTGCTGAAGAGCGATACAATGACAGCCATCAAGCAACCAGGAACATCATTGAGCACACAATCGGTGTGCTCAAGCAACGGTTCCGCTGTCTGGATCGTTCCGGGGGAGCCCTACAGTACTCGCCTGAGCGAGTCTCCCATTTCGTTGTAGTGTGCTGCATGCTGCACAACCTGGCTATCTGCAGGACTCAGCCACTGCCAGCAGACATTGGAGGACCACCAGAGGAGGAGGACGAGGAGGTGGAGGAGCACCAGCACGGGAGGGAGGCACAAAGTGCAAGGGTCGTCCGTCGGTGACTTATTGCAAATCGGTTCTAGGCCCCCTCTCAGGGAATGGCTTGTGCCAATGAAAGAAGATGAATGTAGCCGCTCCGCAAGCCCTCAGCCGGTCAAGGCAACAAAAACTTCCAAAAGCAAACATGGACAGTGCGATTAAAGAACATTTTTTACTGTGCAAACTCTGTGCCCTTCCCGCATGACAAACTAATTCAGAGAAACCCCCCAAAAAACAGTCAGAGACATAACTCTCACAATCTTTAGAAAATGCAAAAAGCAGTTAAACAAAAATGACCATGTTCCTCGGCCTTCATATATAAAACAAACAGAACAGTCTCAGCCTTCATATATAAAAGAACACAACAGTCTCGGCCTTCATATATAAAAGAACACAACAGTCTCGGCCTTCATATATAAAAGAGCACAACAGTCTCAGCCTTCATATATAAAAGAGCACAACAGTCTCGGCCTCATATATAAAAAAAATCATTGGGCCACACCTTCTACTTTTTACCCTGCGAGGGTAATCTGTCTCGCTTCTGCGAGTGGCCCCTTCCCGCCCTGAAGCTCCTCCTCAATGGGACCCCAGTGGCTGCAGCAAGGCTGGGGGAAGGCTGTTGAGGGTCAGATGGCGAGACGGCAGATGCCCTTGGGGGTCGGCCTGGAGCAGCTCTGGGCCTGGAGGGGCTGGCTGCTGACTGCTCCAACTCTGCTTTGGTGGCAGCAGTCTGTCCTACGGGTGGTGGCAGCTGCAGTGGAGGAGTGACAGTGTTGGCTGCAGGAATGCTGCCAACCTGACAGAGCACAGGCACTTCCTGGTCGGCTGATACACTGGCATTCGCACGGGCCGGCACTGCAGCATGCGCAGCAATCTGCTGAAGCACAGACTGCTGGGCTGCTGCGGCGCGGCGAGTGCCCCGGCGATGCCTGGCCGATCCAGTGAGGGTGGCAGCAGTTAGTGCCCATGTGGCCCTGGTCTGTGTCTGCATGACACCAGCCAGTGAATGCACGGCACAACTGAGCACTTGGCTGGAAGCCGCCTGTGATGCAGTGAAGTCCTGCAGACTCATAGCCTGTGCTGCCACGAAGTCCTGCTGACTCCTGGCCTGTGCTGCACTGAATTCTTGCAGACTCCTGGCCTGTGCTGCCCCGAATTCCTGTATACTCCTTGCCAGTGACTCTATGGAGTCAGGCATCCTTGCCACTGCAGCCATGAGCTCAGTGTGCCTGCGCTCAGCCTGGGCGCCCATTTCCGCAAGGAGCCGCACCTCCTCTACGCTCACCATTGCAGGACTGGAGGCTGCACTCACCCTCCGGGGAGAAGGCCGCCGAGCTTCCGCACCCCTCCCGCGTTGCTGCAGCCCGCTGGGCCCCAGAGCTTCACTCTCCTCCGACCCTTCCCCCCTGCTCCCCTCCAGGGAAGACGTGTCCCCATCATGGCCATGGGCTGCCTCAGCTGAGGGTGTCACTGATGGGCCGGCTTCCTCTTCCTCCTCCTCGATTTCTGATTCAGACGCAGTGCCAGCTTGAGGGCCCGCCTCCTCACCTGGCGATTCACCATCTGAAAGCAGGGAGGCACAAGAGTTGCTTTAGAGTGAGGACAGGGCGGCAGCGAGGGAGGCATGAGTGCTGCTATGCATTGCATTGGTTCGAGAGTGGCAAAGGATGCTGGTGTGAGGCGCAACTGGAAAGAGAGAGGTCAAAAAGGTGATGCCCTTACCATTGGGGCCCAGAACAGGGTCGGCATCTCCACTGGCGACGGGGCCAATCAGCCGGCCTGACATTATGCGCTCCACACGCTGCTCCAGGTCGCTGAGCTGTTTGAGGTCAGGACGGCCTCCCCCGGTCTGTTGCTGCTGCCTTCGGTTGTGCGCCAGCTTGCCCTGCAAAGAAAGGACGGCCTCTAAGTACAGTGTGAAGCCCTGATCTTGCCTGCACTGCCTCCCATGGTGGAATAGCCCTGACAGTGTGAAGCCCTGATCTTGCCTGCACTGCCTCCCATGGTGGAATAGCCCTGACAGTGTGAAGCCCTGATCTTGCCTGCACTGCCTCCCATGGTGGAATAGCCCTGACAGTGTGAAGCCCTGATCTTGCCTGCACTGCCTCCCATGGTGGAATAGCCCTGACAGTGTGAAGCCCTGATCTTGCCTGCACTGCCTCCCATGGTGGAATAGCCCTGACAGTGTGAAGCCCTGATCTTGCCTGCACTGCCTCCCATGGTGGAATAGCCCTGACAGTGTGAAGCCCTGATCTTGCCTGCACTGCCTCCCATGGTGGAATAGCCCTGACAGTGTGAAGCCCTGATCTTGCCTGCACTGCCTCCCATGGCGGAATACCCCTGACAGTGTGTAAAGTGCTGAATGTGCAAGTGATTTTCATGCCAGTCCCATAGCTGCTGGATGAGGGCTGGGCATTAGGGCTTTCAGGTCCCTTTGGCCATAAAGTGAGGTGCACATGCAGGGATGAGGAGGATACTGGAAAGGGTACTCACCCTGACAACCGAGTGAGGTCGTTGAAATTTTTTCTGCATTGAACTGGAGTCCTGCCAAGCACGCTGTTGGAGGTCACCCTGTTTGCCACCTCCCTCCAGGCTTTCCAATACTCGTTGGGCAGCGGCCTCCTGCCACCTTCAGGGAAGGGGACAAGGTGCCTGCGCTCCACTGCGCCAACCAGTACCCTCAGGTCACCCTCGCTGAATGCTGCGCTCTCTCCCTGGCCTTCTCCATTGTCCTGGGCGTTGAGCAGTCCAAGCAGCAGTGGTCAGGCCTTGCTTCAGGGCTGCAGTGTGCAGGGCATGGCAGCCAAACAATTCCACCCTCCCCCTTTAAGAGCCGACCGGCGCCAGAGTGTCTGCCTTCAATCAGCAACTCGCCGCACCTGCGCTGCGCCCGCCCTCAGTGTTAGTGCCCCGGCTCGCCGGCTTAGCGCCTTATGATAGTCGTGCATCGCCTGCTTTAGCGCAGCAGCAACCTCTTGGGGCGATGCAACTGAATATCGGCGAAGGTGGCGCTAAATTGCGCCGGGCGCGAAATTTAGCGAACGCCCGGCTGTAGCGCCCCAAACGTGGCTATACTGAATTTCTAGGCCATAGAGTACAAAAGCGTGGAAATTATGATGAACATGTATAAAACACTGGTTCGGCCTCAATTGGAGTATTGTGCCCAATTCTGGGCACTGCACTTTAGGAAGGATGTGAAGGCCTTAGAGAGGGTGCAGAAAAGATTTACGAGAATGATTCCAGTGATGAGGAACTTCAGTTACGTGGATAGACTGGAGAAGCTGGGGTTGTTTTCCTTAGAGCAGAGAAGATTGAGAGAAGATTTGATAGAGGTGTTCAAAATCATGAGAGGTCTGGACAGAGTAGATAGAGAAAAACTGTTCCCATTGGCGGAAGGGTCGCGAACCAGAGGACACAGATTTAAGGTGACTGGCAGAAGAACCAAAGGCAACATGAGGAAAAACGTTTTTACTCAGTGAGTGGTTAGGATCTGGAATACACTGCCTGAAAGAGTGGTGGAGGCGACTCAATCACCAATCAGCTTTCAAAAGGGAGTTGGATAAGTACCTGAAGGAAAAAAAATTGCAGGGCTACGGGGAAAAGGGAGTGGGAATAGCTGAAGTGCTCTTGCAGAGAGCCAGCACGGGCTCGACAGGCCGAATGGCCTTCTTCCGTGCTGTAACCATTCTATGATTCTATGATATACGTGGTTATAACGTCTGCAGGAAACATATGAAAAATGATAGAGTGGGAGGAGTAGCCTGATTGATTGAGGATGAAATCACTTCAATGATTTGAAGGGAGATAACAGGAGGTGAGCAGGCAGTGGAGACTTTATGGGAAGGATTTAAAAATAGAAAAGGATTTAAGACTGTACTGGGAGTTGTGTATTGGTCCCCTGGTAGCAGCTGTGAAGTGGTGGAATGTATGAAACGTAGAGATTAGACAATCACGTAGTAAAGGCACAGTGGTTTAAATGGTTAACTTTCATATAGATTGGGATAAACAGACTAGCTCATGTCAGAAAGGTAGTCAATTTCTTGAGTGTGTTCATTTTCTGCAACAATATGTCCTAGAATAAACAAGGAGGCAGGCCATATTAGATTTAGTAATGAGCCAGATTTAGTTAACAGTTATCTAATAGCAATCACAATAGTATTTGAAAGGGAGAAATGCAGAACAACTACTAAGAATCTAGATTTAGTTACGGCTGACTTCAATGTGATGAAAGTGGGCAAATCTGTTACTAGATAAAAGGATAGAATTTCAGTGGGAGGTATTCAAAAAAGAATTGAATGTGAAACAGAACCACTTTATACCCCAAAGGGACAAGTGCTCCACTTGCCCAAAAAACCAGCCCCGGATGACTAAAGAGGTAAGGAACAACATCAAACTAAAAGAAAAAGCATACAAAAATGCAAAAACTAGCACAGATCCTGGCAACTGGGAGAGATACAAAGAACAACAAAGGTGACAAAATAGATAGTAAGAGCTACAAATAGGAGTATGAAAAGAAACTTGCAAGGCATATCAAAATCAACACGACATTTTTTTACAATTATATTAGGAATAAGAGGGTGGTCAGGAACATGTTTTATACCTATATTTAAGAAGCGAAATAGAACATGTCCAGGGAACTATAGACCATTCAGTGGTAGCAAAAGTAATGGAATCCCTACTAAAGGAGAAAATAGAAAAGCATCTAGAAACCAAAAATATAATAATGAATAGTCAGCACAGATTTCAAAAGGGAAAATCTTACTTGAACAACCACATTGAATTCTTTGACGAGGTAACAGAGACAAAGGTAATGCAATTGTAATTTATCTAGATTTCCAAAAGACCTTTGATAAGATGCCATTTAATTGACTAATGAATAAGGTCAGAGCATGTGGAGTCGGGACAAATAGCGGAATGAATAGCTAGCTGGCTGCAAGACAGAAAGCAGTTTTATTGGGCCAGTAATTCGGGTCGGGGGCTTGCCACGCGTGCAAGCCCCCGATATGCACTTACCCGACGCGCCGGCCGTTGAGCTTCAGGGACGCCTGGAATTGCTGTTTTAAAATGTTGACTCCCGGGCAGCGTCTGACGTCACGCCGCCCAGGAGTGCAGCCAGCGCGAAGCCTGGAGTGCGCTGTGCAAGTGAGACACGCCCCTTGAGGTCTCATTTTAAAAGGACACGCCCCCAATGCTTCTCACAAGCTGCAAAGCATTTTTACATGTAGAGCAGCATTTTCAATAGGTTTCTTGTATTTTTAAGAAGCTTTTGGTAACTTTTATAAACTTTTAAAAACGTTTAAATTATTTTGAAGAATCTGAAGTAGTTTTAAACAGAATTAAAGCGATTTCAGGACTTTTAAAAGCCCTGAAAGCATTTTTTTCATTCCATTTATTTAATTAGCAACGTCGTCGTCGTACGTGTCTTCACACTGTTCCCTTTGGGGAACGGTATGAAGTGGTGGAAGGATTTCTGGCCGTGATTAACGCTCCTTCCGTGACCGTAACCATCTTTGTACCAGCCATTAGGGTGGTTAGTCCTACGGCGGGAGGGTTTTACGGGCTCCCACAACCTATACGAGGGGGGGGGCCACCCACACCCACGGACGCAAATATCCCACTGGATGTCTACCCAGAATTTAGAGCCGGAGCTCCAACTCCACTTGCCGGGACTGTCTGGAGCGGGGTTCGAAACCCTACGCGGTGTGGCCCAGTGGCGGGGATGCTGCCGCTACGTCAAAGGCCCACTCAGATTAGCAACGTGAAATGGCTGGAATGAGCACAATTCACGGCATTAAAAGAACTCACAATTGAACTGATGATGACCTCAGCAATCTCCTCAATGAGGTGGAGGTGCAGCGCCTGCTCATCATTGGCAATGAGAAGTCCAAGGCGCCGCAAAAAGGACAGATGATAGCTTGGTCTTTCAAGTGGCAGCATAGGGCTCCAGTCACGGGGAGGGAAAAGGTGCAGGAAACGTAAGGGTGTCATCTTTTGCGTGGAGTGGGCCTTTTGCGTAGCGGTAAGCATCCCCGCCGCTGGGCCAGAAGGAGTAGGGTTTCGAACCCCGCTCCAGCCAGTCCCGGCAAGTGGAGTCGGAGCTCCAACTATAAATTCTGGGTGGACATCCAGCGGGATACTTGCGTCCGTGGGTGTGGGTGGCCCCCCCCCCCTCGGATGGGTTGTGGGAGCCCGTAAAACCCTCGCGCCATAGGACTAACCACCCTAATGGCTGGTATGAAGATGGTTATGGTCACGGAAGGAGTGTTAACGTGGCCAGAAATCCTTACACCACTTCATACAGTTCCTGAAAGGGAACAGTGTGAGGATACGTACGACGATGACCTCTTGCGCAATGCACCTCCTTGGACCCTCAGTCGCAGATGCGAGGGGGCAAATCGTGCAATTGTTAAAATTTTCATTTTATTGACATGTAAAATGTTGGCCCAGTAATTCCCTTCCAAACGCGCAAGTACGGTCGGGGCACTCACGCGTCTGGCCGGAGGAAATGCCGGTTTTCAGCATGCACAGTGCATGCGGGGAAAACCGGCATTTCTTGTCCTCTGAACGAAGGGGTTCAGAGGCAGAATGCGTGCGACTGTACAGGCAGCGCGTGCGCAGTAAAATTCGCCGGTTTCATTCATGCTTTCAGTGAGGTTAAGTCCTTACAACTTACACATGAAAAAAGCATGAGTACAGTTGCTCCAGAGGCTGCGGAGGAAGATATTTTTTATCGTGGAGCTTCTGAAAGGCAATATTTTTGTTTGGGAAAGGGAGGAAAGTTATTTTAAGAAATGCTGAGGTAAGTTTTAAAGTTTATTTTTGTTTTTTAAAACGGGTTTTCAGTACTGTAGGTAGAAGGATCAATTGTGGCTATGTGAATTGAATTTGCTGTGTTTATTAAATGTAAAAATGACTCCAACATTTTTAAGAAAGAAACTTTTCATCAGTAATATATTCTTTTAAGTAATTATGTATGTATGTCTGTATATATTCATTTGCGTGTATGCATATATTCCTTTACTTATGTGTATGAATGTATGTATTTAATTATGACTTTCAGAGAAAGTAACTTATTGGAAAATCATAATTAAAAACATACATTCATACACAAGTAAAGGAATATAAAACATACATACATATACGTAAAGGAATATATGCGGACATACATACATAATTACTTATTACTGATGAAAAGTTTCTTTCTTAAAAGTGTTGGAAATGTTACATTACTCATTTTAGAACACTCATTTTCACATTCAATTCACACAACCACAATTGCTCCTTCTACCTACAGTACTGAAAACCCGTTTAAAAAAAAAAAATTTAAACTGTAAAACTTACCTCAGCATTTCTTAAAATAACTTTCCTCCCTTTCCCAAACAAAAATATTGCCTTTCAGAAGCTCCACGATAAAATATATCTTCCTCCGCAGCCTCTGGAGCAACTTTACACATGCTTTTTTCAAGTGTAACTTGTAAGGACTTAACCTCACTGAATCCATGAATGAAATCGACGAAGTTCACTGCGCAAGCGCTGCCTGTGCAGTCGCACGCGCTGTGCCTCTGAACCCCTTCGTTCAGAGGACTGGAAATGCCGGTTTTCTCCGCATGCGCTGTGCATGCTGAAAACCGGCATTTCCTCCGGCCAGACGCGTGAGTACCCCGACCGTACTCACGCATTTGGAACGGAATTACTGGGCCATTAAGAGTGGGAGAAGGTGGAAAGTGGAGTCTTACGAGGATCAGTGCTGGGACCACTGTTCACAATTTATATTAACGATTTAGACTTTGGAATCAAAAACGCAATGTCTAAGTTTGCGGATGACACCAAATTGGGGCTGAGGGGATAGTCAATACTGAGGAGGACTGCATCAAATTACAAGGAGGCATTAATAAATTGCAAAATCGGCAGACAATTGGTAAATGGATTTCAACACAACTATGTGTGAGGTGTTACATTTTGCTGAGAAAAATAAGGAGGTGCCATATTACTTGGAAAATAAGAATCTAAGTGGGGTAGAGGAGCAAAGATGCGAGTACAAATACACAAACCACTAAAAGTAACGACGCAGGTTAATAAGGCCATAAAAAAGCAAACCACCCACTGGGGTTTATTTCTAGTGGGATATAATTGAAAAATAGAGAGGTTATGCTAAACTTATATCGAACCTTGGTTAGACCACACTTGGAATACTGTGTGGTTTTTTTTAGTCATGGGATATGGGCGTCGCTGGCAAAGCCAGCATTTATTGCACATCCCTGATTGCCCTTGAGAAGGTGGTGAGCTGCCTTCTTGAACTGCAGCAGTCTGAGGTGAAGGTACTCCTACAGTGCTGTTAGGGAGGGAGTTCAAGGATTTTCAGGATGGTGTGTGACTTGGGGAACTTGCAGGTGATGGTGTTTGTAGTGTATGTACTTTGCAGAAGGAACTATATTCTGCAGCCCCTGTATACTGCAGTACCAGTAGTGACCACCCCTGTATATAAGCCTGTGTAGTAACATTTGCATAGTAGTTCCAGGTTGCCTCCATTCAGTAAAGACCTGTTATAACCAACTCCTGCAGTCTGTGTCTCAATTATACACGGACATAATACTGGCGACGAGCAGATACGAACTTACCTACAGTCTGCACCACCTCATGGGGATCCATCCCTTAAGCGAAGTTATCAGAGGTCGAGGCCAGAAGGAAGAAAGAAACAGAAGAAACGGGCATCGACCGTGGACATCCACCTCTGAGTCAGCGGAGTTGAAGATTTGCAGGAGAGGCTGTCGAGAGCGGGGCTTGGTTATCCTGTTGATGGTGCTTCAGCTAATCGGGCCGGCGGCAGGTAGTACACTGATTCTTCCTGGGCTGCGGCGGTCTAGAGCTCGAGCAGGTGGCTTTGCAACGGGGCCGAGCAGCGTTGTCGGGAAGAGGAGAGAGAGAGAGGGTGGAGCACACAGGGCGCGGCCGGTGCTACGAAGCCGGGCAGCGTACAGACCTGAGAAGAGGGAGGCAAGAGTCCCGCAGGGTTGTTCCGACGACGGGGAAATAATAAAAATTAAATGCGCAGAAAGCCGCGAGGAGCTGCAGTTTGCCACGGGAACCGCGGAGAGCGGCATTAGCAGCAGCGCGGGGGGAAGTGCGCGAAGACCATAGGGCGTCGCCATCAAGGCATAAAACGCCAGCAACAGCGCTAGCAACAGCGGAGAAGGCAGAAAGCGCGGGAGGCGCCATCTTAATCCAGCGGGGAAGAAGGCAAAGCATGGGAGGCGCCATTTTGTTAAATCGGGGAAGAAGACAAAGCGCGGGAGGCGCCATTTTAGATTTCCAAGATGCCGAAGACTGGCAATATCACTGCCTTCGATAATGCAATAGAAGACTGGACCACCTATGTGGAAAGAGTCGAGGTATATTGCGAGGCAAACGAAGTAGCCGATGAGAAAAAGGCATCGGTACTGCTAAACTTAATGGGCGCAAGAACGTACGGCCTATTGCGGGACCTGATTACTCCAGCCAAACCGAAGGCGAAGAGTTTTAACGAAATTGTTGCTATCCTACAGGAACACCTAAATCCTACACCGCTGCTGATAGCAGAAAGATTTAAATTCCACAGGAGAAATCAGCATAAAGATGAGAGCAATGCTGATTACCTTACGGAACTACGCAAGCTATCAAAGCACTGCCAGTTCGGAGCAGGACTGGCAGATACCTTACGGGACAAATTTGTCTGTGGACTCCTGAGTGAAGGAACCCAGAAGAGGTTACTCTCAGAGAAAGAGCTGACACTAGATAAGGCTTTCAGCGTGGCAGTATCGTACGAAGCAGCAGCAAGGGGAGCTGCGGAAATACAGCAAAAGCCACAGGAATACGGCACCCACGAAATGACACGGGGATTTGCAAAATGTTATCGCTGCGGCAGAACAACCCATGACCAGAAGGACTGCTGGTCCAAGGACAAAATATGCAGGCAATGCGGAAAGATGGGACACATTGCACGAGTTTGCAGGTCTGGGAAGAAGACCGACGACAGCAAAAAGGCTACTAAGGAACCATACAGGAAAGTACAAAAGATGACGGACAGTAGTTCCGAAGACCAGATGAGCGATAGTGAATCCGGGAACAAGAGACTAAGCTGTCTCAAACTTCACAACGTAATTGCAAAAGAGGATCACCGAACCATTTGGGTCACCCTCACGATAGCAGGGTCCCAAGTCAAAATGGAATTGGATACAGGATCAGCTCTAACCGTCATGAATCGACGAGACTACGAGTGGCTATTCTCACACATACCCTTGAAAGAGACATCCATTGTCTTGAAGACGTATACAGGGCAAAAAGTGTACCCCAGAGGAAAAATAAGGGTGCCTGTCGAATACAACGGCAAGGAAAGACGGAAATTGTATCTGCACATACTGCAAGATGGTGGACCACCGTTATTGGGACGTGAATGGATCAGAAAGATAAGTTTAGACTGGCACTCCATTCAGGCACTGACGGTGGCTGGTAAAAAGGATGACGACGTCACTCCTGGACGATTGTCAACAATCTTAGCTAACGCCAAAGAGGTATTTCAACAAGAACTGGGAACTCTTAAAGGCGTAACCGCCTCAATAAAAATAGAAGAGAATGCAATTCCCAAGTTTTTCAAAGCAAGACCGGTACCATATGCAATTCGCCCAGCCGTCGAGGCAGAGCTGGAAAATCTGGAGAATGCAGGCGTGTTATCTAAGGTAGACTGGAGCGAGTGGGCGACACCCATCGTTCCTGTCCTGAAGAAAACGTTAAACAATAAGTCTGAGGAGCCAAGGAAGGTTCGCATCTGTGGGGACTTCAAGGTGATGGTGAACCCAATCCTTCACACAGTACAATATCCTCTTCCAAGGATAGAAGATATCTTCACCTCACTATCTGGAGGGAAGCGTTTTACAAAAATTGACCTAGCACAAGCGTATTTGCAGATGGAGGTTTTAGAATCCTCTAGGAAGTATCTCACGATAAACACTCACAAAGGTCTTTACCAGTATAATCGACTGGTATTCGGAGTAGCATCAGCTCCGGCGATATGGCAAAGAGCGATGGAACAAGTCCTGCAAGGAATTCCGGGGAGTCAGTGTTACTTGGACGACATCCTAGTGACAGGTGAAGATGACAGTGAACACCTTGCCAACCTAGAGCAGGTGCTTACTAGACTACGTGAACATGGGCTACGGGCCAATCGCCCCAAGTGCGAGTTTTTTAAGAAACAGATATCGTATTGTGGCCACGTGATTGATGAAGAGGGGTTACATAAGTCCCCTGACAAAATTGAAGATTGAAGTGGTAGTTAAGGCTCCAGCGCCTGAAAATGTGTCGCAACTGAGGTCATTCCTCGGATTGGTGAATTACTGCCATAAGTTTTTGCCGAATTTGTCCACAATTCTGCACCCACTGAACGCCCTACTACAAACGGGAGTAGCATGGAAATGGAGCGATGAATGTAAGCGGGCCTTTCAGAAGAGTAAGGACCTAATCACTTCAAGAGAAGTATTGGCTCACTACAACCCATCACTACTGATAAGACTGGCGTGTGATGCGTCTCCCTATGGCATTGGGGCGGTACTGTCACATAAATTCCTTGATGGTTCGGAGAGGCCGATAGCTTTTGCGTCACGCTCGTTAACTTCAGCCGAGCGTAACTACACCCAGATTGACAGAGAGGCCCTCAGCCTGGTGTGGGGGGTGAAGAAGTTCAATCACTACCTGCACGGTCAGAAATTTACTCTACTTACTGATCATCAACCTCTTGTCTCCATTTTCAACCCTCAGAAGGGCGTACCGATAATGACAGCACAACGGCTACAGAGGTGGTCCCTTTTCCTAGGGGCACACCAATATGACATCGAGTACAAAGGTACCGTTGCCGATGGTGGAAGAAGAACTTGCAGTGGATCCAGTGGAGATATTCCACTCGACCATAGTCGAATGTCTCCCTGTGACGAATGCAAACATAGAAAAGGAAACACGAAATGACCCCACACTGTCTGTGTGGAGTTTGCACATTCTCCCCGTGTTTGCGTGGGTTTCCTCCGGGTGCTCCAGTTTCCTCCCACAGTCCAAAGATGTGCGGGTTAGGTTGATTGGCTATGATAAATTGACCCTTAGTGTTAGGGGGATTAAATACGTGGGGTTACGGGGATAGGGTGGGATATGTGTTGGTGTAGGGGTTATGGGGATTGGGTGGGATATGTGTCGGTGCAGGCTCGATGGGCCGAAATGGCCTCTATCTGCACTGTGGGGTTTCTGTGATCTGTGATCTGTGACACTTTCCAGGGTCTATGATTTAACGGTGAAGGGATGGCCAGCACATGGCGAACCACTGCTGCCAGCATTCTCGCCGAGAAGAGAACAGCTGTCAGTGTGCAGAGGAACCTTGATGTGTGGATCCAGAGTAGTAATTCCACCCAAATTGAAGGATAGAGTGCTCAATGAGCTTCATGAGGGTCATCTGGGAGGGGTAAAAATGAAGAACTTAGCCAGAGCGTTTGTGTGGTGGCCAGGAATCGATAGAGAAATCGAAGAGATGACCAAGAACTGTACAGGATGCCAGAAGGTCCAAAACGCCCCACCACAAGCCCCTCTACATCCATGGGAGTGGCCCTCATCTCCATGGCAAAGGGTGCACATTGATTTTGCTGGTCCATTTATGGACTCGATGTTTTTAATTGCGGTGGATGCACATTCAAAGTGGCCAGAGGTAATAAAAATGTCCTCAACCACCACAGAAAAAACTATCACAGTCTTACGAACCATATTCGCCAGGAATGGGCTGCCTGAACAGATTTGCTCCGACAAGGACCACAGTTTGTGTCTGAAGAGTTCCGGAGGTTCTTAAAGAACAATGGTGTTAAGCAGTACACATCCGCCCCATATCATCCAGCCACTAATGGATTGGCCGAGAGGTTCGTTCAAACATTCAAGAAGGCTATCAAGGCAATGTGTAATGAAGATATACCCCTACAGCACAAGGTGGATAACTTCTTGTTTGCCTACCGGAATGCGACACATGCGGTTACCAACCAAACTCCAGCCATGATGTTCTTCAATTGAAGACTACGATGCCGCTTGGATTTGGTTAAGCCAAACATCAGAAGAGATGTGGAGAACAGGCAGTTTCAGAATATGAATGAAAGGCCGACCAGGAGTTTTAAGATAGGTCAACCAGTTTTGGCCCGGGACTACCGCACAGAGAAATGGCAGCCAGGAACGATCTGTACACGGCAAGGACCTCTAATGTATACCGTGGACGTTGGAGAGAGCATTGTAAGACGCCATGCTGACCAGATTCTAGAGTCACTGGGAAACGTCAACTCCACACCACGATCAGATACACCTGGCGATGAAACCGAAGTACCAATTGCATCTACCTCAGAATCGGTGATATTGGAAGCAGATGAACCAAACAACGACATTGATCCCGACTCAACGTTGCCAGAAGAACCTGATACCCCAAAGAGGCGTTATCCAGACAGAATCAGGAAGCCTCCTCAAAGACTGAACTTATAATTGCTTAACTTCAACTAATGTATCTAGCAACTGTAATTGTAAATATGTTATTTCATTGTTAATCGAATGTTATGTACTGTTTAGCTAAAAGGGGAGGAATTGTAGTGTATGTACTTTGCAGAAGGAACTATATTCTGCAGCCCCTGTATACTGCAGTACCAGTAGTGACCACCCCTGTATATAAGCCTGTGTAGTAACATTTGCATAGTAGTTCCAGGTTGCCTCCATTCAGTAAAGACCTGTTATAACCAACTCCTGCAGTCCGTGTCTCAATTATACACGGACATAATAGTGTTCCCTCCCATGCGCCTGCTACCCTTGACCTTCTAGCTGGTAAATTTTGCAGGTTTGGGAGGTGCTGTTGAAGAAGCCTTCGTGAGTTGCTGCAGTGCATCTTGTAGATGGTACACACTGCAGCCAAGGTGCGCCGGTGGTGGAGGGTGTGAATGTTTAAGGTGGTGGATGGGGTGCCAGTTAAGTGGGCTGCTTTGTCCTGGATGGTGTCAAGCTTCTTCTGTGTTGTTGGAGCTGCACTCACCTAGGCAAGTGGAGAGTATTGTGCCTTGTAGATGGTGGAAAGGCTTTGTGGAGGTGAGGAGGTGAGTCAGAATACCCAGCCTCTGACCTGCTGTTGTAGCCACAGTATTTATGTGGCTGGTCCAGTTAAGTTTCTGGTCAATGGTTACCCCCAGGATTTTGATGGTGGGGGATTCGGCGATGGCAATCCTGTTCAATGTCAAGGGGAGATGGCTAGAATCTCTCTTGTTGGAGATGGTCATTGCCTGGCACTTGTGTGGCGCCAATGTTACTTGCCACTTATCAGCCCAAGCCTGAATGTTGTCCAGGTTTTGCTGCATGCTGGCACAGACTGCTTCATTATCTGAGGATTTGCAAATGGAACTGAACACTGTGCAATCATCAGCGAACATCCCCATTTCTGACCTTATGATGTGTACAGTTGTGGTCACCATATTATAAAAATGATATAGAGGCACTGAAGAGGATGCAAAAAGCATTTACAAGGATGATGCCAGAAATGTGAGGTTATACCTGTTAGATCCGTGATTCTGAGAGTATGATGTTTTCCAATAACTACACGGATGCTGTAACTTAACAATCAACAGGTGTTTACTGGAGTAGGGTAGTCTCAAGACTGGGGGTACAGAGGCATGCTCAAGGCTTATATACAGGTGTGGTCACTGCCGGTACTACAGT
This sequence comes from Somniosus microcephalus, assembly GCF_052327205.1. Classification (NCBI taxonomy): domain Eukaryota; kingdom Metazoa; phylum Chordata; class Chondrichthyes; order Squaliformes; family Somniosidae; genus Somniosus; species Somniosus microcephalus. Next base: position 244,056,487 of record NC_140991.1, on the reverse strand, counting down.
ATACAGGAGCTGTAAAAGTAGTTCTCTCTTAAAGGTACATACACTACAATTCCTCCCCTTTTAGATTAGCAGTACCCATAATATTCAAATAACAATTAACACTTTAACATGCACATTAAACAAAAATAGTCCATTTATAGATTCAGTCTTTGGGGCGGCTTCCTGATCCTTTCTGGATAGCGCCTTTCCTGAGGTTCTTGTTCTTGGTGCGGAGGCGATTCTGGCCCCTTTTTGTCGGTTAGTTCATCAGTTTCCACTGCTACTGGTTCTGAGGTAGATGCTACCAGTATGTCGGGTTCATCCCCAGGTACGCGAGACATGGGGTTGACTCGTTCCTGTGACGCTAAGATCTGATCGACGTGGCATCTCACAATGTTCTCCCCGACATCCACTGTGTACATTAATGGCCCCTGCCTTGTGCATATCGTTCCGGGTTGCCATTTCTCTGTTCGGTAGTCACGGGCCAAGACTGGTTGTCCTACATTGAAGCTCCTTGTCGCCTTCTCGTTGATGTGCTGGAATTGTTTATCCTCAACATTTCTTCGCACATTTGGTCTGAGCAAAACCAGACGAGATCTCAACCTTCGGTTAAAGAACATCATGGCCGGGGTCTGGTTGGTAACTGCATGTGTCACATTTCTGTAGGCTAATAGGAAATTGTCCACCTTATGCTGTAGTGGAATTTCATCGTCGCACATGGCATTTATCGCCTTTTTAAAGGTTTGTACGAACCTCTCAGCCAATCCATTTGTGGCTGGATGATACGGGGCGGATGTGTAATGCCTTACCCCATTCCTTCTCATAAATTTCCGAAACTCTTCGGACACAAACTGTGGTCCATTATCAGAGCAAATCTGCTCTGGCAAGCCGTTCCTGGCAAATATGGTCCGTAGGACTGCAATCGTTTTCTCTGTAGTGGTTGAGGACATTTTTATCACCTCAGGCCATTTTGAGTGAGCATCCACTGCTATTAAGAACATTGAGTCCATGAATGGACCAGCAAAATCAATATGCACCCGTTGCCATGGAGAGGAGGGCCACTCCCATGGGTGTAGAGGGGCATGTGGTGGTGCATTTTGGACCTTCTGGCATCCTGAGCAGCTCTTGGTTAGGTCCTCGATTTGTTGATCGATCCCCGGCCACCACACATAAGCCCTAGCAAGGCTTTTCATTTTCACCCCTCCCAGATGACCTTCATGAAGCTCATTTAGCATTCTCTCCCTTAACTTGGGTGGAATCACCACTCGGGATCCACACATCACTGTCCCCTGGCATACTGACAGCTGTTCTCTTCTGGATGAGAATGCTGGCAACAGTGAGTCACCATGTGTTGGCCATCCCCTCACCATCAAATCATATACCCGAGACAGTGTCGGATCATTGCGGGTCTCTGTAGTGTATGTAACCTGTACCACCTTAAGAGGATACCTTAAGGTGATGGACTACTTTTTGATGGCTCCTGTACATTGTAGTACCGGTGGTGACCACACCGGTATATAAACCCTGCGGAGCAAAGTGTATCTCAGTTCAGCCCTGACCCTCAATCACTAAAGACCTGTTTACTTACTTCTGTAGTCTGTGTCCTGTTATTCAGTATAACTGCAATTGAAAACACAGACTCAACAGTGGCGACGAGTCTGATCTTACCTAGCGGCAGTTTTGCATCAAAGGAAGCTTCGTCCTCAGAAACGGGCGTCGAACAAGGGCATCCGCCCTCAACATTCTGCTGAGCACTGCATCGCACGGGAGGCCATCGGGAACCCGGGTTGGTTTGCGGGCCACGTAGTCAAGCATCAGTGAGCATCCCTTCTACGACAGCGGCGGGTAAGCCCGATCGAGCGACATGGGGGGGGGAAGTCGGCCGAGTTGTCAGTGGGAGAAGGGGAGGGAAAACGACGAAAAGGGTGGAGAACACGACCGCAGCCGGTGTCAGGGGCCGGACTGCAATCAGGCAGAGACGCGCAGCAGCCAGAAAAGCGTTTATGGCCACAAGGACCGCGGGAGCGGCGGGGAACAAGAGCAGCAGCGCAGGGAAAAATAAAGGATCGCTGGGAGGCGTGAACGGCAACAGCGCAGGAATCGCCATTTTGAGTCGGCGGTGGAAGAAGACAAGCGCGGGAAAAGCCGCCAAGTGCAGGAAAAGCCGCCATCTTAAATAGAAAAAAAAAGAAAAAAATAATATCCGAAGGGAAAGGTGAAACTCAGCAAGGATGCCAAAAACGGGTAACATCACTGCTTTTGATAGCGATGTGGAAGATTGGGCCACTTATGTGGAACGCATCGAAGTTTACTGTACAACAAATGAGATACCGGATGATAAGAAAGCACTAACCCTATTAAACTCGATGGGTGCAAAGACGTACGGGATATTAAGGAACCTTGTAACACCAGACAAACCGGTAGGGAAGAGTTTCGCGGATATTGTTACTATCCTGCAAGAGCATTTAAAGCCCACGCCGCTGCTGATAGCGGAACGATTTAAATTCTACAAAAGAATTCAACTTAAAGAAGAAAGCAACGCGGAATTCCTAACAGAACTGCGCAAGTTATCAAAGTACTGCCAGTTCGGAACAGGACTAGCAGACGCACTGAGAGATAAGTTTGTGTGTGGGCTCCTAAGGGAAGGAACCCAGAAGCGACTGCTAGAGGTAAAGGACCTTACGCTGGACAAAGCTTTCAGCATTGCAGCATCCCACGAGGCAGCAACACGGGGCACTGCAGAGATACAGCAAAGGCCATTGGAATTCAGCACCAATGAAATGGCATTGGGCACAGTAAAGTGCTATCGTTGTGGAAGGACAACGCATGACCAGAACCAGTGCTGGTTCAAAGATAAAGAATGCAGGCAATGTGGCAAACTTGGTCACATAGCGAGAGTGTGCCGGTCAGGAAAGAAGACCAGCAGCAAAAAGTCACCTCAGGAGAAGTACAAAAAAGTACACAAGGTGACAGAGAACAGTTCGGATGAACAGAGGACGGATTCAGACTCCAGCAGTAAGCAACTGGGTTGTCTGAAAATACATAATGTGGGTAACACAGCAGACCACCAAACTATCTGGGTCATGCTTCGGATAGCAGGAGTCCAAGTGAAGATGGAATTGGACACTGGGTCGGCATTAACGGTCATGAATAAGCAAGATTACAAAAGGTTATTCTCGCACATTCCCCTGAGGGATACGGAGATTGTATTGAAAACATACACGGGGCAAATAGTATACCCCAAAGGAAAGATAAAAGTAAACGTGGTCTACAATGGTAAAGAAAGTCAGAAAATGGACTTGTATGTGTTACCTGATGGAGGTCCGCCACTACTGGGACGGGAATGGATCCGGAGAATAAATGTGGACTGGCATTCCATACAAGCACTGACTGTAGATGCCTGTAAGGAGGACGACGTCAAACCTAAACGACTGTCCAAAATCTTAGACGATGCTAAGGAGGTGTTCCAACAGGGACTTGGAACACTGAAAGGAATTACAGCAACCATCAAGGTTGAAGAACATGCAAACCCAAAATTTTTCAAAGCCAGTCCGGTGCCTTATGCGATACGACCTGCTGTGGAAGCAGAGCTGGAAGGGCTAGAACGTTCAGGGGTACTGTCCAAGGTGGACTGGAGCGAATGGGCAACACCCATTGTTCCTGTCATGAAGCGTTCATTGAGCAACAAGCCGGGGGAACCTGGGAAGGTTCGCATCTGTGGCGATTTCAAGATCACTGTTAATCCGGTTCTTCACACGGTGCAATATCCGCTTCCGCGGATTGAAGATACCTTCGCTTCGCTGTCTGGCGGGAAACACTTCACTAAGATAGACCTGGCGCAGGCGTACCTACAGATGGAAGTTGATGAAGCGTCACGTCAATATCTCACGAACAACACGCATAAGGGCTTATATCGGTATAATAGACTGATTTTTGGAGTGGCATCGGCTCCAGCGATTTGGCAATGGGCCATGGAGCAGGTATTGCAGGGAATTCCAGGCACACAATGCCACCTGGATGACATCCTGATTACAGGAGATAACAATAAGGATCACCTCGTGAATTTGGAGCAGGTGCTCATCAGATTGAAAGAATATGGGCTCAGAGTTAACCGCCAGAAATGCGAGTTCTTTCAAAAGCGAATCTCGTACTGCAGCCACGTCATTGACTGGGAGGGGCTCCATAAGTCACCTGACAAGATCGAAGCTGTTGTTAAAGCTCCTGCACCGGAAAATGTATCCCAGTTGAGGTCGTTCCTCGGGTTGGTTAACTATTACCACAAGTTTCTTCCAAATTTATCCACGGTGTTACACCCGCTAAACACTCTTTTGCAAATGGGAATACCATGGAAGTGGAGCGATGATTGTAAGTGGGCTTTTCAAAAGAGCAAGGCACTGATCACCTCTAAGGAAGTGTTGGCTCACTTTAACCCAACGCTGCCTATTCGCTTAGCTTGTGATGCTTCTCCATATGGTATCAGGGCAGTGCTCTCACATAAGTTTCCAGATGGCTCGGAAAGGCCAGTCGCTTTCGCATCCAGATCATTGACCTCCGCTGAGCGCAACTATGCTCAGATAGATAGGGAGGCTCTCAGCCTTGTGTGGGGAGTTAAGAAATTTAACCATTATCTGCAAGGCCAAAAGTTTACGCTGCTGACAGATCACCAGCTGTTGGTTTCCATTTTCAACCCTAAGAAGGGTGTTCCGGTAATGACAGTGCAGAGGCTTCAGAGATGGTTCCTTTTCCTAGGGGCACATCAATATGATATTGAATTCAAAGGTACAAAGCAACATGGTAATGCTGATGGGCTGTCGCGCCTGCCACTACCTACAGCGGAAGAGGCACCGGCAGTTGACCCTGTCGAGATATTTCACTCGACCATCATCGAATGCTTACCAGTCACCAATGCGGGTATTGAGAGAGAGACCCAAAATGACCCGACACTGTCTCGGGTCTACGACTTGACAGTGAAGGGATGGCCAGCACAGGGCGAACCACTGTTACCAGCATTCTCAGCCAGACGAGAACAGCTGTCCGTATGTCAAGGAACATTGATGTATGGAACAAGGGTGATTATTCCTCCTAAATTAAGAGAGAGAGTTCTGAAAGAATTGCACGAAGGTCATCTGGGGGGAGTCAAGATGAAAAGCCTTGCTAGGGCTTATGTGTGGTGGCCAGGTATCGACAAACAAATAGAGGATCTGACTAAAAGCTGCTCAGGGTGCCAAAAAGTTCAAAATGCACCTCCAATTGCACCGCTGCATCCGTGGGAATGGCCTTCAGCCCCATGGCAACGTGTGCATATCGACTTTGCAGGTCCATTCATGGATTCCATGTTTTTGATAGCAGTAGACGCACATTCTAAATGGCCAGAAGTGATTAAGATGTCGACCACTACCTCTGAGAAGACGATCGCAGTTCTAAGAACCATATTTGCAAGGAATGGGTTGCCAGAGCAAATATGTTCAGACAACGGACCACAGTTCTTGTCAGAAGAATTCCAGAAATTCATGAAAAAGAATGGGGTGAAACACTATACATCTGCCCCATATCATCCGGCTACAAATGGGTTGGCCGAAAGATTTGTACAAACGTTCAAAAAGGCGATAAAGGCCATGAGTGAAGACCATATTCCACTACAACACAAGGTGGACAATTTCCTGATGGCGTATCGAAACGCCATGCATGCAGTGACAAATCAAAGCCCTGCCATAATGTTCTATAACAGAAGGTTGCGGTCCCGGTTGGATTTGTTAAAACCCAATGTGCGACGGGAAGTCGAAAACAAGCAATTCCAGGCCACTCGTAGTTTTGCAGTAGGACAACCAGTGTTGGCCAGGGACTATAGGGATGATAAATGGCAACCTGGAACAATTCGTGCACGACAAGGACCCTTGATGTACACGGTTGACGTTGGAGAGAACGTAATACGACGTCATGCTGACCAACTTGTGGAATCGAGAACAAGGGTCGACCCCATGCCTACGGCAGAGACACCAGTTGAAGAACTTATTGAGCCTGTAGCATCTACCTCAGACGCGAACGTATATGATGATGTTCAATCCATAGGAGATCAAGTGGATGAGTCACCCCAGCAACGAGAACCAGAGACCCCTGAAAGGCATTATCTGGACCGGATCTGGAGGCCTCCTCAGAGACTGAATCTTTGAACAGTTTTGTGTGTAAATTGTATATATGTTATCCATGTAATGTTTTTGGGGTGTACACTGTTTAGCTAAAAGGGGAGGAATTGTAGTGTATGTAACCTGCACCACCTTAAGAGGATACCTTAAGGTGATGGACTACTTTTTGATGGCTCCTGTACATTGTAGTACCGGTGGTGACCACACCGGTATACAAACCCAGCGGAGCAAAGTGTATCTCAGTTCAGCCCTGACCCTCAATCACTAAAGACCTGTTTACTTACTTCTGTAGTCTGTGTCCTGTTATTCAGTATAACTACAATTGAAAACACAGACTCAACAGTCTCCTTCTCTATATCCGCGTTAGTTACTGGCAATCGTTCAATTATTGACGAATAAAATATCTCGATAGGGTCCACTGCTGGTGCTTCCTCCACAGTAGGCAGTGGCAGGCGTGATAGCCCATCAGCGTTTCCATGCTGTTTCGTGCCTTTATATTCTATTTCATATTGGTTCGCCCCTAGAAAAAAGGACCATCTTTGTAACCGTTGTGCAGTCATCACCGGAACGCCCTTCTTTGGATTAAAGATGGAGACAAGTGGTTGGTGGTCAGTCAGCAAGGTGAACTTCTGCCCATGCAGATAGTGGTTGAATTTTTTTACTCCCCATACTAGGCTGAGGGCCTCCCTGTCAATCTGGGCGTAGTTGCGCTCGGCTGAGGTTAGTGACCGAGACGCAAAGGCTACTGGCCTCTCCAACCCGTCTGGAAATTTGTGCGACAGCACCGCTCCAATACCATAGGGTGATGCATCACATGCCAATCGAATTGGTAGTGCTGGGTTGAAATGGGCCAACACCTCTTTTGATGTGATCAATTCTTTGCACTTCTGGAAAGCTCGTTTACGTTCATCATTCCACTTCCATGGTACCCCCGTTTGCAGTAGGGTGTTCAGTGGGTGTAATACTGTAGACTGAGGAACGACCTCCGTTGTGACACATTTTCCAGTGCTGGAGCCTTGACTACTGCCTCAATCTTTTCAGGGGACTTATGTAACCCCTCTTCATCAATAACTTGGCCACAATACGAGATCTGCTTCTGGAAAAACTCGCACTTGTGGCGATTAGCTCGTAGCCCATATTCCTTTAATCTAGTGAGCACCTTCTCCAGGTTGGCGAGGTGATCACTGTCATTTTTGCCCGTGACCAGGATGTTGTCCAAATAACACTGGGTCCCTGGAATCCCTTGCAGGACTTGATCCATCGCCCTTTGCCAAATAGCTGGAGCCGACACTACCCCAAACACCAGCCGGTTGTATTGGTAGAGACCTTTATGAGTGTTGATCGTGAGGTATTGTTTCGAGGCTTCTTCTACCTCCATTTGCAAGTACACCTGGGCTAGATCAATTTTGGTGAAGCGTTTACCTCCAGATAGCGAGGCGAAAATATCCTCAATTCGTGGAAGCGGATATTGTACTGTGTGAAGGACTGGGTTCACTGTCACCTTAAAATCCCCACAGATGCGGACCTTCTTTGGTTCCCCAGGCGTATTACTCAACGACCTCTTCATTACAGGAACGATGGGTGTAGCCCACTCGCTCCAGTCTACTTTGAACAGTACTCCTGAACGTTCCAACCTTTCCAGCTCTGCTTCGACGGCTGGTCGGATCGCATAAGGCACTGGTCTGGCCTTAAGAAACTTTGGGCTTGCATTTTCCTCTATTTTAATCATTGCTGTTATGCCTTTTAGTGTTCCGAGTCCCTCCTGGAACACTTCCTTTGCGTCAGTTAGCATTTTTGAAAGTCGTCCAGGTGTGACGTCGTCATCCTTTTTGGCCTCAACCTTCAGTGCCTGTATGGAATGCCAATCTAATTGTATCTTCCGGATCCATTCACGTCCTAGTCGTGGTGGTCCTCCATCTGGCAATACATATAGGTCCATTTTGGGTATTTCCTGGCCTTTGTATATCACTTTCACCCTTATTTTTCCTTTGGAGTAGACTTTTTGCCCCCTGTACGTCTTCAAGACAATCTCTGGAGCTTTCAAGGTTATATGTGAAAATAGCCGCTTGTAGACCCTTTGGTTTATGACTGTGTCCAATTCCATTTTCACTTGGACTCCGTCTATCTTGAGTGTGACCCAGATAGTCTGGTGATCCTCCATTTTGGTTACCTTATGTAGTTTCAGACAACCCAGCTCCTTGCTTCTGGAGTCTGTATCACTTTTCTGTTCAGCTGAACTACTGTCCATCACCTTATGTACCTTTTTGTACTTCTCCTGTGGAGATTTCTTGCTGTTGGTTTTATTCCCTGACCTGCAGACTCTTGCTATGTGTCTTGCTTTTCCACACTGTCTGCACACTTGGTCCTTGAACCAACAATCCTTCTGGTCGTGTGTTGTTCTGCCGCAGCGATAACACTTCCCTGTTCCAAATGACATTTCATTGGTGCCATATTCTTGCGGTCTCCGTTGTAGCTCTGCAGCGCCACTTGCGGCTGCTTTGTGTGATACTGCCATGCTGAAAGCCTTGTCCGGCGTAAGATCCTTTTCTGATAGAAGCCGTTTCTGGGTTCCTTCACTTTGAAGCCCACACACAAACTTGTCCCTTAACGTATCTGCTAGTCCCACTCCAAACTGGCAGTGTTTCGATAGCTTGCGCAGTTCCGTTAAGTACTCAGCATTACTTTCGTCTTTATGCTGGTTCCTTTTGTGGAACTTAAATCTTTCTGCTATCAGCAGCGGTGTGGGGTTTAAGTGGTCCTGTAGGATTTCTACTATGCTTTCGAAATTCTTATCCACAGGCTTCTCTGGGGTTATTAGGTTTCGCAGTAAGCCATAAGTTTTTGCACCCATGGAATTTAACAAAACCAGTGCTTTCCTAGCATCTGGCACTTCATTCGCCCTGCAGTACCCCTCAATACGTTCCACATATGTCGCCCAATCTTCGACTTCATTGTCGAACGTAGAGATACTGCCACTCTTCGGCATCCCTGGGTGTGATTTAACTGTCAAAAATGGCGTCTCCCGCGCTCTCCCTTCTTCTCCGCTAGCACAAAATGGCGTCTCCCGCGCTTTCCTTTCTTCCCGTGCTCGCCCTTCTTCTCCACTGCGGCTTCTAAAAATGGCGTCTCCCGCGCTCTTCCTTCTCCGCGGCTCAATGGCGTCTCCCGCGCTCTCCCTTCTTCTCCCCGCGGACACTGTTCAGCCCTTGAGCCCTGGCTGTGCTCTGCACGTTTTCCTGTGCGCCTTTCCCGTTTCCGCCGCTTGGTCCTGAACCCGGCTGCTGCTTTACCCTCTCTCTCTCTGTTTTGTTTTCCTCGACGCCGCTCGGTTTTCAACCCCCGGCTGCACCCTGTGCGCTTCACCCTCTCTCTTACCCCGTCGCCGCTGCTCGGCTTTTTCTCTGCCGTCGGTCGGCTCCAGCCGCCGCTGTCCGGGCAGGGTCTGCGCTGTACCTGTTGCCAGTCTGTTGCTGGATCGTCGTGGCTGGGGAACCAAGACCGGCTCTCAACAGCCTCCCCTGCGATGTTCACTCTCTGCCGGATGACTGGGTGGTTGCTCGTGGTCGACGCCCGTGCTTCTGGCCTCGAGTTTCTTCCACCGCCCTCCTGGAGCGAATCCTTGAAGGGAAATGCAGAGTTGCAGGTAGATTCGAATCGCCACTCGTCGCCACTGTTAGATCCCTGATTCTGAGAGTATGATGTTTTCCAATAACTACACGGATGCTGTAACTTAACAATCAACAGGTGTTTACTGGAGTAGGGTAGTCTCAAGACTGGGGGTACAGAGGCATGCTCAAGGCTTATATACAGGTGTGGTCACTGCCGGTACTACAGTATACAGGAGCTGTAAAAGTAGTTCTCTCTTAAAGGTACATACACTACAATACCTATCAAGACAGGATGACCTTTTTTTTCTTGACCTAACAAAGGTTTTTAAAATTATGAAAGATTTTGATAGAGTAGACTCAGAGGCTGGAATTTTTACCTTAGAGTTGGGGCGAGTGCATGCTAGCCGCTTAACAGGTCACCATCCCGAAGTTTTCATCAGCGTGTTCTGCACTACGTATTTAACTCAATTACATCAATTGAAACAGTCATGTGGGTTTCCAGTCAATTAAATGGAGCAGATCTGATAACGTCACCAATCACTCGCTTTTAGTTCAGATATTTAAAAGAGCCTTGCACACATCACAGTTGAAGGTTGTTGGAGGAGGCGTACAGGTGGTTGGGAGAGGTGGCTATTGGTCTATATCAAAGAGATTTGTGTGGGTGCAAGCAAAGATGGAGTCACAGTGTCAGAAGGCTGTGCCCAAGTTCTCAGATGCCTCCCTGGAAGTTCTGGTCCAGGGAGTCAGAGCACGCAGGGAGGTCCTATTCCCTGGCAGCGGCAGGAAAAGAGCAGCCAGAGAAACCAAGAGGGCATGGCTGGAGACCTCCCAAGAAGTGAGCAGTAGGGGTGTTGTCAGCCGCTCCAGGATTCAATGCCGGAAGAGACTTAATGAGGACAAGAAAGGTGAGTACAATGCCAGATTCAACTACATCCTGATGTGCGTGTCACCCAAACCCCCTCACTCTGCAGGTGCACCCATCCCTCTCTGCCTATGCACCTACTTACATCCCCATCTGACTATCCACCACTGACACTCACCCGCATCCTAATGGAAACCTACAAAGTAACACCACAGAAGGAGGCCATTTAGCAATGTCATGCTACTCCCTCAAAGTTACCCACTACAGATGTAGGCCATATATCCCTTACACTCATTCCATCACTCTCACTCAAAGTTCTCTTCTTTCCCTCCTTGCAGGGGAAGAGAGCGCAGAACAGGAGAGAAAGAGAGAGAACTGGAGGAGGCCCTGCAATATATACAAATTTGATGCCTGCAGAGGAGGAGGCTCTCGAATAAGTGGGGTGACAGAGCTGCTGGTGGAGGAGAGAAGGGGACCTCCCAGGAACCTGGTGACACAATTAAATATCCCACATGGCATACAACAGTGACTCCTGGTGACTGATGTCAGCAGCCAGTGAAATGCCATCATGTGCATAATGGTAACGTTACACATTCTTATCATAAGAGGTCTAATTCATGTCTTTACTCTCTCACAGGTCCATCAAGCTCCGCCCCACCTACCGCACTGTCCAGCTGGAGGAGGAAGACGACTGCTCAGAGGAAGATCCATTCTCTGAGAGTGCACCGTCACCAGACCCATGCGCACCCAACACCAGCGCAGATACGCAGAGATGGTGGGTCCATCGAGACATAGAGTAGTGTAGTGTCTCAACATCACAAGTGAGCAAGAGCAGATGGTGGAGACAAGCACAGCAGTGAAGAGTCCTTGCCGAAGGGCGCAGGACACTCCCAGCTCTGCTCAGCTGGATACAGATGCTGAACCACGGGGACCGTTGGAAAAAAAGGTTGATCTTGGAGGAGCAGCAACAATTGCCTGAGGCTCTGGCAGCTTTTCCAGCTGCACTGTGTGTGATTGTGCAGAAAATGGAGGAGTCCATCTCCAACATGAGCACCATCATCTCGCTGGCAATAGCGACGATGTGCTGTTCCATGGAAAGGGATTGCCACCTGCACGGAGCCACTAATGCATCAGTCAAGCGAGAACATGCTTGCTGTGAACTACAGATTGCAGACTCTCATTGATCTCATCTCTAGGAGGGATACCAACATAGACTCGGGCGTTCATCACCCCCTTGATGTGCAGCCAGGTGCTCTCCAGTTCTTTGCTAGCAGGGAAGTGCAGGTGGCCCATGAGAGGGATGATGGTGAGAGGGTACATGGAAGTGGGGGCTCTTCTCAAATTGCTCCCACTTCTCCCCCATTACCTCCCCCTCAGTCAGAGCCCCACATGCTGCCTTGGATCCCGATGGCCGAGTCTTCATCTGCACGGTTGCAGGAGGAGCGGTCTTTGGCGGGGTCCTCACAGGCAACTCACTAAGCCACTTCCAAAGGTGCATACACATCTGTCCAAGACTGGAAAGTGTTGAAAATAAAGATTTTTATGTTTGACACCACCTTAACAGAAACTTTACATAAACATTGGATAAAACACACAAGTGGCTAGTTGGTATGTGTTGTTAGTTGGTATGATTGCACTAGGATGAGGGTGAGTGTGATGGGTGTCTAGTGAAATGGGGATGTGATAATGTAGATAGAAAGGGATGGGTGGGCATGCAAGATGTGTTGGGTGGGTAAGGATGTACAGGAGTAGGGTAGGGAAGGCAGAGTGATGGGGATGTGATGAGAGGCACAGCAGGATGCAAGTGACTGTGGCTTTGTACTAACATTTCCTGATCTACTGAGATAATTGGAACATTTGCAGCACTGCACCCAGGTCCTCCTGACCACATCCCTGCTTGTGCCCTCCTCTGCAATCTGCAACCAGGCTGTCTTGGTCTCCTGGGGAGGTCTCTTCCTTCCATTGGAAGGGAAGAGGACCTCCCTGCGTGCTCTGACTCCCTCCATAAGCATATGAAGGGAGTCATGGGAGAACCTGGGTGCAGCCCTCTGCCTCTGTGCAATCATTGCCAGTGTTTGCAGCACTCCAATGCTGTAGAACACTGACAGCACTATGGTAGATGAAACTTCAAATGTAATGTGGCCATGGTCCCTTTAAAGATCCCGGCTGAAAACGTGTCATGAATGACATCACCAGACCTGCTCCATCTCATTGGGCTGGGTAACGTGCTGGGCGGGCTTAATAGGCCCCATTAAGGTAAGTTCATTTTCAACAGCAGGATGGAGCCAGCAGCGGGGTCGGGACCCGACATGGCCACTGCCCACACCGAACCCACCAAGGTAAAGAAAATTCTGGCCACAGTTTCCACATGTGAGGAGGAGCAAAACTGAAGGCCATCAACATAAGATAGTCACCAAGAAATCAAATAGGGAATTCAGAAGAAACTTTACCCAGAGAATGTTGATAATTTGGAACTCGCTACCACAGGGAGAAGGGAATAGAGGGTTATTCTGACAGAGTTAGATGATGAGGGATGGGAGGAGGCTGGAGTGGAATGGTTGGGTGGAATGGCCTGTTTCTGTGCTTGATGTAATTCTATGAATTCCATGAGGAGGTCATGAAATTATGAGAGAGCATAATTCTTGCCTATTTAGAAATGGGGAAAATTGCTCTGCACACGACAAATATTACAATATTTAAGGACTCGTGTATTTTGGAAAAATAGGGATCTCTTAGTTGAAAATGATTGTTTTCATTTTTCATTTTTTCAGGACCATCTATCTGAACCTCAATCCCCTACGAATGGTGACTACGTAAACACTGGAATGGTCCTTGTCAATCCTTTTTGTCAAGAAACGCTCTTCTCAACAAACACAGAGGGGGATATTTTAACCTAAATAAACAGGTGGGTTAGGAGCATGGGGGTAGTTAAAGTGTTAAAAATGTGAATCCCAACCTGAACCTGCCTCCAACCCGCCGACTTCTGGTATTAACGGAGGCGGGATGAGAGGCAGGATGGGGCGAGCAGCCAACCTGCTGCCAGGAGGCAGGAAGTCAATTTAAATATTATATTGAGACTGGAAGCCTCTTCTTTAAGCTCCATTTTGTGTTTAACTGTAGCTGGTCGCATTTTACGCATCCCGTAAAACCCAGCTGTTACAGCAAGGTGAGGACTACTGCATCCAGGAGGTAAGTGCCTTTATAACTACCTCCTGGATCCAGGATCCCTGCTTAGCCCACCCACACGATCAGAGACAACCACCCCCAAGCCTCCGATCACTCCACAAGGCCTCCTCCCCCTGCCAGGCCTCCGACTCTATGAGGACTCCCCCCCCACCCCCGGCCTTCGATCTATCCACAGGCCTTGCCCCCACCCCCCCCGCCAGGCCTCCAATCACGCAACGAGGCCTCCGCCCCCCCCAGACTTCCGATCACTCCACAAGGCCACCCCCCGCCAGGCCTCTGATCACTCGATGAGGCCTCCGCCCGCCCAGGCCTCCAATCATTCCACAAGGCCTCCGATGCCTCCATGAGGCCTTCCCCCCAAGGCCTCTGATCCCCCCCCCCACACCTTCCTTTGGCCCTCCCCTTCCTGCTCCTCCAGCCCCCGATCCTCTTCAGACCCCCCTGATCTTCTCTTGACTCCCCACCACAATCCTCTGCCAGGCCCCCAATGTTCTACCTAACGACCCCCCCAAATCCTCTTCCCAGACTGGCCCCGATCTTCTTCCTGGCCTGGCCCCCACACGAACCCTCCCTCCTTCCTCTGTGCGGCCTACCCGCCTGGAGCCAGCCTGCCTCTCAATCTGGTTGGCTGTGGGTAGGAAACAGAGGCTTACCATGCAAATCAGGCTCTGCCGTTAAAGTCAGCAGGGCCTGCAGTAAACCCGTTCTCCCGGACTTCCTGACCACCTCGGAGCCCCCGCCCCCGAACCCGCCTTCCACATTAAAATCCAGCCCAGAGTTTGAGTTGTAGTCATGTGAAAAAGATGTATTACCGTGGTAGCTGTACAAAGTATTTATACCTCGAGTAAATCTTAAACAGCAAGCTGGCTCAACCAATGGACCTCTTTTCCAAAACGTCACAGATCTTTTTTATGTGCGAGGAAGACTTTACAAGACTGTGCTTTATAAAATAAAATAATTTCTAAACAGACAATTATTTAACTACTCGTCTATTTGTCTATTTTTTGTGATTTATCTTGTTTTCGTAGATGTGATTTTTCAATGATGTAATATTTTGTATTTATTTGTTAAAACACTGTTATTTTAAGCAGCCTGTAATTAAAACTGTAGTTGGTGCATTAGACCAGAACAATAAATATGTTTAAGCACAGTTCTACCAAGCTAAAATTAAAATTACTGAGCAATACAAACATTTTCTTTGATTTAATCATATCACCATGTACATACACTTTAAATTCCACTTTACAGCAGTCCAGTGGGTGTAAAGCACAAAGTATGAAGCAGAATCTAGTCTTAAAGGACAGTCTCCTCCCTATAGAACAAGTCAAATAAAATTGCTACATTGTGTATAAGATGTCTCAGGGAATCTATTTATTCAGCAAGTAAAAAAGAAAGCTTGAAGGGAACCTACTTCCTTTGTGTTATCACTGGCCAAGACTTTGCTGTAGCAAGGCATCTATTGCTAATTAGACTTGCCCCTGCACAAGTCACTGAAACTGCGAGCTGATAATGTTGCAGTGAGGGAAACAGAGCATCTGGGACCTGAGTGAATGGTGTATCTCCTTAACCAATCAGATTGAAGGATTGTAAAATTACCAGTGCTAGGACTGAGAAGGAAGTGTCATTTAGAGTGGGTGAATTCATTGCCAAATCAGGTACAGAAAGAGAAATAGAGAGAAGAAAGATTGGATTAAGAGAGAGAAAAAAAGAGACAAAGGAAAAGTAAAAACGTTTTTAAAAAATTTAATTTGAGGGGGGAAAAATTCAGTTGTTTGCGCCTCCCGTTAGCACCTTAAGAAGGTGCTAATGGGGCGCAAAGCAACTAGCGCCCGGGCGCGGCGATGTTTGCTCCGCTCACGAAATTAACTAGACATTTTGCGGCGGCGCTAAACACTACCACCACGATCTCCTGCGCCAGCAGATCGTGACGTCAGTCGAGTGCGCAATGCCCCGGTAGTGCCCCGGACCGGATATTGAGTGGCGCCCCCTGCCTTACTGCCTGCTGCTAGCAACGACAGGTTGAGGGGAGCGTTTTGTAGTCAGAAAGGGACTGGGGGAGCGCTATTTAAAGGCAGCCGCTTCCTGCCTTTTTTTGTTGGTGACATTTTTGCACCACGCATTCTGAGAGAGAGAGAGAGACTTCTGGAGAGATTCAACGCTGTGTGAAGGAGTTTTGGGTACTGAGCAGCACTTTGCAGGTTCATTTTGATTTGCCCTTCCTTGCTTCGCCCGCGCTCTGAGGTAGCGCCTCGCTCCTCGGACTTTGCGCCTTAAGAGAGGTGTGTAGCGTCTGATTTAGCGCTCCAATCACCTCTAGGGGCGATAAAAGCCAAGTTTGCCATCGGAGGCGATAATTAGCGCCAGGCGCTAAACTTTATGCACGGCCGATAATGGCGCCCCAAACGGGGCGATAATGAATTTTTCCCCTGACTTCTTTCAAATCTCCAATATCAATTAATATCTGAAAGAACTAGACTCCACACTTGTAAAATTAATTTTCAGAGCCAGAGAGGTTGGTTGGCAATTATCACGTTAAAAGGTTACTTGTGCTTGAAATGACAACTTAACTTTCTGTAGTACGTGCCTACCGTGCAAATACAGAAACTTCACGCCATTCAATGCATTTCAGTGGTGAGGCAGACAGCAAGACGCCATTTTTGCAGCAGCGTAACTCAGACAGGAACTTTTTGATATTTGCATTTAACTGCACATCTGCCCCTCGCCTGAAGTTGCTGTACCATTTACACATAAATAATAGTGAGCACCATTAGCCTTACCTTTATTTTGACAGTAAATTCTGGCCCTATATATTTCTCAATTTGTCTCCAAAAGTGCATTTGGTTATTGTCTCTGAAAGGTGTGCTCAGGGAAATATGAAAGTGCTGCTATTTATAGCAAATACATTTATTCAGGTATCCAGAGCTAGCAAGTGGCATTCGTTATACAAAAGAAGAATAACAAAATTGCCTCTCTTCTTTCTTATTCGCTGATTCTTTGTGTTGCTCTGTTTTTATGTTTGTCTTGCACTCTATTGCTCTCACTCTCTGAATCGCTGTCACAGTTCTCATTTGTGATGGAACTTCTGTTTTCTCTCCAACACTTTTCCACACACTTTCACTGCTTGTGTAAGTCTTCTTCCAGGTGTGTGCTTCTCTTCTGTCTCTTCCCATCTGCCTGCATAGCTTTCACATGTTCCTTTACCCATCTATTCATTTTCTATCTTATAACTTTTTTCACAGTCAGTGTACATACGATGGCAGCTGACATGTTCCAGGTTAGAGGTGGGTACTGGGATCAGGGAGGGAGAGGCTTCTGAGTGCTGCTAGAGCAAATATGGATGGGAGACAAAGAGAGAAATCTGGGGAAGCAGGTGGATGGCTTAGGGCCTGTAAAAATCTGGGGGGGGTTGGTGGTGGCGGGGGATGTGGTGGTGTGGATAGCCTGAGATTGCCATGCAGGAGGTAGTGGATGGTAGGAGTTAAGCAATGAGTTGATGCATATTCTAGCAGCTCCTCAACCACTTGGTTCTCATATCCAACTTCAGCCATCTTCATGTTGATTATCATTGCGTCAAATACCTGGGCTTCATCAAAGGTGAAATAGAAATTCAGTAGATTAGTGTGATAAATCCATGTAGTGAGACAAGGAACTCGAAGAGGCGAGGTATGAGGATTAATACGAGTGCTTTATTGAACGACTGCAAGACAACCAGGCAGGCCTGCTTCCAGGCATTGCACCCTTGCTGACCTGGACAGGAAGCAAACCTCTGACCTTAACAGGAAGTAAACCTCTGACCTTAGCAGCAGCATGGATAACCTTAATCATAACATCCCAGAGTACTATATCCCTCCCCCCTTAAGATTTCTTAACAAACAACCATTCCTGAGAGTCACATAAGGAGTCTCCATTCATCATGTTCCATACTTGATGAATCTAACAGTTCAGTATCAATCTCTCTGGTGGCTTGCGAGCCCTTTGTGAATGTCTAACAGTAAAGTCCCTGCTTGTTTGTGGTGAAGCCACCAGCTGCTCCTGAGCAGTGCTCAGTGTATCTGACTCTGCAACGATGGTTTCCTCTTGACGAATAGGTTCCTGTGGAATTGTCTCTGTCCCTGGTGGTGGCACCACAGATGCACTTGGATAACTGGGGGCAACCCTGTCTTCAGTCATTGCATCTGGAACCTTCAATTCAATTTCCCCTTGTCTGGGAAGTATCTGATCTACATGTCTGTGTACTACCCTACCATCTCCCAACATGACCTTGTATGATACTGGACCTGTCATTGAGTCGATGAAGCCAGGAATCCACTTTGGTCCAAAACTGAAATTCCTGGTAAGGACCGCATCTCCTTCTCCAAAACTTCAGCTCTTTGTTCTTTTGTCATGGTTCTCTTTTTGTTTGTTTTGTCTGTTTTCCATTTTCCTTTTTAGGTCTGGGTGGACAAGGTCAAGAGTGGAGCGTAGTCTATGACCTAATAACATCTCAGCAGGAGAGAGTCCTGTGGTGGATTGAGGTGTTATTCTGTAGCTGAACAGAACCCGTGACACTTTGGCTGCTAAACTCCCTTCTGCACTTTTTTTCATCGTCTCCTTAAATGTTTGTACGGCTCTCTCCGCAAGTCCATTCGAGGACGGATGATATGGAGCCGAGGTCACCTGCACTATGCCATTTTTTCTCAAGAACTCTTTTGTCCCTGTACTCACAAAACAAGTGGCATTGTCACTCACCACGATCTCCGGTAGCCCTTGATTACTGAAGCTCCGACGCAGACAGTCTATAGTAGTAGTGGCGGAAGCAGAATTTACAGGATAAACATCCATCCATTTGGAATGTGCATCAATGATTATGAGGAACATCTTCTCCATGAATGGACCCGCATAATCTAAGTGCAATCTTCTCCATGTTTTATCCGGCCACTCCCAGGGGTGGAGAGGAGCCACTGCTGGTGCCTTCCGGTGTTCCTGAGAAGTGCGGCATATCTTTGTAGTGTCCGTGTGTAGATAAAGACACTGAAGACAGGAGTTGGTTCAGAGGTATTTACTAAGCAAGTCTGGGGGGGAGGTTTCTAAAGGATATACACAATACACAGGCTTATATAGCCCAAGTGGCAATTACCGGCATTACGCACACCTGGGGCTCTTAAAGGCACATACACCATAATTGCTCTTAAAGGCACATACACCACAATTCCTCCCCTTCTAGCTAACTAGTACATCATATTTTAAGTAATTATTAATTACATGTTATATGCAAAATAATATACATTGCTGTATTAATTAATTATAAGTTAGTCTCTCAGGAGGCTTCCTGACTCGGTCCGGATAACGCCTCAGGGGTGTAGTAGTTTCTGGTGGTGTAGTAGGTTCTTCTGGCAAGGCTGATTCGGCTTGAAGGCCAGTGTCGGGTTCATCGGGCTCCAGTATCACTGGATCGGAGGTAGATATGGGTATCTCTACTTCATCGTTAGATGTATAGAGTGGTGGTGTAGGTTGTCCCTTTTCGGATGACTTGATGATTTGGTCAGCATGGCGCCTTATTATGCTGTCTCCGATGTCCACGGTATACATCAGTGGTCCTAATCGTGTGCAGATAGTTCCAGGCTGCCATTTCTCGGTACGGTAGTCCTGGGCCAAAACCGGTTGGCCTATCTGGAAGGCCCTAGTTGGCCTTTCATTCATGCCCTGAAACTGCCGGTTCTCCACGTCCCTTCGGATGTTGGGCTTGACCAAATCCAGCCGGCATCTTAGGTTTCTATTGAAGAACATCATGGCGGGAGTTTGGTTAGTAACCATATGCGTTGCATTCCTATATGCAAATAAGAAGTTATCCACCTTGTGCTGAAGTTTTATGACTTCATTACCCATGGCCTTGATGGCCTTCTTGAAGGTCTGGACAAACCTTTCAGCCAATCCATTGGTGGCGGGATGGTATGGGGCGGACGTGTAGTGCTTTACCCCATTGTTCTTTAAGAATTTTTGAATTCTTCGGACACAAATTGCGGTCCATTATCAGAACATATCTGCTCCGGCAGCCCATTCCTGGCAAATATGGTCCTTAATACTGTGATGGTTTTTTCCGTGGTGGTGGAGGACATCTTTATTACCTCCGGCCACTTGGAGTGTGCATCAACTGCGATTAAGAACATTGAGTCCATAAATGGACCAGCAAAGTCGATGTGCACCCTTTGCCAGGGAGATGAGGGCCACTCCCATGGATGTAGAGGGGCCTGTGGTGGAGCATTTTGGACCTTCTGGCATCCTAGGCAGCTCTTGGTCACGTCTTCGATGTCTCCATCGATACCTGGCCACCATACAAACGCCCTAGCTAGGTTCTTCATTTTCACTCCACCCAGATGCCCCTCGTGAAGCTCCTTTAGTACTTTATCCTGGAGTTTGGGTGGAATCACCACTCTGGATCCACACATCAAGGTTCCTCGGCACACTGACAGCTGTTCTCTTCTTTGCGAGAATGCTGGCCACAGTGGTTCGCCATGTGCTGGCCATCCCTTCACTGTTAAATCGTAGACCCGTGAGAGAGTAGGGTCATTTCTTGTCTCCCTTTCAATGGCAGAATTTGTCACCGGTAGACATTCCACTATGGTAGAGTGGAATATCTCTACTGGGTCTACTGTAGGTGCCTCTTCTATCGTTGGCAACGGTAGGCGTGATAAACCGTCAGCATTCCCATGCTGTTTTGACCCTTTGTATTCAATGTTGTATTGGTGTGCCCCTAGAAAAAGGGACCACCTCTGTAGTCTTTGTGCCATCATAACGGGGACACCTTTTTAGGGTTGAATATGGAGATGAGGGGTTGATGGTCAGTCAGCAAGGTAAATTTTTGTCCGTGTAGGTAATGGTTGAATTTCTTCACTCCCCATACCAGGCTGAGTGCTTCCCTGTCTATCTGGGCATAGTTACGCTCAGCTGAGTTCAATGAGCGTGACGCAAAAGCTATCGGCCGTTCCGAGCCATCAGGGAATTTATGGGACAATACCGCTCCTATGCCGTAAGGGGATGCATCGCACGTCAGTCTGATTGGTAGTGATGGGTTGTAATGAGCCAAAATTTTCTCGGATGTGATTAAGTCTTTACATTTATGGAAGGCACGTTTACAGTCTTCATTCCATTTCCAAATCACTCCTGTCTGTAGAAGATCATTAAGAGGGTGTAGAATAGTTGATAAGTTCGGTAAAAATTTATGATAGTAATTTATTAATCCCAGGAATGACCTTAATTGTGAAACATTTTCAGGTGCTGGGGCTTTTATAACTGCTTCAATTTTTTCAGGTGACTTATGCAATCCTTCCTTATTAATTATGTGGCCACAATATGATATCTGATTTTGGAAAAATTCGCACTTGGGGCGATTTGCTCATAGGCCTTGTTCTTTCAGCCTAGTGAGCACCTGCTCCAAATTGGCAAGGTGCTCGTTGTCGTTTTCTCCTGTTATAAGGATGTCGTCTAGGTAGCATTGAGTCCCCGGAATCCCTTGCAGGACTTGCTCCATAGCTCTTTGCCAGATAGCTGGAGCTGATGCTATTCCAAAAACCAGTCGATTATACTGGTACAGGCCTTTGTGTGTGTTTATTG
This sequence comes from Somniosus microcephalus, assembly GCF_052327205.1. NCBI lineage: Eukaryota > Metazoa > Chordata > Chondrichthyes > Squaliformes > Somniosidae > Somniosus > Somniosus microcephalus. The sequence goes on along the minus strand of NC_140991.1, from coordinate 244,035,119 downwards.
TGAGATACTTTTTAGAGGTCTCCTCAACCTCCATCTGTAGATATGCCTGTGCCAAGTCAATTTTTGTGAAACGTTTCCCTCCGGATAGTGAGGCGAAAATATCTTCTATTCTCGGAAGAGGATACTGTACCGTGTGAAGGACCGGGTTTACAGTCACCTTAAAGTCCCCACAGATGCGAATTTTTTTCTGTTCCTCAGAGTTATTTTTCAATGTTTTTTTCATGACTGGAACGATGGGTGTTGCCCATTCGCTCCAATCTATTTTGGATAATACGCCTGCCTTTTCCAAATTCTTCAGCTCTGCCACGACTGCCGGACGTATTGCGTATGGCACCGGTCTTGCCTTAAAAATTTTTGGTATTGCTGTATCTTCCACTTTTATTGAGGCGGTGATGCCTTTCAAGGTTCCTAGTTTCTCTTGAAACACTTCTTTGGCGTTGGCCAAGATGTCTTTTAATCGTTCAGGTATGATGTCATCATTGTTTTTTTCCTTACTGGTCACCGTCAGTGCCTGAATGGAGTGCCAGTCTAAACGTATCTTTCTGATCCATTCACGTCCCAACAACGGTGGACCACCATCTTGTAGAATGTATAAATACAACTTTTGTATTTCTTTGCCGTTGTATACCACAGGCACCCTTATTTTTCCTTTGGGGTAGACTTTCTGCCCTGTATATGTTTTTAAGATAATGGATGTGTCTTTTCGAGGTATATGCGATAATAGCCTCTCGTAATCTCATCGATTTACTACGGTTAGAGCTGATCCTGTATCTAGCTCCATTTTAACTGGGGACCCTGCTATTGTGAGGGTAACCCAAATGGTTTGGTAATCCTCTTTGGCAAGTACATTATGTAATTTGAGACAGCTTAGTCTCTTGTTTCTGGAGTCGCTATCGCTATTCTGGTCTTCGGAGCTATTGTCCGTCATCATTTGTACCTTCCTGTACTTTTCTTTATTGATTTTTTGTTTTCTGTCAGTGGATTTATTTTGTCCAGATTGGCATACCCGTGCAATGTGTCCAATCTTACCACATTGCCTGCATGCTTTGCCCTTGAACCAGCAGTCCCTCTGGTTATGGGTGGATCTGCCGCAGCGATAACATCTTCCGAACTCCTGTGTCATTTTATGGGTGCCGAAGTCCTGTGTCTCTTGTTGTATCTCTGCAGCTCCTTTTGCTGCTGCTTCGTATGATACAGCCATACTGAAAGCTTTGTCCAATGATAAATCTTTTTCAGAAAGCAGTCTTTTTTGTGTTCCTTCACTTAAGAGACCGCAAACAAATTTGTCTCGAAGATAATCCGATAGTCCTGCTCCGAATTGGCAGTACTTTGATAGCTTTCTTAATTCGGTTAGGTAATCAGCGTTACTTTCATTCTTGTGTTGATTTCTCTTGAAGAACTTGAATCGTTCCGCTATCAGCAGAGGTGTTGGGTTTAAATGCTCCTGCAGGGTATCAACAATTTCTTTAAAAGTCTTGTCCTTTGGTTTGGCTGGAGTGATTAAATTTCATAACAGCCCGTGGGCTAGATTTTCAGTCGCTTGCGCCAGCAGTTAGCGCCTTAAGAGAAGTGATTTCCGGGCGCTATGCGTGTAGCGCCCGGGCGCAGCGCAGTTTGCGCCCCGCCCCAAATTAAGTTGCCCGTTAGTGCCGGCGCAAAGTTTAGCGCCCGCCCGGATGCGCACGCAGAAAATGACGTCACATCCTCATGCAACGCCCTTTGGCCGCCCCGATTGCAAACTTCAGTCGGACCGCCCCATTGTGCGGCGGGCGGCCGGAGCGTTTGGAAAAAGGAACGCAACACAACCAGCGCGGGCCCCGGGGGGCGCTAATTAAAGGGAACGTCCTCTCCAGTATAAAGGCCATCCTTTTTTCAGAAAACAGTCTTGTGCAACGCATTTCTGGAGACACAACAAGGAGGATAGCTAACTGGTTTCAAGCAGCAAGAGCCAGGTATTTTTGGACTCAGGCCATAGCGCTGCAAGTGGCCATTTGGAAATTAGACTGTTTGCCAGGATTTGATGGGGGCTGCATGGGGTGCCAACGCGCAGCTGCAGCGCCATGTCCGTAGGGCTCGCAGACGCATTGTGAGAGGGGCAGCCCTGGCTAGAGGCAGAGGGGGCTACAGGCGTCGGCCACGTAGGCCTTACCCAGTCAGGCTATACCGCCAGCAGCGCTCCTACCTAAACATGAGTGCCGCGCGATGTGTTAGAAGGCTCCGATTCCGAAAGGAGGTGATTGCAGAGATCTGCCACCTGCTTCGCCGAGATCTGCGGCCAAAGCTCAGGTGCAGGACGTCTCTGTCGGTGGAAGTGAAGGTGACGGTGGCATTGAACTTCTATGCCACCGGCTCCTTCCAATACGCTGCTGGGGACATAGCAAACATCTCCCAGTATGGCGCACATCGCTGCATCCGCCACGTGACCGAAGCACTGTTCAGAAGGAGAAGCCAATTCATCTCCTTCCCTATGGCCCTCGAGAGCCAGCATCAGCGCGCATTGGGATTTGCCAGACTCGGGGAATTCCCCTTGGTGCAGGGCGCCATTGACTGTACGCATGTGGCTTTGCGGGCCCCTCTGGAGCATGGCGAGCAGTATCGCAACAGGAAGGGCTACCATTCTCTGAATGTGCAGCTGGTATGTGACCACAAGCAGCGCATCATGGCACTCAATGCCAGCTTCCCAGGCAGCAGCCACGATGCCTTTATCCTGCGGCAGAGTACTGTGCATGACATGTTCCAGGCACAGCCTCCCCCAAGAGGATGGCTCATCGGGGACAAAGGCTATCCTTTGTGCACCTGGCTCATGACCCCGCTCCGCGCGCCCAGGACCGCTGCTGAAGAGGCCTACAACGAGAGCCATCAAACCACCCGCAACATCATCGAGCTAACTATTGGGGTCCTCAAGCAGCGGTTCCGCTGCCTTGATCGCTCCGGAGGAGCTCTCCAGTATTCGCCGGACCGGGTCTCCCAATTTGTGGTGGTTTGCTGCATGCTACACAACCTGGCTATCCGCAGGACTCAGGCACTGCCACCTGACGTTGGACCAGCACCTCAGGAGGAGGAGCAGGAGGAGCATGAGGAGGAGGAGGAGGAGGAGGAGCAGGAGTACGTTCCCAGGAGGGAGCGACCAGGGCCAAGGGCCGCACGACGCCACCTTATTACACGGTACTTCTAAGCCCCCTGTCAGGGAATGGCCAGGGGCCATGAGGGAAGATGAATGCAGCCGCTCCGCAAGCCCTCAGCCGGCGAAGCCAACAAACACTAAGAAGAACAACCATGGAGACTGCATGAATAAAGATAATTTTTTATTGCACAAAAATGAAAAGCCCTTCCCACATGAATCCCCAAAAACAATAAACGGGCCCCACAAAAAGCCCAACAAACGACTCACTCCCACAAACTGGGGAGGAGTCACTCCACCTTTCTTCAAACCGGGCCTCAACGTCGGCCTAACGCAAAAAATAAGCCCTCCAAAAGCACAACCATGGGCAAAATAAAGATGGCCACCGCCATATTAAAGGAAAGCTGCCCACACCCTCTACTGAGTGGCCCGCGAGGGCGAGACCGTGGCCAGCCTTTTGCCTCCCCTGCCCGGCCTGCTGCTCCTTCGCAAGCTCTGCCCAGTGGCTGCTGCGAGGCTGGGGGAAGGCGCCTGAGGCTCAGATGGCCTTCCGCCAGATGCCGCTGGGGGGCGGCCTACACGGCGTTTGGGCCTCGAGGGGCCGTCTGCTGAGTGGCGCACCTGAGCCTGGCCACCATCAGCTGCAGCCGCTTGCCCTTGACGCCCCAGTGGGGGAATGGCAGCGACGGATGGCGCAATGTGGGCCAGCTGGCGTCTGGGATGCGCTGGCTGGTGCTGTGGCGCGGTGGCACTCGGCCGGGCCCGCACTGCAGGATCCGCAGCAATCAGCCGACGGGCGGCTTGCTGGGATGGTCCAGCGCGGCGGCTGCCCTGGCAATGCCTGCCTGAGACAGCGCGTGTGGCAGCAGTGAGTGCCCCTGTGGTCCTGGTGTGCGCGCGCATCACATCCGCCAGGGTCTTGACGGCATCAGTCAGCATGCGGCCACTTGCGGCAGTTGCTGCCCCGAACTCGCGCACACTGGTCGCCAGCGACTCGATGGCCTCAGGCATGCGCCCCACCACGCTCATGAGCTCCGTGTGGCGCCGGTCCGAGTCGTCGGCCATCTTATCCAGCTTCCGCACCTCCTCCGAAGTGAAGGTGTCCGGACTGGAGTCGCGACTCTCCCGCTGGGGAGGAGGGGGCCGAACTAGGGGACCCTTGCCGCGTTGGTGACGGCGTGTGTGCCGAGCAGCAGCACTCCCCTCTGATCCTTCCCCCCTTTGGGGGGAAGGCCGCGGGCCACGCGCACGGCTGCTGGGTGGCTGGACGCCACTGGTCCCAGAAGCTGCATTGCCCTGTGACAGTTCCTCCAGGCACTCGTCCAGTGAGGAGGTGTCAAGCATTTCCTCCTCTCCTGCGGGACGTGACTGTTCCCCCGAAGGTCCGGCTTGCTCCTCCTCCTCCTCCTGGTCGGAGGTGCTGTCACTGGCAGCTTCAGGGTCCTGGTCATCACCAGCTGAAAGCAGGAATGCACAAGAGTAGCTTCAGAGTGAGGAGACGGCGTCAGCGAGGGAGTTAGGACTGGTGGGATTCAGCGCATTGGTGGGACAGTGGCAAAGGAGGTAGCTCGGATGGGCCAGTGCGACGCGAGAGGGCCAAAAGGCGAGGTCCTTACCATTGCCGGGCAGTGGAGGGTCGGATACACCGCACGCTGTGGGGACAATCACACGGGCTCCCATGAGCACACACACGCGCTCCTCCAGCCGAGTGAGCTTCTGCAGCTTGGCGCGGCCACCCCTGGCACGGGCCTGGCGATTAAACGCTACTTTAGCCTGCAAGAGAAAGGACGGGCTGTAAGTGCGCAGTGAAGCCCTGATGTAGTGTGCACTGCCTCCCATGGTGGAATAGCTTGGACAGAGTGAAGCCCTGATGTAGAGTGCACTGCCTCCCATGGTGGAATAGCTTGGACAGAGTGAAGCCCTGATGTAGAGTGCACTGCCTCCCATGGTGGAATAGCTTGGACAGAGTGAAGCCCTGATGTAGAGTGCACTGCCTCCCATGGTGGAATAGCTTGGACAGAGTGAAGCCCTGATGTAGAGTGCACTGCCTCCCATGGTGGAATAGCTTGGACAGAGTGAAGCCCTGATGTAGAGTGCACTGCCTCCCATGGTGGAATAGCTTGGACAGAGTGAAGCCCTGATGTAGAGTGCACTGCCTCCCATGGTGGAATAGCTTGGACAGAGTGAAGCCCTGATGTAGAGTGCACTGCCTCCCATGGTGGAATAGCTTGGACAGAGTGAAGCCCTGATGTAGTGTGCACTGCCTCCCATGGTGGAATAGCTTGGACAGAGTGAAGCCCTGATGTAGTGTGCACTGCCTCCCATGGTGGAATAGCTTGGCCAAAGTGTAGAATGGCCATTTGATGCTCATGACTGTCCCAATGCTGCTGGCTGAGGGCTGGCCAATAGGACTTTCAGCTCCCTTTGCCCATCATGTCAGGTGTACATGCAAGAATGAGGAGGAGACTGGAAAGGCTACTCACCTTCACAATCCTGGTCAGATCGTTGTATTTTTTACGACATTGTTTGTGGGTCCTGGGGGCCTCGCCGGTGAACGTCACCCTCTGGGCGATCTGCTTCCAGGCTTTGGTGTAGTCATGGTGGGTTGGATTCCTCCCACTCTCTGGAAACAAGATCTTGCGCCTCACCTCCAGAGCTGTGACCATTATGTCCAGATCACCCTCTGAGAAGCGCAGGGCACGCTGACGGGCCTTCTCTGGCGTTGCCATGACTCCCTGGGGCTGAGCAGCAGTGTTGAGGCCTCTTTGCAAGGCTGCAGTGTGCAGGGCGTGGCAGCAGACCAATTCGTCCCTTCCCCCTTTAACAGCTGGTCGGCACCACGGGGTCTGCTGTCAGTGCAAAAATGACCGCACCCGCGCTGCGCCCCGCCTGGGCGCTATCCCTCTGGACCGCCGGCTTAGCGCCTAAAGGTAGGAGTGGAACGCCTCTTTTAGCGCTCCACCACTCTCTTAGGGCGAAGCCACTGAATTTCCGGCAACGGGGCGCTACTTTGGGGCGGGCGCTAACTTCGGGCGGGCGCTAAGGTTAGCGCCCCAAAACTGTCTATACTGAAAATCTAGCCCCGTATGTCTTCGCGCCCATTAAGTTCAGAAGTACTGAAGCTTTTTTTTCATCTGTTATTCCATTTGCAGTGCAATAAACCTCTACTCTTTCCACGTATGTGGTCCAATCCTCTATTTCGCCATCAAAAGCCTCAATATTACCAGATTTAGGCATTTCAGAAAAGATATGGCGCTTCCCGCGCTTTTTTTTTAAACTTTTTTTTTTCTCTCTCTGTAGCAACGATATGGCGCTTCCTGCGCTTTCCCGCCGCTGCTACCGATAACAACGCTGTTTTACTGTGGTTTCCGTTTATTCACTATTGGAGACTCGTTCCCGACGGAGGTCTAAACGCTGACCTGCTTGCCGCGCCGGCCGTCTCTCGAGTGCACCCTCCCAGTCCGTTATTGCTTGCCTCCGATTTCACTGCCTGTCTCAGCTGTAGAGCCCGCCGCTGGAGCTCCAGCCTGATACCCAGGAAGGATTAGCGCAGTACCTGTCACCAGCTTGGCCAGCTGGTGAAACCACAGTTTCTCTTACTTCCTTAAGTCTTCTGGACGCTGGAGAAATCGATGTCCTTGAGGTGCTGCCGAATTGCAGGTAAGTCCGTTTCCACTTCGTCGCCACTGTAGTGTCCGTGTGTAGATAAAGACACTGAAGACAGGAGTTGGTTCATAGGTATTTACTAAGCAAGTCTGGGGGGGGTTTCTAAAGGATATACACAATACACAGGCTTATATAGCCCAAGTGGCAATTACCGGCATTACGCACACCTGGGGCTCTTAAAGGCACATACACCATAATTGCTCTTAAAGGCACATACACCACAATCTTGACTAGATTTTCTATCTCCTCATCTAACTTTGGCCACCACAAGTAACTCCTAGCCAAGGCTTTCATACGCGAGACCCCAGGATGACACTGATGTAGTTGCTCTAGGATAGACTGTCGTGCTGGCTGTGGAATAATCACTCGTGCTCCCCACAACACGCAACCATCCTGCACACTCAGCTCTGTTTTCCTGACACTGTAGGGTGTGAAGTCAGCCCCTTCCGGATGCTGTGGCCATCCCCTCACCACATATTTTCGAACTCTAGACAGTACTGGATCTTTACCTGTCCATTTTCTTACTTGCTCTGCCATCACAAGTGCCGTGTCAGTATCCTCCAACATCAACACTCTGTCCTCTGGAGCTGCACGGATAGGCATGCCTCGTAGTGGAAGACGGCTCAAGGCATCTGCGTTCCCATGGTACTGGCCTGCCTTGTAGACGATGACATACTCATATGCCCTCAACGTCACGGCCCACTTCTGGATCCGGGGTGACACCATCTGTGGAACTGCTTTCATTTCATTGAAAAGAGAGAGAAGAGGTTTATGATCAGTGCATATGGTGAACTTCCTGCCATATATGTACTTGTGGAACCTCTGTAACCCAAACATTACTGCTAACCCCTCTTTGTCTAACTGGGAATATTTTTTTTCCGCTGGTGTTAGAGTTTGTGACATAAACCCTATTGGTCTTTCAGTTCCATCTTCCATGCAATGTGAAAGAACTGCCCCCACCCCGTAAGGTGAAGCGTCACAAGAGAGAATGATGTCTTTCTCTGCATTGTAGTGAACCAGCACATCCGACGACAGCATCAGTTTCTTGGACTGTTCAAATGAAACCCCCTGCTCCTCTCCCCACTGCCACTGTGTCTCCTTGCGCAGTAGTTTGTGAAGAGGTGCTAACACAGTTGACAAGTTTGGTAAAAACCTGTTATAATAGTTCAGCAGTCCCAGGTAAGCTTTTAACTCAGCCACATTTGTAGGAGCAGGGGCATCCTGCAGTGCTTGTACCTTCTCCTTGAGTGGATGGAGCCCGGTGGTGTCCACTCTGTGTCCCAGGAACACTGCCTCATTCCCCAGGAAAGTACACTTACTCCTCTTGAGCCGGAACCCTGCCCTCTCCAATCTCTGTAGTACCTCTCTCAGAGTGCTCAGATGCTCCTGGTCGGTTCTTCCCATCACCAGAATGTCATCCAGATAGATGGAAACATGTGGAATCCCTTGCAGTACCCCTTCGATTGTCCTCTGGAAGATAGCTGGACTAGATGAGACACCAAATGGTAAGCGGTTATATGTAAACAAGCCCTTGTGTGTATTTATGGAGACATACTTCTTTGATTCGTCATCCAGTGTAATCTGCAAATAGGCATATCCAACTTTGTGAATTTCTTTCCTCCAGCCAGGTTTGCAAAGAGATCCTTTGTTTTGGGAATCAGATACTGCTCTAGTTTAGACACCCGATTGACTGTCAATTTATAGTCTCCACAGAGTCTTACCGAATTGTCCGGTTTTAAAACAGGTACTATGGGAGCTGCCCATTCCGAACATTTCACTGGCTCCAGTATGTTTTCTCTCAATAGACGGTCAAGCTCAGCCTCTACCTTTGGCTTCACGGCATAAGGCACAGGTCGTTGTTTAAAAAACCTTGGCGGTGCCTCCTTGTCTACATAAATCTTAGCTGGGGGGCCATTAAATGTGCCAAGTTCCTCCTTGAACACATTCTCATGTTCACTCAACACTTCTTGCAAAGTCAACTGTTTGCCCGCATCTATTTGATGTACTGCTCCCCAGTCTAATTTAAGTTCTTTTATCCAACCCCGACCTAACAGGTTTGGTCCGGTACCCGATACTATAACTACAGGTAGCTGTTCCACTGTGTCCCTGTGTTGCAGTTACCTTAGCTGTACCTAATGTCGCTACTCATTCACCTGTATATGTTTTAAGATGCAGGGAGCAAGGCTTTAACTCTGGAACTTTTGCACAGTTCCACAATTTTGAGTACTCTGCCTAGTTCATTATGGTCACGCCGCACCCTGTATCCACTTCAAAGTTCACCTTAGAGTCATTTATTGTCAGCTGCAATGTGATAGGAGCCACTTTTGGAATGTTCTCTATCATGCCATACATTATGAACATGTCCTCTTCTTCCTCAGCTTCCCCGCTGATGTGGTGTGCTCCATGTTTTTTCACTTCTCTCCCTTGGTTTTGCTGTTCTCCCCCTTTTGGTTTGGATTCCTCCACAGGTGATTTCGCCCTGCAAGCTCGTTTTATGTGTCCTTGTTTCCCACACTTGTAGCACTTTTCCTCCAGACACCAGCATTCACTCGCCAGATGATCGCCTTTGCATCTATAATATGCCTTCACATGCTCACGTTGTGGTTTCTGACGCATGTTCAACTTGTGCACAATAACCTGACCTGCAACTTGCGTAGCATTAGCCCTGTCTGAACCCTATATTTCTTTTACATCCCGGTTCGCTGTCTCTATGGCTTGAGCAAGTTCCAATGCTTTTTCATAAGTAAGCCCAGCCTCGGATAATAATCTGCGCTGCATTCGGTCGTCCATTATTCCGCAAACTAGCCTATCTCTCAGCATTTCCTTCAGGTTGTTCCCATAATTGCAATCTTGTGCCAATTTACGCAACACCGCTACATAGTCCATTACACTCTCTTCCTCTTTCCTGTTCCTTGAATTAAACTTGAACCGCTGTATAATCTCACTAGGCTTAGGGTTGAAATGTTCTTTTAGCATGGCCACTAATTCAACAAATGATTTGTCTCCAGGCTTTTCAGGACTGAGCAGATTCCTCATCAAACTGTAGGTTTGGCTTCCCACTGAACTAAGCAGAATGGCTTTCCTTTTTCCGGCATCATTTATTTCATTTGCTTCGAAAAAATAACCCAACACTTCACAGTATTCCTCCCAAGTTTGTGCTTGAATATCAAAAGCGGAGACCATTCCTACCGTGGCAGCCATGCTTTCTTCCAACTTGTAGCTAACTGCAGCTCGTGATTTTGTTGTTTAAACGTCCTGGCAGACTTCTCTTATTCAGGGTCCTGTTTCACCTCGTCGCCAAATGTGATAAATCCATGTAGTGAGACAAGGAACTTGAAGAGGCGAGGTATGAGGATTAATACGAGTGCTTTATTGAGTGACTGCGAGACAACCAGGCAGGCCTGCTTCCAGGCATTGCACCCTTGCTGACCTGGACAGGAAGCAAACCTCTGACCTTAACAGGAAGTAAACCTCTGACCTTAGCAGCAGCATGGCTACAGCACCACCTGGTGGATAACCTTAATCATAACATCCCAGATTACTATAATTAGTAAAGGACTGGGTCAGGAAAACTTGGCATTCAGTAGGCTCAGTCTGGGAAACTGGTGGGAACAGCGGGTTCTGGGGAGGGGATGGGGAAGAGATAGGACCAATTGTCAGGGACCTAGCTGGAGTATGAGGTGAGCAACTCAAGGGTTGGGGCCTGTAAGCACTGGAATGGTTTGGTATCTGAAGCATGGGGGGCTTTGGAGGTGTAGTAGGACCTGGGAGCAGTCTGAGGAGAGGTGACAGTGGGGTGGATGGCTGTGGCTGTGCATGAAATGTTGATGATGACCACATGCAACTGACAGTACATGTGAAGAAGGCTGAACGCATCAGTGGGTTGAGAGAGGAAACTGAGGGGCACTGAAGGCCTTGCAGAGGCCACCTCAAAAATACTGGACCCAAGGCTCAAATGAAAGATACGAGAATGGAGCAAAAAAGTAGGCACAAATCACCGCAGAAAAAAGTGAAATTCCTATGCAAGACTGAATAGCTTTACAATTTGGTTGAAAAAATGAAAACTTGACAAAAACGTCTAAAAATGACTTGGTTCAGGAAAAAATTGTAATCCACATCACAGAGAGCTTTAATTCAAGAGAAATAAACAGGTTTCCTGAAAAAAATCAACTTCCTGACTAAAAATGACTTGGTTTGAGATAATAATGATAACCCATGACAGAAATAAAATTAGCTCAGTGAAAGAAGCACCTTTGTTGAACCAAAGCAAACGGTGACAAGAATGACTAAAAATGACTTGGCTTCAGATGAAAATAGTAATCCATGAGTTTAACTCAGTGAAATAAGCAGCTATCTTGAAGAAAATTAAAGCTTCATAACTACGTTTTTTACACCTTCAGCCTAAATTTTTACACATTTTCACCCTGAATTTTTGCACATTGCTCACCCTGAATTTTTAGAGTGCGCAATGTGCAAAAATTCATGGTGAAAATATGTAAAAATTCAGGGTGAGCAATGTGTAAAAATTCAAACATTTTCAACCTGAATTTTTACACATTTTCACCCTGAATTTTTGGATATTTTTCACCCTGAATTTATACACATTTTCACCCTGAATATTTATACAATTTCACTCTGAATTTTTACACATTTCTCATTTTCATCTGCAGCCAAGTCATTTTTCGTCATTCATGTCACCGTTTCATTTGATTCAACAAGATTGCTTATTTCACTGAGCTAATTCTTTTTCTGTCATGGGTTATCATTGTTATCTCAACTCAAGTCACTTTGGCCGAGATTTTCCCTACTTCGATGGGTCCGTGGCGGGCAACGTCGGTGGCGGGTCCTGGCCTCGCTACTGTCTCCAGCCCGCTATGTTGAATGATTTTCCTCTGAATGGACTGGTTAAGCCCGCCCAGCATGTCTGATGACTCCAATTGATGAATCATCAGACGGTTTCCTTAGAGGAACTATGCGAAAAAATATTTTGACATTTCTGCTGTCAGTGTTCTACAGCATTGAGGTGCTGCAAACACTGACAAGCACTGCACAAAGGCACAGGGCTGCACTCGGGCTCTCCCATGACTCCCGCCATATGCTTAGGAAGTCACAGGGTGTCACAGCACGTAGGGAGATTCTCCTCACTTCCAATGGGCAGAAGAGACCTCCACAAGAGACCAACACAGCCTGGTTGCACATTGTACAGGAGGACACAAGCAGGGATGTCCTCAAGAGAACCAGGCTGCAGTGGTGCAAATGTTTCAATCAGCTCAGTAGATCACAAAATGTTACTGCAAAGCCACTCATCACATCACCATCACTCTGCCTTCCCTACCCTACTCCTGCACATCTGTACTCACACCAACTTATAGAGTCATAGAGTCATAGAGTCATAGAGTAATACAGCACAGATAGAGGCCCTTCGGCCCATCGTGTCCATGCCGGCCATCAAGCCCTGTCTAATCTAATCCCATATTCCAGCATTTGGCCCGTAGCCTTGTATGCTATGGCATTTCAAATGCTCATCCAAATGCTTCTTAAATGTTGTGAGGGTTTCTGCCTCCACAACCCTTTCAGGCAGTGAGTTCCAGACTCCAACCACCCTCTGGGTGAAAAAGTTCTTTCTCAAATCCCCTCTAAACCTCCCTCCCTTTACCTTGAATCTATGCCCCCTAGTTATTGACCCCTCTACTAAGGGGAAAAGCTCCTCAGCATCCATCCTATCTATGCCCCTCACAATTTTGTACACCTCAATCATGTCCCCCCTCAGCCTCCTCTGCTCCAAGGAAAACAAACCCAATCTGCCCAGTCTCTCTTCATAGCTGAAGCGCTCCAGCCCTGGTAACATCCTGGTGAACCTCCTCTGCACCCTCTCTAACGCGATCACATCTTTCCTGTAGTGTGGCGACCAGAACTGCACACAGTATTCCAGCTGTGGCCTAACCAGTGTTTTATACAGCTCCATCATAACCTCCTTGCTCTTATATTCTATGCCTCGGCTAATGAAGGCAAGTATCCCATATGCCTTTTTTACCACCTTATCCACCTGTTCCGCCGCCTTCAGGGATCTGTGTACCTGCACACCCAGATCCCTCTGACCCTCCGTCTTGCCTAGGGTCTTACCATTCATTGTGTATTCCCTTGCCTTGTTAGACCCCCCAAAGTGCATCACCTCGCACTTTTCCGGGTTAAATTCCATTTGCCACTGTTCCGCCCATCTGACCAACCCATCTATATCGTTCTGCAGACTGAGGCTACCCTCCTCGCTATTTACCACCCTACCAATTTTAGTATCATCCGCGAATTTACTGATCATACCCTTTACATTCATATCCAAGTCATTAATGTAGACCACAAACAGCAAGGGACCCAGCACCGATCCCTGTGGTACCCCACTGGCCACAGGTTTCCAGTCACAAAAACAACCTTCGACCATCACCCTCTGCCTTCTGCCACTAAGCCAGTTTTGTATCCAATGTGCCAAGGCACCCTGGATTCCATGGGCTCTTACCTTCTTGACCAGTCTCCTGTGCGGGACTTTATCGAAGGCCTTACTGAAATCCATGTATACCACATCCACTGCGTTACCCTCATCCACACACCTAGTCACCCCCTCAAAAAATTCAATCAAATTAGTCAGACATGATCTTCCCTTGACAAAGCCATGTTGACTATCCCTGATTAATCCTTGCCTCTCCAAGTGGAGACAAATTTTGTCCCTCAGGATTTTTTCCAGTAATTTTCCTACCACTGATGTTAGGCTCACTGGCCTGTAGTTCCCCGGTTTTTCCCTACTACCCTTCTTGAATAATGGTACTACATTAGCTGTTCTCCAGTCCTCTGGCACATCCCCTGTGGCCAGAGAGGTCCTGAATATATGTGTTAGAGCCCCCGCAATCTCCTCCTTTGCCTCACACAGCAGCCTGGGGTACATTTCATCGGGGCCTGGGGATTTATCCATTTTTAGGCCAGCTAAAACCGCCAATACCTCCTCCCTCTCGATGTTAATATGTTCGAGCATATCACAGTCCCCCCGCCCTATTTCTCTGTCTACATCGTCCTTCTCCATAGTGAAAACAGATGCAAAAAATTCATTTAGAACCCCTCCTACATCTTCCGGCTCCACACACAGATTGCCACTTTTGTCCCTAATGGGCCCTATTTTTTCCCTAGTTATCCTTTTACCCTTAATATACTTATAAAACATCTTCGGATTTTCCTTTATTTTGCTCGCCAGTGTTGTTTCATGGCCCCTCCTTGATCTCCTAATTTCTTTTTTAAGTATCCCCCTGCACTTTTTGTACTCCTCTAGGGCTTCCTCCGTCTTTAGCCTTTTGTATCTACCAAAAGCCCTCCTTTTTTTCCTAATCCATTCCCGTATATCCCCTGACATCCACGGTTCCCTGTGGTTTTTGGAACCACTCTTGACCTTTATGGGAACATGTTGCCCTTGTATGATCTCAATCTCCCTTCTGAAAGCCTCCCATTGCTCCGATGCGGATTTTCCTACAAGTAGCTGATCCCAGTCCATTTTGGCCAGATCCTGCCTTATCCTATTAAAATCAGCCTTCCCCCAATTTAGAACCTTTATTTCCGGCCCATCCCTGTCCTTTTCCATGACCACCTTAAATCTTACCATATTATGGTCACTATCACCAAAGTGCTCACCTACTAGCACTTTTTCCACTTGGCCGGCCACATTCCCTAGAATTAGGTCCAGTACCGCCCCCTCTCTTGTAGGACTTTCTACATGCTGGCTCAAAAAGCTCTCCTGGATGCACTTTAAGAATTCTACACCCTCTGAGCCTTTCACACTTTGACTATCCCAGTTAATATTGGGGAAGTTGAAATCCCCCATTATTATTACCCTATTATTTGCACATTTCTCTGAGATTTGCCTACATATCTGTTCCTCTATCTCCCCCTGACTGTTTGGAGGCCTATAGTACACTCCCAGCAAAGTGCTTGCCCCCTTTTTGTTTTTAAGCTCCACCCATATGGCCTCATTAGAGGACCCAGCTAATATATCATCCCTCCTTACTGCAGTAATTGACTCCTTAATTAATATTGCGACACCCCCTCCTCTTATACCTCCCCCTCTGTCTCGCCTGAAGATTCTGTACCCCGGAATATTGAGCTGCCAGTCTTGCCCCTCCCTCAACCATGTCTCAGTGATAGCAACAATATCATACTCCCATGTGTTTATCAACACCTTCAGTTCATCCACCTTATTTGCAAGGCTCCTTGCATTAAAATAGATGCCATCCAGCCTTGCCCTTATATATTTGCCCTGCCTACCAAGCTGACTTGTTTTTTCCTCCATAATTGGCAGCACATCCCCCCCTACTTCAGCTCCCCCCTGTATCCCATCCCCCTGCCAAGTTAGTTTAAACCCCCCCCCATTATCTTGCACCTCCACTCATCCCTATCTCTCTATCTACATTATCACTTCCCCATCTCACTAGCCACCCCTCACACTCACCCTCATCCTAGTTGAATCATACCAACTAACAACACACAAGGGTAGCCACTTGTATGTTTTAGCCAACGTTCATGTGAAGTTTCTGTTAATGTGCTGCCAACCATTGAAATCTTTATTTTCAACACTTTGCGTTCTTGGACAGATTTCTGTGCACCTTTGGAAGTGGCTTAGTGAGTTGCAAAGAATGGTGAGACATAACAGTACCCCCCACAAAGTGATGAGTGTGAAAGGAATGGCTTGGGCATTATACAACAACAACTTGTATTTATATAGCGCCTTTAACGTAGTAAAACATCTCAAGGTGCTACACGGGTATTTTAAGACAAAAAATTTGACTCCAATCCACATAAAGATAAATTAGCGCAGATGACCAAAAGCTTGGTCAAAGAGGTAGGTTTTAAAGAGCGTCTTAAAAGGAGGAAAGAGAGGTAGTGAGGCGGACAGGTTTAGACAGGGAATTCCAGAACTTAGGGCCTAGGCAACAGAAGGCATGGCCTCCAAAGGTTGAGCGATTATAATCAGGGATGCTCAAGAGGGCAGAATTAGAGGAGCGCAGATATCTCGGGGGTTTATGGGGCTGAAGGAGATTAGAGATAGGGAGGGGCGAGGCAATGGAGGGATTTGAAAACAAGGATGAGAATTTTGAAATCAAGGCGTTGCTTAACTGGGAGCCAATATAGGTCAACCAGCACAGGGGTGATGGGCGAACGAGACTTGGTGCGAGTTAGGACACGGGCAGCCGAGTTTTGGATGACCTCAAGTTTACGTAGGGTGGAATGTGGGAGGCCAGCCAGGAGTGCGTTGAAATAGTCAAGTGTAGAGGTAAAAAAGACATGGATGAGGGTTTCAGCAGTGGGTGAGCTGAGGCAAGGGTGGAGACGGGTGATGTTACGGAGGTGGAAATAGGCGGTCTTTGTTATGCTGCGGATATGTGGTCAGAAGCTCATTTCAGGGTCAAATATGACACCAAGGTTGTGAACAGTGTGGATCAAACAGATGTTAGGGAGAGGGATGGAGTCAGTGGCTAGGGAACGGAGCTTGTGGCAGAGACCGAAAACAATGGCATCAGTCTTCCCAATATTTAACTGGAGAAAATTTTTGCTCATCCAGAACTGTATGTCGGACAAGTAATCTGATAATTTAGACATGGTGGAGGGGTTGAGAGAAGAGGTAGTGAGGTAGAGCTGAGTGTCGTCAGCGTACATGTGGAAACTGACACTGTTTTCAGATGATGTCGCCAAGGGGCAACATGTAGATGAGAAATAGGAGGTGACCAAGGATTGATCCTTGGGGGACACCAGAGGTAATGATGTGGGAGCATGAAGAGAAGCCGTGCTGGTGATTCTCTGGTTACGATTGGATAGATAAGAATGGAACCAGGCAAGTGGAGTCCCACCCAGCTGGACGATGGTGGAGAGGCGTTGGAGAAGGATGGAGTGGTCAACTGTGTCAAAGACTGCAGACAAGTCAAGAAGGATGAGGAGGGATAGTTTACCTTTGTCACTGTCACAAAGGATGTAATTTGTGACTTAGATGAGAGCCGTTTCGGTACTGTGGCAAGGGTGGAAATCTGATTGGAGGGATTCAAACATGGAATTGCAGGAAAGATGGGCATGGATTTGGGAGGCGACAACATGTTGAAGGACTTTGGGGAGGAAAGGGAGGTTGGAGATGGGGTGATAGTTTGCAAGGACGGAGGGCTCAAGGTTTGGGTTTTTGAGGAGAGGGGTGATGATGGCAGATTTGAGGGAATGGCGGCCAGTACCTGAGGAGAGATATCGATATCGAGATAATGATATCGGCTAACATGGGAGCCAGAAAAATATGTTGGGTGGCCAGCAGTTTGGTGGGAATAGGGGTGAGGGAGCATGAGGTGGGTCTCATAGACAAGATGAGCACAGAGAGATCATGCGGGGAGATTGGAGAGAAACTAGAGAAAGATGCGAGTTCAGGGGGCAACCCCTTAGAGGAAGTTTGGCCCAGTGGGCAAGGGGAAGGAAGAGAAGTGGCAGAGGCAGCTGAATGGATGGTCTCAATCTAAGAGACAAAGAAGTCCATGAGCTCCTCACACTTGTAATCAGAGGTGAGGGTGGGGGAGACAGGGGAGAGGGGTTTAAGTAGATGGTTAGCAGTCAAGAATTGGAGCTGGGGTGACAGAGTGCAGAGTGACAGAGTGAGTGACAGAGTGGCAGACAGAGTGAGTGACAGAGTGAGTGACAGAGTGAGTGACAGAGTGAGTGACAGAGTGACTGACAGAGTGACAGAGTGACAGAGCGAGTGATAGACTGAGTGACAGAGTGAGTGACATAGTGACATTCAGAGTGATATAGTGACAGAGTGAGTGACAGAGTGACTGAAAGAGTGACAGAGTGAGCGACAGAGTGACAGAAAGAGAGAGATAGTGACTGATAGACCGACAGAGTGACTGAAAGAGTGACATAGTGACAGACAGAGTAACATAGTGACAGAGTGGGTAACGGAGTGACTGAAAGAGTGACATAGTGACAGACAGAGTAACATAGTGACAGAGTGGGTAACGGAGTGACTGAAAGAGTGATATAGTGACAGACAGAGAGATATAGTGATAGAGTGAGTGACAGAGTGAATGACAGAGTGACATAGTTAGTGACAGGGTGACTGACAGAGTGACAGATTTAATGACAGAGTGACAGACAGAGAGAGTGACAGTGAGAGAGTGAGTGACAGAGGAGTGACATAGTGACAGACAGAGTGACATAGTGGCAGAATGAGTAACAGAGTGACTGAAAGAGTGACATAGTGACAGACAGAGTGACAGAGTGAGTAACAAAGTGACTGAAAGAGTGACATAGTGACAGAGAGAGTGACAGAGTGAATGACAGAGTGACAGACAGAGTGACCGACAGAGTGACAGACAGAGTGACAGACAGAGTGACAGACAGTGAGTGACAGACAGTGAGTGACAGACAGTGAGTGACAGACAGTGAGTGACAGACAGTGAGTGACAGAGTGAGTGACTGAGAAGTGACATAGTGACAGACGGAATGACATAGTGACAGACAGAGTGACATAGTGACAGAGTGAGTGACAGAGTGAGTGTCAGAGTGAGTGACAGAGTGACAGAGTGAGTGACAGAAAGAGTGACAGAGTGAGTGACATAGTGACAGACAGAATGACATAGTGACAGACAGAGTGAATGACAGAGTGACATACAGAGTGAGTGACAGAGTGACAGAGTGAGTGACAGAGGAGTGACAAAGTGACAGACAGAATGACATAGTGACAGACAGAGTGACATAGTGACAGAGTGAGTGACAGAGTGAGTGACAGGGGAGTGACAGAGGAGTGACAGAGGAGTGACAAAGGAGTGACAGAGTGAGCGACAGAGTGAGTGACAGAGTGAGTGACAGAGTGAGTGATAGAGTGACAGAGTGACAAATAGAGTGACAGAGTGACTGACAGAGTGAGTGACAGGGTGACAGAGTGAATGACAGAGTGACAGAGTGACTGACATAGTGACATTCAGAGTGACATAGTGACAGAGTCAGTGTCAGAGTGACAGAGTGAGTGACAGAGTGACTGAAAGAGTGACAGATAGAGAGACAGAGTAACTGATAGAGTGACAGAGTGAAAGAGTGAAAGATTGACTGACAGAGTGACATAGTGACAGAGTGAGTGACAGAGTGAATGACAGGGTGACAGACAGAGTGAAATAGTGGCAGAGTGAGTAACAGAGTGACTGAAAGAGTGACATAGTGACAGACAGAGTGACATAGTGACAGATTGAGTGACCGAGTTAATGACAGAGTGACAGAGTGAGTGACAGAGTGACAGAGAGACAGACATAGTGACAGAGTGAGTGACCGAGTTAATGACAGACTGACAGAGTGAGTGACAGAGTGACAGAATGACAGAGTGAGTGACAGAGTAAGTGACAGAGTAAGTGACAGAGTGAGTGAAAAGAGTGACAGAGTGAGTGACTGAGGAGTGACATAGCAACAGACAGAATGACATAGTGACAGGCAGAGTGACATAGTGACAGAGTGAGTGACAGAGTGACAGAGTGAATGACAGGGTGACAGACCATGTGACAGAGTGACTGAAAGAGTGACAGAGTGACAGACAGAATGACAGACAGAGTGACAGTTTGACTGATAGAGTGACAGAGTGGGTGACAGACTGAGTGACAGAGTGAGTGACAGAGTGAGTGACAGAGTGGGTGACAGAGAGGGTGACAGAGAGGGAGACAGAGAGGGTGACAGAGAGGGTGACAGAGTGGGTGACAGACTGAGTGACAGAGTGAGTGACAGAGTGAGTGACAGAGAGAGTGACAGAGTGAATGATAGAGAGAGTGTCAGAGTGACAGAGAGGGTGACAGAGTGGGTGACAGACTGAGTGACAGAGTGAGTGACAGAGTGAGTGACAGAGTGAGTGACAGAGTGGGTGACAGAGTGGGTGACGGAGTGGGTGACAGAGTGAGTGACAGAGTGAGTGATAGAATGAGTGACAAGAATGACAGAGTGAGTGACAGAGCGACAGAGTGAGTGACAGACTGAGAGACAGAGTGAGAGACAGAGTGACAGAGTTTGTGGCAGAGTGAGTGACAGGGTGAAATAGTGGCAGAGTGAGCAACAGAGTGACAGACAGAGTGACATAGTGACAGAGTGGGTGAAAGTGTGACAGAGTGAGTGACAGAGAGAGTGACAGAGATAGTGACAGTGTGAGTGACAGAGAGAGTGACAGAGAGAGTGACAGAGTGAGTGACAGAGAGAGTGATAGAGTGAGTGACAGAGTGACTGACAGAGAGAGTGACAGAGGGAGTGAAAGGCAGAGTGAGTGACAGAATGAGTAACAGAATCACTGATAGAGTGACAGAGTGAGTGACAGAGAGAGTGACAGAGAGAGTGACAGAGTGAGTGACAGAATGAGAGACAGAGTGACAGAGTGTGTGACAGAGTGGCAGAGTGAGTGACAGAGTGGGGGGCAGAGTGACAGAGTGAGTGACAGAGTGAGTGACAGAGTGACATAGTGACAGACAGAGGGACATAGAATCACAGAATCACAGAATCACAGAAACCTCACAGTGCAGATAGAGGCCATTTCGGCCCATCGAGCCTGCACCGACACATATCCCACCCGATCCCCGTAACCCCTACACCAACACATATCCCACCCTATCCCCGTAACCCCACATATTTAATCCCCCTAACACTAAGGGTCAATTTATCATAGCCAATCAACCTAACCCGCACATCTTTGGACTGTGGGAGGAAACCGGAGCACCCGGAGGAAACCCACGCAAACACGGGGAGAATGTGCAAACTCCACACAGACAGTCGCCCGAGGCCGGATTCGAACCCGGGTCCCTGGCGCTGTGAGGCAACAGTGCTAACCACTATGCCACCGTGCTGACATAGTGACAGGGTGAGTGACAGAGTGAGTGACAGAGTGAGTGACAGAGGAGTGACATAGTGACAGAGTGACAGTGTGTGTGACAGAGTGGCAGAGTGAATGCCAGATTGAGTGACAGCGTGTGTGACAGAGTGAGTGACAGAGTGAGTGACAGAGGAGTGACAGAGGAGTGACATAGTGACAGAGTGACAGTGTGTGTGACAGAGTGACAGAGTGAGTGACAGCGTGTGTGACAGAGTGAGTGACCGAGTGAGTGACCGAGTGAGTGACCGAGTGAGTGACTGAGTGAGTGACCGAGTGAGTGACCGAGTGAGTGACTGAGTGAGTGACCGAGTGAGTGAACGAGTGAGTGATCGAGTGAGCAGCAGAGTGACAGATAGAGAGATAGAGTCACTGATAGTGTGACAGTGTGATTGATAGAGCGACAGAGTGAGTGACATAGTAACATACCGAGTGACAGAGTGAGTGACAGGGTGACTGACAGGGTGACAGACCATGTGAAATAGTGGCAGAGTGAGTAACAGAGTGACTGAAAGAGTGACAGAGAGAGTGACAGAGTGAGTGACAGAGTGAGTGACAGAGTGAGTGACAGAGTGACAGATAGAGAGATAGAGTCACTGATAGTGTGACAGTGTGACTGATAGAGCGACAGAGTGAGTGACATAGTAACGTAAAGAGTGACAGGGTGAGTGACAGGGTGAGTGACAGGGTGAGTGACAGGGTGACAGACCGTGTGAAATAGTGGCAGAGTGAGCAACAGAGTGACAGAAAGAGAAACAGAGTGACTGAAAGAGTGACATAGTGACTGACAGAGTGAGTGACAGAGTGAGTGACAGAGTGGGTGACAGAGTGGGTGACAGAGTGAGTGACAGAGTGAGTGACAGAGTGAGTGACAGAGTGGGTGACAGAGTGAGTGATAGAGTGGGTGACAGAGTGACCGGGTGACTGATAGAGTGACAGAGTAAGTGACAGAGTGACAGAGTGAAAGAGTGATAAATAGAGTGACATAGTGACATACAGAGAGACATAGTGACATACAGAATGACATAGTGACATACAGAGTGACATAGTGACAGAGTGAGTGACAGAGTGAGTGACAGAGTGACACAGTGACAGAGTGGGTGACAGAGTGGATGACAGAGTGGGTGACAGAGTGGGTGACAGAGTGGATGACAGGGTGGGTGACAGGGTGGATGACAGAGTGGATGATAGAATGAGAGATTAGAATGACAGAGTGAGAGACAGAGTGAGTGACAGAGTGAGTGACAGAGTGAGTGATAGATAAAGTGACAGACTAGGTGACAGCTAGAGTGACAGATAGAGTGACAGATAGAGTGACAGATAGAGTGACAGATAGAGTGACAGATAGAATGACAGAGTGAATGACAGGGTGACAGACAGAGTGAAATAGTGGCAGAGTGAGCAACAGCATGACAGACAGAGTGACATAGTGACAGAGTGAGTGACAGGGTGATAGAGTGGGTGACAGTGTGACAGAGTGAGTGACAGTGTGAGTGACAGATACAGTGACAGATAGAGTGACAGATAGAGGGACAGATAGAGGGACAGATAGAGGGACAGATAGAGTGACAGATAGAGTGACAGATAGAGTGACAGATAGAGTGAATGACAGAGTGAATGACAGAGTGAATGACAGAGTGAATGACAAGGAAACAGACAGAGTGAAATAGTGGCAGAGTGAGCAACAGAGTGACAGACAGAGTGACATAGTGACAGAGTGAGTGACAGGGTGACAGAGTGAGTGACAGAGAGAGTGACAGTGTGAGTGACAGAGAGAGTGACAGAGAGAGTGACAGAGTGACAGAGTGAGTGACAGAGTGATTGACAGAGATTGACAGAGGGAGTGACAGACAGAGTGAGTGACAGAATGAGTAACAGAGTGAGTGACAGAATGAGTGACAGAATGAGAGACAGAGTGACATAGAGACAGAGAGAGTGACAGAGTGAGTGACAGAGAGTGAGTGACAGAGTGAGTGACAGAGTGACATAGTGACAGAGAGAGTGACAGAGTGAGTGACAGAATGAGAGACAGAGTGACAGAGTGTGTGACAGAGTGGCAGAGTGAGTGACAGAGTGGGTGGCAGAGTGACAGAGTGAGTGACCGAGTGAGTGACCGAGTGAGTGACCGGGTGAGTGACCGAGTGAGTGACAGAGTGAGTGACAGAGTGAGTGACAGAGTGAATGACAGAGTGACAGGGTGACATAGTGACAGACAGAGGGACATAGTGACAGGTTGAGTGACAGGGTGAGTGACAGGGTGAGTGATGCGGTGAGTGACAGGGTGAGTGACAGGGTGAGTGACAGGGTGAGTGACAGAGTGAGTGACAGAGTGAGTGACAGCGTGAGTGACAGCGTGAGTGACAGAGTGAGTGACCGAGTGAGTGACCGAGTGAGTGACCGAGTGAGTGACAGAGTGAGTGGCAGATTGAGTGACAGCATGTGTAACAGAGTGAGTGACAGAGTGCGTGACAGAGTGAGTGACAGAGTGAGTGACAGATTGAGTGACAGATAGAGTGACAGATAGAGTGACAGAGTGAGTGACAGAGTGAGTGACAGAGTGAGTGACAGATTGACAGAGTGTGTGACAGAGTGTGTGACAGAGTGAGTGACAGAGTGAGTGACAGATAGAGTGACAGATAGAGTGACAGAGTGACAGATAGAGTGACAGAGTGAGTGACAGGGTGAGTGACAGGGTGAGTGACAGGGTGAATGACAGGGTGACAGACAGAGTGAAATAGTGACAGAGTGGGTGACAGAGTGGGTGACACAGTGGGTGACAGAGTGGGTGACAGAGTGGGTGACAGAGCGGGTGACAGAGTGGGTGACAGAGTGGGTGATAGAATGAGTGACAAGAATGATAGAGTGAGTGACAGAGTGAGTGACAGAGTGAGTTATAGAGTGAGTGACAGAGTGAGTGACATAGTGTGTGACAGAGTGGGTGACAGAGTGGGTGACAGAGTGGGTGACAGAGTGGGTGACAGAGTGAGTGACAGAGTGAGTGACAGAGTG
Source organism: Somniosus microcephalus (assembly GCF_052327205.1). Classification (NCBI taxonomy): domain Eukaryota; kingdom Metazoa; phylum Chordata; class Chondrichthyes; order Squaliformes; family Somniosidae; genus Somniosus; species Somniosus microcephalus. The sequence goes on along the minus strand of NC_140991.1, from coordinate 244,011,429 downwards.
AGTGACAGAGTGAGTCATAGAATGAGTGACAAGAATGACAGAGTGAGTGACAGAGTGAGTGACCGAGTGAGTGACCGAGTGAGTGACAGAGCGAGTGACAGAGCGAGTGGCAGAGCGAGTGACAGAGCGAGTGACAGAGTGAGTGACAGGGTGAATGATAGGGTGAATGACAGGGTGACAGACAGAGTGAAATAGTGACAGAGTTAGTGACAGTGTGACAGAGTGAGTGACAGAGAGAGTGACAGAGAGAGTGACAGAGTGAGTGACAGATAGAGTGACAGATAGAGTGACAGATAGAGTGACTGACAGATAGTGTGACAGATAGAGTGAATGACAGAGTAACAGACAGACTGAAATAGTGACAGAGTGAGCAACAGAGTGACAGACAGAGTGACATAGTGACAGAGTGAGTGACAGGGTGACAGAGTGGGTGACAGGGTGACAGAGTGAGTGACAGAGAGAGTGACAGTGTGAGTGACAGAGAGAGTGACAGAGTGAGTGACAGAGTGACATAGTGACAGAGAGAGTGACAGAGTGAGTGACAGAATGAGAGACAGAGTGACAGAGTGTGTGACAGAGTGGCAGAGTGAGTGACAGAGTGGGTGACAGAGCGGGTGACAGAGTGAGTGACAGAGTGAGTGACAGAGTGAGTGACAGAGTGAGTGACAGAGTGACATAGTGACAGAGTGAGTGACAGAGTGAGTGACAGAGTGACATAGTGACAGAGAGAGTGACAGAGTGAGTGACAGAGTGGGTGGCAGAGTGACAGAGTGAATGACAGAGTGAATGACAGAGTGAATGACAGGGTGACATAGTGACAGACAGAGGGACATAGTGACAGGTTGAGTGACAGGGTGAGTGACAGGGTGAGTGACACGGTGAGTGACAGGGTGAGTGACAGGGTGAGTGACAGGGTGAGTGACAGAGTGAGTGACAGAGTGAGTGACAGTGTGAGTGACAGAGTGAGTGACAGATTGAGTGACAGTGTGAGTGACAGCGTGAGTGACAGCGTGAGTGACAGAGTGAGTGACAGAGTGAGTGACAGAGCGAGTGACAGAGTGAATGGCAGATTGAGTGACAGCATGTGTAACAGTGTGAGTGACAGAGTGAGTGACAGAGTGACAGAGTAGTGACAGAGTGACAGTGTGTGTGACAGAGTGACAGAGTGTGTGACAGCGTGTGTGACAGAGTGAGTGACCGAGTGAGTGACCGAGTGAGTGACCGAGTGAGTGACCGAGTGAGTTACAGAGTGACAGAGAGATAGATTGAGTCACTGATAGTGTGACAGTGTGACTGAAAGTGCGACAGAGTGAGTGACATAGTAACATACAGAGTGACAGAGTGAGTGACAGAGTGAGTAACAGAGTGAGTGACAGAGTGTGTGACAGAGTGAGTGACAGAGTGAGTGACAGGGTGAGTGACAGGGTGAGCGACAGGGTGAGCGACAGGGTGAGCGACAGGGTGAGCGACAGGTTGAGCGACAGGTTGAGCGACAGGGTGAGCGACAGGGTGAGCGACAGGGTGAGTGACAGGGTGAGTGACAGGGTGACAGGCCATGTGAAATAGTGGCAGAGTGAGTAACAGAGTGACTGAAAGAGTGACAGAGTGACAGACAGAGTGACATAGTGACAGACAGAGTGACATAGTGACAGACAGAGTGACAGAGTGACAGAGTGAGTAACAGAGTGGGTGACAGAATGAGTGACAGAGAGAGTGACAGAGTAAGTGACAGAGTGACAGAGTGAAAGAGTGATAAACAGAGTGACATAGTGACATACAGCGTAACATAGCAACATACAGAGTGACATAGTGACATGCAGAGTGACAGAGTGACAGAGTGAGTGACAGAGTGACAGAGTGAGTGACAGAGTGACAGAGTGACAGAGTGAGTGACAGAGTGAGTGACAGAGTGAGTGACAGAGAGAGTGACAGAGTGACAGAGTGGGTGACAGAGTGGGTGACAGAGTGGGTGACAGGGTGGGTGACAGGGTGGGTGACAGGGTGGGTGACAGAGTGGGTGACAGAGTGGGTGACAGTCTGGGTGACAGAGTGGGTGTCAGAGTGGGTGACAGAGTGGGTGATAGAGTGGGTGACAGAGTGGGTGACAGAGTGGGTGACAAGAATGACAGAGTGACAGTGTGACTGACAGAGTGACAGAGTGGGTGACAGAGAGGGTGACAGAGTGGGTGACAGAGTGAGTGACAGAGTGAGTGACAGAGTGAGTGATAGAATGAGTGACAAGAATGACAGATTGAGTGACAGAGTGAGTGACAGAGTGACAGAGTGAATGACAGAGTGACAGAGTGGGTGTCAGAGTGGGTGACAGAGTGGGTGACAGAGTGGGTGATAGAATAACTGACGAGAATGACAGAGTGAGTGACAGAGTGAGTGACAGAGTGACAGTGTGACTGATAGAGTGACAGAGTAAGTGACAGAGTGAGTGACAGAGTGAGTGAAAGAGTGAGTGAAAGAGTGAGAGCCAGAGTGACAGAGTGTGTGACAGAGTGGCAGCATGAGTGACAGAGTGACAGAGTGAATGACAGAGTGAGTGACAGAGTGAGTGACAGAGTGAGTGACAGATAAAGTGACAGATAAAGTGACAGATAGAGTGACAGAGTGAGTGACAGAGTGAGTGACAGAGTGAGAGACAGAGTGAGTGACAGAGTGAGTGACAGAGTGAGTGACAGAGTGAGTGACAGAGTGAGTGACAGAGTGAGTGACAGGGTGAATGACAGGGTGAATGACAGGGTGACAGACAGAGTGAAATAGTGACAGAGTGAGTGACAGTGTGACAGAGTGAGTGACAGAGAGAGTGACAGAGAGAGTGACAGAGTGACAGAGTGAGTGACAGATAGAGTGACAGATAGAGTGACAGATAGCGTGACTGACAGATAGAGTGACAGATAGAGTGAATGACAGAGTAACAGACAGAGTGAAATAGTGACAGAGTGAGTGACAGGGCGACAGAGTGGGTGACAGGGTGACAGAGTGAGTGACAGTGTGAGTGACAGAGAGAGTGACAGAGTGAGTGACAGAGTGACATAGTGACAGAGAGAGTGACAGAGTGAGTGACAGAATGAGAGACAGAGTGACAGAGTGTGTGACAGAGTGGCAGAGTGAGTGACAGATTGGGTGACAGAGTGGGTGACAGAGTGAGTGACAGAGTGAGTGACAGAGTGAGTGACAGAGTGAGTGACAGAGTGAGTGACAGAGTGACATAGTGATAGAGAGAGTGGCAGAATGAGAGACAGAGTGACAGAGTGTGTGACAGAGTGGCAGAGTGAGTGACAGAGTGGGTGGCAGAGTGACAGAGTGAGTGACAGAGTGAATGACAGAGTGAATGACAGAGTGAGTGACAGAGTGAGTGACAGAGTGAATGACAGAGTGAATGACAGAGTGAATGACAGGGTGACAGTGACAGACAGAGGGACATAGTGACAGGTTGAGTGACAGGGTGAGTGACAGGGTGAGTGACAGAGTGAGTGACAGAGTGAGTGACAGTGTGAGTGACAGCATGAGTGACAGCGTGAGTGACAGCGTGAGTGACAGCGTGAGTGACAGAGTGAGTGATAGAGTGAGTGACAGAGTGAGTGACCGAGTGAGTGACCGAGTGAATGACCGAGTGAGTCACAGAGTGAGTGACAGAGTGAGTGACAGAGTGAATGGCAGATTGAGTGACAGCATGTGTAACAGAGTGAGTGACAGAGTGAGTGACAGAGTGAGAGACAGAGTGACAGAGGAGTGACATAGTGACAGAGTGACAGTGTGTGTGACAGACTGACAGAGTGTGTGACAGCGTGTGTGACAGAGTGAGTGGCCGAGTGAGTGACCGAGTGAGTGACCGAGTGAGTGACCGAGTGAGTGACCGAGATAGAGAGATAGAGTCACTGATTGACATAGTAACATAGAGAGTGACAGAGTGAGTGACAGAGTGAGTAACAGAGTGAGTGACAGAGTGAGTGACAGGGTGAGTGACAGGGTGAGTGACAGGGTGAGTGACAGGGTGAGTGACAGGTTGAGCGACAGGTTGAGCGACAGGGTGAGTGACAGGGTGAGTGACAGGGTGAGTGACAGGGTGACAGGCCGTGTGAAATAGTGGCAGAGTGAGTAACAGAGTGACTGAAAGAGTGACAGGGTGACAGACAGAGTGACATAGTGACAGACAGCGTGACATAGTGACAGACAGAGTGACAAAGTGACAGAGTGAGTGACAGAGTGGGTGACAGGATGAGTGACAGAGAGAGTGACTGATAGAGTGACAGAGTAAGTGACAGAGTGACAGAGTGAAAGAGTGATAAAAAGAGTGACATAGTGACATACAGAGTGACATAGTGACATACAGAGTGACATAGTGACATACAGAGTGACAGAGTGACAGAGTGAGTGACAGAGTGACAGAGTGAGTGACAGAGTGACAGAGTGACAGAGTGAGTGACAGGGTGACAGAGAGAGTGACAGAGTGACAGAGTGGGTGACAGGGTGGGTGACAGGGTGGGTGACAGGGTGGGTGACAGAGTGGGTGACAGAGTGGGTGACAGGATGAGTGACAGAGAGAGTGACTGATAGAGTGACAGAGTAAGTGACAGAGTGACAGAGTGAAAGAGTGATAAAAAGAGTGACATATTGACATACAGAGTGACATAGTGACATACAGAGTGACATAGTGACATACAGAGTGACAGAGTGACAGAGTGAGTGACAGAGTGACAGAGTGAGTGACAGAGTGACAGAGTGACAGAGTGAGTGACAGGGTGACAGAGAGAGTGACAGAGTGACAGAGTGGGTGACAGGGTGGGTGACAGGGTGGGTGACAGAGTGTGTGACAGAGAGGGTGACAGAGTGGGTGACAGAGTGAGTGACAGAGTGAGTGACAGAGTGAGTGATAGAATGAGTGACAAGAATGACAGATTGAGTGATAGAGTGAGTGACAGAGTGACAGAGTGGGTGACAGAGTGGGTGACAGAGTGGGTGACAGAGTGGGAGACAGAGTGGGTGATAGAATAACTGACGAGAATGACAGAGTGAGTGACAGAGTGAGTGACAGAGTGACAGTGTGACTGATAGAGTGACAGAGTAAGTGACAGAGTGACAGAGTGAGTGACAGAGTGAGAGCCAGAGTGACAGAGTGTGTGACAGAGTGGCAGCATGAGTGACAGAGTGACAGAGTGAATGACAGAGTGAGTGACAGAGTGAGTGACAGAGTGAGTGACAGATAAAGTGACAGATAGAGTGACAGATAGAGTGACAGAGTGAATGACAGAGTGAATGACAGAGTGAATGACAGAGTGAATGACAGACTGAATGACAGAGTGAAATAGTGGCAGAATGAGCAACAGAGTGACAGACAGAGTGACATAGTGACAGAGTGAGTGACAGGGTGAAAGAGTGGGTGACAGTGTGACAGAGTGAGTGACAGAGAGAGTGACAGAGAGAGTGACAGAGAGAGTGACAGAGAGACAGAGTGGGTGACAGAGTGACTGACAGAGTGAGTGACAGAGGGAGTGACAGAGTGAGTGACAGAGTGACATAGTGACAGAGTGAGTGACAGAGTGAGTGACAGAGTGACATAGTGACAGAGAGAGTGACAGAGTGAGTGACAGAGTGGGTGGCAGAGTGACAGAGTGAATGACAGAGTGAATGACAGAGTGAATGACAGGGTGACATAGTGACAGACAGAGGGACATAGTGACAGGTTGAGTGACAGGGTGAGTGACAGGGTGAGTGACACGGTGAGTGACAGGGTGAGTGACAGGGTGAGTGACAGGGTGAGTGACAGAGTGAGTGACAGAGTGAGTGACAGTGTGAGTGACAGAGTGAGTGACAGATTGAGTGACAGTGTGAGTGACAGCGTGAGTGACAGCGTGAGTGACAGAGTGAGTGACAGAGTGAGTGAGAGAGCGAGTGACAGAGTGAATGGCAGATTGAGTGACAGCATGTGTAACAGTGTGAGTGACAGAGTGAGTGACAGAGTGACAGAGTAGTGACAGAGTGACAGTGTGTGTGACAGAGTGACAGAGTGTGTGACAGCGTGTGTGACAGAGTGAGTGACCGAGTGAGTGACCGAGTGAGTGACCGAGTGAGTGACCGAGTGAGTTACAGAGTGACAGAGAGATAGATTGAGTCACTGATAGTGTGACAGTGTGACTGAAAGTGCGACAGAGTGAGTGAAGTAGTAACATACAGAGTGACAGAGTGAGTGACAGAGTGAGTAACAGAGTGAGTGACAGAGTGTGTGACAGAGTGAGTGACAGGGTGAGTGACAGGGTGAGCGACAGGGTGAGCGACAGGGTGAGCGACAGGGTGAGCGACAGGTTGAGCGACAGGTTGAGCGACAGGGTGAGCGACAGGGTGAGTGACAGGGTGAGTGACAGGGTGACAGGCCATGTGAAATAGTGGCAGAGTGAGTAACAGAGTGACTGAAAGAGTGACAGAGTGACAGACAGAGTGACATAGTGACAGACAGAGTGACATAGTGACAGACAGAGTGACAGAGTGACAGAGTGAGTAACAGAGTGGGTGACAGAATGAGTGACAGAGAGAGTGACTGATAGAGTGACAGAGTAAGTGACAGAGTGACAGAGTGAAAGAGTGATAAACAGAGTGACATAGTGACATACAGCGTGACATAGTGACATACAGAGTGACATAGTGACATGCAGAGTGACAGAGTGACAGAGTGAGTGACAGAGTGACAGAGTGAGTGACAGAGTGACAGAGTGACAGAGTGACAGAGTGAGTGACAGAGTGAGTGACAGAGAGAGTGACAGAGTGACAGAGTGGGTGACAGAGTGGGTGACAGGGTGGGTGACAGGGTGGGTGACAGGGTGGGTGACAGGGTGGGTGACAGGGTGGGTGACAGAGTGGGTGACAGTCTGGGTGACAGAGTGGGTGTCAGAGTGGGTGACAGAGTGGGTGATAGAGTGGGTGACAGAGTGGGTGACAGAGTGGGTGACAAGAATGACAGAGTGACAGTGTGACTGACAGAGTGACAGAGTGGGTGACAGAGAGGGTGACAGAGTGGGTGACAGAGTGAGTGACAGAGTGAGTGACAGAGTGAGTGATAGAATGAGTGACAAGAATGACAGATTGAGTGACAGAGTGAGTGACAGAGTGACAGAGTGAATGACAGAGTGACAGAGTGGGTGTCAGAGTGGGTGACAGAGTGGGTGACAGAGTGGGTGATAGAATAACTGACGAGAATGACAGAGTGAGTGACAGAGTGAGTGACAGAGTGACAGTGTGACTGATAGAGTGACAGAGTAAGTGACAGAGTGAGTGACAGAGTGAGTGAAAGAGTGAGTGAAAGAGTGAGAGCCAGAGTGACAGAGTGTGTGACAGAGTGGCAGCATGAGTGACAGAGTGACAGAGTGAATGACAGAGTGAGTGACAGAGTGAGTGACAGAGTGAGTGACAGATAAAGTGACAGATAAAGTGACAGATAGAGTGACAGAGTGAGTGACAGAGTGAGTGACTGAGTGAGAGACAGAGTGAGTGACAGAGTGAGTGACAGAGTGAGTGACAGAGTGAGTGACAGGGTGAATGACAGGGTGAATGACAGGGTGACAGACAGAGTGAAATAGTGACAGAGTGAGTGACAGTGTGACAGAGTGAGTGACAGAGAGAGTGACAGAGTGACAGAGTGACAGAGAGAGTGACAGAGTGAGTGACAGAATGAGAGACAGAGTGACAGAGTGTGTGACAGAGTGGCAGAGTGAGTGACAGATTGGGTGACAGAGTGAGTGACAGAGTGCGTGACAGAGTGAGTGACAGAGTGAGTGACAGAGTGAGTGACAGAGTGACATAGTGATAGAGAGAGTGGCAGAATGAGAGACAGAGTGACAGAGTGTGTGACAGAGTGGCAGAGTGAGTGACAGAGTGGGTGGCAGAGTGACAGAGTGAGTGACAGAGTGAGTGACAGAGTGAATGACAGAGTGAATGACAGAGTGAATGACAGGGTGACAGTGAAAGACAGAGGGACATAGTGACAGGTTGAGTGACAGGGTGAGTGACAGGGTGAGTGACAGAGTGAGTGACAGAGTGAGTGACAGTGTGAGTGACAGCGTGAGTGACAGCGTGAGTGACAGCGTGAGTGACAGCGTGAGTGACAGAGTGAGTGATAGAGTGAGTGACAGAGTGAGTGACCGAGTGAGTGACCGAGTGAATGACCGAGTGAGTCACAGAGTGAGTGACAGAGTGAGTGACAGAGTGAATGGCAGATTGAGTGACAGCATGTGTAACAGAGTGAGTGACAGAGTGAGTGACAGAGTGAGAGACAGAGTGACAGAGGAGTGACATAGTGACAGAGTGACAGTGTGTGTGACAGACTGACAGAGTGTGTGACAGCGTGTGTGACAGAGTGAGTGGCCGAGTGAGTGACCGAGTGAGTGACCGAGTGAGTGACCGAGTGAGTGACCGAGATAGAGAGATAGAGTCACTGATTGACATAGTAACATAGAGAGTGACAGAGTGAGTGACAGAGTGAGTAACAGAGTGAGTGACAGAGTGAGTGACAGAGTGAGTGACAGGGTGAGTGACAGGGTGAGTGACTGACAGGTTGAGCGACAGGTTGAGTGACAGGGTGAGCGACAGGGTGAGTGACAGGGTGAGTGACAGGGTGAGTGACAGGGTGACAGGCCGTGTGAAATAGTGGCAGAGTGAGTAACAGAGTGACTGAAAGAGTGACAGGGTGACAGACAGAGTGACATAGTGACAGACAGCGTGACATAGTGACAGACAGAGTGACAAAGTGACAGAGTGAGTGACAGAGTGGGTGACAGGATGAGTGACAGAGAGAGTGACTGATAGAGTGACAGAGTAAGTTACAGAGTGACAGAGTGAAAGAGTGATAAAAAGAGTGACATAGTGACATACAGAGTGACATAGTGACATACAGAGTGACATAGTGACATACAGAGTGACAGAGTGACAGAGTGAGTGACAGAGTGAGTGACAGAGTGACAGAGTGACAGAGTGAGTGACAGGGTGACAGAGAGAGTGACAGAGTGACAGAGTGGGTGACAGGGTGGGTGACAGGGTGGGTGACAGGGTGGGTGACAGAGTGGGTGACAGAGTGGGTGACAGGATGAGTGACAGAGAGAGTGACTGATAGAGTGACAGAGTAAGTGACAGAGTGACAGAGTGAAAGAGTGATAAAAAGAGTGACATAGTGACATACAGAGTGACATAGTGACATACAGAGTGACATAGTGACATACAGAGTGACAGAGTGACAGAGTGAGTGACAGAGTGACAGAGTGACAGAGTGACAGAGTGAGTGACAGGGTGACAGAGAGAGTGACAGAGTGACAGAGTGGGTGACAGGGTGGGTGACAGGGTGGGTGACAGAGTGTGTGACAGAGAGGGTGACAGAGTGGGTGACAGAGTGAGTGACAGAGTGAGTGACAGAGTGAGTGATAGAATGAGTGACAAGAATGACAGATTGAGTGATAGAGTGAGTGACAGAGTGACAGAGTGGGTGACAGAGTGGGTGACAGAGTGGGTGACAGAGTGGGAGACAGAGTGGGTGATAGAATAACTGACGAGAATGACAGAGTGAGTGACAGAGTGAGTGACAGAGTGACAGTGTGACTGATAGAGTGACAGAGTAAGTGACAGAGTGACAGAGTGAGTGACAGAGTGAGAGCCAGAGTGACAGAGTGTGTGACAGAGTGGCAGCATGAGTGACAGAGTGACAGAGTGAATTACAGAGTGAGTGACAGAGTGAATGACAGAGTGAGTGACAGAGTGAGTGACAGAGTGAGTGACAGAGTGAGTGACAGATAAAGTGACAGATAGAGTGACAGATAGAGTGACAGAGTGAATGACAGAGTGAATGACAGAGTGAATGACAGAGTGAATGACAGACTGAATGACAGAGTGAAATAGTGGCAGAATGAGCAACAGAGTGACAGACAGAGTGACATAGTGACAGAGTGAGTGACAGGGTGAAAGAGTGGGTGACAGTGTGACAGAGTGAGTGACAGAGAGAGTGACAGAGAGAGTGACAGAGAGAGTGACAGAGAGAGTGACAGAGAGACAGAGTGGGTGACAGAGTGACTGACAGAGTGAGTGACAGAGGGAGTGACAGAGGGAGTGACAGAGGGAGTGACAGAGGGAGTGACAGACAGTGAGTGACAGAATGAGTAACAGAGTGACAGATAGAGAGATAGAGTCACTGATAGAGCGACAGATTGAGTGACAGTGACATAGTGACAGATAGAGTGACAGAGTGATTGACAGAATGAGAGACAGAGTGGCAGAGTGAGTGACAGAGTGACAGAGGAGTGACATAGTGACAGAGTGACAGTGTGTGTGACAGAGTGGCAGTGTGAGTGACAGCGTGAGTGACAGAGTGAGTGACAGAGTGAGTGACAGAGTGAGTGACAGAGAGAATGACAGGGTGACATAGTGACAGACAGAGGGACATAGTGACTGGTTGAGTGACAGGGTGAGTGACAGGGTGAGTGACAGATTGAGTGACAGATTGAGTGACAGATTGAGTGACAGATTGAGTGACAGAGTGAGTGACCGAGTGAGTGACCGAGTGAGTGACCGAGTGAGTGACTGAGTGAGAGACAGAGTGACAGAGGAGTGACATAGTGACAGAGTGACAGTGTGTGTGACAGAGTGGCAGCATGAGTGACAGCGTGAGTGACAGAGTGAGTGACAGAGTGAGTGACAGAGTGAGTGACAGAGTGAATGACAGGGTGACATAGTGACAGACAGAGGGACATAGTGACTGGTTGAGTGACAGGGTGAGTGACAGGGTGAGTGACAGATTGAGTGACAGATTGAGTGACAGATTGAGTGACAGATTGAGTGACAGAGTGAGTGACCGAGTGAGTGACCGAGTGAGTGACCGAGTGAGTGACAGAGTGACAGAGGATTGACATAGTGACAGAGTGACAGTGTGTGTGACAGAGTGGCAAAGTGAGTAACATCGTGAGTGACAGCGTGTGTTCCCGTGTGAGTGACCGAGTGAGTGACCGAGTGACAGATAGAGAGATAGAGTTACTGATAGTGTGACAGTGTGACTGATAGAGCAACAGAGTGAGTGACATAGTAACATACCGAGTGACAGAGTGTGTGACAGGGTGAGTGACAGTGTGAAATAGTGGCAGAGTGAGTAACAGAGTGACGGAAAGAGTGACAGAGTGAAAGACAGAGTGACATAGTGACAGACAGATTGACAGAGTGAGTGACAGAGTGAGTGACAGGGTGAGTGACATTGTGAGTGACATTGTGAGTGACAGGGTGAGTGACAGGGTGAGTGACAGGATGAGTGACAGGGTGAGTGACAGGGTGAGTGACAGGGTGAGTGACAGGGTGAAATAGTGGCAGAGTGAGTAACAGAGTGACTGAAAGAGTGACAGAGCGACAGACAGTGTGACATAGTGACAGACAGAGTGACATAGTGACAGAGTGAGTGACAGAGTGAGTGACAGAGTGAGCGACAGAGTGGCAGAGTGGGTGACAGAATGAGTGACAGAGAGAGTGACAGAGTAAGTGACAGTGTGACAGAGTGAAAGAGTGATAAATAGAGTGACATAGTGACATACAGAGTGACATAGTGACATACAGAATGACATAGTGACATACAGAGTGACATTGTGAAAGAGTGAGTGACAGAGTGACAGAGTGAGTGACAGAGTGACAGAGTGAGTGACAGAGTGAGTGACGGAGTGAGTGACAGAGTGAGTGACGGAGTGAGTGACGGAGTGAGTGATGGAGTGAGTGACAGAGTGACAGAGTGGGTGACAGTGTGAGTGACAGGGTGACAGAGTGGGTGTCAGAGTGGGTGACAAGAATGAGAGAGTGAGTGACAGAGTGGGTGACAGAGTGGGTGACAGAGTGGGTGACAGAGTGGGTGACAGTGTGGGTGACAGAGTGAGACATAGAATGAGTGACAAGAATGACAGAGTGAGTGACAGAGTGAGTGACAGAGTGAGTGACAGAGTGAGTGACAGAGTGGCAGAGTGTGTGACAGAGTGGCAGAGTGAGTGACAGAGTGAGTGACAGAGTGAGTGACAGAGTGAGTGACAGATAGAGTGACAGATAGAGTGACAGATAGAGTGATAGATAGAGTGACAGAGTGAGTGACAGAGTGAGTGACAGAGTGAGTGACAGAGTGAGTGACAGAGTGAGTGACAGATAGAGTGACAGAGCGAGTGACATAGTGACAGAGTGAGTGACAGATAGAGTGACAGATAGAGTGACAGATAGAGTGACAGATAGAGTGACAGATTGAGTGACAGATTGAGTGACAGATTGAGTGACTGACAGATAGAGTGACAGATAGTGTGAATGACAGAGTGAATGACAGAGAGAATGACAGAGTGAATGACAGAGTGAATGACAGAGTAACAGACAGAGTGAAATAGTGGCAGAGTGAGCAACAGACTGACAGACAGAGCGACATAGTGACAGTGTGAGTGACAGAGAGAGTGACAGAGTGAGTGACAGAGTGAGTGACAGAGTGACATAGTGACAGAGAGAGTGACAGAGTGAGTGACAGAATGAGGGACAGAGTGACAGAGTGTGTGACAGAGTGGCAGAGTGAGTGACAGAGTAAGTGACAGAGTGACATAGTGACAGAGTGAGTGACAGAGTGAGTGACAGAGTGAGTGACAGAGTGAGTGACAGAGTGACATAGTGACAGAGAGAGTGACAGAGTGAGTGACAGAGTGAGTGACAGAGTGAGTGACAGAGTGACATAGTGACAGAAAGAGTGACAAAGTGAGTGACAGAATGAGAGACAGAGTGTGTGACAGAGTGGCAGAGTGAGTGACAGATTGGGTGGCAGAGTGACAGAGTGAGTGACAGAGTGAATGACAGAGTGAATGACAGGGTGACATAGTGACAGACAGAGGGACATCGTGACAGGTTGAGTGACAGGGTGAGTGACAGGGTGAGTGACAGGGTGTGTGACAGGGTGAGTGACATGGTGAGTGACAGGGTGAGTGACAGGGTGAGTGACAGGGTGAGTGACCGAGTGAGTGACAGAGTGAGTGACAGATTGAGTGACAGTGTGAGTGACAGTGTGAGTGACAGCGTGAGTGAGAGAGTGAGTGAGAGAGTGAGTGACCGAGTGAGTGACTGAGTGGGTGACCGAGTGAGTGACCGAGTGAGTCACAGAGTGAGTGACAGAGTGAGTGACAGAGTGAATGGCAGATTGAGTGACAGCATGTGTAACAGAGTGAGTGACAGAGTGAGTGACAGAGTGACAGAGGAGTGACATAGTGACAGAATGACAGTGTGTGTGATAGAGTGACAGAGTGTGTGACAGAGTGAGTGACAGCGTGTGTGACAGAGTGAGTGACCAAGTGAGTGACCGAGTGAGTGACCGAGTGAGTGACCGAGTGAGTGACCGAGTGAGTGACCGAGTGAGTGACAGTGTAAGCAACAGAGTGACAGATAGAGAGATAGAGTCACTGATAGTGTGACAGTGTGACTGATAGAGCGACAGAGTGAGTGACATAGTAACATACAAAGTGACAGAGTGAGTGACAGAGTGAGTGACAGGGTGAGTGACAGGGTGAGTGACAGGGTGAGTGACAGGGTGAGTGACAGGGTGACAGGCTGTGTGAAATAGTGGCAGAGTGAGTAACAGAGTGACTGAAAGAGTGACATAGTGACAGGCAGAGTGACATAGTGACATACAGAGTGATATAGTGACATACAAAGTGACATAGTGACATACAGAGTGACAGAGTGAGTGACAGAGTGACAGAGTGAGTGACAGAGTGACAGAGTGGGTGACAGAGTGGGTGACAGGGTGGGTGACAGGGTGGGTGACAGGGTGGGTGACAGGGTGGGTGACAGGGTGGGTGACAGGGTGGGTGACAGAGTGGGTGACAGAGTGAGTGATAGAATAAGTGACGAGAATGACAGAGTGAGTGACAGAGTGAGTGACTGAGTGACAGTGTGACTGATAGAGTGACATAGTGGCTGACAGAGAGGGTGACAGAGTGGGTGACAGAGTGAGTGACAGAGTGGGTGACAGAGTGGGTGACAGAATGGGTGACAGAGTGGGTGACAGAGTGGGTGACAGAGTGAGTGATAGAATAAGTGACGAGAATGACAGAGTGAGTGACAGAGTGAGTGACAGAGTGACAGTGTGACTGATAGAGTGACAGAGTGACAGAGTGAGAGCCACAGTGACAGAGTGACAGAGTGAGTGGCAGAGTGAGTGACAGAGTGAGTGACAGATAGAGTGACAGATAGAGTGACAGATAGAGTGACAGATAGAATGACAGAGTGAATGACAGAGTGAATGACAGAGTGAATGACAGAGTGAAATAGTGGCCGAGTGAGCAACAGAGTGATAGACAGAGTGACAGAGTGAGTGACAGGGTGAAAGAGTGGGTGACAGTGTGACAGTGTGAGTGACAGAGAGAGTGACAGTGTGAGAGACAGAGTGACAGAGAGAGTCACAGAGTGAGTGACAGAGTGACAGAGTGGGTGACAGAGTGACTGACAGAGGGAGTGACAGAGGGAGTGACAGAGGGAGTGACAGAGGGAGTGACAGACAGAGTGAGTGAGAGAATGAGTAACAGAGTGACAGATAGAGAGATAGAGTCATTGATAGAGCGACAGAGTGAGCGACAGAGTGACATAGTGACAGATAGAGTGACAGAGTGAGTGACAGAATGAGAGACAGAGTGACAGAGTGTGTGACAGAGTGGCAGAGTGAGTGACAGAGTGGGTAGCAGAGTGACAGAGTGAATGACAGGGTGACATAGTGACAGACTGAGTGACAGTGTGAGTGACAGTGTGAGTGACAGTGAGTGACAGAGTGAGAGACAGAGTGACAGAGGAGTGACATAGTGACAGTGTGTGTGACAGAGTGGCAGCGTGAGTGACAGCTTGAGTGACAGAGTGAGTGACAGAGTGAGTAAAAGAGTGAGTGACAGAGTGAGTGACAGAGTGACAGAGGAGTGACATAGTGACAGAGTGACATTGTGTTTGACAGAGTGACAGCGTGTGTGACCGAGTGAGTGACCGAGTGAGTGACCGAGTGAGTGAGCGAGTGAGTGACCGAGTGAGTGACAGATTAAGTAACAGAGTGACAGATAGAGAGATAGAGTCACTGATAGTGTGACAGTGTGACTGATAGAGCGACAGAGTGATTGACATAGTAACATACAGAGTGACAGGGTGAGTGACAGGGTGAGTGACAGGGTGAGTGACAGGGTGAGTGACAGGGTGAGTGACAGGGTGACAGGCCGTGTGAAATAGTGGCAGAGTGAGTAACAGAGTGACTGAAAGAGTGACAGGGTGACAGACAGAGTGACATAGTGACAGACAGAGTGACATAGTGACAGACAGAGTGACAGAGTGACAGAGTGAGAGACAGAGTGGGTAACAGAATGAGTGACAGAGAGAGTGACAGAGAGAGTGACAGTGTGACTGATAGAGTGACAGAGTGACTGATAGAGTGACAGAGTAAGTGACAGAGTGACAGAGTGACAGAGTGACTGATAGAGTGACAGAGTAAGTGCCAGAGTGACAGAGTGACTGATAGAGTGACAGAGTATATGAAAGAGTGACAGAGTGAAAGAGTGATAAATAGTGACAGTGACATATAGAGTGACATAATGACATACAGAGTGACATAGTGACATACAGAGTGACATAGTGACAGAGTGAGTGACAGAGTGACAGAGTGAGTGACAGAGTGACAGAGTGACAGAGTGACTGATAGAGTGACAGAGTATGTGAAAGAGTGACAGAGTGAAAGAGTGATAAATAGTGACAGTGACATATAGAGTGACATAATGACATACAGAGTGACATAGTGACATACAGAGTGACATAGTGACAGAGTGAGTGACAGAGTGACAGAGTGAGTGACAGAGTGACAGAGTGGGTGACAGAGAGAGTGACAGTGTGAGTGACAGAGTGACAGAGTGGGTGACAGAGTGGGTGACAGGGTGGGTGACAGGGTGGGTGACAGGGTGGGTGACAGGGTGGGTGACAGAGTGGGTGACAGAATGAGTGACAAGAATGACCGAGTGACAGTGTGACTGACAGAGTGACAGAGTGGGTGACAGAGTGAGTGACAGAATGAGTGACAGAGTGAGTGACAGAATGAGTGACAAGAATGACAGAGTGAGTGACAGAGTGGGTGACAGAGTGGGTGACAGAGTGGGTGACAGAGTGGGTGACAGAGTGAGTGATAGAATAAGTGACGAGAATGACAGGGTGAGTGACAGAGTGAGTGACAGAGTGACAGTGTGACTGATAGAGTGACAGAGTAGGTGACAGAGAGACAGAGTGAGTGACAGAGTGAGGGAGTGTGTGACAGAGTGGCAGCGTGAGTGACAGAGTGACAGAGTGAATGACAGAGTGAGTGACAGAGTGAGAGACAGAGTGAGTGACAGAGTGAGTGACAGATAAAGTGACAGATAAAGTGACAGATAAAGTGACAGATAAAGTGACAGATAGAGTGACAGATAGAGTGACAGATAGAATGACAGAGTGAATGACAGGGTGACAGACAGAGTGAAATAGTGGCAGAGTGAGCAACAGCGTGACAGAGAGAGTGACATAGTGACAGAGTGAGTGACAGGGTGAAAGAGTGGGTGACAGTGTGACAGAGTGAGTGACAGAGAGAGTGACAGTGTGCATGACAGAGAGAGTGACAGAGAGAGTGATAGAGTGAGTGACAGAGTGACAGAGTGGGTGACACAGTGACTGACAGAGGGAGTGACAGAGGGAGTGACAGACAGATTGAGTGACAGAATGAGTAACAGAGTGACAGATAGAGAGATAGAGTCACTGATAGAGTGACAGAGTGAGTGACAGAGTGAGTGACAGAGTGAGTGACAGTGTGAGTGACAGTGTGAGTGACAGTGTGAGTGACAGTGTGACAGCGTGAGTGACAGCGTGAGTGACAGAGTGAGTGACCGAGTGAGTGACCGGGTGAGTGACCGGGTGAGTGACCGGGTGAGTGACCGGGTGAGTGACCGGGTGAGTGACAGGGTGAGTGACAGGGTGAGTGACAGGGTGAGTGACAGGGTGAGTGACAGGGTGAGTGACAGGGTGAGTGACAGGGTGAGTGACAGAGTGAGTGACAGAGTGAGTGATAGAATAAGTGACGAGAATGACAGAGTGAGTGACAGAGTGACAGTGTGACTGATAGAGTGACAGAGTAAGTGACAGAGTGACAGAGTGAGTGACCGAGTGAGTGACCGAGTGAGTGACCGAGTGAGTGACCGAGTGAGTGGCAGATTGAGTGACAGCATGTGTGACAGAGTGACAGAGTGAGTGACAGAGTGTGTGACAGAGTGAGTGACAGAGTGAGTGACAGAGTGAGTGACAGAGTGAGTGACAGAGTGAGTGACAGTGTGACAGAGGAGTGACAGAGGAGTGACAGAGGAGTGACAGAGGAGTGACAGTGTGTGTGACAGAGTGACAGAGTGTGTGACAACATGTGTGACAGAGTGAGTGACCGAGTGAGTGACTGAGTGAGTGACCGAGTGAGTGACCGAGTGAGTGACCGAGTGAGTGACCGAGTGAGTGACAGAGTGGCAGATAGAGAGATAGAGTCGCTGATAGTGTGACAGTGTGACTGATAGAGCGACAGAGTAAGTGACATAGTGACATACAGAGTGACAGAGTGTCAGATGGAGTGACAGATGGAGTGACAGAGTGACAGAGTGAGTGACAGAGTGAGTGACAGAGTGAGTGACAGAGTGAGTGACAGAGTGAGTGACAGAGTGAGTGAAAGAGTGAGTGAAAGGGTGAGTGACAGGGTGAGTGACAGGGTGACTGACCGGGTGACTGACCGGGTGAGTGACAGGGTGAGTGACAGGGTGAGTGAAAGGGTGAGTGACAGGGTGAGTGACAGGGTGAGTGAAAGGGTGAGTGACAGGGTGAGTGACAGGGTGAGTGACAGGGTGACAGACCGTGTGAAATAGTGGCAGAGTGCACAACAGAGTGACTGAAAGAGTGTCATAGAGTCATAGAGTCATAGAGTTTTACAGCACAGAAAGAGGCCCTTCGGCCCATCGTGTCTGCGCCGCCCATCCAACCCTGTCCAGTCTAATCCCATTTTCCAGCATTTGGTCCATAGCCTTGTATGCAATGGCATTTCAAGTGCTCATCCAAATGCTTCTTGAATGCTGTGAGGGTTCCTGCCTCTACCACCCTTTCAGGCAGTGAGTTCCAGATTCCAACCACCGTCTGGGTTAAAAAGTTCCTCCTCAAGTCCCCTCTAAACCTCCTGCCCCTTACCCTGAATCTATGCCCCCTTGTTATTGACCCCCCTACTAAGGGGAAAAGTTCCTCTTTATCTACCCTATCTATGCCCCTCATCATTTTGTACACCTCAATCAGGTCCCCCCTCAGCCTTCTTTGCTCCAAGGAAAACAACCCCAGCCTTTTTAGTCTTTCTTCATAGCTGAGGCGCTCCATCCCAGGTAACATCCTGGTGAATCTTCTCTGCACCCTCTCCAAAGCAATCACATCCTTCCTATAGTGAGGCGACCAGAACTGCACACAGTACTCCAGCTGTGGCCTCACCAGCGTTTTGTACAGCTCCATCATAACCTCCCTGCTCTTATATTCTATGCCTCGGCTAATGAAGGCAAGTATCCCATATGCCTTTTTAACCACCTTATCTACCTATTCCGCTGCCTTCAGAGATCTATGTACATGTACACCAAGGTCCCTCTGACCCTCTGTACTTCCTAGGGTCCTACCACTCATTGTGTATTCCCTTGCCTTATTTGTCCGTCCAAAATGCATCACCTCGCACTTTTCAGGGTTAAATTCCATTTGCCACTTTTTTGCCCATCTGACCAACCCGTTTATATCGTCCTGTAGCCTGAGGCTTTCCTCCTCGCAATTTACCACCCCACCAATTTTCGTGTCATCTGCGAACTTACTGATCATACCTTTTACATTCTCATCCAAATCATTTATGTAGATCGCAAACAACAAGGGACCCAGCACCGATCCCTGAGGTATCCCACCGGACACAGGCTTCCAGTCACAAAAGCATCAGAGTGACAGACAGAGTGACATAGTGACAGACAGAGTGACATAGTGACAGACAGAGTGACAGAGTGACAGAGTGAGTGACAGAGTGAGTGACAGAGTGAGTGACAGAGTGACAGAGTGGGTGACAGAATGAGTGACAGAGTGAGTGACAGAGTGAGTGACAGAGTGACAGAGTGGGTGACAGAATGAGTGACGGAGAGAGTGACAGTGTGAGTGACAGAGTGACAGAGTGACTGATAGAGTGACAGAGTAAGTGACAGAGTGACAGAGTGAAAGAGTGATAAATAGAGTGACATAGTGACATACAGAGTGACATAGTGACATACAGAGAAACATAGTGACATGCAGAGTGACAGAGTGACAGAGTGAGTGACAGAGTGACAGAGTGAGTGACAGAGTGACAGAGTGAGTGACAGAGTGACAGTGTGACTGATAGAGTGACAGAGTGACAGAGTGAGAGCCAGAGTGACAGTGTGACAGAGTGAGTGACAGAGTGAGTGACAGAGTGAGTGACAGATAGAGTGACAGATAGAGTGACAGATAGAGTGACAGATAGAGTGACAGTTAGAGTGACAGTTAGAGTGACAGATAGAATGACAGAGTGAATGACAGAGTGAATGACAGAGTGAATGACAGAGTGAAAGACAGAGTGAAAGACAGAGTGAAATAGTGGCAGAGTGAGCAGCAGAGTGATAGACAGAGTGACAGAATGAGTGACAGGGTGAAAGAGTGGGTGACAGTGTGACAGTGTGAGTGACAGAGAGAGTGACAGAGAGAGTGACAGAGAGAGTGACAGAGTGAGTGACAGAGTGACAGAGTGGGTGACAGAGTGACTGACAGAGGGAGTGACAGAGGGAGTGACAGAGTGACAGTGAGACTGATAGAGTGACAGAGTAATTGACAGAGTGACAGAGTGAGAGCCAGAGTGACAGAGTGACAGAGTGAGTGACAGAGTGAGTGAGAGAGTGAGTGACAGATAGAGTGACAGATAGAGTGACAGATAGAGTGACAGATAGAGTGACAGATAGGGTGACAGATAGAATGACAGAGTGAATGACAGAGTGAATGACAGAGTGACAGAGTGGGTGACAGAATGAGTGACGGCGAGAGTGACAGTGTGAGTGACAGAGAGGCAGAGTGTCTGATAGAATGACAGAGTAAGTGAGAGAGTGACAGAGTGAAAGAGTGATAAATAGAGTGACATAGTGACATACAGAGTAACATAGTGACATACAGCGTGACATAGTGAGTGACAGAGTGACAGAGTGAGTGATAGAGTGACAGAGTGACAGAGTGAGTGACAGAGTGACAGAGTGGGTGACAGAGAGAGTGACAGTGTGAGTGACAGAGTGACAGAGTGAGAGAGTAAGTGACAGAGTGACAGAGTGAAAGAGTGATAAATAGAGTGACATAGTGACATACAGAGTGACATAGTGACATACAGAGTGACATAGTGACAGAGTGAGTGACAGAGTGCATCTGGCACGACGGTCTATTCCTGAAACTTATCGAAAGCGGGGTAGGGGGGAAAAACATATGATGTAATTAAATCAATGTATACAAACAACAAATGTGCAGTTAAAATTGGAGACAAACAAACAAAATACTTCCCACAGGGGTGGGGGGTGACGCAGGGCTCGCCAATCTCACTGACACTCTTTAATATTTACATAAATGAATTAGCAAAACTACTTGAAGAATCTACAGCACCCGGCCTCACCCTATATGAATCCAAGGTTAAATTCCTCCTCTATGCAGACGACCTGGTTCTGCTGTCACCAACTAAGGAGGGTCTACAGCAGAACCTGGATCTGCTGGAATCAGTCTGTCAGACCTGGGCCCTGACAATAAACCTCCAAAAAACCAAAGTCCTCGTGTTCCAACAAAGATCCAGACATCAGGGACCCAAAATAAATCTCACACTAGGAACAACTAAAATCAAACAAACCACTAACTACACATACTTGGGCATAAAAATCAGCTCTACGGGAAATTTCAAACTGGCTGTGAATGAACTGAAAGAGAAAGCAAGAAGGGCTTTCTACGCCATTAAAAGATCAATCCAAATAGAAATCCCAATTAGCATTTGGCTCAAAATTTTCAAATCAGTAATTGAACCAATTGCACTCTATGGCAGTGAAGTGTGGGGACCGCTAACACAACAAGATTTTGCAAAATGGGACAAACACCCAATTGAGATCCTACATGCAGAATTCTGTAAAAGTATCCTCTGGACTCAAAGGAAAACTGTAAACAATGCATGCAGGGCAGAACTAGGCCAATTTCCACTAATAATTACTATCCAAAAAAGAGCCACCAAATTTTGGAAACACCTAAAAATGAGCAACCCCCACTGCACTCATTACGAAGCCTTGAAATGCCAAGAGAGGACCATAAAGAATAACTCCCTCAGTCAACTAGTCCTGGGACTCAGTGAAGCCACCACTAACACTACTAACAATAACCAGCCCCAGGACAGTGACATCGTAGCAGAGAGAATTCGACCCAACACAATTGTCACTAAACAAAAGGAAAAATACCTGTCATATTGGGCAGAAACAACAAAAACCCAAAGCAAACTCAATTGCTACTTGACCCTAAACAGACAATACAACATGGCTGAGTACCTGACCATGGTAAAGGATAACAAACAGAGAAAAACCTTGACAAGGTACAGACTTAGCGAACATAGCCTAGCGATCGAAAAAGGCAGACACAGGCAGACCAGGCTGCCAAGAGAGGACAGGATATGCTCTCACTGCAGTCAGGGAGTAGTGGAGACAGAGATGCACTTCCTCACAGCCTGTGGAAAATATCAGGGCATCAGAGAGAATTTCTACCAAAAATTCTCACAAATATGCCCTGAATTCAGAAATCTGAATGACGACCAAAAACTCCCATACCTACTGGGGGAGGAGAGAAGCTGTGTAGCACTGGCGGCACACTATGTTACAGCTTGCCATGAACAGAGGGACAACCAGTAAACCTAAGAAAAGAGTATATATAAATAATGCGAATGTATATTTATACACTCAGGGATATACCTGTTTATACACTGTATGAATAGAACTGCGTTTATGTGTTCAACCATAAATGAATTTTGATGCTTTGGCAACATAAGATGTACCTTATCATGCCAATAAAGCGATTTGAGTTGAATTGAATTGAATTGAGTGACAGAGTGAGTGACAGAGTGAGTGACAGAGTGACAGAGTGAGTGACAGAGTGACAGAGTGGGTGACAGAGAGAGTGACAGGGTGGGTGACAGGGTGGGTGACAGGGTGGGTGACAGAGTGGGTGACAGAGTGGGTGACAGAGAGGGTGACAGAGTGGGTGACAGAGTGGGTGACAGAGAGGGTGACAGAGTGAGTGACAGAGTGAGTGAAATAATAAGTGATGAGAATGACAGAGTGAGTGACAGAGTAAGTGACAGAGTGACAGAGTGAGTGACCGAGTGAGTGACCGAGTGAGTGACCGAGTGAGTAGCAGATTGAGTGGCAGATTGAGTGACAGCATGTGTGACAGAGTGACAGAGTGAGTGACAGAGTGAGTGACAGAGTGAGTGACAGAGTGAGTGACAGAATGAGTGACAGTGTGACAGAGGAGTGACAGAGGAGTGACAGAGGAGTGACAGAGGAGTGACAGAGGAGTGACAGTGTGTGTGACAGAGTGACGGAGTGCGTGACAGTGTGTGTGACCGAGTGAGTGACCGAGTGAGTGACCGAGTGAGTGACCGAGTGAGTGACCGAGTAAGTAACAGAGTGGCAGATAGAGAGATAGAGTCACTGATAGTGTGACAGTGTGACTGATAGAGCGAAAGAGTAAGTGACATAGTGACATACAGAGTGACAGAGTGACAGATGGAGTGACAGAGTGACAGATGGAGTGAAAGAGTGACAGATGGAGTGACAGAGTGACGGATGGAGTGACAGAGTGACAGATGGAGTGAAAGAGTGACAGATGGAGTGACAGAGTGACGGATGGAGTGACAGAGTGTCAGAGTGAGTGACAGAGTGAGTGACAGATTGAGTGACAGGGTGAGTGACAGGGTGAGTGACAGGGTGAGTGACAGGGTGACTGACAGGGTGAGTGACAGGGTGAGTGACAGGGTGAGTGAAAGGATGAGAGAAAGGGTGAGTGACAGGGTGAGTGACAGGGTGAGTGACAGGGAGACAGACCATCTGAAATACTGGCAGAGTGCGCAACAGAGTGACTTAAAGAGTGACAGAGTGACAGACAGAGTGACATAGTGACAGACAGAGTGACATAGTGACAGAGTGAGTGACAGAGTGACAGAGTGAGTGACAGAGTGAGTGACAGAGTGAGTGACAGAGTGAGTGACAGAGTGAGTGACAGAGTGACAGAATGGGTGACAGAATGAGTGATGGAGAGAGTGACAGTGTGAGTGACAGAGTGACAGAGTGACTGATAGAGTGACAGAGTAAGTGACAGAGTGACAGAGTGAAAGAGTGACATACAGAGTGACATAGTGACATACAGAGTGACATAGTGACATACAGCGTGACATAGTGAGTGACAGAGTGACAGGGTGAGTGATAGGGTGACAGAGTGACAGAGTGAGTGACAGAGTGAGTGACAGAGTGAGTGACAGAGTGGGTGACAGAGTGGGTGACAGAGAGAGTGACAGTGTGAGTGCCAGAGTGACAGAGTGACAGAGTGAAAGAGTGATAAATAGAGTGACATAATGACATTGTGACAAACAGAGTGACATAGTGACAGAGTGAGTGACAGAGTGAGTGACAGAGAGAGTGACAGAGAGAGTGACAGAGAGAGTGACAGAGAGAGTGACAGGGAGTGTGACAGAGTGAGTGACAGATTGAGTGACAGGGTGAGTGACAGGGTGAGTGACAGGATGAGTGACAGGGTGAGTGACAGGGTGAGTGACAGAGTGACAGAGAGAGTGACAGAGAGAGTGACAGAGAGAGTGACAGAGAGAGTGACAGAGAGAGTGACAGCGTGAGTGACAGAGTGACAGAGTGACTGAAAGAGTGACAGATTAAGTGAAAGAGTGACAGAGTAAGTGAAAGAGTGACAGAGTGAAAGAGTGATAAATAGAGTGACATAGTGACATACAGAGTGACATAGTGACATACAGAGTGACATAGTGACAGAGTGAGTGACAGAGTGACAGAGTGAGTGACAGAGTGACAGAGTGACAGAGTGACAGAGTGAGTGACAGAATGACAGAGTGGGTGACAGAGAGAGTGACAGTGTGAGTGACAGAGTGACAGAGTGGGTGACAGGGTGGGTGACAGGGTGGGTGACAGGGTGGGTGACAGGGTGAGTGACAGAGTGAGTGACAGAGTGGGTGAAAGAGTGAGTGACAGAGTGAGTGAAAGAGTGAGTGAAAAAGTGAGTGATAGAATAAGTGACGAGAATGACAGAGTGAGTGACAGAATAAGTGACAGAGTGACAGAGTGAGTGACCGAGTGAGTGACCGAGTGAGTGACCGAGTGAGTGACCGAGTGAGTGACCGAGTGAGTGGCAGATTGAGTGGCAGCATGTGTGACAGAGTGACAGAGTGAGTGACAGAGTGTGTGACAGAGTGAGTGACAGAGTGAGTGACAGAGTGAGTGACAGAGTGAGTGACAGAGGAGTGACAGAGGAGTGACAGTGGAGTGACAGAGGAGTGACAGTGTGTGTGACAGAGTGACGGAGTGTGTGACAGCATGTGTGACAGAGTGAGTAACCGAGTGAGTGACCGAGTGAGTGACCGAGTGAGTGACAGAGTGGCAGATAGAGAGATAGAGTCACTGATAGTGTGACAGTGTGACTGATAGAGCGACAGAGTAAGTGACATAGTGACATACAGAGTGACAGAGTGACAGATGGAGTGATAGAGTGACAGATGGAGTGAAAGAGTGATAGATGGAGTGACAGAGTGACGGATGGAGTGACAGAGTGACAGAGTGAGTGACAGATTGAGTGAAAGGGTGAGTGACAGGGTGAGTGACAGGGTGAGTGACAGGGTGAGTGACAGGTTGAGTGACAGGTTGAGTGACAGGGTGAGAGAAAGGGTGAGTGAAAGGGTGAGTGACAGGGTGAGTGAAAGGGTGAGTGACAGGGTGAGTGACAGGGTGACAGACCGTGTGAAATAGTGGCAGAGTGCGCAACAGAGTGACTGAAAGAGTGACAGAGTGACAGACAGAGTGACATAGTGACAGACAGAGTGACATAGTGACAGAGTGAGTGACAGAGTGAGTGACAGAGTGACAGAGTGGGTGACAGAATGAGTGACGGAGAGAGTGACAGTGTGAGTGACAGAGTGACTGATAGAGTGACAGAGTAAGTGACAGAGTGAAAGAGTGATAAATAGAGTGACATAGTGACATACAGAGTGACATAGTGACATACAGCGTGACATACTGAGTGACAGAGTGACAGAGTGAGTGATGGGTGACAGAGTGACAGTGTGAGTGATAGAGTGAGTGACAGAGTGACAGTGTGAGTGATAGAGTGAGTGACAGAGTGACAGAGTGGGTGACAGAGAGAGTGACAGTGTGAGTGACAGAGTAAGTGACAGAGTGACAGAGGGAAAGAGTGATAAATAGAGTGACATAATGACATTGCGACAAACAGAGTGACATAGTGACAGAGTGAGTGAAAGAGTGAGTGACAGAGAGAGTGACAGAGAGAGTGACAGAGTGAGTGACAGAGTGAGTGACAGAGTGAGTGACAGGGTGAGTGACAGGGTGAGTGACAGGGTGAGTGACAGGGTGAGTGACAGAATGACAGAGAGAGTGACAGAGAGAGTGACAGAGAGAGTGACAGTGTGAGTGACAGTGTGAGTGACAGTATGAGTGACAGAGTGACAGAGTGACTGAAAGAGTGACAGATTAAGTGAAAGAGTGACAGAGTGAAAGAGTGATACATAGAGTGACATAATGACATACAGAGTGACATAGTGACATACAGAGTGACATAGTGACAGAGTGAGTGACAGAGTGACAGAGTGAGTGACAGAGTGAGTGACAGAGTGACAGAGTGGGTGACAGAGAGAGTGTGAGTGACAGAGTGACAGCGTGGGTGACAGGGTGGGTGACAGGGTGGGTGACAGGGTGGGTGACAGGGTGGGTGACAGGGTGGGTGACAGAATGAGTGACAAGAATGACAGAGTGACAGTGTGAGTGACATAGAGGGTGACAGAGTGAGTGACAGAGTGGGTGACAGAGTGGGTGACAGAGTGGGTGACAGAGTGGGTGACAGAGTGAGTGACAGAGTGAGTGATAGAATAAGTGATGAGAATGACAGAGTGAGTGACAGAGTGAGTGACAGAGTGACAGTGTGACTGATAGAGTGAGTGACAGAGTGAGAGACAGAGTGACAGAGTGTGTGACAGAGTGGCAGCGTGAGTGACAGAGTGACAGAGTGAGTGACAGAGTGAGTGACAGAGTGAGCGACAGAGTGAGTGACAGATAGAATGACAGAGTGAGTTACAGATAGAGTGACTGATAGAGTGACAGATAGAGTGACAGATAGAGTGACAGATAGAGTGACAGATAGAGTGACAGATAGAGTGACAGAGTGAATGACAGAGTGAATGACAGAGTGAATGACAGGGTGAATGACAGGGTGACAGACAGAGTGAAATAGTGGCAGAGTGAGCAACAGAGTGACAGAGAGAGTGACATAGTGACAGAGTGAGTGACAGGGTGAAAGTTTGGGTGACAGTGTGACAGAGTGAGTGACAGAGAGAGTGACAGTGTGCGTGACAGAGAGAGTGACAGAGAGAGTGACAGAGGGAGTGACAGACAGAGTGAGTGACAGAGTGAGTGACAGAGTGACTGACAGAGGGAGTGACAGAGGGAGTGACAGAGGGAGTGACAGAGGGAGTGACAGACAGAGTGAGTGACAGAGTGAGTGACAGTGTGAGTGACAGTGTGAGTGACAGAGTGAGTAACAGAGTGACAGATAGAGAGATAGAGTCACTGATAGAGCGACAGAGTGAGTGACAGAGTGACATAGTGACAGATAGAGTGACAGAGTGAGTGACAGAATGAGAGACAGAGTGACAGAGTGTGTGTCAGAGTGGCAGAGTGAGTGACAGAGTGGGTAGCAGAGTGACAGAGTGAATGACAGGATGACATAGTGACAGACAGAGGGACATAGTGACAGACTGAGTGACAGGGTGAGTGACAGGGTGAGTGACAGGGTGAGTGACAGGGTGAGTGACAGAGTGAGTGACAGAGTGAGTGACAGAGTGAGTGACAGTGTGACAGCGTGAGTGAAAGCGTGAGTGACAGTGTGAGTGACAGAGTGAGTGACAGAGTGAGTGACAGAGTGACAGTGGAGTGACATAGTGACAGAGTGACAGTGTGTCTGACAGAGTGGCAGAGTGAATGCCAGATTGTGTGATAGTGTGTGTGACCGAGTGAGTGACCAAGTGAGTGACCAAGTGAGTGACCGAGTGAGTGACCGAGTGAATGACCGAGTGAGTGACCGAGTGAGTGACAGAGTGAGTGGCAGATTGAGTGACAGCATGTGTGACAGAGTGAGTGACAGAGTGAGTGACAGAGGAGTGACAGAGGAGTGACAGATGAGTGACAGATGAGTGACAGTGTGTGTGACAGAGTGACAGAGTGTGTGACAGCGTGTGTGACAGAGTGAGTGACCGAGTGAGTGACCGAGTGAGTGACCGAGTGAGTGACCGAGTGAGTGAGAGAGAAAGTAACAGAGTGGCAGATAGAGAGATAGAGTCACTGATAGTGTGACAGTGTGACTGATAGAGCGACAGAGTAAGTGACATAGTGAGATACAGAGTGACAGAGTGATAGAATGAGTGACAGAGTGACAGATGGAGTGACAGAGTGACAGATGGAGTGACAGAGTGACAGATGGAGTGAAAGAGTGACTGATAGAGTGACAGAGTGACTGATAGAGTGACAGAGTGACTGATAGAGTGACAGAGTGACAGAGTGAGTGACAGATTGAGTGACAGATTGAGTGACAGGGTGAGTGATAGGGTGAGTGACAGGGTGAGTGACAGGATGAGTGACAGGGTGAGTGACAGGATGAGTGACAGGGTGAGTGGCAGGGTGAGTGACAGGGTGAGTGACAGGGTGAGTGACAGAGAGAGTGACAGAGTGGGTGGCAGAGTGTGTGACAGAGTGACAGAGAGAGTGACAGTATGGTGACAGAGTGACATTCAGAGTGACATAGTGAATGACAGGATGACATAGTGACAGAGTGAGTGACAGAGTGATAGAGTGGGTGACAGAGTGAGTGACAGAGAGAGTGACAGAGGGAGTAACAGACAGAGTGAGTGACAGAGTGAGTAACAGAGTGACAGATAGAGAGATAGAGTCACTGATCGAGTGACAGAGTGTCTGATAGAGTGACAGAGTAAGTGACAGAATGACAGAGTGAAAGAGTGATAAATAGAGTGAAAGAGTGACAGATTGAGTGACATAGTGACATACAGAGTGACATAGTGACAGAGTGAGTGACAGAGTGAGTGATAGAGTGAGTGACAGTGACAGAGAGAGTGACAGAGTGACAGAGTGAGTGACAGAGGGAGTTACAGAGTGAGTGAGAGAGTGACAGTGTGACAGAGTGGGTGGCAGAGTGTGTGACAGAGTGACAGAGAGAGTGACAGTGTGAGTGACATAGTGACATTCAGAGTGACATAGTGACAGTGTGAGTGACTGAAAAGTGACAGAGTGAGCGACAGAGTGACAGAGTGAATGATAGAGTGACAGAGTGTCAGAGTGAAAGAGTGAGTGACACAGTGACATACAGAGTGACATAGTGACAGAGTGAATGACAGGGTGACAGTGACAGACAGAGAGACATAGTGACAGAGAGAGTGAGTGAGTGACAGCATGAGTGACAGCGTGAGTGACAGAGTGGGTGACCGAGTGACAGAGTGAGTGACAGAGTGAATGACAGGTTGACAGAGTGAGTGACAGAGTGAGTGACCGAGTGAGTGACCGAGGGAGTGACCGAGTGAGTGACCGAGTGAGTGACCGAGTGAGTGACAGAGTGAGTGACAGAGTGACAGAGTGAGTGACAGAGTGAGTGACAGAGTGAGTGACAGAGTGAGTGACAGAGTCAGTGACAAAGTGACAGATAGAGAGATAGAGTCACTGATAGTGTGACAGTGTGACTGATAGAGCGACAGAGTGACTGATAGATTGACAGAGTGACTGATAGAGTGACAGAGTAAGTGACATAGTGACATACAGAGTGACATAGTGACAGAGTGAGTGACAGAGTGAATGACAGGGTGACAGAGTGAGTGGCAGAGTGAGTGACCGAGTGAGCGACCAAGTGAGTGACCGAGTGAGTGACCGAGTGAGTGACCGAGTGAGTGACAGAGTGACTGATAGAGTGACAGAGTAAGTGACATAGTGACATACAGAGTGACATAGTGACAGAGTGAGTGACAGAGTGAATGACAGGGTGACAGAGTGGCGATCGAAAAAGGCAGACACAGGCAGACCTGGCTGCCAAGAGAGGACAGGATATGCTCTCACTGCAGTCAGGGAGTGGTGGTGACAGAGGTGCACTTCCTCACAGCTTGTGGAAAATATCAGGGCATCAGGGAGAATTTCTACCAAAAATTCTCACAAATATGCCCTGAATTCAGAAATTTGAATGACGACCAAAAACTCCCATACCTACTAGGGGAAGAGAGAAACTGTAACACAAGCGGCACACTATGTTACAGCTTGCCATAAACAGAGGGACAACCAGTAAACCTAAGAAAAGAGTATATACAAATTATACGAATGTATATTTATACACTCAGGGATATATCTGTTTATACACTGTATGAGTAGATCTGCGTTTATGTGTTCAACCATAAATGTATTTCGATGCTTTGGCAACATAAGATGTACCTTATCATGCCAATAAAGCGAATTGAATTGAATTGAATTGAATTGAGTGACAGAGTGAGTGACTGAGTGAGTGACCGAGTGAGTGACCGAGTGAGTGACCGAGTGAGTGACAGAGTGACTGATAGAGTGACAGAGTAAGTGACATAGAGACTTACAGAGTGACATATTGACAGAGTGAGTGACAGAGTGAATGACAGGGTGACAGAGTGGGTGACAGAGTGAGTGACAAAGAGAGTGACAGTGTGAGTGACAGAGTGACAGATAGAGAGATAGATTCACTGATAGAGTGACAGTGTGAATTGTAGAGTGACAGAGTGTCTGATAGAGTGACAGAGTGAGTGACATAGTGACATACAGAGTGCCATAGTGACAGAGTGAATGACAGAGTGAGTGACAGGGTGACAGAGTGACTGACATAGTGACATTCATAGTAACATAGTGACAGAGTGACAGACAGAGTGACAGACAGAGTGACATAGCGACAGAGTGAGTGACAGAGTGACAGATAGAGCGATAGTGTGACTGACAGAGTGACAGAGTGAGTGACATAGTGACATACAGAGTGACATAGTGACAGACAGAGTGACATAGTGACAGAGTGAGTGACATAGTGACACAGTGAGTGACATAGTGACGGACAGAATGACATAGTGGCAGAGTGAGTGACAGAGTGAGTGACAGAGTGAGTGACAGAGTGACAGACAGAGTGACAGACAGAGTGACAGACAGAGTGAGTGACAGGGTGAGTGACAGGGTGAGTGACAGGGTGACAGAGTGAGTGACAGACTGAATGACAGAGCAACAGACAGACTGACATAGTGACAGAGTGATTGAAAGAGTGACAGATTGAGCAACAGTGTGACAGAGTGACAGAGTGAGTGACAGAGTAAGTAAAAGAGTGACAGATAGAGAGATAGAGTCACTGATAGTGTGACAGTGTCACTGATAAAGCGACAGTGTCTGATAGAGTGACATAGTGACATACAGAGTGAAATAGTGACAGAGTGAGTGACAGAGTGACAGACAGGGTGACATAGTGACAGACAGGGTGACATAGTGACAGACAGAGGGACATAGGCCTAGAAATTCAGTTGGTTGCGCCAGCCGTTAGCGCCTTAGGAGGAGTAGATGTCGGGCGCTAGGCGGCTAGCACCCGGGCGCAGCGCGATCTGCGCCTCACCCCAACTTCACTAGAGATTTAGCGGCGGTGCAAAGTCTTTGCGCGCGCTCAGCTGCGCGCGCAGATCATGACGTCATTTCCTCGTGCAACGCCCTTTGTGCGCCCCCAACCGGAACTTCAGTGGTGACGCCCCATTGTGCGCCTGGCGCCCCTAGCGACTGTTAGAGTGGAACGGTGCTTAGCCGATGCGGGGCGCGGGGGGCGCAAATTGAAGGGCACTTCTCCTGCACTATAAAAGGCTGCCATTTCGCAGCACTCCTTCTTGAGAAATGGATCTTTGGAGAGAGACCAAGGTAGATAGCTTTCTGCTTTGGCCCAACACTCGGACAGGTACTTTTGGCTTCAGGCCACAGCTTTCCACTAGTCTTTGCCTTCATTGACATCTCATTGTTTGCCAGCATGTTATGGGGGCTGCAATGGGTGTCAACGCTGGCTTTCTCAATTACATCCAAAGGGCTCACAGACACCGTGAGAGAGTGGCAGCCCTGGCTAGACGGAGAGGGGGCAACAGGCGTCGGGAAAGGAGGCCTTACCCACCCAGGGTATACCGCCAGCAGTTCTCCTATCTCAACATGTCTGACGAGCAGTGTGTTCGGAGGCTGCGATTCAGAAGGGACGTGGTCACAGAGATCTGCCAGCTGCTTGTCGGTGATCTGCAGCCACAGCTGAGGAGCAGGACGTCTCTGTCGGTGGAAGTGAAGGTGACGGTGGCTCTCAACTTCTATGCCACCGGCTCCTTCCAATCCACTACTGGGGACATTGCCAACATCTCCCAGTTTGCCGTGCATTGCTGCATCTGCCAGGTGACCAATGCCCTTTTCAAAAGGAGACGTCAGTTCATCTCCTTCTCCGTGGCTCTTGCCAAGCAGCAACAGCGTGCAATGGGCTTTGCAGCATTCGCGGGCGTCCCCATGGTGCAGGGCGCCATTGACTGCACGCATGTGGCTTTGCGGGCACCTCTGGAGAATGCCGAGGATTACCGCAACCGGAAGGGCTACCATTCGCTGAACGTCCAGCTGGTGTGTGACCACAGGCAGCTCATCCTAGCTGTCAATGCCCGCTTTCCAGGCAGCAGCCACGATGCCTTCATCCTGCGACAGACTTCTGTGGCAGACATGTTCCAGGCACAGCCTCACCCACGAGGATGGCTTATCGGGGACAAAGGCTATCCTTTGTGTACCTGGCTGATGACCCCGCTCCGTGCGCCCAGCACCCCTGCTGAAGAGGGATACAATGAGAGCCATCAAGCGACCAGGAACATCATCGAACAAACAATCGGCGTCCTGAAGCAACGGTTCCGCTGTCTGGATCGTTCCGGTGGAGCCCTACAGTATTCGCCGGAGCGAGTCTCCCATTTCGTGGTCGTTTGCTGCATGCTGCACAACCTGGCTATCCGCAGGACTCAGGCACTGCCACCAGAGATTGGAGGACCACCTCAGGAGGAGGAGGAGGAGGATGAGGACCAACACAGGAGGGAGGCACAAAGTGCAAGGGCCGCCCGTCGCCGGCTTATTGAACGTCGGTTCTAGGCCCCCTCTCAGGAAATGGCTTGTGCCAATGTCAGCAGGTGTATGTAGCCGCTCCACAAGCCCTCAGCCGAGCAGGGCAACCAGGACTTAACAAAAAAAACATGCACACTGCAATTTAACAACAATAATTTATTGAAAACCTCTGCCCTTCCCACATTACATCCTCATGTGGAGAAGCCCCCTCCAAAAACACAAAACTACCAGTCTCGGCCTTACAAAAAGAAAGAAAGACACAAGTCTCGGCCTTACACAAACACAACTGCACCAGTCTCGGCCTTACAACAAGCACCAGGCATTTGTGCATACCTCTACTTTTCGCCCTGCGAGGGCGATGCCTTGCGTATCCTTGCCTGGCCCCTGCCTGCCCTGCAGCTCCTCCTCAATGGGAGCCCAGTGGCTGCAGCAAGGCTGGGGGAAGGCTGCTGAGGGGCAGATGGCGTGACGGCAGATGTCCTTGGGGGTCGGCCTGCACCAGCTCTGGCCTTGGAGTGGCCGGCTGCTGACTGCTCCAACTCTGGCTGGGCGGCAGCAGTCTGTCCAGCGGCTCGTGGCAGCTGCAATGGCGGAGTGGCAGTGTCGGCTGCAGGAATGGTGCCAACCTGGCAGATCGCAGGTGCTCGCTGGTCGCCTGAGACATTGGCACTCGCACGGGCCAGGACGGCACGACTGAGCACTTGGCTAGAAGCCGACTGTGCTGCCGTGAAGTCCTGCAGACTCCTGGCCTGTGCTGCACTGAATTGTTCCAGACTCCTGGCCTGTGCTGCACTGAATTGATCCAGACTCCTGGCCTGTGCTGCACTGAATTGATCCAGACTCCTGGCCTGTGCTGCTCCAAATTGCTGCACACTCCTTGACAAAGACTCAATGGAGTCAGGCATCCTTGCCACTGCAGCCATGAGCTCATTGTGCCTGCGCTTAGCCTGGACGGCCATTTCCTCCAGGAGCCGCACCTCCTCTGCGCTGACCGTCGCAGGACTGGAGGCCGCACTCACCCTCTGGGGAGAAGTCCGCCGAGCTTCCCCACCCCTCCCGCGTTGCTGCAGGCCGCTGGGCCCCGGAGCTTCACTCTCCTCCAACCCTTCTCCCCGGCTCCCCTCCAGGGAAGACGTGTCCCCTACATCGCCATGGGCTGGCGCGGCTGAGGGTGGCACTGATGGGCCGGCTTCCTCTTCCTCCTCCTCGTATTCTGAAGCACTGACAGTGGCAGCTTGAGGGCCCGCCTCCTCACCTGGCGATTCACCATCTGAAAGCAGGAAGGCACAAGAGTAGCTTTAGAGTGAGGACAGGGCAGCAGCGAGGGTGGCATGAGTGGTGCCATTCACTGCATTGGTCGGACAGTGGCTAAGGATGCTGATCTGAGGCGCAAGTGGAACGAGTGAGGTCAAAAAGGTGATGCCCTTACCATTGGTGCCCAGAACAGGGTCGGCATCTCCACTGGTGACGGGTCCAATCAGGCAGCCTGCCATAATGCACTCCACATGCTGGTCGAAGTCGGAGAGCTCTTTTACGTCAGGACGGCCTCCCCCGGTGTCAATTCGTTTCCGCCGGTTGTGCGCCACCTTGGCCTGCAAGAGAAAGGACGGCCTCTAAGTACAGTGTGAAGCCCTGATCTTGTCTGCACTGCCTCCCATGGTCCAATAGCTTGTACAGTGTGTAAAGTGCTGAATGTGCAAGTGATTTTCATGCCAGTCCCATAGCTGCTGGATGAGGGCTGACCATTAGGGCTTTCAGGTCCCTTTGCCCATAAAGTGAGGTGCACATGCAGGGATGAGGAGGACACTGGAAAGGGTACTCACCCTGACAACCCGAGTGAGGTCGTTGAACTTCTTCCAGCATTACACAGGAGTCCTGGCAACCACGCTGTTGGAAGACACCCTGTTTGAGACCTCCCTCCAGGCTTTCCGGTAGGCGCTGGGCAGCGGCCTCTTGCCACCTTCTGGGAACAGACCATGGCACCTGCGCTCCACTCTGCCAACCAGCAGCCTCAGGTCACCGTCGCTGAAGCGCTGCGCTCTCTCCCTGGCCTTCTCCATAGCCCTGGGCGTTGTGCAGGTGAAGCTGAAGTCGTCAGGCCTAGGTTGAGGGCTGCAGTGTGTAGGGCGTGGCAGGCAAACAAATCCACCCTCCCCCTTTAAGAGCTGACCGGCGCCAGAGTGTCTGCTGTCAATCAACAACTCGCCGCACCGGCGCTGCGCCCGGCCTCGGGGGTATCGCTCAGCACCGCCAGCTTAGCGCCTAAAGATAGTCGTGCATCACCTGTTTTAGCGCAGAAGCAACCTCTTGGGGCGATGCGACTGAATATCGGCGAAGGGTCGCGACTTTGCGCCGGGCGCAATTTTTAGCGGCCGCCCGACTTCAGCGCCCCAAAAGTGGCTATACTGAATTTCTAGGCCATAGTGACAGAGTGACATAGAGACAGAGTGACAGAGTGAGTGACAGAGTGAATGACAGGGTGACAGATTGAGTGACAGAGTGAGTGACCGACTGAGTGACTGACTGAGTGACAGAGAGACAGAGTGACAGAGTGACAGAGTGACAGAGTGACAGAGTGAGTGACAGAGTAAGTAACAGAGTGACAGATAGAGAGATAGAGTCACTGATAGAGTGACAGAGTGACTGATAGAGTGACAGAGTAAGTGACATAGAGACTTACAGAGTGACATATTGACAGAGTGAGTGACAGAGTGAATGACAGGGTGACAGAGTGGGTGACAGAGTGAGTGACAAAGAGAGTGACAGTGTGAGTGACAGAGTGACAGATAGAGAGATAGAGTCACTGATAGAGTGACAGTGTGACTGATAGAGTGACAGAGTGACAGATAGAGTGACAGAGTGAGTGACATAGTGACATACAGAGTGCCATAGTGACAGAGTGAGCGACAGAGTGAGTGACAGGGTGACAGAGTGACTGACATAGTGACATTCATAGTGACATAGTGACAGAGTGACAGACAGAGTGACAGACAGAGTGACAGACAGAGTGACAGACAGTGTGACAGACAGTGTGACATAGCGACAGAGTGAGTGACAGACTGACTGAAAAAGTGACAGAGTGAGTGACAGAGTGAGTGACAGAGTGACAGATAGAGAGATAGTGTGACTGATGAAGTGACAGAGTGACAGAGTGATTGACATAGTGACATACAGAGTGACATAGTGACAGACAGAGTGACATAGTGACAGACAGAGTGACATAGTGACAGAGTGAGTAGCAGAGTGACTGAAAGAGTGATATAGTGACACAGTGAGTGACATAGTGACGGACAGAATGACATAGTGGCAGAGTGAGTGACAGAGTGAGTGACAGAGTGAGTGACAGAGTGAGAGACAGAGTGAGTGACAGACAGAGTGAGTGAAAGAGTGAGAGACAGAGTGAGTGACAGAGTGAGTGACAGAGTGAGTGACAGAGTGAGTGACAGAGTAAGAAAAAGAGTGACAGATAGAGAGATAGAGTCACTGATAGTGTGACAGTGTGACTGATAAAGTGACAGAGTGACTGATAGAGTGACAGAGTGTCTGATAGAGTGAGAGAGTGAGTGACATAGTGACATTCATAGTGACATAGTGACAGAGTCAGTGACAGACTGAATGACAGAGTGACAGACAGAGTGACAGACAGAGTGACAGACAGAGTGACAGACAGAGTGACATAGCGACAGAGTGAGTGACAGAGTGACTGAAAAAGTGACAGAGTGAGTGACAGATTGACAGATAGAGAGATAGTGTGACTGATAGAGTGACAGAGTGGCAGTGTGAGTGACATAGTGACATACAGGGTGACATAGTGACAGACAGAATGACATAGTGACAGAGTGAGTAACAGAGTGACTGAAAGAGTGACATAATGACACAGTGAGTGACATAGTGACGGACAGAATGACATAGTGGCAGAGTGAGTGACGGGTGAGTGACAGGGTGAGTGACAGGGTGAGTGACAGGGTGAGTGACAGGGTGACAGAGTGAGTGACAGACTGAATGACAGAGCAACAGACAGAGTGAAATAGTGACAGAGTGAGTGACAGAGTGATTGAAAGTGTGACAGATTGAGCAACAGTGTGACAGAGTGACAGAGTGAGTGACAGAGTAAGTAAAAGAGTGACAGATAGAGAGATAGAGTCACTGATAGCGTGACAGTGTGACTGATAAAGCGACAGAGTGTCTGATAGAGTGACAGAGTGAGTGACATAGTGACATACAGAGTGAAATAATGAGAGAGTGAGTGACAGAGTGACAGACAGGGTGACATAGTGACAGACAGGGTGACATAGTGACAGACAGAGGGACATAGTGACAGACAGAGGGACATATTGACAGATAGAGGGACAGAGTGACAGAGAGAGTGACAGAGAGAGTGATAGAGAGAGTGACAGAGAGAGTGACAGTGTGGGTGACAGTGTGGGTGACAGTGTGGGTGACAGTGAGGGTGACAGTGTGGGTGACAGTGTGGGTGACAGAGGGACATAGTGACTGACAGGGTGAGTGACAGGGTGAGGGACAGGGTGAGTGACAGGGTGAGTGACAGGGTGAGTGACAGGGTGACTGATAGAGTGACAGAGTGAGTGACATAGTGACAGAGTGAGTGACAGAGTGACAGAGTGAGTGACAGAGTGACAGAGTGAAAGAGTGAGTGACAGATTGAGTGACAGAGTTGGAGACAGAGTGGGTGACAGAGTGGGTGACAGAGTGGGTGACAGAGTGGGTGACAGAGTGGGTGACAGAGTGAGTGACAGAGTGTGTGACAGAGTGGCAGCGTGAGTGACAGCGTGAGTCGCAGAGTGAGTGACAGGGTGAGTGACAGGGTGAATGACAGGGTGAATGACAGGGTGAATGACAGGGTGAATGACAGGGTGACAGACAGAGTGAAATAGTGGCAGAGTGAGCAACAGAGTGACAGACAGAGTGATATAGTGACAGAGTGAGTGACAGGGTGACAGAGTGGGTGACAGTGTGACAGAGTGAGTGACAGAGAGTGTGACAGTGTGAGTGACAGAGTGACAGAGTGACAGAGTGAGTGACAGAGGGAGTGACAGAGGGAGTGACAGAGGGAGTGACAGAGGGAGTGACAGGGGGAGTGACAAGGGGAGTGACAAGGGGAGTGACAGAGGGAGTGACAGACAGAGTGAGTGACAGAATGAGTAACGGAGTGACAGATAGAGAGATAGAGTCACTGATAGAGTGACAGAGTCAGTGACAGAATGAGAGACAGAGTGACAGAGTGTGTGACAGAGTGGCAGAGTGAGTGACAGTGTGGGTGGCAGAGTGACAGAATGAATGACAGGGTGACATATTGACAGACAGAGGGACATAGTGACAGACTGAGTGACAGGGTGAGAGATGGGTGAGTGACAGAGTGAGTGACAGAGTGAGTGACAGAGTGAGTGACAGAGTGAGTGACTGATAGAGAGATAGAGTCACTGATAGTGTGAGATTGTGACTGATAGAGTGACTGAGAGTGACAGAGTGACTGATAGAGTGACAGAGTAAGTGACATAGTGACAT
The DNA here is from genome assembly GCF_052327205.1 of Somniosus microcephalus. Taxonomy (NCBI): domain Eukaryota; kingdom Metazoa; phylum Chordata; class Chondrichthyes; order Squaliformes; family Somniosidae; genus Somniosus; species Somniosus microcephalus. Next base: position 243,973,354 of record NC_140991.1, on the reverse strand, counting down.
ATAGAGTGACATAGTGACAGAGTCAGTGACAGAGTGAATGACAGGTTGACAGAGTGAGTGACAGAGTGACAGAGTGAAAGAGTGATAAATAGAGTGATATAGTGACATACATAGTGACATAGTGACAGACAGAATGACATAGTGACAAACAGAGTGACATAGTGACAGAGTGAGTGACAGAGTGAGTGACAGAGTGAGCGACAGAGAGAGTGACAGAGAGAGTGACAGAGAGAGTGACAGAATGAGTGACAGAGTGAGTGACAGAGTGAGTGACAGAGTGAGGGACTGAGTGAGGGACTGAGAGAGTGACAGAGAGAGTGACAGGGTGAGTGACAGGGTGAGTGACAGAGTGAGTGACAGAGTGAGTGACAGAGTGAGTGACAGAGTGACAGAGAGAGTGACAGAGAGAGTGACAGAGAGAGTTACAGAAAGAGTGACAGAGAGAGTGACAGAGAGAGTGACAGAGTGGGTGGCAGAGTGTGTGACAGAGTGACAGAGAGAGTGAAAGTGTGAGTGACAGAGTTAGTGACATTCAGAGTGACATAGTGACAGAGTGAGTGACTGAAAAAGTGACAGAGTGAGCGAAAGAGTGCCAGAGTGACTGATAGAGTGACAGAATGACAGAGTGAGTGACATAGTGACATACAGAGTGACATAGTGAATGACAGGATGACATAGTGACAGAGTGAGTGACAGAGTGAGTAACAGAGTGACAGATAGAGAGATAGAGTCACTGATAGAGTGACAGAGTGTCTGATAGAGTGACAGAGTAAGTGACAGATTGACAGAGGGAAAGAGTGATAAATAGAGTGAAAGAGTGACAGATTGAGTGACATAGTGACAGAGTGAGTGACAGAGAGAGTGACAGAGAGATTGACAGAGAGAGTGACAGAGTGAGTGACAGAGAGAGTGACAGAGAGAGTGACAGAGTGGGTGGCAGAGTGTGTGACAGAGTGACAGAGAGAGTGAAAGTGTGAGTGACAGAGTTAGTGACATTCAGAGTGACATAGTGACAGAGTGAGTGACTGAAAAAGTGACAGAGTGAGCGAAAGAGTGCCAGAGTGACTGATAGAGTGACAGAGTGACAGAGTGAGTGACATAGTGACATACAGAGTGACATAGTGAATGACAGGATGACATAGTGACAGAGTGAGTGACAGAGTGAGTAACAGAGTGATAGATAGAGAGATAGAGTCACTGATAGAGTGACAGAGTGTCTGATAGAGTGACAGAGTAAGTGACAGATTGACAGAGGGAAAGAGTGATAAATAGAGTGAAAGATTGACAGATTGAGTGAGATAGTGACATACAGAGTGACATAGTGACAGAGTGAGTGACAGAGTGAGTGACAGTGACAGAGAGAGTGACAGAGTGACAGAGTGGGTGGCAGAGTGTGTGGCAGAGTGACAGAGAGAGTGACAGTGTGAGTGACATAGTGACATTCAGAGTGACATAGTGACAGAGTGAGTGACTGAAAAAGTGAGAGAGCGATCGACAGAGTGACAGAGTGAATGATAGAGTGACAGAGTGTCAGAGTGAAAGAGTGAGTGACACAGTGACATACAGAGTGACATAGTGACAGAGTGAATGACAGGGTGACATAGTGACAGACAGAGGGACATAGTGACAGACAGTGAGTGAGTGACAGTGTGAGTGACAGCGTGAGTGACCGCATGAGTGACCGCATGAGTGACAGAGTGTCAGATTGAGTGACAGAGTGACAGCGTGAGTGACAGCGTGAGTGACAGCATGAGTGACAGAGTGAGTGACAGAGTGAGTGACAAAGTGAGTGACAAAGTGAGTGACAGAGTGAGTGACAGAGTGAGTGACAGAGTGAGTGACAGAGTGACAGAGTGAAAGAGTGATAAATAGAGTGACATAGTGACATACATAGTGACATAGTGACAGACAGAATGACATAGTGACAAACAGAGTGAGTGACAGAGTGAGTGACAGAGAGTGTGACAGGGTGTGTGACAGGGCGAGTGACAGGGCGAGTGACAGAGCGAGTGACAGAGTGAGTGACAGAGTGAGTGACAGAGTGAGTGACAGATTGACAGAGAGAGTGACAGAGAGAGTGACAGAGAGAGTGACAGAGAGAGTGACAGAGAGAGTGACAGAATGGGTGGCAGAGTGTGTGACAGAATGACAGAGAGAGTGTGAGTGACAGAGTGAGTGACATAGTGACATTCAGAGTGACATAGTGACAGAGTGAGCGACAGAGTGCCAGAGTGACTGATAGAGTTACAGAGTGAGTGACATAGTGACATACAGAGTGACATAGTGAATGACAGGATGACATAGTGACAGAGTGAGTGACAGAGTGGGTGACAGAGTGAGTGACAGAGAGAGTGACAGAGGGAGTAACAGACAGAGTGAGTGACAGAGTGAGTAACAGAGTGACAGATAGAGAGATAGAGTCACTGATAGAGTGACAGAGTGTCTGAGAGAGTGACAGAGTGCCTGATAGAGTGACAGAGTAAGTGACAGATTGACAGAGGGAAAGAGTGATAAATAGAGTGAAAGATTGACAGATTGAGTGACATAGTGACATACAGAGTGACATAGTGACAGAGTGAGTGACAGAGTGAGTGACAGAGTGAGTGACAGTGTGAGTGACAGAGTGAGTGACAGTGACAGAGTGAGTGACAGAGTGAGTGACAGAGTGACATACAGAGTGACATAGTGACAGAGTGAATGACAGGGTGACATAGTGACAGACAGAGGGACATAGTGACAGACAGTGAGTGAGTGACAGCGTGAGGGACAGCGTGAGTGACAGCGTGAGTGACAGAGTGTCAGATTGAGTGACAGAGTGACAGCGTGAGTGACAGCATGAGTGACAGCATGAGTGACAGCGTGAGTGACAGCATGAATGCCAAAGTGAGTGACAGAGTGAGTGACAAAGTGAGTGACAAAGTGAGTGACAGAGTGACAGAGTGAATGGCAGATTGAGTGACAGCATGTGTGACAGAGTGAGTGACAGAGTGAGTGACAGAGTGAGTGACAGAGTGAAAGAGTGATAAATAGAATGACATAGTGACATACATAGTGACATAGTGACAGACAGAATGACATAGTGACAAACAGAGTGACATAGTGACAGAGTGAGTGACAGAGGGTGTGACAGAGTGAGTGACAGGGTGAGTGACAGGGTGAGTGACAGGGTGAGTGACAGATTGACAGAGAGAGTGACAGAGAGAGTGACAGAGAATGACAGAGAGAGTGACAGAGAGAGTGAAAGTGTGAGTGACAGAGTGAGTGACATAGTGACATTCAGAGTGACATAGTGACAGAGTGAGTGACTGAAAAAGTGACAGAGTGAGCGACAGAGTGCCAGAGTGACTGATAGAGTGACAGAGTGAGTGACATAGTGACATACAGAGTGACATAGTGAATGACAGGATGACATAGTGACAGAGTGAGTGACAGAGTGGGTGACAGAGTGAGTGAAAGAGAGAGTGACAGAGGGAGTAAGTGACAGAGTGAGTAACAGAGTGACAGATAGAGAGTTAGAGTCACTGATAGAGTGACAGAGTGTCTGATAGAGTGACAGAGTAAGTGACAGAATGACAGAGTGAAAGAGTGATAAATAGAGTGAAAGTTTGACAGATTGAGTGACATAGTGACATACAGAGTGACATATTGACAGAGTGAATGACAGGGTGACATAGTGACAGACAGAGGGACATAGTGACAGACAGTGAGTGAGTGACAGCGTGAGTGACAGCGTGAGTGTCAGCATGAGTGACAGAGTGTCAGATTGAGTGACAGAGTGACAGCGTGAGTGAGAGCGTGAGTGAGAGCGTGAGTGAGAGCGTGAGTGACAGCGTGAGTGACAGAGTGAGTGACAAAGTGAGTGACAAAGTGAGTGACAGTGTGACAGAGTGAGTGACAGAGTGAGTGACAGAGTGAGTGACCGAGTGAGTGACCGAGTGAGTGACCGAGTGAGTGACCGAGTGCGTGACAGAGTGAGTGACAGAGTGAGTGACAGAGTGAGTGACAGAGTGAGTGACAGATAGAGAGATAGAATCACTGATAGTGTGACAGTGTGACTGATAGAGTGACAGAGTAAGTGACATAGTGACATACAGAGTGACATAGTGACAGAGTGAATGACAGGGTGACAGAGTGAGTGACCAAGTGAGTGACAGAGTGAGTGACAGAGTGAGTGACAGAGTGAGTGACAGAGTGAGTGACAGAGTGAGTGACAGGGTGAATGACAGGGTGAATGACAGGGTGAATGACAGGGTGAATGATAGGGTGACAGAGTGAGTGACCGAGTGAGTGACCGAGTGAGTGACCGAGTGAGTGACCGAGAGAGTGACAGAGTGACAGAGTGATTGACAGAGTAAGTAACAGAGTGACAGATAGAGAGATAGAGTCACTGATAGAGTGACAGAGTGACTGATAGAGTGACAGAGTAAGTGACATAGTGACATACAGAGTGACATAGTGACAGAGTGAATGACAGGGTGACAGAGTGAGTGACCAAGTGAGTGACAGAGTGAGTGACAGAGTGAGTGACAGAGTGAGTGACAGAGTGAGTGACAGATAGAGAGATAGAATCACTGATAGTGTGACAGTGTGACTGATAGAGTGACAGAGTAAGTGACATAGTGACATACAGAGTGACATAGTGACAGAGTGAATGACAGGGTGACAGAGTGAGTGACCAAGTGAGTGACAGAGTGAGTGACAGAGTGAGTGACAGAGTGAGTGACAGAGTGAGTGACAGGGTGAATGACAGGGTGAATGACAGGGTGAATGACAGGGTGAATGATAGGGTGACAGAGTGAGTGACCGAGTGAGTGACCGAGTGAGTGACCGAGTGAGTGACCGAGAGAGTGACAGAGTGACAGAGTGATTGACAGAGTAAGTAACAGAGTGACAGATAGAGAGATAGAGTCACTGATAGAGTGACAGAGTGACTGATAGAGTGACAGAGTAAGTGACATAGTGACTTACAGAGTGACATATTGACAGAGTGAGTGACAGAGTGAATGACAGGGTGACAGAGTGGGTGACAGAGTGAGTGACAAAGAGAGTGACAAAGAGAGTGACAAAGAGAGTGACAGAGTGAAAGATAGAGAGATAGATTCACTAATAGAGTGACAGTGTGACTGATTGAGTGACAGAGTGAGTGACACAGTGACATATAGAGTGCCATAGTGACAGAGTGAGTGACAGAGTGAGTGACAGGGTGACAGAGTGACTGACATAGTGACATTCATAGTGACATAGTCACAGAGTGAGTGACAGAGTGACAGACAGAGTGACAGACAGAGTGACAGACAGAGTGACAGACAGAGTGACATAGTGACAAAGTGAGTGACAGAGTGACTGAAAAAGTGACAGAGTGAGTGAAAGAGTGAGTGACAGAGAGACAGATAGAGAGATAGTGTGACTGATAGAGTGACAGAGTGACAGAGTGATTGACATAGTGACATAGTGACAGATAGAGTGACATAGTGACAGACAGAGTGACATAGTGACAGAGTGAGTCACAGAGTGACTGAAAGAGTGACATAGTGAAACAGTGAGTGACATAGTGATGGACAGAATGACATAGTGGCAGAGTGATTGACAGAGTGAGTGACAGAGTGAGTGACAGAGTGAGTGACAGAGCGAGGGACAGAGTGACAGACAGAGTGACAGATTGAGCAACAGCATGACAGAGTGACAGAGTGAATGACAGAGTAAGTAAAAGAGTGACAGATAGAGAGACAGAGTCACTGATGGAGTGACAGAGTGTCTGATAGAGTGACAGAGTGAGTGACATAGTGACATTCATAGTGACAGACTGAGTGACAGAGTGACAGACAGAGTGACAGACAGAGTGACATAGCGACAGAGTGACTGAAAAAGTGACAGAGTGAGTGACAGAGTGAGTGACAGAGTGACAGATAGAGAGATAGTGTGACTGATAGAGTGACAGAGTGACAGAGTGAGTGACATAGTGACATACAGAGTGACATAGTGACAGACAGAGTGACATAGTGACAGAGTGAGTAACAGAATCACAAAATCACAGAAACCCCACAGTGCAGATAGAGGCCATTTTGGCCCATCGAGCCTGCACCGACACATATCCCACCCAAACCCCGTAAACCCTACACCAACACATATCCCACCCTATCTCCGTAACCCCATGTATTTAATCCCCCTAACACTAAGGGTCAATTTATCATAGCCAATCAACCTAACCCGCACATCTTTGGACTGTGGGAGGATACCGGAGCACCCGGAGAAAACCCACGCAAACACAGGGAGAATGTGCAAACTCCACACAGACAGTCACCCAAGGCTGGATTCGAACCCAGGTCCCTGGCGCTGTGAGGCAACAGTGCTAACCACTATGCCACCGGGCTGCCCAGAGTGACTGAAAGAGTGACATAGTGACACAGTGAGTGACATAGTGACAGACAGAATGACATAGTGACAGAGTGAGTGACAGAGTGAGTGACAGAGTGAGTGACAGAGTGAGTGACAGAGTGAGTGACAGAATGACAGCCAGAGTGACAGCCAGAGTGAGTGACAGAGTGAGTGACAGAGTGAGTGACAGAGTGAGTGACAGAGCGACAGACAGAGTGAAATAGTGACAGAGTGGGTGACAGAGTGTTTGAAAGAGTGACAAATTGAGCAACAGCGTGACAGAGTGACAGAGTGAGTGACAGAGTAAGTAAAAGAGTGACATAGAGAGATAGAGTCACTGATAGTGTGACAGTGTGACTGATAAAGCGACAAAGTGTCTGATAGAGTGACAGAGTGAGTGACATAGTGACAGAGTGAGTGACATAGTGACAGAGTGAGTGACAGAGTGACAGACAGGGTGACAGAGTGACAGACAGGGTGACAGAGTGACAGAGTGTGTGACAGAGTGACAGAGAGAGTGACAGAGAGAGTGACAGTGTGGGTGACAGTGTGGGTGACAGTGTGGGTGACAGTGTGGGTGACAGAGTGACAGAGAGAGGGACATAGTGACTGACAGGGTGAATGACAGGGTGAGTGACAGGCTGAGTGACAGGTTGAGTGACAGGCTGAGTGACAGGCTGAGTGACAGGGTGAGTGACAGGGTGAGTGACAGAGTGACAGAGTGAGTGACAAGAGCGACAGAGAGAGTGACAGTGTGAGTGACAGAGTGACAGAGTGAAAGAGTGATAAATAGAGTGACATAGTGACATACAGAGTGGCATAGTGACAGAGTGAGTGACAGAGTGAGTGACAGAGTGACAGAGTGGGTGACAGAGTGAGTGACAGAGTGGGTAACAGAGTGGGAGACAGAGTGGGTGATAGAATGAGTGACAGTGTGACTAACAGTGGGTGACAGAGTGAGTGACAGAGTGAGTGACAGAGCGAGTGACAGAGTGAGTGACAGAGTGAGTGACAAGAATGACAGAGTGAGTGACAAGAATGACAGAGTGAGTGACAGAGTGAGTGACAGAGTGACAGTGTGACTGATAGAGTGACAGAGTAAGTGACAGAGTGAGTGACAGAGTGAGTGACAGAGTGAGTGACAGAGTGAGTGACAGAGTGAGTGACAGAGTGAGTGACAGAATGACAGCCAGAGTGACAGCCAGAGTGAGTGACAGAGTGAGTGACAGAGTGAGTGACAGAGTGAGTGACAGAGTGAGTGACAGAGTGAGTGACAGACTGAATGACAGAGCGACAGACAGAGTGAAATAGTGACAGAGTGGGTGACAGAGTGTTTGAAAGAGTGACAAATTGAGCAACAGCGTGACAGAGTGACAGAGTGAGTGACAGAGTAAGTAAAAGAGTGACATAGAGAGATAGAGTCACTGATAGTGTGACAGTGTGACTGATAAAGCGACAAAGTGTCTGATAGAGTGACAGAGTGAGTGACATAGTGACATGTAGAGTGACATAGTGACAGAGTGAGTGACAGAGTGACAGACAGGGTGACAGAGTGACAGACAGGGTGACAGAGTGACAGACAGAGTGACAGAGTGTGTGACAGAGTGACAGAAAGAGTGACAGAGAGAGCGACAGTGTGGGTGACAGTGTGGGTGACAGTGTGGGTGACAGTGTGGGTGACAGTGTGGGTGACAGTGTGGGTGACAGAGTGACAGAGAGAGGGACATAGTGACTGACAGGGTGAATGACAGGGTGAGTGACAGGCTGAGTGACAGGCTGAGTGACAGGCTGAGTGACAGGCTGAGTGACAGGGTGAGTGACAGGGTGAGTGACAGGGTGAGTGACAGGGTGAGTGACAGAGTGACAGAGTGAGTGACAAGAGCGACAGAGAGAGTGACAGTGTGAGTGACAGAGTGACAGAGTGAAAGAGTGATAAATAGAGTGACATAGTGACATACAGAGTGGCATAGTGACAGAGTGAGCGACAGAGTGAGTGACAGAGTGACAGAGTGGGTGACAGAGTGGGTGACAGAGTGGGTGACAGAGTGGGTGACAGAGTGAGTGACAGAGTGAGTGACAGAGTGGGTAACAGAGTGGGAGACAGAGTGGGTGATAGAATGAGTGATGGTGTGACTAACAGTGAGTGACAGAGTGGGTGACAGAGTGAGTGACAGAGCGAGTGACAGAGTGAGTGACAGAGTGAGTGACAAGAATGACAGAGTGAGTGACAAGAATGACAGAGTGAGTGACAGAGTGAGTGACAGAGTGACAGTGTGACTGATAGAGTGACAGAGTAAGTGACAGAGTGAGTGACAGAGTGAGTGACAGAGTGAGTGACAGAGTGACAGAGTGGCAGCATGAGTGACAGAGTGAGTGACAGAGTGAATGACAGAGTGAATGACAGAGTGAAATAGTGGCAGAGTGAGCAACAGAGTGACAGAAAGAGTGACATAGTGACAGAGTGAGTGACAGGGTGACAGAATGGGTGACAGTGTGACAGAGTGAGTGACAGAGAGAGTGACAGTGTGAGTGACAGAGAGAGTGACAGAGTGACAGAGTGAGTGACAGAGTGAATGACAGGGTGACAGAGTGGGTGACAGAGTGAGTGACAAAGAGAGTGACAGTGTGAGTGACAGAGTGACAGATAGAGAGATAGAGTCACTGATAGAGTGACAGTGTGACTGATAGAGTGACAGAGTGACAGATAGAGTGACAGAGTGACAGAGTGAGTGACATAGTGACATACAGAGTGCCATAGTGACAGAGTGAGAGACAGAGTGAGTGACAGGGTGACAGAGTGACTGACATAGTGACATTCATAGTGACATAATGACAGAGTGACAGACAGAGTGACAGACAGTGTGACCGATAGTGTGACAGATAGTGTGACAGACAGTGTGAAATAGCGACAGAGTGAATGACAGACTGACTGAAAAAGTGACAGAGTGAGTGACAGAGTGACAGGTAGAGAGATAGTGTGACTGATAAAGTGACAGAGTGACAGAGTGATTGACATAGTGACATACAGAGTGACATAGTGACAGACAGAGTGACATAGTGACAGACAGAGTGACATAGTGACAGAGTGAGTAACAGAGTGACTGAAAGAGTGACATAGTGACACAGTGAGTGACATAGTGATGGACAGAATGACATAGTGGCAGAGTGAGTGACAGAGTGAGTGACAGAGTGAGTGACAGAGTGACAGACAGAGTGACAGACAGAGTGACAGACAGAGTGAGTGACAGGGTGAGTGACAGGGTGAGTGACAGGGTGAGTGACAGGGTGAGTCACAGGGTGAGTCACAGGGTGACAGATTGATTGACAGACTGAATGGCAGAGCAACAGAGTGACAGAGTGACAGATTGAGCAACAGTGTGACAGAGTGACAGAGTGAGTGACAGAGTAAATAAAAGAGTGACAGATAGATAGAGTCACTGATAGTGTGACAGTGTGACTGATAAAGCGACAGAGTGTCTGATAGAGTGACAGAGTGAGTGACATAGTGACATACAGAGTGAAATAATGAGAGTGAGTGTGACAGAGTGACAGACAGGGTGACATATTGACAGACAGGGTGACATAGTGACAGACAGAGGGAGAGAGTGACAGAGAGAGTGACAGAGAGAGTGACAGAGAGAGTGACAGTGTGGGTGACAGTGTGGGTGACAGTGTGGGTGACAGTGTGGGTGACAGTGAGAGTGACAGACATAGTGACAGACATAGTGACTGACAGGGTGAATGAAAGGGTGAGTGACAGGCTGAGTGACAGGGTGAGTGACAGGGTGAGTGACAGGGTGAGTGACAGGGTGAGTGACAGGGTGAGTGACAGGGTGACAGAGTGAGTGACAAAAGTGACAGAGAGAGTGACAGTTTGAGTGACAGAGTGACAGAGTGACTGATAGAGTGACAGAGTAATCAACAGAGTGACGGAGTGACAGAGTGAGTGACAGAGTGACAGAGTAAGTGACAGAGTGACAGAGTGAAAGAGTGATAAATAGAGTGACAGTGACATACAGCGTGGCATAGTGACAGAGTGAGTAACAGAGTGACAGAGTGAGTGACAGAGTGAGTTACAGAGTGACAGAGTGGGTGACAGAGAGAGTGACAGTGTGAGTGACAGAGTGACAGAGTGGGTGACAGAATGAGTGACCGAGAGAGTGACAGAGTGATTGACAGAGTAAGTAACAGAGTGACAGATAGAGAGATAGAGTCACTGATAGAGTGACAGAGTGACTGATAGAGTGACAGAGTAAGTGACATAGTGAGTGACAGAGTGAGTGACAGAGTGAGTGATAGAATGAGTGACAGAATGAGTGACAGAATGAGTGACAGAGTGAGAGAGAGAGTGAGAGACTGTGTGACAGAGTGGCAGCGTGAGTGACAGAGTGAGTGACAGAGTGAGTGACAGAGTGAGTGACAGAGTGAGTGATAGAATGAGTGACAGAATGAGTGACAGAATGAGTGACAGAGTGAGAGAGAGAGTGAGAGACTGTGTGACAGAGTGGCAGCGTGAGTGACAGAGTGAGTGACAGAGTGAATGACAGGGTGAATGACATGGTGAATGACAGGGTGAATGAAAGGGTGAATGACAGGGTGACAGACAGAGTGAAATAGCGGCAGAGTGAGCAACAGAGTGACAGACAGAGTGACATAGTGACAGAGTGAGTGACAGCGTGACAGAGTGGGTGACAGTGTGACAGAGTGAGTGACAGAGAGAGTGACAGTGTGAGTGACAGAGAGAGTGACAGAGTGGGTGACAGAGTGGGTGACAGAGAGAGTGACACTGTGAGTGACAGAGTGAGTGACAGAGTGGGAGACAGAGTGGGTGACAGAGTGGGTGACAGAGTGAGTGACAGAGTGAGTGACAGAGTGGGAGACAGAGTGGGAGACAGAGTGGGAGACAGAGTGGGTGATAGAATGAGTGACAGTGTGACTAACAGTGTGTGACAGAGTGGGTGACAGAGTGAGTGACAGAGTGAGTGATAGAATGACAGAGTGAGTGACAAGAATGACAGAGTGAGTGACAAGAATGACAGAGTGAGTGACAGAGTGAGTGACAGACTGACAGTGTGACTGATAGAGTGACAGAGTAAGTGACAGAGTGAGTGACAGAGTGAGTGACAGAGTGAGTGACAGAGTGAGTGATAGAGTGACAGAGTGGCAGCGTGAGTGACAGAGTGAGTGACAGAGTGAGTGACAGAGTGACAGACAGAGTGAAATAGTGGCAGAGTGAGCAACAGAGTGACAGACAGAGTGACACAGTGACAGAGTGAGTGACAGGGTGACAGAATGGGTGACAGTGTGACAGAGTGAGTGACAGAGAGAGTGACAGAAAGAGTGACAGTGTGAGAGACAGAGAGAGTGGCAGAGAGAGTGACAGAGTGAGTGACAGAGTGAGTGACAGAGTGAGTGGCAGAGTGACAGAGTGGGTGACAGAGTGACTGACAGAGGGAGTGACAGAGGGAGTGACAGAGGGAGTGACAGAGGGAGTGAAAGAGGGAGTGGCAGAGGGAGTGACAGTGGGAGTGACAGAGGGAGTGACAGAGGGAGTAACAGAGTGACAGATAGAGAGATAGCGTCTCTCATAGAGCGACAGATTGAGTGACAGAGTGAGATAGTGACAGAGAGTGACAGAGTGAGTGACAGAATGAGAGACAGAGTGACAGAGTGTGTGACAGAGTGGCAGAGTGAGTGACAGAGTGGGTGGCAGAGTGACAGAGTGAATGACAGGGTGACATAGTGACAGACAGAGGGACAGAGTGACAGGGTGAGTGACAGGGTGAGTGACAGGGTGAGTGACAGGGTGAGTGACAGGGTGAGTGACAGAGTGAGGGACAGAGTGAGGGACAGAGTGAGTGACAGATTGAGTGATAGAGTCAGTGATAGAGTGAGTGACAGAGTGACAGTGGAGTGACATAGTGACAGAGTGACAGTGTGTGTGACAGAGTGACAGGGTGAGTGACAGGGTGAGTGACAGGGTGAGTGACAGCGTGAGTGACAGAGTGAGTGACAGAGTGAGTGACAGAGTGAGTGACAGAGTAACAGTGGAGTGACATAGTGACAGAGTGACAGTGTGTTTGACAGAGTGACAGAATGAATGCCAGATTGAGTGACAGCGTATGTGACCAAGTGAGTGACCGAATGAGTGATCGAGTGAATGGCAGAGTGAGTGACAGCATGTGTGACAGAGTGACAGAGTGAGTGACAGAGTGGGTGACAGAATGAGTGACAGAGTGAGTGACAGAGTGAGTGACAGAGTGACAGAGGAGTGACATAGTGACAGAGTGACAGTGTGTGTGACAGAGTGACAGAGTTAGTGACAGCGTGTGTGGCAGAGTGAGTGACAGAGTGAGTGACCGAGTGAGTGACCGAGTGAGTGACCGAGTGAGTGACCGAATGAGTGACCGAATGAGTGACCGAGTAAGTAACAGAGTGGCAGATAGAGAGATAGAGTCACTGATAGTGTGACAGTGTGACTTATAGAGAAACAGAGTAAGTGACATAGTGACAGAATGAGTGACAGAGTGTCAGAATGAGTGACAGAGTGACAGATGGAGTGACAGAGTGACAGAGTGAGTGACAGAGTGACAGACAGAGTGACAGTGTGACAGAGTGAGTGACAGAGTGAGTGACAGGGTGAGCGACAGGGTGAGCGACAGGGTGAGCGACAGGGTGAGCGACAGGGTGAGCGACAGGGTGAGCGACAGGGAGAGTGACAGAGAGAGTGACAGAGAGAGTGACAGAGAGAGTGACAGAATGAGTGAAAGAATGAGTGACAGAGAGAGTGACAGTGTGAGTGACAGAGTGACAGAATGACTGATAGAGTGACAGAGTAAGTGACAGAGTGACAGATTGAAAGTGTGATAAATAGAGTGACATAGTGACATACAGAGTGACAGTGACATACAGAGTGACATAGTGACAGAGTGAGTGACAGAGTGAGTGACAGAGTGAGTGACAGAGTGACAGAGTGGGTGACAGAGAGAGTGACAATGTGAGTGACAGAGTGACAGAGTGACGGAGTAAGTGACAGAGTGACAGAGTGAAAGAGTGATAAATAGAGTGACATAGTGACATACAGAGTGACATAGTGACATAGTGACAGACAGAATGACATAGTGACAAACAGAGTCACATAGTGACAGGGTGAGTGACAGGGTGAGTGACAGAGAGAGTGACAGAGAGAGTGACAGAGAGAGTGACAGAGAGAGTGACAGAGAGAGTGACAGAGTGGGTGGCAGAGTGTGTGACAGAGTGACAGTGTGAGTGACAGAGTGAGTGACAGAGTGACATTCAGAGTGACATAGTGACAGAGTGAGTGACTGAAAAATTGAGAGAGTGAGCGACAGAGTGACAGAGTGACTGATAGAGTGACAGAGTGATAGAGTGACAGAGTGAGTGACATAATGACATACAGAGTGATATAGTGAATGACAGGATGACATAGTGACAGAGTGAGTGACAGAGTGACAGAGTGGGTGACAGAATGAGTGACAGAGAGAGTGACAGAGGGAGTAACAGACAGAGTGAGTGACAGAGTGAGTAACAGAGTGACAGATAGAGAGATAGAGTCACTGATAGAGTGACAGAGTGTCTGATAGAGTGACAGAGTAAGTGACAGATTGACAGAGTGAAAGAGTGATAAATAGAGCGAAAGAGTGGCAGATTGAGTGACATAGTGACAGAGTGAGTGACAGAGTGAGTGACAGAGAGAGTGGCAGAGAGAGTGACAGAGTGAGTGACAGAGTGAATGACAGAGTGAGTGACAGACTGGGTGGCAGAGTGTGCGACAGCGTGACAGAAAGAGTGACAGTGTGAGTGACATTGTGACATTCAGAGTGACAGAGTGACAGCGTGAGTGACAGAGTGAGTGACAGCATGAGTGACAGCGTGAGAGACAGAGTGAGTGACAGAGTGAGTGACAGAGTGTGTGACAGAGTGACAGAGTGCATGGCAGATTGTGTGACCAAGTGAGTGACCGAGTGTCTGACCGAGTGAGTGACCGAGTGAGTGACCGAGTGAGTGACAGAGTGAGTGACAGAGTGAGTGACAGAGTGAGTGACAGAGTGAGTGACAGAGTGACAGATAGAGAGATAGTGTGACCGATAGAGTGACTGAGTGAGTGACATAGTGACATACAGAGTGACATAGTGACATACAGAGTGACATAGTGACAGACAGAGTGACATAGTGACAGACAGAGTGACATAGTGACAGACAGAGTGACATAGTGACAGACTGAGTGACAGAGTGATTGAAAGAGTGACAGATTGAGCAACAGCGTGACAGAGTGACAGAGTGAGTGACAGAGTAAGTAAAAGCGTGACAGATAGAGAGATAGAGTCACTGATAGTGTGACAGTGTGACTGATAAAGTGAGAGAGTGTCTGATAAAGTGACAGAGTGAGTGACATAGTGACATACAGAGTGACATAGTGACAGAGTGAGTGACAGAGTGTATGACAGGTAGACATAGTGACAGACAGGGTGACATAGTGACAGACAGGGTGACATAGTGACAGACAGAGGGACATAGTGACAGACAGAGGGACATAGTGTGTGAAAGAGTGACAGTGTGGGTGACAGTGTGGGTGACAGTGTGGGTGACAGTGTGGGTGACAGAGGGACATAGTGAGTGACAGGGTGAGTGACAGGGTGAGTGACAGGGTGAGTGACAGGGTGAGTGACAGAGTGAGTGTCAGATTGAGTGACAGAGTGACAGAGTGAGTGACAAGAGTGACAGAATGTCTGACAGAGTGACTGATAGTGACAGAATGTCTGACAGAGTGAGTGACAGGGTGACTGACAGAGTGACAGAGTGACTGACATAGTGACATTCAGAGTGACATAGTGTCAGAGTGAGTGATATAGTGAATGACAGGGTGACATAGTGACATACAGAGTGACATAGTGACAGAGTGAGTAACAGAGTGACTGAATGAGTGACATAGTGACAGACAGAGGGACATTGTGACAGACAGACTGTGTGACAGAGTGACAGAGTGAATGACTGACTAAGTGACAGCATGACTGACAGCATGAGTGACAGCGTGAGTGAAAGAGTGAGTGAAAGAGTGACAGAGTGAGTGACAGAGTGAGTGACAGGGTGACAGATAGAAAGATAGTGTGAGTGACAGAGTGACTGACAGAGTGAGTGACAGAGGGAGTGACAGAGGGAGTGACAGAGGGAGTGACAGAGGGAGTGACGTGAGTGTCAGGAGTGACAGAGGGAGTGACAGAGGGAGTGACAGAGGGAGTGACGTGAGTGACAGAGTGAGTGACAGACAGAGTGAGAGACAGCATTACAGAGTGAGTGGCTGAGGAGTGACATAGTGACAGAGAGAGTGACAGAGTGAGTGTGAGAGTGACAGAGTGTCTGATAGAGTGACAGAGTGAGTGACAGTTTAACTGACAGTGTGACAGAGTGAGTGACAGAGTGACAGAGTGAGTGACAGGGTGACAGAGTGACATAGTGACATTCAGAGTGACAGACTGAATGACATAGTGACAGAGTGAGTGACAGAGTGACTGAAAGAGTAACAGATTGAGAGACAGAGTGACAGAGTAAGTAACAGAGTGACAGATAGAGAGATAGAGTCACTGATAGTGTGACAGTGTGACTGATAGAGTGATAGAGTGACAGAGTAAGTGACAGAGTGAAAGAGTGACTGATAGAGTGACAGAGTGACATACAGAGTGACATAGTGACAGAGTGAGTGACAGAGTGTATGACAGGGTGACATAGTGACAGACAGAGGGACATAGTGACAGACAGAATGACATAGTGACAGTGAGAGGGACATAGTGACAGAGTGAGTGACAGAGTGTGTGACAGAGTGACAGAGAGAGTGACAGAGAGAGTGACAAGAGTGACAGAGTGAGTGACAGGGTGAGTGACAGAGGGAGTGACAGAGGGAGTGACAGAGGGAGTGACAGCGTGAGTGACAGAGTGAGTGACAGAGTGACAGTGGAGTGACATAGTGACAGAGTGACAGTGTGTTTGACAGAGTGACAGAATGAATGCCAGATTGAGTGACAGCGTATGTGACCAAGTGAGTGACCGAATGAGTGACCGAGTGAATGGCAGAGTGAGTGACAGCATGTGTGACAGAGTGACAGAGTGAGTGACAGAGTGGGTGACAGAATGAGTGACAGAGTGAGTGACAGAGTGAGTGACAGAGTGACAGAGGAGTGACATAGTGACAGTGACAGTGTGTGTGACAGAGTGACAGAGTTAGTGACAGCGTGTGTGGCAGAGTGAGTGACAGAGTGAGTGACCAAGTGAGTGACCGAGTGAGTGACCGAGTGAGTGACCGAATGAGTGACCGAGTAAGTAACAGAGTGGCAGATAGAGAGATAGAGTCACTGATAGTGTGACAGTGTGACTTATAGAGAAACAGAGTGAGTGACATAGTGACAGAATGAGTGACAGAGTGACAGAATGAGTGACAGAGTGACAGATGGAGTGACAGAGTGACAGATGGAGTGACAGAGTGACGGATAGAGTGACAGAGTGAGTGACAGAGTGACAGACAGAGTGACAGTGTGACAGAGTGAGTGACAGAGTGAGTGACAGAGTGAGTGACAGGGTGAGCGACAGGGTGAGCGACAGGGTGAGCGACAGGGTGAGCGACAGGGTGAGTGACAGGGAGAGTGACAGAGAGAGTGACAGAGAGAGTGACAGAGAGAGTGACAGAGAGCATGACAGAGTGGGTGACAGAATGAGTGAAAGAATGAGTGACAGAGAGAGTGACAGTGTGAGTGACAGAGTGACAGAATGACTGATAGAGTGACAGAGTAAGTGACAGAGTGACAGAGTGAAAGTGTGATAAATAGAGTGACATAGTGACATACAGAGTGACAGTGACATACAGAGTGACATAGTGACAGAGTGAGTGACAGAGTGACAGAGTGAGTGACAGAGTGAGTGACAGAGTGAGTGACAGAGTGACAGAGTGGGTGACAGAGAGAGTGACAATGTGAGTGACAGAGTGACGGAGTAAGTGACAGAGTGACAGAGTGAAAGAGTGATAAATAGAGTGACATAGTGACATACAGAGTGACATAGTGACATAGTGACAGACAGAATGACATAGTGACAAACAGAGTCACATAGTGACAGGGTGAGTGACAGGGTGAGTGACAGAGAGAGTGACAGATAGAGTGACAGAGAGAGTGACAGAGAGAGTGACAGAGTGGGTGGCAGAGTGTGTGACAGAGTGACAGTGTGAGTGACAGAGTGAGTGACAGAGTGACATTCAGAGTGACATAGTGACAGAGTGAGTGACTGAAAAATTGACAGAGTGAGCGACAGAGTGACAGAGTGACTGATAGAGTGACAGAGTGATAGAGTGACAGAGTGAGTGACATAGTGACATACAGAGTGATATAGTGAATGACAGGATGACATAGTGACAGAGTGAGTGACAGAGTGACAGAGTGGGTAACAGAATGAGTGAGAGAGAGAGTGACAGAGGGAGTAACAGACAGAGTGAGTGACAGAGTGAGTAACAGAGTGACAGATAGAGAGATAGAGTCACTGATGGAATGACAGAGTGTCTGATAGAGTGACAGAGTAAGTGACAGATTGACAGAGTGAAAGAGTGATAAATAGAGTGAAAGATTGAGTGACATAGTGACAGAGTGAGTGACAGAGAGAGTGACAGAGAGAGTGACAGAGAGAGTGACAGAGTGAGTGACAGAGAGAGTGACAGAGTGAGTGACAGAGAGAGTGACAGAGTGAGTGACAGAGTGAGTGACAGAGTGAGTGACAGACTGGGTGGCAGAGTGTGCGACAGAGTGACAGAGAGAGTGTCAGTGTGAGTGACATTGTGACATTCAGAGTGACAGTGACAGCGTGAGTGACAGAGTGAGTGACAGCATGAGTGACAGCGTGAGAGACAGAGTGAGTGACAGACTGAGTGACAGAGTGTGTGACAGAGTGACAGAGTGCATGGCAGATTGTGTGACCAAGTGAGTGACCGAGTGTGTGACCGAGTGAGTGACCGAGTGAGTGACCGAGTGAGTGACCGAGTGAGTGACAGAGTGAGTGACAGAGTGACAGATAGAGAGGTAGTGTGACTGATAGAGTGACTGAGTGAGTGACATAGTGACATACAGAGTGACATAGTGACATACAGAGTGACATAGTGACAGACAGAGTGACATAGTGACAGACAGAGTGACATAGTGACAGACTGAGTGACAGAGTGATTGAAAGAGTGACAGATTGAGCAACAGCGTGACAGAGTGACAGAGTGAGTGACAGAGTAAGTAAAAGCGTGACAGATAGAGAGATAGAGTCACTGATAGTGTGACAGTGTGACTGATAAAGTGAGAGAGTGTCTGATAAAGTGACAGAGTGAGTGACATAGTGACATACAGAGTGACATAGTGACAGAGTGAGTGACAGAGTGAATGACAGGGTGACATAGTGACAGACAGGGTGACATAGTGACAGACAGGGTGACATAGTGACAGACAGAGGGACATAGTGACAGACAGAGGGACATAGTGTGTGAAAGAGTGACAGTGTGGGTGACAGTGTGGGTGACAGTGTGGGTGACAGTGTGGGTGACAGTGTGGGTGACAGAGGGACATAGTGAGTGACAGGGTGAGTGACAGGGTGAGTGACAGAGTGAGTGTCAGATTGAGTGACAGAGTGACAGAGTGAGTGACAAGAGTGACAGAATGTCTGACAGAGTGACTGATAGTGACAGAATGTCTGACAGAGTGAGTGACAGGGTGACTGACAGAGTGACAGAGTGACTGACATAGTGTCATTCAGAGTGACATAGTGTCAGAGTGAGTGATATAGTGAATGACAGGGTGACATAGTGACATACAGAGTGACATAGTGACAGAGTGAGTAACAGAGTGACTGAATGAGTGACATAGTGACAGACAGAGGGACATTGTGACAGACAGACTGTGTGACAGAGTGACAGAGTGAATGACTGACTAAGTGACAGCATGAGTGACAGCGTGAGTGAAAGAGTGAGTGAAAGAGTGACAGAGTGAGTGACTGAAAAATTGACAGAGTGAGCGACAGAGTGACAGAGTGACTGATAGAGTGACACAGTGATAGAGTGACAGAGTGAGTGACATAGTGACATACAGAGTGATATAGTGAATGACAGGATGACATAGTGACAGAGTGAGTGACAGAGTGACAGAGTGGGTGACAGAATGAGTGACAGAGAGAGTGACAGAGGGAGTAACAGACAGAGTGAGTGACAGAGTGAGTAACAGAGTGACAGATAGAGTCACTGATAGAATCACAGAGTGTCTGATAGAGTGACAGAGTAAGTGACAGATTGACAGAGTGAAAGAGTGATAAATAGAGTGAAAGAGTGACAGATTGAGTGACATAGTGACAGAGTGAGTGACAGAGTGAGTGACAGAGAGAGTGCCAGAGAGAGTGACAGAGAGAGTGGCGGAGTGAGTGACAGAGAGAGTGACAGAGTGAGTGACAGAGTGAGTGACAGACTGGGTGGCAGAGTGTGCGACAGAGTGACAGAGAGAGTGACAGTGTGAGTGACATTGTGACATTCAGAGTGACAGAGTGACAGCGTGAGTGACAGAGTGAGTGACAGCATGAGTGACAGCGTGAGAGACAGAGTGAGTGACAGAGTGAGTGACAGAGTGTGTGACAGAGTGACAGAGTGCATGGCAGATTGTGTGACCAAGTGAGTGACCGAGTGTGTGACCGAGTGAGTGACCGAGTGAGTGACCGAGTGAGTGACAGAGTGAGTGACAGAGTGAGTGACAGAGTGAGTGACAGAGTGAGTGACAGAGTGACAGATAGAGAGATAGTGTGACTGATAGAGTGACTGAGTGAGTGACATAGTGACATACAGAGTGACATAGTGACATACAGAGTGACATAGTGACAGACAGAGTGACATAGTGACAGACAGAGTGACATAGTGACAGACTGAGTGACAGAGTGATTGAAAGAGTGACAGATTGAGCAACAGCGTGACAGAGTGAGTGACAGAGTAAGTAAAAGCGTGACAGATAGAGAGATAGAGTCACTGATAGTGTGACAGTGTGACTGATAAAGTGAGAGAGTGTCTGATAAAGTGACAGAGTGAGTGACATAGTGACATACAGAGTGACATAGTGACAGAGTGAGTGACAGAGTGAATGACAGGGTGACATAGTGACAGACAGGGTGACATAGTGACAGACAGGGTGACATAGTGACAGACAGAGGGACATAGTGACAGACAGAGGGACATAGTGTGTGAAAGAGTGACAGTGTGGGTGACAGTGTGGGTGACAGTGTGGGTGACAGAGGGACATAGTGAGTGACAGGGTGAGTGACAGGGTGAGTGACAGGGTGAGTGACAGGGTGAGTGACAGAGTGAGTGTCAGATTGAGTGACAGTGTGACAGAGTGAGTGACAAGAGTGACAGAATGTCTGACAGAGTGACTGATAGTGACAGAATGTCTGACAGAGTGAGTGACAGGGTGACTGACAGAGTGACAGAGTGACTGACATAGTGACATTCAGAGTGACATAGTGTCAGAGTGAGTGATATAGTGAATGACAGGGTGACATAGTGACATACAGAGTGACATAGTGACAGAGTGAGTAACAGAGTGACTGAATGAGTGACATAGTGACAGACAGATGGACATTGTGACAGACAGACTGAGTGACAGAGTGAATGACTGACTAAGTGACAGCGTGAGTGACAGCATGAGTGACAGCGTGAGTGAAAGAGTGAGTGAAAGAGTGACAGAGTGAGTGACAGAGTGAGTGACAGGGTGACAGATAGAAAGATAGTGTGAGTGACAGAGTGACTGACAGAGTGAGTGACAGAGGGAGTGACAGAGGGAGTGACAGAGGGAGTGACAGAGGGAGTGACGTGAGTGTCGGGAGTGACAGAGGGAGTGACAGAGGGAGTGACAGAGGGAGTGACAGAGGGAGTGACAGAGGGACAGAGTGAGTGACAGACAGAGTGAGAGACAGCATTACAGAGTGAGTGGCTGAGGAGTGACATAGTGACAGAGAGAGTGACAGAGTGAGTGTGAGAGTGACAGAGTGTCTGATAGAGTGACAGAGTGAGTGACAGTTTAACTGACAGTGTGACAGAGTGAGTGACAGAGTGAGTGACAGGGTGACAGAGTGACATAGTGACATTCAGAGTGACAGACTGAATGACATAGTGACAGAGTGAGTGACAGAGTGACTGAAAGAGTAACAGATTGAGAGACAGAGTGACAGAGTAAGTAACAGAGTGACAGATAGAGAGATAGAGTCACTGATAGTGTGACAGTGTGACTGATAGAGTGATAGAGTGACAGAGTAAGTGACAGAGTGAAAGAGAGAATGATAGAGTGACAGAGTGACATACAGAGTGACATAGTGACAGAGTGAGTGACAAGAGTGTATGACAGGGTGACATAGTGACAGACAGAGGGACATAGTGACAGACAGAATGACATAGTGACAGTGAGAGGGACATAGTGACAGAGTGAGTGACAGAGTGTGTGACAGAGTGACAGAGAGAGTGACAGAGAGAGTGACAAGAGTGGCAGAGTGAGTGACAGGGTGAGGGACAGAGGGAGTGACAGAGGGAGGGACAGAGGGAGTGACAGAGGGAGTGACAGCGGGAGTGACAGCGTGAGTGACAGAGTGAGTGACAGAGTGAGTGACAGAGTGAGTGACAGAGTGACAGTGGAGTGACATAGTGACAGAGTGACAGTGTGTTTGACAGAGTGACAGAATGAATGCCAGATTGAGTGACAGCGTATGTGACGAAGTGAGTGACCGAATGAGTGGCCGAGTGAATGGCAGAGTGAGTGACAGCATGTGTGACAGAGTGACAGAGTGAGTGACAGAGTGGGTGACAGAATGAGTGACAGAGTGAGTGACAGAGTGAGTGACAGAGTGACAGAGGAGTGACATAGTGACAGTGACAGTGTGTGTGACAGAGTGACAGAGTTAGTGACAGCGTGTGTGGCAGAGTGAGTGACAGAGTGAGTGACCGAGTGAGTGACCGAGTGAGTGACCGAATGAGTGACCGAATGAGTGACCGAGTAAGTAACAGAGTGGCAGATAGAGAGATAGAGTCACTGATAGTGTGACAGTGTGACTTATAGAGAAACAGAGTGAGTGACATAGTGACAGAATGAGTGACAGAGTGACAGAATGAGTGACAGAGTGACAGATGGAGTGACAGAGTGACAGATGGAGTGACAGAGTGACGGATAGAGTGACAGAGTGAGTGACAGAGTGACAGACAGAGTGACAGTGTGACAGAGTGAGTGACAGAGTGAGTGACAGAGTGAGTGACAGAGTGAGTGACAGGGTGAGCGACAGGGTGAGCGACAGGGTGAGTGACAGGGAGAGTGACAGAGAGAGTGACAGAGAGAGTGACAGAGAGAGTGACAGAGAGCGTGACAGAGTGGGTGACAGAATGAGTGAAAGAATGAGTGACAGAGAGAGTGACAGTGTGAGTGACAGAGTGACAGAATGACTGATAGAGTGACAGAGTAAGTGACAGAGTGACAGATTGAAAGTGTGATAAATAGAGTGACATAGTGACATACAGAGTGACAGTGACATACAGAGTGACATAGTGACAGAGTGAGTGACAGAGTGAAAGAGTGAGTGACAGAGTGAGTGACAGAGTGAGTGACAGAGTGACAGAGTGGGTGACAGAGAGAGTGACAATGTGAGTGACAGAGTGACAGAGTGACGGAGTAAGTGACAGAGTGACAGAGTGAAAGAGTGATAAATAGAGTGGCATAGTGACATACAGAGTGACATAGTGACATAGTGACAGACAGAATGACATAGTGACAAACAGAGTCACATAGTGACAGGGTGAGTGACAGGGTGAGTGACAGAGAGAGTGACAGAGAGAGTGACAGAGAGAGTGACAGAGTGGGTGGCAGAGTGTGTGACAGAGTGACAGTGTGAGTGACAGAGTGAGTGACAGAGTGACATTCAGAGTGACATAGTGACAGAGTGAGTGACTGAAAAATTGACAGAGTGAGCGACAGAGTGACAGAGTGACTGATAGAGTGACAGAGTGATAGAGTGACAGAGTGAGTGACATAGTGACATACAGAGTGATATAGTGAATGACAGGATGACATAGTGACAGAGTGAGTGACAGAGTGACAGAGTGAATGACTGACTAAGTGACAGCATGAGTGACAGCGTGAGTGAAAGAGTGAGTGAAAGAGTGACAGAGTGAGTGACTGAAAAATTGACAGAGTGAGCGACAGAGTGACAGAGTGACTGATAGAGTGACACAGTGATAGAGTGACAGAGTGAGTGACATAGTGACATACAGAGTGATATAGTGAATGACAGGATGACATAGTGACAGAGTGAGTGACAGAGTGACAGAGTGGGTGACAGAATGAGTGACAGAGAGAGTGACAGAGGGAGTAACAGACAGAGTGAGTGACAGAGTGAGTAACAGAGTGACAGATAGAGAGATAGAGTCACTGATAGAGTGACAGAGTGTCTGATAGAGTGACAGAGTAAGTGACAGATTGACAGAGTGAAAGAGTGATAAATAGAGTGAAAGAGTGACAGATTGAGTGACATAGTGACAGAGTGAGTGACAGAGGGAGTGACAGAGAGAGTGACAGAGAGAGTGACAGAGAGAGTGACAGAGAGAGTGACAGAGTGAGTGACAGAGTGGGTGACAGAGTGAGTGACAGAGTGAGTGACAGACTGGGTGGCAGAGTGTGCGACAGAGTGACAGAGAGAGTGACAGTGTGAGTGACATTGTGACATTCAGAGTGACAGAGTGACAGCGTGAGTGACAGAGTGAGTGACAGCATGAGTGACAGCATGAGAGACAGAGTGAGTGACAGAGTGAGTGACAGAGTGTGTGACAGAGTGACAGAGTGCATGGCAGATTGTGTGACCAAGTGAGTGACCGAGTGTGTGACTGAGTGAGTGACCGAGTGAGTGACCGAGTGAGTGACCGAGTGAGTGACAGAGTGAGTGACAGAGTGAGTGACAGAGTGAGTGACAGAGTGAGTGACAGAGTGACAGATAGAGAGATAGTGTGACTGATAGAGTGACTGAGTGAGTGACATAGTGACATACAGAGTGACATAGTGACATACAGAGTGACATAGTGACAGACGGAGTGACATAGTGACAGACAGAGTGACATAGTGACAGACTGAGTGACAGAGTGATTGAAAGAGTGACAGATTGAGCAACAGCGTGACAGAGTGACAGAGTGAGTGACAGAGTAAGTAAAAGCGTGACAGATAGAGAGATAGAGTCACTGATAGTGTGACAGTGTGACTGATAAAGTGACAGAGTGTCTGATAAAGTGACAGAGTGAGTGACATAGTGACATACAGAGTGACATAGTGACAGAGTGAGTGACAGAGTGAATGACAGGGTGACATAATGACAGACAGGGTGACATAGTGACAGACAGGGTGACATAGTGACAGACAGGGTGACATAGTGACAGACAGAGGGACATAGTGACAGACAGAGGGACATAGTGTGTGAAAGAGTGACAGTGTGGGTGACAGTGTGGGTGACAGTGTGGGTGACAGTGTGGGTGACAGAGGGACATAGTGAGTGACAGGGTGAGTGACAGGTTGAGTGACAGGGTGAGTGACAGGGTGAGTGACAGGGTGAGTGACAGAGTGAGTGTCAGATTGAGTGACAGAGTGACAGAGTGAGTGACAAGAGTGACAGAATGTCTGACAGAGTGAGTGACAGCGTGAGTGAAAGAGTGAGTGAAAGAGTGACAGAGTGAGTGACAGAGTGAGTGACAGGGTGACAGATAGAAAGATAGTGTGAGTGACAGAATGACTGACAGAGTGAGTGACAGAGGGAGTGACAGAGGGAGTGACAGAGGGAGTGACAGAGGGAGTGACGTGAGTGACAGAGTGAGTGACAGACAGAGTGAGAGACAGCATTACAGAGTGAGTGGCTGAGGAGTGACATAGTGACAGAGAGAGTGACAGAGTGAGTGTGAGAGTGACAGAGTGTCTGATAGAGTGACAGAGTGAGTGACAGTTTAACTGACAGTGTGACAGAGTGAGTGACAGAGTGACAGAGTGAGTGACAGGGTGACAGAGTGACATAGTGACATTCAGAGTGACAGACTGAATGACATAGTGACAGAGTGAGTGACAGAGTGACTGAAAGAGTAACAGATTGAGAGACAGAGTGACAGAGTAAGTAACAGAGTGACAGATAGAGAGATAGAGTCACTGATAGTGTGACAGTGTGACTGATAGAGTGATAGAGTGACAGAGTAAGTGACAGAGTGAAAGAGTGACTGATAGAGTGACAGAGTGACATACAGAGTGACATAGTGACAGAGTGAGTGACAGAGTGTATGACAGGGTGACATAGTGACAGACAGAGGGACATAGTGACAGACAGAATGACATAGTGACAGTGAGAGGGACATAGTGACAGAGTGAGTGACAGAGTGTGTGACAGAGTGACAGAGAGAGTGACAGAGAGAGTGACAAGAGTGACAGGGTGAGTGACAGGGTGAGTGACAGAGGGAGTGACAGAGGGAGTGACAGAGGGAGTGACAGAGGGAGTGACAGCGTGAGTGACAGAGTGAGTGACAGAGTGAGTGACAGAGTGAGTGACAGTGGAGTGACATAGTGACAGAGTGACAGTGTGTTTGACAGAGTGACAGAATGAATGCCAGATTGAGTGACAGCGTATGTGACCAAGTGAGTGACCGAATGAGTGACCGAGTGAATGGCAGAGTGAGTGACAGCATGTGTGACAGAGTGATAGAGTGAGTGACAGAGTGGGTGACAGAATGAGTGACAGAGTGAGTGACAGAGTGAGTGAGAGAGTGACAGAGGAGTGACATAGTGACAGAGTGACAGTGTGTGTGACAGAGTGACAGAGTTAGTGACAGCGTGTGTGGCAGAGTGAGTGACAGAGTGACAGAGGAGTGACATAGTGACAGAGTGACAGTGTGTGTGACAGCGTGACAGAGTTAGTGACAGCGTGTGTGGCAGAGTGAGTGACAGAGTGAGTGACCGAGTGAGTGACCGAGTGAGTGACCGAGTGAATGACCGAATGAGTGACCGAATGAGTGACCGAGTAAGTAACAGAGTGGCAGATAGAGAGATAGAGTCACTGTTAGTGTGACAGTGTGACTTATAGAGAAACAGAGTAAGTGACATAGTGACAGAATGAGTGACAGAGTGACAGAATGAGTGACAGAGTGACAGATGGAGTGACAGAGTGACAGATGGAGTGACAGAGTGACGGATAGAGTGACAGAGTGAGTGACAGAGTGACAGACAGAGTGACAGTGTGACAGAGTGAGTGACAGAGTGAGTGACAGAGTGAGTGACAGAGTGAGTGACAGAGTGAGTGACAGAGTGAGTGACAGGGTGAGCGACAGGGTGAGCGACAGGGTGAGCGACAGGGAGAGCGACAGGGAGAGTGACAGAGAGAGTGACAGAGAGAGTGACAGAGAGAGTGACAGAGAGCGTGACAGAGAGCGTGACAGAGTGGGTGACAGAATGAGTGAAAGAATGAGTGACAGAGAGAGTGACAGTGTGAGTGACAGAGTGACAGAATGAGTGATAGAGTGACAGAGTAAGTGACAGAGTGACAGAGTGAAAGTGTGATAAATAGAGTGACATAGTGACATACAGAATGACAGTGACATACAGAGTGACATAGTGACAGAGTGAGTGACAGAGTGACAGAGTGAGTGACAGAGTGACGGACAGAGTGAGTGACAGAGTGACAGAGTGGGTGACAGAGAGAGTGACAATGTGAGTGACAGAGTGACAGAGTGACGGAGTAAGTGACAGAGTGACAGAGTGAAAGAGTGATAAATAGAGTGACATAGTGACATACAGAGTGACATAGTGACATAGTGACAGACAGAATGACATAGTGACAAACAGAGTCACATAGTGACAGGGTGAGTGACAGGGTGAGTGACAGAGAGAGTGACAGAGAGAGTGACAGAGAGAGTGACAGAGAGAGTGACAGAGTGGGTGGCAGAGTGTGTGACAGAGTGACAGTGTGAGTGACAGAGTGAGTGACAGAGTGACATTCAGAGTGACATAGTGACAGAGTGAGTGACTGAAAAATTGACAGAGTGAGCGACAGAGTGACAGAGTGACTGATAGAGTGACAGAGTGATAGAGTGACAGAGTGAGTGACATAGTGACATACAGAGTGATATAGTGAATGACAGGATGGCATAGTGACAGAGTGAGTGACAGAGTGACAGAGTGGGTGACAGAATGAGTGACAGAGAGAGTGACAGAGGGAGTAACAGACAGAGTGAGTGACAGAGTGAGTAACAGAGTGACAGATAGAGAGATAGAGTCACTGATAGAGTGACAGAGTGTCTGATAGAGTGACAGAGTAAGTGACAGATTGACAGAGTGAAAGAGTGATAAATAGAGCGAAAGAGTGACAGATTGAGTGACATAGTGACAGAGTGAGTGACAGAGTGAGTGACAGAGAGAGTGACAGAGAGAGTGACAGAGAGAGTGACAGAGTGAGTGACAGAGAGAGTGACAGACTGGGTGGCAGAGTGTGCGACAGAGTGACAGAGAGAGTGACAGTGTGAGTGACATTGTGACATTCAGAGTGACAGAGTGACAGCGTGAGTGACAGAGTGAGTGACAGCATGAGTGACAGCGTGAGAGACAGAGTGAGTGACAGAGTGAGTGACAGAGTGTGTGACAGAGTGACAGAGTGCATGGCAGATTGTGTGACCAAGTGAGCGACCGAGTGTGTGACCGAGTGAGTGACCGAGTGAGTGACAGAGTGAGTGACAGAGTGAGTGACAGAGTGAGTGACAGAGTGAGTGACAGAGTGAGTGACAGAGTGACAGATAGAGAGATAGTGTGACCGATAGAGTGACTGAGTGAGTGACATAGTGACATACAGAGTGACATAGTGACATACAGAGTGACATAGTGACAGACAGAGTGACATAGTGCAGACAGAGTGACATAGTGACAGACTGAGTGACAGAGTGATTGAAAGAGTGACAGATTGAGCAACAGCGTGACAGAGTGACAGAGTGAGTGACAGAGTAAGTAAAAGCGTGACAGATAGAGAGATAGAGTCACTGATAGTGTGACAGTGTGACTGATAAAGTGAGAGAGTGTCTGATAAAGTGACAGAGTGAGTGACATAGTGACATACAGAGTGACATAGTGACAGAGTGAGTGACAGAGTGAATGACAGGGTGACATAGTGACAGACAGGGTGACATAGTGACAGACAGGGTGACATAGTGACAGACAGAGGGACATAGTGACAGACAGAGGGACATAGTGTGTGAAAGAGTGACAGTGTGGGTGACAGTGTGGGTGACAGTGTGGGTGACAGTGTGGGTGACAGAGGGACATAGTGAGTGACAGGGTGAGTGACAGGGTGAGTGACAGGGTGAGTGACAGGGTGAGTGACAGAGTGAGTGTCAGATTGAGTGACAGAGTGACAGAGTGAGTGACAAGAGTGACAGAATGTCTGACAGAGTGACTGATAGTGACAGAATGTCTGACAGAGTGAGTGAAAGAGTGAGTGAAAGAGTGACAGAGTGAGTGACAGAGTGAGTGACAGGGTGACAGATAGAAAGATAGTGTGAGTGACAGAGTGACTGACAGAGTGAGTGACAGAGGGAGTGACAGAGGGAGTGACAGAGGGAGTGACAGAGGGAGTGACGTGAGTGACAGAGTGAGTGACAGACAGAGTGAGAGACAGCATTACAGAGTGAGTGGCTGAGGAGTGACATAGTGACAGAGAGAGTGACAGAGTGAGTGTGAGAGAGACAGAGTGTCTGATAGAGTGACAGAGTGAGTGACAGTTTAACTGACAGTGTGACAGAGTGAGTGACAGAGTGACAGAGTGAGTGACAGGGTGACAGAGTGACATAGTGACATTCAGAGTGACAGACTGAATGACATAGTGACAGAGTGAGTGACAGAGTGACTGAAAGAGTAACAGATTGAGAGACAGAGTGACAGAGTAAGTAACAGAGTGACAGATAGAGAGATAGAGTCACTGATAGTGTGACAGTGTGACTGATAGAGTGACTGAGTGAGTGACATAGTGACATACAGAGTGACATAGTGACATACAGAGTGACATAGTGACAGACGGAGTGACATAGTGACAGACAGAGTGACATAGTGACAGACTGAGTGACAGAGTGATTGAAAGAGTGACAGATTGAGCAACAGCGTGACAGAGTGACAGAGTGAGTGACAGAGTAAGTAAAAGCGTGACAGATAGAGAGATAGAGTCACTGATAGTGTGACAGTGTGACTGATAAAGTGACAGAGTGTCTGATAAAGTGACAGAGTGAGTGACATAGTGACATACAGAGTGACATAGTGACAGAGTGAGTGACAGAGTGAATGACAGGGTGACATAATGACAGACAGGGTGACATAGTGACAGACAGGGTGACATAGTGACAGACAGGGTGACATAGTGACAGACAGAGGGACATAGTGACAGACAGAGGGACATAGTGTGTGAAAGAGTGACAGTGTGGGTGACAGTGTGGGTGACAGTGTGGGTGACAGTGTGGGTGACAGAGGGACATAGTGAGTGACAGGGTGAGTGACAGGTTGAGTGACAGGGTGAGTGACAGGGTGAGTGACAGGGTGAGTGACAGAGTGAGTGTCAGATTGAGTGACAGAGTGACAGAGTGAGTGACAAGAGTGACAGAATGTCTGACAGAGTGAGTGACAGCGTGAGTGAAAGAGTGAGTGAAAGAGTGACAGAGTGAGTGACAGAGTGAGTGACAGGGTGACAGATAGAAAGATAGTGTGAGTGACAGAATGACTGACAGAGTGAGTGACAGAGGGAGTGACAGAGGGAGTGACAGAGGGAGTGACAGAGGGAGTGACGTGAGTGACAGAGTGAGTGACAGACAGAGTGAGAGACAGCATTACAGAGTGAGTGGCTGAGGAGTGACATAGTGACAGAGAGAGTGACAGAGTGAGTGTGAGAGTGACAGAGTGTCTGATAGAGTGACAGAGTGAGTGACAGTTTAACTGACAGTGTGACAGAGTGAGTGACAGAGTGACAGAGTGAGTGACAGGGTGACAGAGTGACATAGTGACATTCAGAGTGACAGACTGAATGACATAGTGACAGAGTGAGTGACAGAGTGACTGAAAGAGTAACAGATTGAGAGACAGAGTGACAGAGTAAGTAACAGAGTGACAGATAGAGAGATAGAGTCACTGATAGTGTGACAGTGTGACTGATAGAGTGATAGAGTGACAGAGTAAGTGACAGAGTGAAAGAGTGACTGATAGAGTGACAGAGTGACATACAGAGTGACATAGTGACAGAGTGAGTGACAGAGTGTATGACAGGGTGACATAGTGACAGACAGAGGG
Source organism: Somniosus microcephalus (assembly GCF_052327205.1). Lineage (NCBI taxonomy): Eukaryota > Metazoa > Chordata > Chondrichthyes > Squaliformes > Somniosidae > Somniosus > Somniosus microcephalus. The sequence continues at coordinate 243,942,602 of NC_140991.1, read as the reverse complement.
ACATAGTGACAGACAGAATGACATAGTGACAGTGAGAGGGACATAGTGACAGAGTGAGTGACAGAGTGTGTGACAGAGTGACAGAGAGAGTGACAGAGAGAGTGACAAGAGTGACAGGGTGAGTGACAGGGTGAGTGACAGAGGGAGTGACAGAGGGAGTGACAGAGGGAGTGACAGAGGGAGTGACAGCGTGAGTGACAGAGTGAGTGACAGAGTGAGTGACAGAGTGAGTGACAGTGGAGTGACATAGTGACAGAGTGACAGTGTGTTTGACAGAGTGACAGAATGAATGCCAGATTGAGTGACAGCGTATGTGACCAAGTGAGTGACCGAATGAGTGACCGAGTGAATGGCAGAGTGAGTGACAGCATGTGTGACAGAGTGATAGAGTGAGTGACAGAGTGGGTGACAGAATGAGTGACAGAGTGAGTGACAGAGTGAGTGAGAGAGTGACAGAGGAGTGACATAGTGACAGAGTGACAGTGTGTGTGACAGAGTGACAGAGTTAGTGACAGCGTGTGTGGCAGAGTGAGTGACAGAGTGACAGAGGAGTGACATAGTGACAGAGTGACAGTGTGTGTGACAGCGTGACAGAGTTAGTGACAGCGTGTGTGGCAGAGTGAGTGACAGAGTGAGTGACCGAGTGAGTGACCGAGTGAGTGACCGAGTGAATGACCGAATGAGTGACCGAATGAGTGACCGAGTAAGTAACAGAGTGGCAGATAGAGAGATAGAGTCACTGTTAGTGTGACAGTGTGACTTATAGAGAAACAGAGTAAGTGACATAGTGACAGAATGAGTGACAGAGTGACAGAATGAGTGACAGAGTGACAGATGGAGTGACAGAGTGACAGATGGAGTGACAGAGTGACGGATAGAGTGACAGAGTGAGTGACAGAGTGACAGACAGAGTGACAGTGTGACAGAGTGAGTGACAGAGTGAGTGACAGAGTGAGTGACAGAGTGAGTGACAGAGTGAGTGACAGAGTGAGTGACAGGGTGAGCGACAGGGTGAGCGACAGGGTGAGCGACAGGGAGAGCGACAGGGAGAGTGACAGAGAGAGTGACAGAGAGAGTGACAGAGAGAGTGACAGAGAGCGTGACAGAGAGCGTGACAGAGTGGGTGACAGAATGAGTGAAAGAATGAGTGACAGAGAGAGTGACAGTGTGAGTGACAGAGTGACAGAATGAGTGATAGAGTGACAGAGTAAGTGACAGAGTGACAGAGTGAAAGTGTGATAAATAGAGTGACATAGTGACATACAGAATGACAGTGACATACAGAGTGACATAGTGACAGAGTGAGTGACAGAGTGACAGAGTGAGTGACAGAGTGACGGACAGAGTGAGTGACAGAGTGACAGAGTGGGTGACAGAGAGAGTGACAATGTGAGTGACAGAGTGACAGAGTGACGGAGTAAGTGACAGAGTGACAGAGTGAAAGAGTGATAAATAGAGTGACATAGTGACATACAGAGTGACATAGTGACATAGTGACAGACAGAATGACATAGTGACAAACAGAGTCACATAGTGACAGGGTGAGTGACAGGGTGAGTGACAGAGAGAGTGACAGAGAGAGTGACAGAGAGAGTGACAGAGAGAGTGACAGAGTGGGTGGCAGAGTGTGTGACAGAGTGACAGTGTGAGTGACAGAGTGAGTGACAGAGTGACATTCAGAGTGACATAGTGACAGAGTGAGTGACTGAAAAATTGACAGAGTGAGCGACAGAGTGACAGAGTGACTGATAGAGTGACAGAGTGATAGAGTGACAGAGTGAGTGACATAGTGACATACAGAGTGATATAGTGAATGACAGGATGGCATAGTGACAGAGTGAGTGACAGAGTGACAGAGTGGGTGACAGAATGAGTGACAGAGAGAGTGACAGAGGGAGTAACAGACAGAGTGAGTGACAGAGTGAGTAACAGAGTGACAGATAGAGAGATAGAGTCACTGATAGAGTGACAGAGTGTCTGATAGAGTGACAGAGTAAGTGACAGATTGACAGAGTGAAAGAGTGATAAATAGAGCGAAAGAGTGACAGATTGAGTGACATAGTGACAGAGTGAGTGACAGAGTGAGTGACAGAGAGAGTGACAGAGAGAGTGACAGAGAGAGTGACAGAGTGAGTGACAGAGAGAGTGACAGACTGGGTGGCAGAGTGTGCGACAGAGTGACAGAGAGAGTGACAGTGTGAGTGACATTGTGACATTCAGAGTGACAGAGTGACAGCGTGAGTGACAGAGTGAGTGACAGCATGAGTGACAGCGTGAGAGACAGAGTGAGTGACAGAGTGAGTGACAGAGTGTGTGACAGAGTGACAGAGTGCATGGCAGATTGTGTGACCAAGTGAGCGACCGAGTGTGTGACCGAGTGAGTGACCGAGTGAGTGACAGAGTGAGTGACAGAGTGAGTGACAGAGTGAGTGACAGAGTGAGTGACAGAGTGAGTGACAGAGTGACAGATAGAGAGATAGTGTGACCGATAGAGTGACTGAGTGAGTGACATAGTGACATACAGAGTGACATAGTGACATACAGAGTGACATAGTGACAGACAGAGTGACATAGTGCAGACAGAGTGACATAGTGACAGACTGAGTGACAGAGTGATTGAAAGAGTGACAGATTGAGCAACAGCGTGACAGAGTGACAGAGTGAGTGACAGAGTAAGTAAAAGCGTGACAGATAGAGAGATAGAGTCACTGATAGTGTGACAGTGTGACTGATAAAGTGAGAGAGTGTCTGATAAAGTGACAGAGTGAGTGACATAGTGACATACAGAGTGACATAGTGACAGAGTGAGTGACAGAGTGAATGACAGGGTGACATAGTGACAGACAGGGTGACATAGTGACAGACAGGGTGACATAGTGACAGACAGAGGGACATAGTGACAGACAGAGGGACATAGTGTGTGAAAGAGTGACAGTGTGGGTGACAGTGTGGGTGACAGTGTGGGTGACAGTGTGGGTGACAGAGGGACATAGTGAGTGACAGGGTGAGTGACAGGGTGAGTGACAGGGTGAGTGACAGGGTGAGTGACAGAGTGAGTGTCAGATTGAGTGACAGAGTGACAGAGTGAGTGACAAGAGTGACAGAATGTCTGACAGAGTGACTGATAGTGACAGAATGTCTGACAGAGTGAGTGAAAGAGTGAGTGAAAGAGTGACAGAGTGAGTGACAGAGTGAGTGACAGGGTGACAGATAGAAAGATAGTGTGAGTGACAGAGTGACTGACAGAGTGAGTGACAGAGGGAGTGACAGAGGGAGTGACAGAGGGAGTGACAGAGGGAGTGACGTGAGTGACAGAGTGAGTGACAGACAGAGTGAGAGACAGCATTACAGAGTGAGTGGCTGAGGAGTGACATAGTGACAGAGAGAGTGACAGAGTGAGTGTGAGAGAGACAGAGTGTCTGATAGAGTGACAGAGTGAGTGACAGTTTAACTGACAGTGTGACAGAGTGAGTGACAGAGTGACAGAGTGAGTGACAGGGTGACAGAGTGACATAGTGACATTCAGAGTGACAGACTGAATGACATAGTGACAGAGTGAGTGACAGAGTGACTGAAAGAGTAACAGATTGAGAGACAGAGTGACAGAGTAAGTAACAGAGTGACAGATAGAGAGATAGAGTCACTGATAGTGTGACAGTGTGACTGATAGAGTGATAGAGTGACAGAGTAAGTGACAGAGTGAAAGAGTGACTGATAGAGAGACAGAGTGACATACAGAGTGACATAGTGACAGAGTGAGTGACAGAGTGTATGACAGGGTGACATAGTGACAGACAGAGGGACATAGTGACAGACAGAATGACATAGTGACAGTGAGAGGGACATAGTGACAGAGTGAGTGACAGAGTGTGTGACAGAGTAACAGAGAGAGTGACAGAGAGAGTGACAAGAGTGACAGGGTGAGTGACAGGGTGAGTGACAGAGGGAGTGACAGAGGGAGTGACAGAGGGAGTGACAGAGGGAGTGACAGCGTGAGTGACAGAGTGAGTGACAGAGTGAGTGACAGAGTGAGTGACAGTGGAGTGACATAGTGACAGAGTGACAGTGTGTTTGACAGAGTGACAGAATGAATGCCAGATTGAGTGACAGCGTATGTGACCAAGTGAGTGACCGAATGAGTGACCGAGTGAATGGCAGAGTGAGTGACAGCATGTGTGACAGAGTGACAGAGTGAGTGACAGAGTGGGTGACAGAATGAGTGACAGAGTGAGTGACAGAGTGAGTGAGAGAGTGACAGAGGAGTGACATAGTGACAGAGTGACAGTGTGTGTGACAGAGTGACAGAGTTAGTGACAGCGTGTGTGGCAGAGTGAGTGACAGAGTGAGTGACCGAGTGAGTGACCGAGTGAGTGACCGAGTGAGTGACCGAATGAGTGACCGAATGAGTGACCGAGTAAGTAACAGAGTGGCAGATAGAGAGATAGAGTCACTGATAGTGTGACAGTGTGACTTATAGAGAAACAGAGTAAGTGACATAGTGACAGAATGAGTGACAGAGTGACAGAATGAGTGACAGAGTGACAGATGGAGTGACAGAGTGACAGATGGAGTGACAGAGTGACGGATAGAGTGACAGAGTGAGTGACAGAGTGACAGACAGAGTGACAGTGTGACAGAGTGAGTGACAGAGTGAGTGACAGAGTGAGTGACAGAGTGAGTGACAGGGTGAGCGACAGGGTGAGCGACAGGGTGAGCGACAGGGAGAGTGACAGAGAGAGTGACAGAGAGAGTGACAGAGAGCGTGACAGAGTGGGTGCCAGAATGAGTGAAAGAATGAGTGACAGAGAGAGTGACAGTGTGAGTGACAGAGTGACAGAACGACTGATAGAGTGACAGAGTAAGTGACAGAGTGACAGAGTGAAAGTGTGATAAATAGAGTGACATAGTGACATACAGAGTGACAGTGACATACAGAGTGACATAGTGACAGAGTGAGTGACAGAGTGACAGAGTGAGTGACAGAGTGAGGGACAGAGTGAGTGACAGAGTGACAGAGTGGGTGACAGAGAGAGTGACAATGTGAGTGACAGAGTGACAGAGTGACGGAGTAAGTGACAGAGTGACAGAGTGAAAGAGTGATAAATAGAGTGACATAGTGACATACAGAGTGACATAGTGACATAGTGACAGACAGAATGACATAGTGACAAACAGAGTCACATAGTGACAGGGTGAGTGACAGGGTGAGTGACAGAGAGAGTGACAGAGAGAGTGACAGAGAGAGTGACAGAGAGAGTGACAGAGTGGGTGGCAGAGTGTGTGACAGAGTGACAGTGTGAGTGACAGAGTGAGTGACAGAGTGACATTCAGAGTGACATAGTGACAGAGTGAGTGACTGAAAAATTGACAGAGTGAGCGACAGAGTGACAGAGTGACTGATAGAGTGACAGAGTGATAGAGTGACAGAGTGAGTGACATAGTGACATACAGAGTGATATAGTGAATGACAGGATGGCATAGTGACAGAGTGAGTGACAGAGTGACAGAGTGGGTGACAGAATGAGTGACAGAGAGAGTGACAGAGGGAGTAACAGACAGAGTGAGTGACAGAGTGAGTAACAGAGTGACAGATAGAGAGATAGAGTCACTGATAGAGTGACAGAGTGTCTGATAGAGTGACAGAGTAAGTGACAGATTGACAGAGTGAAAGAGTGATAAATAGAGCGAAAGAGTGACAGATTGAGTGACATAGTGACAGAGTGAGTGACAGAGTGAGTGACAGAGAGAGTGACAGAGAGAGTGACAGAGAGAGTGACAGAGTGAGTGACAGAGAGAGTGACAGACTGGGTGGCAGAGTGTGCGACAGAGTGACAGAGAGAGTGACAGTGTGAGTGACATTGTGACATTCAGAGTGACAGAGTGACAGCGTGAGTGACAGAGTGAGTGACAGCATGAGTGACAGCGTGAGAGACAGAGTGAGTGACAGAGTGTGTGACAGAGTGACAGAGTGCATGGCAGATTGTGTGACCAAGTGAGTGACCGAGTGTGTGACCGAGTGAGTGACCGAGTGAGTGACCGAGTGAGTGACAGAGTGAGTGACAGAGTGAGTGACAGAGTGAGTGACAGAGTGAGTGACAGAGTGACAGATAGAGAGATAGTGTGACCGATAGAGTGACTGAGTGAGTGACATAGTGACATAGTGACAGACAGAGTGACATAGTGACAGATTGAGTGACAGAGTGATTGAAAGAGTGACAGATTGAGCAACAGCGTGACAGAGTGACAGAGTGAGTGACAGAGTAAGTAAAAGCGTGACAGATAGAGAGATAGAGTCACTGATAGTGTGACAGTGTGACTGATAAAGTGAGAGAGTGTCTGATAAAGTGACAGAGTGAGTGACATAGTGACATACAGAGTGACATAGTGACAGAGTGAGTGACAGAGTGAATGACAGGGTGACATAGTGATAGAGAGGGTGACATAGTGACAGACAGGGTGACATAGTGACAGACAGAGGGACATAGTGACAGACAGAGGGACATAGTGTGTGAAAGAGTGACAGTGTGGGTGACAGTGTGGGTGACAGTGTGGGTGACAGTGTGGGTGACAGTGTGGGTGACAGAGGGACATAGTGAGTGACAGGGTGAGTGACAGGGTGAGTGACAGGGTGAGTGACAGGGTGAGTGACAGAGTGAGTGTCAGATTGAGTGACAGAGTGACAGAGTGAGTGACAAGAGTGACAGAATGTCTGACAGAGTGACTGATAGTGACAGAATGTCTGACAGAGTGAGTGACAGGGTGACTGACAGAGTGACAGAGTGACTGACATAGTGACATTCAGAGTGACATAGTGTCAGAGTGAGTGATATAGTGAATGACAGGGTGACATAGTGACATACAGAGTGACATAGTGACAGAGTGAGTAACAGAGTGACTGAATGAGTGACATAGTGACAGACAGAGGGACATTGTGACAGACAGACTGTGTGACAGAGTGACAGAGTGAATGACTGACTAAGTGACAGCGTGAGTGACAGCATGAGTGACAGCGTGAGTGAAAGAGTGAGTGAAAGAGTGACAGAGTGAGTGACAGAGTGAGTGACAGGGTGACAGATAGAAAGATAGTGTGAGTGACAGAGTGACTGACAGAGTGAGTGACAGAGGGAGTGATAGAGGGAGTGACAGAGGGAGTGACAGAGGGAGTGACGTGAGTGACAGAGTGAGTGTCGGGAGTGACAGAGGGAGTGACAGAGGGAGTGGCAGAGGGAGTGACAGAGGGAGTGACAGAGGGAGTGACAGAGGGACAGAGTGAGTGACAGACAGAGTGAGAGACAGCATTACAGAGTGAGTGGCTGAGGAGTGACATAGTGACAGAGAGAGTGACAGAATGAGTGTGAGAGTGACAGAGTGTCTGATAGAGTGACAGAGTGAGTGACAGTTTAACTGACAGTGTGACAGAGTGAGTGACAGAGTGACAGAGTGAGTGACAGGGTGACAGAGTGACATAGTGACATTCAGAGTGACAGACTGAATGACATAGTGACAGAGTGAGTGACAGAGTGACTGAAAGAGTAACAGATTGAGAGACAGAGTGACAGAGTAAGTAACAGAGTGACAGATAGAGAGATAGAGTCACTGATAGTGTGACAGTGTGACTGATAGAGTGATAGAGTGACAGAGTAAGTGACAGAGTGAAAGAGTGACTGATAGAGTGACAGAGTGACATACAGAGTGACATAGTGACAGAGTGAGTGACAGAGTGTATGACAGGGTGACATAGTGACAGACAGAGGGACATAGTGACAGACAGAATGACATAGTGACAGTGAGAGGGACATAGTGACAGAGTGAGTGACAGAGTGTGTGACAGAGTGACAGAGAGAGTGACAGAGAGAGTGACAAGAGTGACAGAGTGAGTGACAGGGTGAGTGACAGAGGGAGTGACAGAGGGAGTGACAGAGGGAGTGACAGAGTGACAGAGTGGCAGACAGAGTGACTGAGGAGTGACATAGTAACAAAGAGAGTGACAGAGTGAGTGAGAGAGTGACAGAGTGACCGATAGAGTGACAGAGTGACAGAGTGAGTGACATACAGAGTGACATTGTGACAGAGTGAGTGACAGAGTGACTGATAGTGTGACCTAGTGACTGAAAGAGTGACATAGTGACAGAGTGAGTGACAGTGTGACAGTGAGTGACTGAGAAGTGACATACTGACAGACTGAGTGAGATAGTGACAGAGTGAGTGGCAGCATGACAGTGTGAGTGACAGAGTGAGCAACAGAGTGAGCGACAGAGCGAGCGACAGAATGAGTGACAGAGCGAGTGACAGAGTAACATACAGAGTGACATAGTGATAGAGTGAGTGACAGAGTGAGTGACAGAGTGATTGACAGAGTGAGTGACAGATTGCGTGACAGAGTGTGTGACAGAGACAGACCAGGCTGCCAAGAGAAGACAGGATATGCTCTCACTGCAGTCAGGGAGTAGTGGAGACAGAGATGCACTTCCTCACAGCCTGTGGAAAATATCAGGGCATCAGGGAGAATTTCTACCAAAATTTCTCACAAATATGCCCTGAATTCAGAAATCTGAATGACAACCAAAAACTCCCATTCCTACTGGGGGAGGAGAGAAGCTGTGTAACACTGGTGGCACACTATGTTACAGCTTGCCATGAACAGAGGGACAACCAGTAAACTAAGAAAAGAGTATATGTAAACAATGCGAATGTATATTTATACACTCAGGAATATACCTGTTTATACACTGTATGAATAGAACTGCGTTTATGTGTTCAACCATAAATGTATTTTGATGCTTTGGCAACATAAGATGTACCTTATCATGCCAATAAAGCAATTTGAATTTGAATTTGAATTTGAGTGACAGGGTGAGTGACAGGGTAAGTGACAGGGTGAGTGACAGGGTGAGTGACAGGGTGAGTGACAGGGTGACAGACCATGTGAAAAAGTGGCAGAGTGAGTAACAGAGTGACTGAAAGAGTGACAGACAGAGTGACATAGTGACAGACAGAGTGACAGAGTGAGTGACAGAGTGAGTGACAGAGTGAGTGACAGAGTGAGTGACAGAGTGAGTGACAGAGAGAGTGACAGAGTGGGTGACAGAATGAGTGACAGAGAGAGTGACAGTGTGAGTGACAGAGTGACAGAATGACTGATAGAGTGACAGCGTGAGTGACAGCGTGAGTGACAGAGTGAGTGACAGAGTGAGTGGCAGATTGTGTGACCGAGTGAGTGACCGAATGAGTGACCGAGTGAGTGACAGAGTGAGTGACAGAGTGAGTGACAGAGTGAGTGACAGAGAGTCACTGATAGTGTGACAGTGTGACTGATAGAGTGACAGAGTGACTGATAGAATGACAGAGTGACTGATAGAGTGACAGAGTAAGTGACATATTGACATACAGAGTGACATAATGACAGTGTGAGTGACAGACTGAATGACAGAGTGACAGACAGAGTGACAGACAGAGTGACAGACAGAGTGACAGACAGAGTGACATAGCGACAGAGTGAGTGACAGAGTGACTGAAAAAGTGACAGAGTGAGTGACAGAGTGACAGATAGAGAGATAGTACGACTGATAGAGTGACAGAGTGGCAGAGTGAGTGACATAGTGACATACAGAGTGACATAGTGACAGAAAGAGTGACATAGTAACAGAGTGACTGAAAGAGTGACATAGTGACACAGTGAGTGACATAGTGACAGACAAAATGACATAGTGGCAGAGTGAGTGACAGAGTGAGTGACAGAGTGAGTGACAGAGTGAGTGACAGAGTGAGTGACAGAGTGACAGAGAGAGTGAGTGACAGAGTGAGTGACAGAGTGAGTGACAGAGTGACAGAGAGAGTGAGTGACAGTGTGAGTGACAGAGTGAGTGACAGAGTGAGTGACAGGGTGACAGAGTGAGTGACAGACTGAATGACAGAGCGACAGACAGAGTGACATAGTGACAGAGTGATTGGCAGATTGATTGAAAGTGTGACAGATTGAGCAACAGCGTGAGAGAGTGACAGAGAGGGTGACAGAGTAAGTAAAAGAGTGACAGATAGAGAGATAGAGTCACTGATAGTGTGACAGTGTGACTGATATAGTGACAGAGTGAGTGACAGAGTGAGTGACAGAGTGAGTGAGTGAGTGACAGAGTGAGTGACAGAGTGAGTGACAGAGTGAGTGACAGAGTGACAGATAGAGAGATAGTGTGAGTGACAGAGTGACTGACAGAGTGACTGATAGAGTGAGTGTCATGGTGACATAGTGACTGACAGTGACAGAGTGAGTGACAGAGTGAGTGACAGAGGGAGTGACAGAGTGAGTGACAGACAGAGTGAGTGACAGCATGACAGAGTGAGTGACTGAGGAGTGACATAGTGACAGAGAGAGTGACAGAGTGAGTGTGAGAGTGACAGAGTGTCTGATAGAGTGATAGAGTGAGTGACAGTTTAAGTGACAGTGTGACAGAGTGAGTGACAGAGTGACAGAGTGAGTGACAGACTGAATGACATAGTGACAGAGTGAGTGACAGAGTGACAGATTGAGAGACAGAGTGACAGAGTGACAGAGTAAGTAACAGAGTGACAGATAGAGAGATAGAGTCACTGATAGTGTGACAGTGTGACTGATAGAGTGATAGAGTGACAGAGTAAGTGACAGAGTGACAGAGTGAAAGAGTGACTGATAAAGTGGCAGAGTGACATACAGAGTGACATAGTGACAGAGTGAGTGACAGACTTTATGACAGGGTGACATAGTGACAGACAGAGGGACATAGTGACAGACAGAATGACATAGTGACAGAGAGAGTGACATAGTGACAGAGTGAGTGACAGAGTGTGTGACAGTGAGAGAGAGAGTGACAGAGAGAGTGACAAGAGTGACAGAGTGAGTGACAGGGTGAGTGACAGAGGGAGTGACAGAGGGAGTGACAGAGTGACAGAGTGACAGAGTGAGTGAGAGAGTGACAGAGTGACAGAGTGAGTGACATACAGAGTGACATTGTGACAGAGTGAGTGACAGAGTGACTGATAGTGCGACCTAATGACTGAAAGAGTGACATAGTGACAGAGTGAGTGACAGTGTGACAGTGAATGACTGAGGAGTGACATACTGACAGACTGAGTGAGATAGTGACAGAGTGAGTGGCAGCATGACAGTGTGAATGACAGAGTGAGCGACAGAGTAAGCGACAGAGTGAGCGACAGAGTGAGCGACAGAGTGAGTGACAGGGTGACATGCAGAGTGACATAGTGAGTGACAGAGTGAGTGACAGAGTGAGTGACAGAGTGAGTGACATTGTGAGAGAGAGAGTGACAGAGTGAGTGACAGAGTGACATGCAGAGTGACATAGTGATAGAGTGAGTGACAGAGTGAATGACAGGGTGACAGACAGAGTGAAATAGTGGCAGAGTGAGTAACAGAGTGACTGAAAGTGTGACATAGTGACAGACAGAGTTACATAGTGACAGAGTGAGTGACAAAGTGAATGACAGAGTGACAGAGTGAGTGACAGAGTGACAGTGAGTGACTGAGGAGTGACATAGTGACAGACAGAATGACAGTGACAGAGTGAGTGACAGAGGGAGTGTCAGTGTGAGTGACTGAGTGACAGAGTGAGTGACAGAGCGAGTGACAGAGCGAGTGACAGAGTGAGTGACAGAGTGACAGAGTGAGTGACAGAGTGTGTGACAGCATGACAGAGAGAGTGACAGAGAGAGTGACAGAGAGAGTGACAAGAGTGGCAGAGTGAGTGACAGGGTGAGGGACAGAGGGAGTGACAGAGGGAGGGACAGAGGGAGTGACAGAGGGAGTGACAGCGGGAGTGACAGCGTGAGTGACAGAGTGAGTGACAGAGTGAGTGACAGAGTGACAGTGGAGTGACATAGTGACAGAGTGACAGTGTGTTTGACAGAGTGACAGAATGAATGCCAGATTGAGTGACAGCGTATGTGACGAAGTGAGTGACCGAATGAGTGGCCGAGTGAAGGGCAGAGTGAGTGACAGCATGTGTGACAGAGTGACAGAGTGAGTGACAGAGTGGGTGACAGAATGAGTGACAGAGTGAGTGACAGAGTGAGTGACAGAGTGACAGAGGAGTGACATAGTGACAGAGTGACAGTGTGTGTGACAGAGTGACAGAGTTAGTGACAGCGTGTGTGGCAGAGTGAGTGACAGAGTGAGTGACCGAGTGAGTGACCAAATGAGTGACCGAATGAGTGACCGAGTAAGTAACAGAGTGGCAGATAGAGAGATAGAGTCACTGATAGTGTGACAGTGTGACTTATAGAGAAACAGAGTGAGTGACATAGTGACAGAAGGAGTGACAGAGTGACAGAATGAGTGACAGATGGAGTGACAGAGTGACAGATGGAGTGACAGAGTGACGGATAGAGTGACAGAGTGAGTGACAGAGTGACAGACAGAGTGACAGTGTGACAGAGTGAATGACAGAGTGAGTGACAGAGTGAGTGACAGAGTGAGTGACAGAGTGAGTGACAGGGTGAGCGACAGGGTGAGCGACAGGGTGAGTGACAGGGAGAGTGACAGAGAGAGTGACAGAGAGAGTGACAGAGAGAGTGACAGAGAGCGTGACAGAGTGGGTGACAGAATGAGTGAAAGAATGAGTGACAGAGAGAGTGACAGTGTGAGTGACAGAGTGACAGAATGACTGATAGAGTGACAGAGTAAGTGACAGAGTGACAGATTGAAAGTGTGATAAATAGAGTGACATAGTGACATACAGAGTGACAGTGACATACAGAGTGACATAGTGACAGAGTGAGTGACAGAGTGAAAGAGTGAGTGACAGAGTGAGTGACAGAGTGAGTGACAGAGTGACAGAGTGGGTGACAGAGAGAGTGACAATGTGAGTGACAGAGTGACAGAGTGACGGAGTAAGTGACAGAGTGACAGAGTGAAAGAGTGATAAATAGAGTGACATAGTGACATACAGAGTGACATAGTGACATAGTGACAGACAGAATGACATAGTGACAAACAGAGTCACATAGTGACAGGGTGAGTGACAGGGTGAGTGACAGAGAGAGTGACAGAGAGAGTGACAGAGAGAGTGACAGAGAGAGTGACAGAGAGAGTGACAGAGTGGGTGGCAGAGTGTGTGACAGAGTGACAGTGTGAGTGACAGAGTGAGTGACAGAGTGACATTCAGAGTGACATAGTGACAGAGTGAGTGACTGAAAAATTGACAGAGTGAGCGACAGAGTGACAGAGTGACTGATAGAGTGACAGAGTGATAGAGTGACAGAGTGAGTGACATAGTGACATACAGAGTGATATAGTGAATGACAGGATGACATAGTGACAGAGTGAGTGACAGAGTGACAGAGTGGGTGACATAATGAGTGACAGAGAGAGTGACAGAGGGAGTAACAGACAGAGTGAGTGACAGAGTGAGTAACAGAGTGACAGATAGAGAGATAGAGTCACTGATAGAGTGACAGAGTGTCTGATAGAGTGACAGAGTAAGTGACAGATTGACAGAGTGAAAGAGTGATAAATAGAGTGAAAGAGTGACAGATTGAGTGACATAGTGACAGAGTGAGTGACAGAGTGAGTGACAGAGAGAGTGACAGAGAGAGTGACAGAGAGAGTGACAGAGTGAGTGACAGAGTGGGTGACAGAGTGAGTGACAGAGTGAGTGACAGACTGGGTGGCAGAGTGTGCGACAGAGTGACAGAGAGAGTGACAGTGTGAGTGACATTGTGACATTCAGAGTGACAGAGTGACAGCGTGAGTGACAGAGTGAGTGACAGCATGAGTGACAGCATGAGAGACAGAGTGAGTGACAGAGTGAGTGACAGAGTGTGTGACAGAGTGACAGAGTGCATGGCAGATTGTGTGACCAAGTGAGTGACCGAGTGTGTGACTGAGTGAGTGACCGAGTGAGTGACCGAGTGAGTGACCGAGTGAGTGACAGAGTGAGTGACAGAGTGAGTGACAGAGTGAGTGACAGAGTGAGTGACAGAGTGACAGATAGAGAGATAGTGTGACTGATAGAGTGACTGAGTGAGTGACATAGTGACATACAGAGTGACATAGTGACATACAGAGTGACATAGTGACAGACAGAGTGACATAGTGACAGACAGAGTGACATAGTGACAGACTGAGTGACAGAGTGATTGAAAGAGTGACAGATTGAGCAACAGCGTGACAGAGTGACAGAGTGAGTGACAGAGTAAGTAAAAGCGTGACAGATAGAGAGATAGAGTCACTGATAGTGTGACAGTGTGACTGATAAAGTGAGAGAGTGTCTGATAAAGTGACAGAGTGAGTGACATAGTGACATACAGAGTGACATAGTGACAGAGTGAGTGACAGAGTGAATGACAGGGTGACATAGTGACAGACAGGGTGACATAGTGACAGACAGGGTGACATAGTGACAGACAGGGTGACATAGTGACAGACAGAGGGACATAGTGACAGACAGAGGGACATAGTGTGTGAAAGAGTGACAGTGTGGGTGACAGTGTGGGTGACAGTGTGGGTGACAGAGGGACATAGTGAGTGACAGGGTGAGTGACAGGGTGAGTGACAGGGTGAGTGACAGGGTGAGTGACAGAGTGAGTGTCAGATTGAGTGACAGAGTGACAGAGTGAGTGACAAGAGTGACAGAATGTCTGACAGAGTGAGTGACAGAGCGAGTGACAGAGCGAGTGACAGAGTGAGTGACAGAGTGACAGAGTGAGTGACAGAGTGTGTGACAGCATGACAGAGAGAGTGACAGAGAGAGTGACAGAGAGAGTGACAAGAGTGGCAGAGTGAGTGACAGGGTGAGGGACAGAGGGAGTGACAGAGGGAGGGACAGAGGGAGTGACAGAGGGAGTGACAGCGGGAGTGACAGCGTGAGTGACAGAGTGAGTGACAGAGTGAGTGACAGAGTGAGTGACAGAGTGACAGTGGAGTGACATAGTGACAGAGTGACAGTGTGTTTGACAGAGTGACAGAATGAATGCCAGATTGAGTGACAGCGTATGTGACGAAGTGAGTGACCGAATGAGTGGCCGAGTGAAGGGCAGAGTGAGTGACAGCATGTGTGACAGAGTGACAGAGTGAGTGACAGAGTGGGTGACAGAATGAGTGACAGAGTGAGTGACAGAGTGACAGAGGAGTGACATAGTGACAGAGTGACAGTGTGTGTGACAGAGTGACAGAGTTAGTGACAGCGTGTGTGGCAGAGTGAGTGACAGAGTGAGTGACCGAGTGAGTGACCGAGTGAGTGACCGAATGAGTGACCGAATGAGTGACCGAGTAAGTAACAGAGTGGCAGATAGAGAGATAGAGTCACTGATAGTGTGACAGTGTGACTTATAGAGAAACAGAGTGAGTGACATAGTGACAGAATGAGTGACAGAGTGACAGAATGAGTGACAGAGTGACAGATGGAGTGACAGAGTGACAGATGGAGTGACAGAGTGACGGATAGAGTGACAGAGTGAGTGACAGAGTGACAGACAGAGTGACAGTGTGACAGAGTGAATGACAGAGTGAGTGACAGAGTGAGTGACAGAGTGAGTGACAGAGTGAGTGACAGGGTGAGCGACAGGGTGAGCGACAGGGTGAGTGACAGGGAGAGTGACAGAGAGAGTGACAGAGAGAGTGACAGAGAGAGTGACAGAGAGCGTGACAGAGTGGGTGACAGAATGAGTGAAAGAATGAGTGACAGAGAGAGTGACAGTGTGAGTGACAGAGTGACAGAATGACTGATAGAGTGACAGAGTAAGTGACAGAGTGACAGATTGAAAGTGTGATAAATAGAGTGACATAGTGACATACAGAGTGACAGTGACATACAGAGTGACATAGTGACAGAGTGAGTGACAGAGTGAAAGAGTGAGTGACAGAGTGAGTGACAGAGTGAGTGACAGAGTGACAGAGTGGGTGACAGAGAGAGTGACAATGTGAGTGACAGAGTGACAGAGTGACGGAGTAAGTGACAGAGTGACAGAGTGAAAGAGTGATAAATAGAGTGACATAGTGACATACAGAGTGACATAGTGACATAGTGACAGACAGAATGACATAGTGACAAACAGAGTCACATAGTGACAGGGTGAGTGACAGAGAGAGTGACAGAGAGAGTGACAGAGAGAGTGACAGAGAGAGTGACAGAGAGAGTGACAGAGAGAGTGACAGAGTGGGTGGCAGAGTGTGTGACAGAGTGACAGTGTGAGTGACAGAGTGAGTGACAGAGTGACATTCAGAGTGACATAGTGACAGAGTGAGTGACTGAAAAATTGACAGAGTGAGCGACAGAGTGACAGAGTGACTGATAGAGTGACAGAGTGATAGAGTGACAGAGTGAGTGACATAGTGACATACAGAGTGATATAGTGAATGACAGGATGACATAGTGACAGAGTGAGTGACAGAGTGACAGAGTGGGTGACATAATGAGTGACAGAGAGAGTGACAGAGGGAGTAACAGACAGAGTGAGTGACAGAGTGAGTAACAGAGTGACAGATAGAGAGATAGAGTCACTGATAGAGTGACAGAGTGTCTGATAGAGTGACAGAGTAAGTGACAGAGTGACAGAGTGAAAGAGTGATAAATAGAGTGAAAGAGTGACAGATTGAGTGACATAGTGACAGAGTGAGTGACAGAGTGAGTGACAGAGAGAGTGACAGAGAGAGTGACAGAGAGAGTGACAGAGAGAGTGACAGAGTGAGTGACAGAGTGGGTGACAGAGTGAGTGACAGAGTGAGTGACAGACTGGGTGGCAGAGTGTGCGACAGAGTGACAGAGAGAGTGACAGTGTGAGTGACATTGTGACATTCAGAGTGACAGAGTGACAGCGTGAGTGACAGAGTGAGTGACAGCATGAGTGACAGCATGAGAGACAGAGTGAGTGACAGAGTGAGTGACAGAGTGTGTGACAGAGTGACAGAGTGCATGGCAGATTGTGTGACCAAGTGAGTGACCGAGTGTGTGACTGAGTGAGTGACCGAGTGAGTGACCGAGTGAGTGACAGAGTGAGTGACAGAGTGAGTGACAGAGTGAGTGACAGAGTGAGTGACAGAGTGACAGATAGAGAGATAGTGTGACTGATAGAGTGACTGAGTGAGTGACATAGTGACATACAGAGTGACATAGTGACATACAGAGTGACATAGTGACAGACAGAGTGACATAGTGACAGACAGAGTGACATAGTGACAGACTGAGTGACAGAGTGATTGAAAGAGTGACAGATTGAGCAACAGCGTGACAGAGTGACAGAGTGAGTGACAGAGTAAGTAAAAGCGTGACAGATAGAGAGATAGAGTCACTGATAGTGTGACAGTGTGACTGATAAAGTGAGAGAGTGTCTGATAAAGTGACAGAGTGAGTGACATAGTGACATACAGAGTGACATAGTGACAGAGTGAGTGACAGAGTGAATGACAGGGTGACATAGTGACAGACAGGGTGACATAGTGACAGACAGGGTGACATAGTGACAGACAGGGTGACATAGTGACAGACAGAGGGACATAGTGACAGACAGAGGGACATAGTGTGTGAAAGAGTGACAGTGTGGGTGACAGTGTGGGTGACAGTGTGGGTGACAGAGGGACATAGTGAGTGACAGGGTGAGTGACAGGGTGAGTGACAGGGTGAGTGACAGGGTGAGTGACAGAGTGAGTGTCAGATTGAGTGACAGAGTGACAGAGTGAGTGACAAGAGTGACAGAATGTCTGACAGAGTGAGTGACAGCGTGAGTGAAAGAGTGAGTGAAAGAGTGACAGAGTGAGTGACAGAGTGAGTGACAGGGTGACAGATAGAAAGATAGTGTGAGTGACAGAATGACTGACAGAGTGAGTGACAGAGGGAGTGACAGAGGGAGTGACAGAGGGAGTGACAGAGGGAGTGACGTGAGTGACAGAGTGCGTGACAGACAGAGTGAGAGACAGCATTACAGAGTGAGTGGCTGAGGAGTGACATAGTGACAGAGAGAGTGACAGAGTGAGTGTGAGAGTGACAGAGTGTCTGATAGAGTGACAGAGTGAGTGACAGTTTAACTGACAGTGTGACAGAGTGAGTGACAGAGTGACAGAGTGAGTGACAGGGTGACAGAGTGACATAGTGACATTCAGAGTGACAGACTGAATGACATAGTGACAGAGTGAGTGACAGAGTGACTGAAAGAGTAACAGATTGAGAGACAGAGTGACAGAGTAAGTAACAGAGTGACAGATAGAGAGATAGAGTCACTGATAGTGTGACAGTGTGACTGATAGAGTGATAGAGTGACAGAGTAAGTGACAGAGTGAAAGAGTGACTGATAGAGTGACAGAGTGACATACAGAGTGACATAGTGACAGAGTGAGTGACAGAGTGTATGACAGGGTGACATAGTGACAGACAGAGGGACATAGTGACAGACAGAATGACATAGTGACAGTGAGAGGGACATAGTGACAGAGTGAGTGACAGAGTGTGTGACAGAGTGACAGAGAGAGTGACAGAGAGAGTGACAAGAGTGACAGGGTGAGTGACAGGGTGAGTGACAGAGGGAGTGACAGAGGGAGTGACAGAGGGAGTGACAGAGGGAGTGACAGAGGGAGTGACAGCGTGAGTGACAGAGTGAGTGACAGAGTGAGTGACAGAGTGAGTGACAGTGGAGTGACATAGTGACAGAGTGACAGTGTGTTTGACAGAGTGACAGAATGAATGCCAGATTGAGTGACAGCGTATGTGACCAAGTGAGTGACCGAATGAGTGACCGAGTGAATGGCAGAGTGAGTGACAGCATGTGTGACAGAGTGATAGAGTGAGTGACAGAGTGGGTGACAGAATGAGTGACAGAGTGAGTGACAGAGTGAGTGAGAGAGTGACAGAGGAGTGACATAGTGACAGAGTGACAGTGTGTGTGACAGAGTGACAGAGTTAGTGACAGCGTGTGTGGCAGAGTGAGTGACAGAGTGACAGAGGAGTGACATAGTGACAGAGTGACAGTGTGTGTGACAGAGTGACAGAGTTAGTGACAGCGTTTGTGGCAGAGTGAGTGACAGAGTGAGTGACCGAGTGAGTGACCGAGTGAGTGACCGAATGAGTGACCGAATGAGTGACCGAGTAAGTAACAGAGTGGCAGATAGAGAGATAGAGTCACTGTTAGTGTGACAGTGTGACTTATAGAGAAACAGAGTAAGTGACATAGTGACAGAATGAGTGACAGAGTGACAGAATGAGTGACAGAGTGACAGATGGAGTGACAGAGTGACAGATGGAGTGACAGAGTGACGGATAGAGTGACAGAGTGAGTGACAGAGTGACAGACAGAGTGACAGTGTGACAGAGTGAGTGACAGAGTGAGTGACAGAGTGAGTGACAGAGTGAGTGACAGAGTGAGTGACAGGGTGAGCGACAGGGTGAGCGACAGGGTGAGCGACAGGGAGAGTGACAGAGAGAGTGACAGAGAGAGTGACAGAGAGCGTGACAGAGTGGGTGCCAGAATGAGTGAAAGAATGAGTGACAGAGAGAGTGACAGTGTGAGTGACAGAGTGACAGAACGACTGATAGAGTGACAGAGTAAGTGACAGAGTGACAGAGTGAAAGTGTGATAAATAGAGTGACATAGTGACATACAGAGTGACAGTGACATACAGAGTGACATAGTGACAGAGTGAGTGACAGAGTGACAGAGTGAGTGACAGAGTGAGGGACAGAGTGAGTGACAGAGTGACAGAGTGGGTGACAGAGAGAGTGACAATGTGAGTGACAGAGTGACAGAGTGACGGAGTAAGTGACAGAGTGACAGAGTGAAAGAGTGATAAATAGAGTGACATAGTGACATACAGAGTGACATAGTGACATAGTGACAGACAGAATGACATAGTGACAAACAGAGTCACATAGTGACAGGGTGAGTGACAGGGTGAGTGACAGAGAGAGTGACAGAGAGAGTGACAGAGAGAGTGACAGAGAGAGTGACAGAGTGGGTGGCAGAGTGTGTGACAGAGTGACAGTGTGAGTGACAGAGTGAGTGACAGAGTGACATTCAGAGTGACATAGTGACAGAGTGAGTGACTGAAAAATTGACAGAGTGAGCGACAGAGTGACAGAGTGACTGATAGAGTGACAGAGTGATAGAGTGACAGAGTGAGTGACATAGTGACATACAGAGTGATATAGTGAATGACAGGATGGCATAGTGACAGAGTGAGTGACAGAGTGACAGAGTGGGTGACAGAATGAGTGACAGAGAGAGTGACAGAGGGAGTAACAGACAGAGTGAGTGACAGAGTGAGTAACAGAGTGACAGATAGAGAGATAGAGTCACTGATAGAGTGACAGAGTGTCTGATAGAGTGACAGAGTAAGTGACAGATTGACAGAGTGAAAGAGTGATAAATAGAGCGAAAGAGTGACAGATTGAGTGACATAGTGACAGAGTGAGTGACAGAGTGAGTGACAGAGAGAGTGACAGAGAGAGTGACAGAGAGAGTGACAGAGTGAGTGACAGAGAGAGTGACAGACTGGGTGGCAGAGTGTGCGACAGAGTGACAGAGAGAGTGACAGTGTGAGTGACATTGTGACATTCAGAGTGACAGAGTGACAGCGTGAGTGACAGAGTGTGTGACAGCATGAGTGACAGCGTGAGAGACAGAGTGAGTGACAGAGTGTGTGACAGAGTGACCAAGTGAGCGACCGAGTGTGTGACCGAGTGAGTGACTGAGTGAGTGACAGAGTGAGTGACAGAGTGAGTGACAGAGTGAGTGACAGAGTGAGTGACAGAGTGACAGATAGAGAGATAGTGTGACCGATAGAGTGACTGAGTGAGTGACATAGTGACATACAGAGTGACATAGTGACATACAGAGTGACATAGTGACAGACAGAGTGACATAGTGCAGACAGAGTGACATAGTGACAGACTGAGTGACAGAGTGATTGAAAGAGTGACAGATTGAGCAACAGCGTGACAGAGTGACAGAGTGAGTGACAGAGTAAGTAAAAGCGTGACAGATAGAGAGATAGAGTCACTGATAGTGTGACAGTGTGACTGATAAAGTGAGAGAGTGTCTGATAAAGTGACAGAGTGAGTGACATAGTGACATACAGAGTGACATAGTGACAGAGTGAGTGACAGAGTGAATGACAGGGTGACATAGTGACAGACAGGGTGACATAGTGACAGACAGGGTGACATAGTGACAGACAGAGGGACATAGTGACAGACAGAGGGACATAGTGTGTGAAAGAGTGACAGTGTGGGTGACAGTGTGGGTGACAGTGTGGGTGACAGAGGGACATAGTGAGTGACAGGGTGAGTGACAGGGTGAGTGACAGGGTGAGTGACAGGGTGAGTGACAGAGTGAGTGTCAGATTGAGTGACAGAGTGACAGAGTGAGTGACAAGAGTGACAGAATGTCTGACAGAGTGACTGATAGTGACAGAATGTCTGACAGAGTGAGTGAAAGAGTGAGTGAAAGAGTGACAGAGTGAGTGACAGAGTGAGTGACAGGGTGACAGATAGAAAGATAGTGTGAGTGACAGAGTGACTGACAGAGTGAGTGACAGAGGGAGTGACAGAGGGAGTGACAGAGGGAGTGACAGAGGGAGTGACGTGAGTGACAGAGTGAGTGACAGACAGAGTGAGAGACAGCATTACAGAGTGAGTGGCTGAGGAGTGACATAGTGACAGAGAGAGTGACAGAGTGAGTGTGAGAGTGACAGAGTGTCTGATAGAGTGACAGAGTGAGTGACAGTTTAACTGACAGTGTGACAGAGTGAGTGACAGAGTGACAGAGTGAGTGACAGGGTGACAGAGTGACATAGTGACATTCAGAGTGACAGACTGAATGACATAGTGACAGAGTGAGTGACAGAGTGACTGAAAGAGTAACAGATTGAGAGACAGAGTGACAGAGTAAGTAACAGAGTGACAGATAGAGAGATAGAGTCACTGATAGTGTGACAGTGTGACTGATAGAGTGATAGAGTGACAGAGTAAGTGACAGAGTGAAAGAGTGACTGATAGAGAGACAGAGTGACATACAGAGTGACATAGTGACAGAGTGAGTGACAGAGTGTATGACAGGGTGACATAGTGACAGACAGAGGGACATAGTGACAGACAGAATGACATAGTGACAGTGAGAGGGACATAGTGACAGAGTGAGTGACAGAGTGTGTGACAGAGTAAAAGAGAGAGTGACAGAGAGAGTGACAAGAGTGACAGGGTGAGTGACAGGGTGAGTGACAGAGGGAGTGACAGAGGGAGTGACAGAGGGAGTGACAGAGGGAGTGACAGCGTGAGTGACAGAGTGAGTGACAGAGTGAGTGACAGAGTGAGTGACAGTGGAGTGACATAGTGACAGAGTGACAGTGTGTTTGACAGAGTGACAGAATGAATGCCAGATTGAGTGACAGCGTATGTGACCAAGTGAGTGACCGAATGAGTGACCGAGTGAATGGCAGAGTGAGTGACAGCATGTGTGACAGAGTGACAGAGTGAGTGACAGAGTGGGTGACAGAATGAGTGACAGAGTGAGTGACAGAGTGAGTGACAGAGTGACAGAGGAGTGACATAGTGACAGAGTGACAGTGTGTGTGACAGAGTGACAGAGTTAGTGACAGCGTGTGTGGCAGAGTGAGTGACAGAGTGAGTGACAGAGTGAGTGACCGAGTGAGTGACCGAGTGAGTGACCGAATGAGTGACCGAATGAGTGACCGAGTAAGTAACAGAGTGGCAGATAGAGAGATAGAGTCACTGATAGTGTGACAGTGTGACTTATAGAGAAACAGAGTAAGTGACATAGTGACAGAATGAGTGACAGAGTGACAGAATGAGTGACAGAGTGACAGATGGAGTGACAGAGTGACAGATGGAGTGACAGAGTGACGGATAGAGTGACAGAGTGAGTGACAGAGTGACAGACAGAGTGACAGTGTGACAGAGTGAGTGACAGAGTGAGTGACAGAGTGAGTGACAGAGTGAGTGACAGAGTGAGTGACAGAGTGAGTGACAGGGTGAGCGACAGGGTGAGCGACAGGGTGAGCGACAGGGAGAGTGACAGAGAGAGTGACAGAGAGAGTGACAGAGAGCGTGACAGAGTGGGTGCCAGAATGAGTGAAAGAATGAGTGACAGAGAGAGTGACAGTGTGAGTGACAGAGTGACAGAACGACTGATAGAGTGACAGAGTAAGTGACAGAGTGACAGAGTGAAAGTGTGATAAATAGAGTGACATAGTGACATACAGAGTGACAGTGACATACAGAGTGACATAGTGACAGAGTGAGTGACAGAGTGACAGAGTGAGTGACAGAGTGAGGGACAGAGTGAGTGACAGAGTGACAGAGTGGGTGACAGAGAGAGTGACAATGTGAGTGACAGAGTGACAGAGTGACGGAGTAAGTGACAGAGTGACAGAGTGAAAGAGTGATAAATAGAGTGACATAGTGACATACAGAGTGACATAGTGACATAGTGACAGACAGAATGACATAGTGACAAACAGAGTCACATAGTGACAGGGTGAGTGACAGGGTGAGTGACAGAGAGAGTGACAGAGAGAGTGACAGAGAGAGTGACAGAGAGAGTGACAGAGTGGGTGGCAGAGTGTGTGACAGAGTGACAGTGTGAGTGACAGAGTGAGTGACAGAGTGACATTCAGAGTGACATAGTGACAGAGTGAGTGACTGAAAAATTGACAGAGTGAGCGACAGAGTGACAGAGTGACTGATAGAGTGACAGAGTGATAGAGTGACAGAGTGAGTGACATAGTGACATACAGAGTGATATAGTGAATGACAGGATGGCATAGTGACAGAGTGAGTGACAGAGTGACAGAGTGGGTGACAGAATGAGTGACAGAGAGAGTGACAGAGGGAGTAACAGACAGAGTGAGTGACAGAGTGAGTAACAGAGTGACAGATAGAGAGATAGAGTCACTGATAGAGTGACAGAGTGTCTGATAGAGTGACAGAGTAAGTGACAGATTGACAGAGTGAAAGAGTGATAAATAGAGCGAAAGAGTGACAGATTGAGTGACATAGTGACAGAGTGAGTGACAGAGTGAGTGACAGAGAGAGTGACAGAGAGAGTGACAGAGAGAGTGACAGAGTGAGTGACAGAGAGAGTGACAGACTGGGTGGCAGAGTGTGCGACAGAGTGACAGAGAGAGTGACAGTGTGAGTGACATTGTGACATTCAGAGTGACAGAGTGACAGCGTGAGTGACAGAGTGAGTGACAGCATGAGTGACAGCGTGAGAGACAGAGTGAGTGACAGAGTGTGTGACAGAGTGACAGAGTGCATGGCAGATTGTGTGACCAAGTGAGTGACCGAGTGTGTGACCGAGTGAGTGACCGAGTGAGTGACCGAGTGAGTGACAGAGTGAGTGACAGAGTGAGTGACAGAGTGAGTGACAGAGTGAGTGACAGAGTGACAGATAGAGAGATAGTGTGACCGATAGAGTGACTGAGTGAGTGACATAGTGACATAGTGACAGACAGAGTGACATAGTGACAGATTGAGTGACAGAGTGATTGAAAGAGTGACAGATTGAGCAACAGCGTGACAGAGTGACAGAGTGAGTGACAGAGTAAGTAAAAGCGTGACAGATAGAGAGGTAGAGTCACTGATAGTGTGACAGTGTGACTGATAAAGTGAGAGAGTGTCTGATAAAGTGACAGAGTGAGTGACATAGTGACATACAGAGTGACATAGTGACAGAGTGAGTGACAGAGTGAATGACAGGGTGACATAGTGATAGAGAGGGTGACATAGTGACAGACAGGGTGACATAGTGACAGACAGAGGGACATAGTGACAGACAGAGGGACATAGTGTGTGAAAGAGTGACAGTGTGGGTGACAGTGTGGGTGACAGTGTGGGTGACAGTGTGGGTGACAGAGGGACATAGTGAGTGACAGGGTGAGTGACAGGGTGAGTGACAGGGTGAGTGACAGGGTGAGTGACAGAGTGAGTGTCAGATTGAGTGACAGAGTGAGTGACAAGAGTGACAGAATGTCTGACAGAGTGACTGATAGTGACAGAATGTCTGACAGAGTGAGTGACAGGGTGACTGACAGAGTGACAGAGTGACTGACATAGTGACATTCAGAGTGACATAGTGTCAGAGTGAGTGATATAGTGAATGACAGGGTGACATAGTGACATACAGAGTGACATAGTGACAGAGTGAGTAACAGAGTGACTGAATGAGTGACATAGTGACAGACAGAGGGACATTGTGACAGACAGACTGTGTGACAGAGTGACAGAGTGAATGAATGTCTAAGTGACAGCGTGAGTGACAGCATGAGTGACAGCGTGAGTGAAAGAGTGAGTGAAAGAGTGACAGAGTGAGTGACAGAGTGAGTGACAGGGTGACAGATAGAAAGATAGTGTGAGTGACAGAGTGACTGACAGAGTGAGTGACAGAGGGAGTGACAGAGGGAGTGACAGAGGGAGTGACAGAGGGAGTGACGTGAGTGACAGAGTGAGTGTCGGGAGTGACAGAGGGAGTGACAGAGGGAGTGGCAGAGGGAGTGACAGAGGGAGTGACAGAGGGACAGAGTGAGTGACAGACAGAGTGAGAGACAGCATTACAGAGTGAGTGGCTGAGGAGTGACATAGTGACAGAGAGAGTGACAGAGTGAGTGTGAGAGTGACAGAGTGTCTGATAGAGTGACAGAGTGAGTGACAGTTTAACTGACAGTGTGACAGAGTGAGTGACAGAGTGACAGAGTGAGTGACAGGGTGACAGAGTGACATAGTGACATTCAGAGTGACAGACTGAATGACATAGTGACAGAGTGAGTGACAGAGTGACTGAAAGAGTAACAGATTGAGAGACAGAGTGACAGAGTAAGTAACAGAGTGACAGATAGAGAGATAGAGTCACTGATAGTGTGACAGTGTGACTGATAGAGTGATAGAGTGACAGAGTAAGTGACAGAGTGAAAGAGTGACTGATAGAGTGACAGAGTGACATACAGAGTGACATAGTGACAGAGTGAGTGACAGAGTGTATGACAGGGTGACATAGTGACAGACAGAGGGACATAGTGACAGACAGAATGACATAGTGACAGTGAGAGGGACATAGTGACAGAGTGAGTGACAGAGTGTGTGACAGAGTGACAGAGAGAGTGACAGAGAGAGTGACAAGAGTGACAGAGTGAGTGACAGGGTGAGTGACAGAGGGAGTGACAGAGGGAGTGACAGAGGGAGTGACAGAGTGACAGAGTGGCAGACAGAGTGACTGAGGAGTGACATAGTAACAAAGAGAGTGACAGAGTGAGTGAGAGAGTGACAGAGTGACCGATAGAGTGACAGAGTGACAGAGTGAGTGACATACAGAGTGACATTGTGACAGAGTGAGTGACAGAGTGACTGATAGTGTGACCTAGTGACTGAAAGAGTGACATAGTGACAGAGTGAGTGACAGTGTGACAGTGAGTGACTGAGGAGTGACATACTGACAGACTGAGTGAGATAGTGACAGAGTGAGTGGCAGCATGACAGTGTGAGTGACAGAGTGAGCGACAGAGTGAGCGACAGAGTGAGTGACAGAGCGAGCGACAGAATGAGTGACAGAGCGAGTGACAGAGTAACATACAGAGTGACATAGTGATAGAGTGAGTGACAGAGTGAGTGACAGAGTGATTGACAGAGTGAGTGACAGATTGCGTGACAGAGTGTGTGACAGAGACAGACCAGGCTGCCAAGAGAAGACAGGATATGCTCTCACTGCAGTCAGGGAGTAGTGGAGACAGAGATGCACTTCCTCACAGCCTGTGGAAAATATCAGGGCATCAGGGAGAATTTCTACCAAAATTTCTCACAAATATGCCCTGAATTCAGAAATCTGAATGACAACCAAAAACTCCCATTCCTACTGGGGGAGGAGAGAAGCTGTGTAACACTGGTGGCACACTATGTTACAGCTTGCCATGAACAGAGGGACAACCAGTAAACTAAGAAAAGAGTATATGTAAACAATGCGAATGTATATTTATACACTCAGGAATATACCTGTTTATACACTGTATGAATAGAACTGCGTTTATGTGTTCAACCATAAATGTATTTTGATGCTTTGGCAACATAAGATGTACCTTATCATGCCAATAAAGCAATTTGAATTTGAATTTGAATTTGAGTGACAGGGTGAGTGACAGGGTAAGTGACAGGGTGAGTGACAGGGTGAGTGACAGGGTGAGTGACAGGGTGACAGACCATGTGAAAAAGTGGCAGAGTGAGTAACAGAGTGACTGAAAGAGTGACAGACAGAGTGACATAGTGACAGACAGAGTGACAGAGTGAGTGACAGAGTGAGTGACAGAGTGAGTGACAGAGTGAGTGACAGAGTGAGTGACAGAGAGAGTGACAGAGTGGGTGACAGAATGAGTGACAGAGAGAGTGACAGTGTGAGTGACAGAGTGACAGAATGACTGATAGAGTGACAGCGTGAGTGACAGCGTGAGTGACAGAGTGAGTGACAGAGTGAGTGGCAGATTGTGTGACCGAGTGAGTGACCGAATGAGTGACCGAGTGAGTGACAGAGTGAGTGACAGAGTGAGTGACAGAGTGAGTGACAGAGAGTCACTGATAGTGTGACAGTGTGACTGATAGAGTGACAGAGTGACTGATAGAATGACAGAGTGACTGATAGAGTGACAGAGTAAGTGACATATTGACATACAGAGTGACATAATGACAGTGTGAGTGACAGACTGAATGACAGAGTGACAGACAGAGTGACAGACAGAGTGACAGACAGAGTGACAGACAGAGTGACATAGCGACAGAGTGAGTGACAGAGTGACTGAAAAAGTGACAGAGTGAGTGACAGAGTGACAGATAGAGAGATAGTACGACTGATAGAGTGACAGAGTGACAGAGTGAGTGACATAGTGACATACAGAGTGACATAGTGACAGAAAGAGTGACATAGTAACAGAGTGACTGAAAGAGTGACATAGTGACACAGTGAGTGACATAGTGACAGACAAAATGACATAGTGGCAGAGTGAGTGACAGAGTGAGTGACAGAGTGAGTGACAGAGTGAGTGACAGAGTGAGTGACAGAGTGACAGAGAGAGTGAGTGACAGAGTGAGTGACAGAGTGACAGAGAGAGTGAGTGACAGTGTGAGTGACAGAGTGAGTGACAGAGTGAGTGACAGGGTGACAGAGTGAGTGACAGACTGAATGACAGAGCGACAGACAGAGTGACATAGTGACAGAGTGATTGGCAGATTGATTGAAAGTGTGACAGATTGAGCAACAGCGTGAGAGAGTGACAGAGAGGGTGACAGAGTAAGTAAAAGAGTGACAGATAGAGAGATAGAGTCACTGATAGTGTGACAGTGTGACTGATATAGTGACAGAGTGAGTGACAGAGTGAGTGACAGAGTGAGTGAGTGAGTGACAGAGTGAGTGACAGAGTGAGTGACAGAGTGAGTGACAGAGTGACAGATAGAGAGATAGTGTGAGTGACAGAGTGACTGACAGAGTGACTGATAGAGTGAGTGTCATGGTGACATAGTGACTGACAGTGACAGAGTGAGTGACAGAGGGAGTGACAGAGGGAGTGACAGAGGGAGTGACAGAGTGAGTGACAGACAGAGTGAGTGACAGCATGACAGAGTGAGTGACTGAGGAGTGACATAGTGACAGAGAGAGTGACAGAGTGAGTGTGAGAGTGACAGAGTGTCTGATAGAGTGATAGAGTGAGTGACAGTTTAAGTGACAGTGTGACAGAGTGAGTGACAGAGTGACAGAGTGAGTGACAGACTGAATGACATAGTGACAGAGTGAGTGACAGAGTGACTGAAAGAGTGACAGATTGAGAGACAGAGTGACAGAGTGACAGAGTAAGTAACAGAGTGACAGATAGAGAGATAGAGTCACTGATAGTGTGACAGTGTGACTGATAGAGTGATAGAGTGACAGAGTAAGTGACAGAGTGACAGAGTGAAAGAGTGACTGATAAAGTGGCAGAGTGACATACAGAGTGACATAGTGACAGAGTGAGTGACAGACTTTATGACAGGGTGACATAGTGACAGACAGAGGGACATAGTGACAGACAGAATGACATAGTGACAGAGAGAGTGACATAGTGACAGAGTGAGTGACAGAGTGTGTGACAGTGAGAGAGAGAGTGACAGAGAGAGTGACAAGAGTGACAGAGTGAGTGACAGGGTGAGTGACAGAGGGAGTGACAGAGGGAGTGACAGAGTGACAGAGTGACAGAGTGAGTGAGAGAGTGACAGAGTGACAGAGTGAGTGACATACAGAGTGACATTGTGACAGAGTGAGTGACAGAGTGACTGATAGTGCGACCTAATGACTGAAAGAGTGACATAGTGACAGAGTGAGTGACAGTGTGACAGTGAATGACTGAGGAGTGACATACTGACAGACTGAGTGAGATAGTGACAGAGTGAGTGGCAGCATGACAGTGTGAATGACAGAGTGAGCGACAGAGTAAGCGACAGAGTGAGCGACAGAGTGAGCGACAGAGTGAGTGACAGGGTGACATGCAGAGTGACATAGTGAGTGACAGAGTGAGTGACAGAGTGAGTGACAGAGTGAGTGACAGAGTGAGTGACATTGTGAGAGAGAGAGTGACAGAGTGAGTGACAGAGTGACATGCAGAGTGACATAGTGATAGAGTGAGTGACAGAGTGAATGACAGGGTGACAGACAGAGTGAAATAGTGGCAGAGTGAGTAACAGAGTGACTGAAAGTGTGACATAGTGACAGACAGAGTTACATAGTGACAGAGTGAGTGACAAAGTGAATGACAGAGTGACAGAGTGAGTGACAGAGTGACAGTGAGTGACTGAGGAGTGACATAGTGACAGACAGAATGACAGTGACAGAGTGAGTGACAGAGGGAGTGTCAGTGTGAGTGACTGAGTGACAGAGTGAGTGACAGAGCGAGTGACAGAGCGAGTGACAGAGTGAGTGACAGAGTGACAGAGTGAGTGACAGAGTGTGTGACAGCATGACAGAGTGAGTGACAGAGAGAGTGACAGAGTGACATGATAGTGTGACAGAGTGACTGACAGAGTAACAGAGTGACTGACATAGTGACATTCAGAGTGACATAGTGACAGAGTCAGTGTCAGAGTGACAGAGTGAGCGAAAGAGTGACAGAGTGACAGAGTGAGTGACAGAGTGACAGATAGAGAGACAGAGTGACTGATTGAGTGACAGAGTGACTGATAGAGCGACAGAGTGAGTGATGGAGAGACAGAGTGACTGACGGAGTGAAAGAGTGACTGATAGAGAGACAGAGTGACTGAGTGAGTGACATAGTGACATACAGAGTGAAATAGTGACAGAGTGAGTGACAGACTTAATGACAGAGTGACAGACAGAGTGACATAGTGACAGAGTGAGTGACAAAGTGACTGAAAAAGTGACAGAGTGAGTGACAGAGTGAGTGACAGAGTGACTGACAGAGTGACTGACAGAGTGACTGACAGATTGACAGATTGAAAGCGTGACTGATAGAGTGACAGAGTGAGTGACAGAATGAATGACAGGGTGACAGACAGAGTGAAATAGTAACAGAGTGAGTGACAGAGTGAGTGACAGGGTGACAGACGGAGTGAAATAGTGACAGAGTGAGTGACAGAGTGAGTGACAGAGTGACTGACAGAGTGACTGACAGAGTGACTGACAGATTGACAGATTGAAAGCGTGACTGATAGAGTGACAGACTGAGTGACAGAATGAATGACAGGGTGACAGACAGAGTGAAATAGTAACAGAGTGAGTGACAGAGTGAGTGACAGAGTGAGTGACAGAGTGAATGACAGAGTGAATGACAGAGTGAGTGACAAGAGTGAGTGACAAGAGTGAGTGACAAGAGTGAGAGAGTGATTTGATGGTCCATTTTGGGGTGGTTTGTTACTGAGTGACTCCCAGTCCATTTCAGAGCAGTTTGTTACTGAGTGACTCGCTGGTGCATTTCAGAGCGGGTTGTTACTGGGTGATTTGCTAATCCATTTCAGAGCAGTTTGTTACGGAGTGACTCGCTAGTCCATTTCAGAGCGGTTTGTTACTGACTGACTCGCCGGTCCATTTCAGAGCGGTTTGTTACTGAGTGAGTAGCTGGTCCATTTCAGAGCGGTTTGTTACGGAGTATCTCGCTTGTCCATTTCAGAGAGTTTTGTTACTGAGTGACTCGCTAGTCCATTTCAGAGCACTTTACTACTGACTGACCCGCTAGTCCATTTCAGTGCGGTTTGTTACTGTGTCTTGCTAGTCCATTTCAGAGAGGTTTGTTACTGACTGACTCCCAGTCCATTTCTGAGTGACTTGCTAGTCCATTTCAGAGCGGTTTGTCACTTAGTATCTCGCTAGTCCATTTCAGATCGGTTTGTTACTGTCAGGGTTGCTGTCACAGGGCCGTGTAGACGCGGGGCCATGCTGTCCGGGCGAGGCTGGTTCTGGACCCAAGTGCAGGCAGACGAGGCGAGAAGCAGATCACAGAATCACAGAAACCCCACAGTGCAGATAGAGGCCATTTCGGCCCATCGAGCCTGCACCGACACATATCCCACCCGATCCCTGTAACCCCTACACCAACACATATCCCACCCTATCCCCGTAACCCCACGTATTTAATCCCCCTAACACTAAGGGTCAATTTATCATAGCCAATCAACCTAACCCGCACATCTTTGGACTGTGGGAGGAAACCGGAGCACCCGGAGAAAACCCACGCAAACACGGGGAGAATGTGCAAACTCCACACAGACAGTTGCCCGGGGCCGGATTCGAACCCGGGTCCCTGGCGCTGTGAGGCAACAGTGCTAACCACTATGCCACCGTGCTGTCTTAAATAACAGTACTTTACTAGAATCACACAGGTAAACAATACAAACTTAGAAGCTCAAGACAAGCTACCACATAGGCAACCGGCTTGTCAAGACTGAGCTCAAGACAAGCTACCACAGGGCAACTGGCTTGTCAAGATAGGAACTCAAGACAAGCTACCATGAGGCAACCAGCTTGTCAAGACTGAGCTCAAGACAAACTACCACAGGGCAACCGGCTTGTCCAAACTGAGCACCTTATCAAGACTGAGCAACTTGTCAGCACCTTGTCAAGACCGAGAACAAAGGGAAGAACCACAGAACTTAAATACAAGCAGAAACATAACACAGATAAACAGTTATAGACATAGGAGCTCAAGACAAGCAACCACTAAGGCAAACAGCTTGTCAAGACTTAGCCCAAGACAAGCTATCCCTAGGCAACCGGCTTGTCAAGGCAAGCTACCACAGGGCAACAGGCTTGTCGACACTGAGCACCTAGTCAAGACAGAGTACCTTGTCAAGATTAACTCCCTTGTCAGGACTGAGCCCAGAGGGAAGAAACCACAGAACTTAGATACAAACAAAAACAGGTGAAACCTATAAACCAGATAAAAAGGCAGTTAAGCAGTAAACACAGGAGAACTAGTAACAATTAACAGAGGGAAACCAACCAGTGAAGGTGCCATCTAGGGGTTACTGAAGGAACTGACCGGCACCCTCACAGGACCCCCTCCCCTAGGAACGGCTCCTGAAGTTCCTCCTGGACGATCAGGGTGGCGACGGCGAAAATCCCTGATGAGTTCAGGATCCAAAATGTCCCGGGCCGAAACCCAGGAACGCTCTTCAGAACCCTAACCCCCCCAGTCAACCAGGTATAGAATACTCCTCCTAACCCGGCGACTATCAAGGAGGCGACGGACCGTGTAGGCTTGCTGACCTTCAATCATGCGGGGCGGGGGGGTGGGGAAGTCTGGAAGCAGGAACCAAAGGACTAATAAGGCAGTACTTGTGGTCCTGGTGTACAAAACTCCGTGCCTGTACAGCCAAAAAAGCGTCATTTAGCACAGTCACTGCCTCTACCTTAAAACACTCAGCTTCAAACATTTAAAAAAACCCACGAGATCAATTACTCAAGACAGAACTACCAAGAGCACATTTAGCAAAACAAAAAAAAAACCCAGAGAGCTTGCTGCCCAAGAGCAGTGGTGAAATGACCAATACACCTCCTGCAATTTGGGTAACCAGCAACATGAGAGCAAACAAGCAGCAAAACATTGCTCAAAACAAACCATAAAACACATAACCAGAAACAGACAATTATAAAATGGCCCTCATTTCATTATAAAGACATAAGGCACAGAATAATCATTTAAATGAAAATAGAGCATATGCTTAAATTATCCCCACTTCTATATTATAGTGGCATGGATACCCAAGGAGAGAAAAGACTTAAAAGGCTCAAACTTGATAAATCCGAAGTCACAGTCACACGTGTACAACAGTAACCAGCCACACACCCTCCTGGGCATTTAGAACTAGAAGTCAAAAATGAAAAAGTCTGTATTAGTACACATAGCGAATTTTCTTGGCTTTTCAAGCAATGATCTTTCCCATTCCGACTGATCCCTGCGAGGGTGCCAGTCAGTTCCTTTTTGTAACCTCTAGATGGCACCTTCACTTGTTTGTTCCTTTGTTAATGTTCCTAGTTTTCTTTGTTAATTGCTCCTTGCTTTCTGTGTTAAGTCTTGTTAAGTCTTAATGGCCTGTTAGCTGTTCATGGGTTTCACCTGGTGTCTTTGTATATAAGTTCTGTTGTTGTTTCACTCTTTGCTCAGTCCTCACTAGGGTGAACCAGGGAGTTAGTCTTGACAATGTTCCTTGTCTTGACTAGGTGCTCTGTGTGACTAGCCTTTCCTCTATGGCAGCTTGCCTTCACAAGCTGGCTGCCATAGTTCTTTTGAGCTATGTATCTAAGTCTGTGTTCTAGTTCTCTCGAGCTATGTACCTAAGTCTGTGTTCTAGTTCTCTCGAGCTATGTATCTAAGTCTGTGTTCTTGTCTCTGGATATAAGATGTATTTAAGTCTGTTCTGTTAAGTTGCTTGTCTTGGTAAGGTGCTGTTTGGACTAGCGTGTTGCTATGTGGGAGCCGTTGGGATCTTGTCTTGAGCTTAGCATTGATAAGCTGATTACCCTTGGGGTAGCTTGTCTGGAGTTGAGCCTCGGCAAGCCAGTTGCCCCTTGTGGTAGCTTGTCGCAAGCTCAGTATAGACAAGTGGGCTTCCTCATGGAAGCTGTCCTGAGTTCCTATCTTGACTAGCTGTCTTGTAACTTGTCTCTAGTTCTTATGTTTCTGTCTCGAGTTCTCTTGTCTCTAGTTCTTATGTATATTGCTGTGTTAATCTAGTTATGTGTGAATCTAGTAAAGTTCAAACAAAGTACTGTATATGTGTCTCTTGTCTGGTTTCTGCACTTGGGTCCAGAACCTACCTCGCCCGGAGAGCACGGTCTCGTATTTATACGGCCCCGTGGCTCCCCAACCCTGACAATCACGAACTGCAGATGTTCAGAAATCTCAAGACAAAATCATCCTCCTCATCCACTAGTGGCAGGTACATGT
Source organism: Somniosus microcephalus (assembly GCF_052327205.1). NCBI lineage: Eukaryota > Metazoa > Chordata > Chondrichthyes > Squaliformes > Somniosidae > Somniosus > Somniosus microcephalus. The sequence goes on along the minus strand of NC_140991.1, from coordinate 243,908,206 downwards.
CGTGGCGATCATATGATCATAATCTTTGTAAGCGACGGAGCCATCGTTTTCCAGAGTTAGCACGCTCAATGGATTATATTCCGAAGGGACACAGGAAGGGCGAGGAAAGCACCATAACGGGCAAGAATAGAACAAAATTCCCCCATCGCTGCTGGGTCCATACTGGCTCAGTCCTACTGTCAGGGTTGCTGTCACGGGGCCGTGTAGACACGGGGCCGTGCTGTCCAGGCGAGGCTGGTTCTGGACCCAAGTGCAGGCAGACGAGGCGAGAAGCAGATATGCAGTCTTAAATAACAGTACTTTACTAGAATCACACAGGTAAACAATACAAACATAGAAGCTCAAGACAAGCTACCACATAGGCAAATGGCTAGTCAAGATAGGAACTCAAGACAAGCTACCATGAGGTAACCGGCTTGTCAAGACTGAGCTCAAGACAAGCTACCACAGGGCAATCGGCTTATCAAGATAAGAACTCAAGACAAACTACCATGAGGCAACCGGCTTGTCAAGACTGAGCTCAAGACAAGCTACCACAGGGCAACCGGCTTGTCCAAACTGAGCACCTTATCAAGACTGAGCAACTTGTCAGCACCTTGTCAAGACTGAGAACAAAGGGAAGAACCACAGAACTTAAATACAAGCAGAAACATAACACAGATAAACAGTTATAGACATAGGAGCTCAAGACAAGCAACCACTAAGGCAAACGGCTTGTCAAGACTTAGCCCAAGACAAGCTATCCCTAGGCAACCAGCTTGTCAAGGCAAGCTACCACAGGGCAACAGGCTTGTCGAGACTGAGCACCTAGTCAAGACAGAGCACCTTGTCAAGACTATCTCCCTTGTCAGGACTGAGCCCAGAGGGAAAAAACCACAGAACTTAAATACAAGCAAAAACAGGTGAAACCAATAAACCAGATAAACAGGCAGTTAAGCAGTAAACACAGGAGAACTAGTAACAATTAACAAAGGGAAACCAACCAGTGAAGGTGCCATCTAGGGGTTACTGAAGGAACTGACTGGCACCCTCACAGTTACTGAGTGTCTCGCTAGTCCAATTCAGATCCGTTTGGAACTGAGTGACTTGATGGTCCATTTCAGAGTGGTTTGTTACTGAGGGACTCGCTAGTCTGTTTCAGAGCGGTTTGTTACTGACTGACTCGCTGGTCCATTTCAGAGCGGTTTGTTACTGACTGACTCGCTAGTCCATTTCAGAGTGGTTTGCTACTGAGTGGCTTGATGGTCCATTTCAGGGCGGATTGTTACTGAGTGACTCGCTAGTCCATTTCAGAGCGATTTGTTACTGAGTGACTAGCTAGTCCATTTCAGTGCGATTTGTTACTGAGTGACTCGCTGGTCCATTTCAGAGTGGTTTGTTACTGAGTGACTCGCTAGTACATTTCAGAGCTGTTTCTTACTCAGTGACTCGCTGGTCCATTTCAGAGCGGTTTGTTACTGAGTGACTCGGTAATCCATTTCAATGTGGTTTGTTACTGTCTCAATCACTGGTCCATTTCAGAGCGGTTTGTTACTGAGTGAGTCGCTGGACCATTTCTCAGCGTCTGTTACTGAGTGAATTGCTAGTCCATTTCAGAGCGGTTTGTTACTTAGTATCTCGCTAGTCCATTTCAGAGCAGCTTGTTAATGAGTGACTCGCTAGTCCATTTGAGAGCAGTTCATTACTGACTGACTCGCTAGTCCATTTCTGTGCGGTTTGGTACAGAGTGACTTGCTGGTCCATTTCAGAGTGGTTTGTTACTGAGTGACTCGCTAGTACATTTCAGAGCTGTTTCTTACTCAGTGACTCGCTGGTCCATTTCAGAGCGGTTTGTTACTGAATGACTCGCTTGTCCTTTTAAGAGCGGTTTGTTACTGAGTGAGTCGCTGGTCCATTTCTGAGTGACTTGATGGTCCATTTCAGCGTGGTTTGTTACAGTGATTGCTGGTCCATTTCAGCGTGGTTTGTTACTGAGTGACTCGCTAGTCCATTTCAGAGACGTTTGTTACTGAGTGACTCGCTAGCCCATTTAAGAGCGGTTTGTTACTGACTGACTCGCTGGTCCATTTCTGAGCGGTCTATTACTGAGTGACTTGCAAATCCATTTCAGTGCGGTTTGTTACTTAGTATCTCACTAGTCCATTTCAGAGCAGTTTGTTAATGAGTGACTCGCTAGTCCATTTCAGAGCAGTTTGTTTCTGACTGACTCGCTAGTCCATTTCAGAGCGGTTTGTTACTGAGAGACTCGCTAGTCCATTTCAGAGCGGTTTGTTATTGAGTGACTCGCTAGTCCATTTCAGAGCAGTTTGTTACTGACTGACTCGCTAGTCCATTTCAGAGCGGTTTGTTAGTGAGTGACTTGCTGGTCCATTTCAGCGCGGTTTGATACTGAGTGACTCACTAATCCATTTCAGAGTCATTTGTTACCGAGTGACTCACTAGTACATTTCACAGCGGTTTGTTACTGAGTGACTCGCTGGTCAATTTCAGAGCGGTTTGTTACTGACTGACGCGCTAGTCCATTTCAGTGCAGTTGTTAGTGAGTGACTTGCAGGTCCATTTCAGAGCGCTTTGTTACTGAGTGACACGCTAATCCATTTCAGAGTGGTTTGTTACTGAGTGACACGCTAGTCCATTTCTGAGCGGTCTGTTACTGAGTGACTTGCTAATCCATTTCAGAGCGCTTTTTTACTGAGTGAGTCGCTGGTCCATTTCTGAGCGGTTTGTTACTTAGTGACTTGATGCTCCATTTTAGAACGGTTTGTTACTGAGTGTCTCGCTGGTCCATTTCAGCACGGTTCGTTACATTGACTCGCTGGTCCATTTCAGAGCTGTTTGTTACTGAGTGACTCGCTTTTCCATTTCAGAGCATTTTATTACTGAGTGACTCGCTAGTCCATTTCAGAGCGGATTGTTACTTAGTATCTTGCTGGTCCATTTCAGAGCAGTTTGTTACTTAGTGACTCACTAGTCCATTTCAGAGCAGTTTGTTACTGAGTGACTCGGTAATCCATTTCAATGTGGTTTGTTACTGACTCAATCACTGGTCCATTTCAGAGCGGTTTGTTACTGAGTGAGTCGCTGGACCATTTCTCAGCGTCTGTTACTGAGTGAATTGCTAGTCCATTTCAGAGCGGTTTGTTACTTAGTATCTCGCTAGTCCATTTCAGAGCAGCTTGTTAATGAGTGACTCGCTAGTCCATTTGAGAGCAGTTCGTTACTTACTGACTCGCTAGTCCATTTCTGTGCGGTTTGGTACAGAGTAACTCGCTGGTCCATTTCAGAGCGGTTTGTTACTGAGTGACTCGCTAGTCCATTTCAGTGGTTTGTTACTGAGCTAAAGGGATGGTGCAGGGATGGCTTTAGCTTCCTGGATCACTGGGTCTGCTTCTGGGAAAGGTGGGACTTGTACAAGTCGAACGGTTTACACCTGAACCAGAGGGGAACCAATATCCTTGCGGGGAGGTTTGCTAGCACTGCTGGGGGGGGGTTTAAACTAACTTGGCAGGGGGATGGGATACAGAGTGGAGCTATAGTGGGGGGTGATTTACAGCCAAATACGGAGGAAAAAACAAGTCAGCTGGGAAGGCAGAGCAAATATGTGAAGGCAAAAGGGAATATGGCAGGGCTGGAAGGCATTTATTTTAATGCAAGGAGTCTTGCAAATAAGGTGGATGAACTGAAGTTGTTGTTGAACACATGGGAGTACGATATTGTTGCTATCACGGAGACATGGTTGAGGGAGGGTCAGGACAGGCAGCTCAATATTCCGGGGTATAGAATCTTCAGGCGAGACAGAGGGGGGTGTAAAAGGGGAGGGGGTGTTGCAATATTAATTAAGGAGTCAATTAATGCTGTAAGGAGGGACGATATATTAGCGGGTTCCTCTAATGAGGCCATATGGGTAGAACTTAAAAACAAAAAGGGGGCAAGCACTTTGCTGGGAGTGTACTATAGGCCCCCAAACAGTCAGGGGGAGATAGAGGAACAGATATGTAGGCAAATCTCAGAGAAGTGCAAAAATAATAGGGTAATAATAGTGGGGGATTTCAACTTCCCCAATATAAATTGGGATAGTCAGAGTGTGAAAGGCTTAGAGGGTGCAGAATTCTTAAAGTGCACCCAGGAGAGCTTTTTGAGCCAACATGTAGAAAGTCCTACAAGAGAGGGGGCGGTACTGGACCTAGTTCTAGGGCATGTAGCCGGGCAAGTGGTGGAAGTGTCAGTAGGAGAGCATTTTGGTGACAGTGACCATAATTCGGTGAGATTTAAGGTGGTCATGGAAAAAGACAGAGACGGCCTGGAAATAAGGGTTCTAAATTGGGGGAAGGCCGATTTTAATATGATAAGGCAGGATCTGGCCAAAGTGGACTGGGAGCAGCTACTTATAGGAAAATCCACATCAAAACAGTGGGAGACTTTCAGAAGGGAAATAGAGAGAGTACAACACCAACATGTTCCTGTAAAGGTCAAGGGTGGGACCAACAAGCAAAGGGAACCTTGGATGACAAGGGATATACAAAAATGCATTAGGAAAAAAAGGGGGGCTTTTGGCAGTTACAAAAGACTAAGGACGGAGGAAGCCCTAGAGGAGTATAAAAAGTGCAGGGGCATACTTAAAAAAGAAATTAGGAGGGCAAGGAGGGGCCATGAAATAACACTGGCAAGCAAAATAAAGGAAAATCCTAAGATGTTTTATAAGTATATTAAGGGCAAGAGGATAACCAGGGAAAGGGTAGTGCCCATTAGGGACCAAAGTGGCAATCTGTGTGTAGAGCCAGATGATGTAGGCGGGGTCTTAAATGAATTTTTTGCATCTGTGTTCACTATGGAGAAAGACGATGTAGACATAGAAATCGGGCAAGGGGACTGTGACATACTTGAACATATTAGCATCGAGAGGGAGGAGGTACTAGCGGTTTTAGCAGGCCAAAAAGTGGATAAATCCCCAGGCCCGGACGAGATGTATCCCAGGCTGTTGTGTGAGGCAAAGGAGGAGATTGCAGGGGCTCTGACACAAATTTTCAGAACCTCTCTGGCCACAGGGGATGTACCAGAGGACTGGAGAACAGCTAACGTAGTACCATTATTCAAGAAGGGTAGCAGGGATAAACCAGGGAATTACAGGCCAGTGAGCCTAACATCTGTGGTAGGGAAATTATTGGAAAAAATTCTGAGGGACAAAATTAGTCTCCACTTGCAGAGGCAAGGATTAATCGGGGATAGTCAGCATGGCTTTGTCAAGGGAAAATCATGTCTGAACAATCTGATTGAATTTTTCGAGGGGGTGACTAGGTGTGTGGATGAGGGAAATGCTGTGGATGTGGTTTACATGGATTTCAGTAAAGCTTTTGACAAAGTCCCACATAGGAGACTGGTCAAGAAGGTAAGAGCCCATGGGATCCAGGGTGCCTTGGAGCATTGGATCCTAAACTGGCTGAGTGGCAGGAGGCAGAGGGTGATGGTCGAAGGTTGTTTCTGTGACTGGAAGCCTGTGTCCAGTGGGGTACCTCAGGGATCGGTGCTGGGTCCCTTGCTGTTTGTGATATACATAAATGATTTGGATGAGAATGTAAAAGGTATGATCAGTAAGTTCGCAGATGACACGAAAATTGGTGGGGTGGTAAATTGCGAGGAGGAAAGCCTCAGGCTACAGGACGATATAAACGGGTTGGTCAGATGGGCGGAAAAGTGGCAAATGGAATTTAACCCTGAAAAGTGCGAGGTGATGCATTTTGGACGGACAAATAAGGCAAGGGAATACACAATGAGTGGTAGGACCCTAGGAAGTACAGAGGGTCAGAGGGACCTTGGTGTACATGTACATAGATCCCTGAAGGCAGCGGAACAGGTAGATAAGGTAGTTAAAAAGGCATATGGGATACTTGCCTTCATTAGCCGAGGCATAGAATATAAGAGCAGGGAGGTTATGATGGAGCTGTACAAAACGCTGGTGAGGCCACAGCTGGAGTACTGTGTGCAGTTCTGGTCGCCTCACTATAGGAAGGATGTGATTGCTTTGGAGAGGGTGCAGAGAAGTTTCACCAGGATGTTACCTGGGATGGAGCGCCTCAGCTATGAAGAAAGACTAAACAGGCTGGGGTTGTTTTCCTTGGTGCAAAGAAGGCTGAGGGGGGACCTGATTGAGGTGTACAAAATGATGAGGGGCATAGATAGGGTAGATAAAGAGGAACTTTTCCCCTTAGTAGGGGGGTCAATAACAAGGGGGCATAGATTCAGGGTAAGGGGCAGGAGGTTTAGAGGGGACTTCAGGAGGAACTTTTTCACCCAGAGGGTGGTTGGAATCTGGAACTCACTGCCTGAAAGGGTGGTAGAGGCAGGAACCCTCATAACATTCAAGAAGCATTTGGATGAGCACTTGAAATGCCATTGCATACAAGGCTATGGACCAAATGCTGAAAAATGGGATTAGACTGGACAGGGATTGATGGACGGCGCAGACACGATGGGCCGAAGGGCCTCTTTCTGTGCTGAAAAACTCTATGACTATGACTCTATGACTCACTAGTACATTTCAGAGCGGTTTGTTACTGAGTGACTCGCTGGTCAATTTCAGAGCGGTTTCATATTGAGTGACTCGCTAGTCCATTTCAGAGCATTTTGTTACTGACTGACTCGCTAGTCCATTTCAGAGCGGTTTGTTACTGAGTGAGTTGCTGGTCCATTTCTGAGCGGTTTTTTACTTAGTGACTTGATGGTCCATTTCAGAGTGGTTTGTTACAGTGAGTCTCGGGTCCATTTCAGAGTGGTTTGTTACTGAGTGACTCGCTAGTCCAATTCAGAGCAGTTTGTTACTGACTGACTCGCTAGTCCATTTCAGTGCGGTTTGTTAGTGAGTGACTTGCTGGTCCATTTTAGAGCGGTTTGTTACTGAGTGACTTGCTAATTCATTTCAGAGTGGTTTGTTACTGAGTGACTTGTGGTCCTTTTCTGAGCGGTCTGTTACTGAGTGAATTGCTTGTCCATTTCAGAGCGATTTGTTACTTAGTATCTCACTAGTCCATTTCACAGCAGTATTTTAATGAGTGACTCGCTAGTCCATTTCAGAGCAGTTTGTTACTGACTGACTTGCTAGTCCATTTCAGAGCGGTTTGTTAGTGAATGACCTGCTGGTCCATTTCAGAGCAGTTTGATACTGAGTGACTCACTAATCCATTTCAGAGTCGTTTGTTACTGAGTGACTCACTAGTACATGTCAGAGCGGTTTGTTACTTCGTGACTTGATGGTCCATTTCAGAGCGGTTTTTTACTGAGTGTCTCGCCAGTCCATTTCAGCACGGTTTGTTACAGTGACTCGCTGGTCCATTTCAGAGCAGTTTGTTACTGAGCGACTCGCTTTTCCATTTCAGAGCGGTTTGTTATTGAGTGACACGCTAGTCCATTTCAGAGCAGTTTGTTACTGACTGACTTGCTAGTCCATTTCAGAGCGGTTGTTACTGAGTGAGTCGCTAGTCCATTTCTGAGCGGTTTTTTACTTAGTGACTTTATGTTCCATTTCAGAGCGGTTTGTTACTGAGTGTCTCGCTATTCCATTTCAGAGCGGTTTGTTACATTGAGTCGCTGGTCCATTTCAGAGTGGTTTGTTACTGACTGACTCGCTAGTCCATTTCAGAGCAGTTTGTTACCGAGTGACTCGCTAGTCCTTTTCAGAGCAGTTTGTTACTGACTGAATCGCTAGTCCATTTCATTTGGGTTTGTTAGTGAGTGACTCGCTAATCCATTTCAGAGTGGTTTGTTACTGAGTGACTCGCTAGTCCACTTCTGAGCGGTCTGTTACTGAGTGACTTGCTAGTCCATTTCAGAGCAGCTTGTTACAGTGACTCACTGGTCCATTTCAGAGCAGTTTGTTACTGAGTGACTCGCTTTTCCATTTCAGAGCAATTTATTATTGATTGACTCGCTAGTCCATTTCTGAGCGGTTTGCTACTTAGTGACTTGCTGGTCCATTTCAGAGCTGTTTGTTACTGAGTGTCTCGCTAGTCCATTTCAGAGCGGTTTGTTACAGTGACTCGCTGGTCCATTTCAGAGCGGTTTGTTACTGAGTGACTCGCTAGTCAATTTCAGAGCGGTTTGTTACACTGAATCGCTGGTGCATTTCAGAGCGGTTTGTTACTGAGTGACTCGCTAGTCCATTTCAGAGCAGATTATTACTGAGTGACTCGCTAGTCCATTTCAGTGCGGTTTGTTACTAAGTGACTAGCTGGCCCTTTTCAGAGCGGTTTGTTACTGAGTGACTTGCTAGTCCATTTCAGAGAGGATTGTTACTGACTGACTCCCAGTCCATTTCTGAACGGTCTGTTACTGAGTGTCTCGCTAGTCCATTTCAGAGCGGTTTGTTACTGAGTGACTCGCTAGTCCATTTCAGAGCAGTTTGTTACTGAGTGACTGGCTAATCCATTTCAGAGCAGTTTGTTACTGAGTGAGTCGCTGGTCCATTTCTGATCGGTTTATTACTGAGTGACTTGATGGTCCATTTCAGCGTGGTTTGTTACAGTGATTGCTGGTCCATTTCAGCGCGGTTTGTTACTGAGTGAGTCGCTAGTCCATTTCAGAGATGTTTGTTACTGAGTGACTCGCTAGCCCATTTCAGAGCAGTTTGTTACTGACTGACTCGCTGGTCCATTTCTGAGCGGTCTGTTACTGAGTGACTTGCAAGTCCATTTCAGTGTGGTTTGTTACTTAGTATCTCACTAGTCCATTTGAAAGCAGTTTGTTAATGAGTGACTCGCTAGTCCATTTCAGAGCGGTTTGTTACTGACTGACTCGCTAGTCCATTTCTGTGCGGTTTGGTACAGAGTAAGTCGCTGGCCCATTTCAGAGCGGTTTGTTACTGAGTGACTCGCTAGTCCATTTCAGAGCGGTTTGTTACTGACTGACTCGCTAGTCCATTTCTGTGCGGTTTGGTACAGAGTAAGTCGCTGGCGCATTTCAGAGCGGTTTGTTACTGAGTGACTCGCTGGTCCATTTCAGAGTCGTTTGTTACTGAGTGACACGCTGGTCCATTTCAGAGCAGTTTGTTACTGAGTGACTCGCTGGTCAATTTCAGAGCGGTTTGTTATTGAGTGACACGCTGGTCCATTTCAGAGCAGTTTGTTACTGACTGACTCGCTAGTCAATTTCAGAGCGGTTTGTTACTGAGTGAGTGGCTGGTCCATTTCTGAGCGGTTTGTTACTTAGTGACCAAATGGTCCATTTCAGTGCGGTTTGTTACTGAGTGTCTCGCTAGTCCATTTCAGAGCAGTTTGTTACAGTGAGTCGCTGCTCCATTTCAGAGTGATTTGTTACTGAGTGAATTGCTAGTCCATTTCAGAGTGATTTGTTACTTAGTATCTTACTAGTCCATTTCACAACAGTATTTTAATGAGTGACTCGCTAGCCCATTTCTGTGCGGTTTGGTACAGAGGAAGTAGCTGGCGCATTTCAGAGCGGTTTGTTACTGAGTGACTCGCTAGTCCATTTCAGAGTCGTTTGCTACTGAGTGACTCACTGGTACATTTCAGAGCGGTTTGTTACTGAGTGACTCGCTGGTCAATTTCAGAGCGGTTTGTTATTGAGTGACACGCTGGTCCATTTCAGAGCTGTTTGTTACTGACTGACTCGCTAGTCAATTTCAGAGTGGTTTGTTACTGAGTGGCTCGCTAGTACATTTCAGAGCGGTTTGTTACTGGGTGACTCGCTGGTCAATTTCAGAGCGGTTTGTTACTGAGTGACTCGCTAGTCCATTTCAGAGCAGTTTGTTACTGAGTGACTCACCAGTCCATTTCAGAGCGCTTGTTACTGAGTGACTCGCTGGTCCATTTCAGAGGCGTTTGTTGCTGAGTGACTCGCTAGCCCATTTCAGAGCGGTTTGTTACTTACTGACTCGCTGGTCCATTTCTGAGCGGTCTGTTACTGAGTGACTTGCAAGTCCATTTCAGAGCAGTTTGTTCCTGACTGACTCGCTAGGCCATTTCAGTGCAATTGTTAGTGAGTGACTCGCTGGTCCATTTCAGAGCGCTTTGTTACTGAGTGACTCGCTAATCCATTTCAGAGTGGTTTGTTAATGAGTGACTCGCTAATCCATTTCTGAGCGGTCTGTTACTGAGTGACTTGCTAGTCCATTTCAGAGTGGTTTGTTACTGATTGACTCGCTAGTCCATTTCAGAGCGCTTTTTTACTGAGTGATTCGCTGGTCCATTTCTGAGCGGTTTGTTACTTAGTGACTTGATGCTCCATTTTAGAGCGGTTTGTTACTCAGTGTCTCGCTGGTCCATTTCAGCGTGGTTCGTTACATTGACTCGCTGGTCCATTTCGGAGCCGTTTGTTACTGAGTGACTCGCTTTTCCATTTCAGAGCAGTTTATTACTTAGTGACTCGCTAGTCCATTTCAGAGCGGATTGTTACTTAGTATCTCGCTGGTCCATTTCAGAGCAGTTTGTTACTGAGTGACTCACTAGTCCATTTCAGAGCAGTTTGTTACTGAGTGACTCGGTAATCCATTTCAATGTGGTTTGTTACTGACTGAATCGCTGGTCCATTTCAGAGCGGTTTGTTACTGAGGGAGTCGAAGGACCATTTTTCAGCGTCTGTTACTGAGTGAATTGCTAGTCCATTTCAGAGCGGTTTGTTACTTAGTATCTCGCTAGTCCATTTCAGAGCTGCTTGTTAATGAGTGACTCGCTAGTCCATTTGATAGCAGTTCGTTACTGACTGACTCGCTCGTCCATTTCTGTGCGGTTTGGTACAGAGTAACTCGCTGGTCCATTTCAGTGGTTTTTTACTGAGTGACTCGCTGGTCAATTTCAGAGCGGTTTCATATTGAGTGACTCGCTAGTCCATTTCAGAGCATTTTGTTACTGACTGACTCGCTAGTCCATTTCAGAGCGGTTTGTTACTGAGTGAGTCGCTGGTCCATTTCTGAGCAGTTTTTTACTTAGTGACTTGATGGTCCATTTCAGAGCGGTTTGTTACAGTGAGTCGCTGGTCCATTTCAGAGTGGTTTGTTACTGAGTGACTTGCTAGTCCATTACAGTGCGGTTTGTTAGTGAATGATTTGCTGGTCCATTTTAGAGCGGTTTGTTACTGAGTGACTTGCTAATTCATTTCAGAGTGGTTTGTTACTGAGTGACTCGCTAGTCCATTTCAGAGCGGTTTGCTACTGAGAGACTCGCTAGTCCATTTCAGAGCGGTTTGTTATTGAGTGACTCGCTAGTCCATTTCAGAGCAGTTTGTTACTGACTGACTCGCTGGTCAATTTCAGAGCGGTTTGTTATTGAGTGAATCGCTAGTGCATTTCAGAGCAGTTTGTTACTGACTGACTTGCTAGTACATTTCAGAGCGGTTTGTTACTGAATGTTTCACTGGTCCATTTCTAAGCGATTTGTTACTTAGTGACTTGATGGTCCATTTCAGAGCGGCATGTTACTGAGTGCCTCGCTAGTCCACTTCAGAGCGGTTTGTTACAGTGAGTCGCTGGTCCATTTCAGAGTGATTTGTTACTGAGTGACTTGATGGTCCTTTTCTGAGCGGCCTGTTACTGAGTGAATTGCTAGTCCATTTCAGAGCGATTTGTTACTTAGTATCTCACTAGTCCATTTCACAACAGTATTTTAATGAGTGACTCGCTAGTCCATTTCAGAGCAGTTTGTTACTGACTGACTCGCTAGTCCATTTCAGAGCGGTTTGTTAGTGAGTGACTTGCTGGTCCATTTCAGAGCAGTTTGATACTGAGTGACTCACTAATCCATTTCAGTGTCGTTTGTTACTGAGTGACTCACTAGTACATGTCAGAGCGGTTTGTTACTTAGTGACTTGATGGTCCATTTCAGAGCGGTTTTTTAATGAGTGTCTCGCCAGTCCATTTCAGTGCGGTTTGTTACAGTGACTCGCTGGTCCATTTCAGAGCAGTTTGTTACTGAGCGACACGCTTTTCCATTTCAGAGCAGTTTGTTATTGAGTGGCACGCTAGTCCATTTAAGAGCAGTTTGTTACTGACTGACTCGCTAGTCCATTTCAGAGCGGTTGTTACTGAGTGAGTCGCGAGTCCATTTCTGAGCGGTTTGTTACATTGAGTCGCTGGTCCATTTCAGAGTGGTTTGTTACTGACTGACTCGCAAGTCCATTTCAGAGCGCTTGTTACTGAGTGAGTCGCTAGTCCATTTCTGAGCTGTTTTTTACTTAGTGACTTGATGGTCCATTTCAGAGCGGTTTGTTACTGAGTGCCTCGCTAGTCCACTTCAGAGCGGTTTGTTACAGTGAGTCGCTGGTCCATTTCAGATTGATTTGTTACTGAGTGACTTGATGGTCCTTTTCTGAGCGGTCTGTTACTGAGTGAATTGATAGTCCATTTCAGAGCGATTTGTTACTTAGTATCTCACTAGTCCATTTCACAACAGTATTTTAATGAGTGACTCGCTAGTCCGTTTCAGAGCAGTTTTTTACTGACTGACTCGCTAGTCCATTTCAGAGCGGTTTGTTAGTGAGTGACTTGCTGGTCCATTTCAGAACAGTTTGATACTGAGTGACTCACTAATCCATTTCAGAGTCGTTTGTTACTGAGTGACTCACTAGTACATGTCAGAGCAGTTTGTTACTTAGTGCCTTGATGGTCCATTTCAGAGCGGTTTTTTACTGAGTGTCTCGCCAGTCCATTTCAGCGCGCTTTGTTACAGTGACTCGCTGGTCCATTTCAGAGCAGTTTGTTACTGAGCGACTCGCTTTTCCATTTCAGAGCGGATTGTTATTGAGTGGCACGCTAGTCCATTTCAGAGCAGTTTGTTACTGACTGACTCGCTAGTCCATTTCAGAGCGGTTGTTGCTGAGTGAGTCGCTAGTCCATTTCTGCGCGGTTTTTTACTTAGTGACTTGATGGTCCATTTCAGAGCGGATTGTTACTGAGTGTCTCGCTATTCCATTTCAGAGCGGTTTGTTTCATTGAGTCGCTGGTCCATTTCAGAGTGGTTTGTTACTGACTGATTCGCTAGCCCATTTCAGAGCAGTTTGTTACCGAGTGACTCGCTAGTCCTTTTCAGAGCAGTTTCTAACTGACTGACTCGCTAGTCCATTTCATTTGGGTTTGTTTGTGAGTGACTCGCTAATCCATTTCAGACTGGTTTGTTACTGAGTGACTCGCTAGTCCATTTCGAGCAGATTGTTACTGAGTGACTCGCTTTTCCATTTCAGAGCAGTTTATTATTGAGTGACTCGCTAGTCCATTTCAGAGCGGACTGTTACTGAGTGAGTCGCTGGTCCATTTCTGAGCGGTTTGTTACTTAGTGACTTGATGGTCCATTTCAGAGTGGTTTGTTACTGAGTGTCTCGCTAGTCCATTTCAGAGCGGTTTGTTACAGTGACTCGCTGGTTCATTTCAGAGCAGTTTGTTACTAAGCGACTCGCTAATCCATTTCAGAGTGGTTTGTTACTGAGTGACTCGCTAGTACATTTCAGAGCGGTTTGTTACTGGGAGACTCGCTGGTCAATTTCAGAGCGGTTTGTTACAGAGTGACTCGCTACTCCATTTCAGAGCAGTTTGTTACTGAGTGACTCACTAGTCCATTTCAGAGCAGTTTGTTACTGACTGACGCGCTAGTCCAATTCAGTGCAGTTGTTAGTGAGTGACTTGTAGGTCCATCCATTTCAGAGCGCTTTGTTGCTGTGTGACACGCTAATCCATTTCAGAGTGGTTTGTTACTGAGTGACTCGCTAGTCCATTTCTGAGTGCTTTTTTACTGAGTGAGTCGCTGGTCCATTTCTGAGCGGTTTGTTACTGAGTGACTTGATGCTCCATTTTAGAACGGTTTGTTACTGAGTGTCTCGCTGGTCCATTTCAGCGCGGTTCGTTACATTGAGTCGCTGGTCCATTTCAGAGCCGTTTGTTACTGAGTGACTCGCTTTTCCATTTCAGAGCATTTTTTACTGAGTGACTCGCTAGTCCATTTCAGAGCGGATTGTTACTTAGTATCTTGCTGGTCCATTTCAGAGCAGTTTGTTACTTAATGACTCACCAGTCCATTTCAGAGGAGTTTGTTACTGAGTGACTCGGTAATCCATTTCAATGTGGTTTGTTACGGACTCAATCGCTGGTCCATTTCAGAGCAGTTTGTTAATGAGTGAGTCGCTGGACCATTACTCAGCGTCTGTTACTGAGTGAATTGCTAGTCCATTTCAGACCGGTTTGTTACTTAGTATCTCGCGAGTCCATTTCAGAGTGGTTTGTTACTGAGTGAGTCGTTGGTCCATTTCTGAGCGGTTTGTTACTTAGTGACCAAATGGTCCATTTCAGAGCGGTTTGTTACTGAGTGCCTCGCTAGTCCACTTCAGAGCGGTTTGTTACAGTGAGTCGCTGGTCCATTTCAGAGTGATTTGTTACTGAGTGAATTGCTAGTCCATTTCAGAGTGATTTGTTACTTAGTATCTTACTCGTCCATTTCACAACAGTATTTTAAGGAGTGACTCGCTAGTCCATTTCAGAGCAGTTTGTTACTGACTGACTCGCCAGTCCATTTCAGAGCGGTTGTTACTGACTGACTCGCTAGTCCATTTCAGAGCGGTTTGATACTGAGTGCCTTGATGGTCCATTTCAGAGCGGTTTTTTACTGAGTGTCTCGCCAGTCCATTTCAGCGCGGTTTGTTACAGTGACTCGCTGGTCCATTTCAGAGCAGTTTGTTACTGAGCGACTCGCTTTTCCATTTCAGAGTGGTTTGTTATTGAGTGGCACGCTAGTCCATTTCAGAGCAGTTTGTTACTGACTGACTCGCTAGTCCATTTCAGAGCGGTTTGTTAGTGAGTGACTTGCTGGTCCATTTCAGAGCAGTTTGATACTGAGTGACTCACTAATCCATTTCAGAGTCGTTTGTTACTGAGTGACTCACTAGTACATGTCAGAGCGGTTTGTTACTTAGTGACTTGATGGTCCATTTCAGAGCGGTTTATTACTGAGTGTCTCGCCAGTCCATTTCAGCGCGGTTTGTTACAGTGACTCGCTGGTCCGTTTCAGAGCAGTTTGTTACTGAGCGACTCGCTTTTCCATTTCAGAGCAGTTTGTTATTGAGTGGCATGCTAATCCATTTCAGAGCAGTTTGTTACGGACTGACTCGCTAGTCCATTTCAGAGACGTTTGTTACTGAGTGACTCGCTAGCCCATTTCAGAGCGGTTTGTTACTTACTGACTCGCTGGTCCATTTCTGAGCGGCCTGTTACTGAGTGACTTGCAAGTCCATTTCAGTGCGGTTTGTTACTTAGTATCTCACTAGTCCATTTCAAAGCAGTTTGTTAATGAGTGACTCGCTAGTCCATTTCAGAGCGGTTTGTTACTGACTGACTCGCTAGTCCATTTCTGTGCGGTTTGGTACAGAGTAAGTCGCTGGCGCATTTCAGAGCGGTTTGTTACTGAGTGACTCGCTAGTCCATTTCAGAGTCGTTTGTTACTGAATGACTCACTAGTACATTTCAGAGCGGTTTGTTACTGAGTGACTCGCTGGTCAATTTCAGAGCGGTTTGTTATTGAGTGACACGCTTGTCCATTTCAGAGCTGTTTGTTACTGACTGACTCGCTAGTCAATTTCAGAGCGGTTTGTTACTGAGTGAGTGGCTGGTCCATTTTTAAGCGGTTTGTTACTGAGTGTCTCGCTAGTACATTTCAGAGCGGTTTGTTACAGTGACTCGATGGTTCATTTCAGAGCGGTTTGTTACTAAGCCACTCGCTAATCCATTTCAGAGTGGTTTGTTACTGAGTGACTCGCTAGTACATTTCAGAGCGGTTTGTTACTGGGTGACTCGCTGGTCAATTTCAGAGCGGTTTGTTACTGAGTGACTCACCAGTCCATTTCAGAGCGCTTGTTACTGAGTGACTCGCTAGTCCATTTGAGAGGCGTTTGTTACTGAGTGACTCGCTAGCCCATTTCAGAGCGGTTTGTTACTTACTGACTCGCTGGTCCATTTCTGAGCGGTCTGTTACTGAGTGACTTGCAAGTCCATTTCAGAGCAGTTTGTTACTGACTGACTCGCTAGGCCATTTCAGTGCAATTGTTAGTGAGTGACTCGCTGGTCCATTTCAGAGCGGTCTGTTACTGAGTGACTTGCTAGTCCATTTCAGAGTGGTTTGTTGCTGATTGGCTCGCTAGTCCATTTCAGAGCGCTTTTTTACTGAGTGAGTCGCTGGTCCATTGCTGAGCGGTTTGTTACTTAGTGACTTGATGCTCCATTTTAGAGCGGTTTGTTACTCAGTGTCTCGCTGGTCCATTTCAGCGTGGTTTGTTACATTGACTCGCTGGTCCATTTCAGAGCTGTTTGTTACTGAGTGACTCGCTTTTCCATTTCAGAGCAGTTTATTACTTAGTGACTCGCTAGTCCATTTCAGAGCGGATTGTTACTTAGTATCTCGCTGGTCCATTTCAGAGCAGATTGTTATTGAGTGACTCACTAGTCCATTTCAGAGCAGTTTGTTACTGAGTGACTCGGTAATCCATTTCAATGTGGTTTGTTACTGACTTAATCGCTGGTCCATTTCAGAGCGGTTTGTTACTGAGGGAGTCGCTGGACCATTTCTCAGCATCTGTTACTGAGTGAATTGCTAGTCCATTTCAGAGCGGTTTGTTACTTAGTATCTCACTAGTCCATTTCAGAGCAGCTTGTTAATGAGTGACTCGCTAGTCCATTTGAGAGCAGTTCGTTACTGACTGACTCGCTCGTCCATTTCTGTGCGGTTTGGTACAGAGTAACTCGCTGGTCCATTTCAGAGCGGTTTGTTACTGAGTGACTCGCTAGTCCATTTCAGTGGTTTGTTACTGAGTGACTCACTAGTACATTTCAGAGCGGTTTGTTACTGAGTGACTCGCTGGTCAATTTCAGAGCGGTTTCATATTGAGTGACTCGCTAGTCCATTTCAGAGCATTTTGTTACTGACTGACTCGCTAGTCCATTTCAGAGCGGTTTGTTACTGACTGAGTCGCTGGTCCATTTCTGAGCGGTTTTTTACTTAGTGACTTGATGGTCCATTTCAGAGCGGTTTGTTACAGTGAGTCGCTGGTCCATTTCAGAGTGGTTTGTTACTGAGTGACTTGCTAGTCAATTTCAGAGCAGTTCATTACTGACTGACTCGCTAGTCCATTACAGTGCGGTTTGTTAGTGAATGATTTGCTGGTCCATTTTAGAGCGGTTTGTTACTGAGTGACATGCTAATTCATTTCAGAGTGGTTTGTTACTGAGTGACTCGCTAGTCCATTTCAGAGCGGTTTGTTACTGAGAGTCTCGCTAGTCCATTTCAGAGCGGTTTGTTATTGAGTGACTCGCTAGTCCATTTCAGAGCAGTTTGTTACTGACTGACTCGCTGGTCAATTTCAGAGCGGTTTGTTATTGAGTGAATCGCTAGTGCATTTCAGAGCAGTTTGTTACTGACTGACTCGCTAGTCCATTTCAGAGCGGTTTGTTACTGAATGTTTCACTGGTCCATTTCTAAGCGATTTGTTACTTAGTGACTTGATGGTCCATTTCAGAGCGGCATGTTACTGAGTGCCTCGCTAGTCCACTTCAGAGCGGTTTGTTACAGTGAGTCGCTGGTCCATTTCAGAGTGATTTGTTACTGAGTGACTTGATGGTCCTTTTCTGAGCGGTCTGTTACTGAGTGAATTGCTAGTCCATTTCAGAGCGATTTGTTACTTAGTATCTCACTAGTCCATTTCACAACAGTATTTTAATGAGTGACTCGCTAGTCCATTTCAGAGCAGTTTGCTACTGACTGACTCGCTAGTCCATTTCAGAGCGGTTTGTTACTGACTGACTCGCTAGTCCATTTCAGAGCGGTTTGTTAGTGAGTGACTTGCTGGTCCATTTCAGAGCAGTTTGATACTGAGTGACTCACTAATCCATTTCAGAGTCGTTTGTTACTGAGTGACTCACTAGTACATGTCAGAGCGGTTTGTTACTTAGTGACTTGATGGTCCATTTCAGAGCGGTTTATTACTGAGTGTCTCGCCAGTCCATTTCAGCGCGGTTTGTTACAGTGACTCGCTGGTCCGTTTCAGAGCAGTTTGTTACTGAGCGACTCGCTTTTCCATTTCAGAGCGGTTTGTTATTGAGTGGCACGCTAATCCATTTCAGAGCAGTTTGTTACTGACTGACTCACTAGTCCATTTCAGAGACGTTTGTTACTTACTGACTCGCTGGTCCATTTCTGAGCGGCCTGTTACTGAGTGACTTGCAAGTCCATTTCAGTGCGGTTTGTTACTTAGTATCTCACTAGTCCATTTCAAAGCAGTTTGTTAATGAGTGACTCGCTAGTCCATTTCAGAGCGGTTTGTTACTGACTGACTCGCTAGTCCATTTCTGTGCGGTTTGGTACAGAGTAAGTCGCTGGCGCATTTCAGAGCGGTTTGTTACTGAGTGACTCGCTAGTCCATTTCAGAGTCGTTTGTTACTGAATGACTCACTAGTACATTTCAGAGCGGTTTGTTACTGAGTGACTCGCTGGTCAATTTCAGAGCGGTTTGTTATTGAGTGACACGCTTGTCCATTTCAGAGCTGTTTGTTACTGACTGACTCGCTAGTCAATTTCAGAGCGGTTTGTTACTGAGTGAGTGGCTGGTCCATTTCTGAGCGGTTTGTTACAGTGAGTCGCTGGTCCATTTCAGAGCGGTTTGTTACTGAGTGTCTTGCTAGTCCATTTCAGCGCGGTTTGTTACAGTGACTCGCTGGTTCATTTCAGAGCAGTTTGTTACTAAGCCACTCGCTAATCCATTTCAGAGTGGTTTGTTACTGAGTGACTCGCTAGCACATTTCAGAGCGGTTTGTTACTGGGTGACTCGCTGGTCAATTTCAGAGCGGTTTGTTACTGAGTGACTCACCAGTCCATTTCAGAGCGCTTGTTACTGAGTGACTCGCTAGTCCATTTCAGAGGCATTTGTTACTGAGTGACTCGCTCGCCCATTTCAGAGCGGTTTGTTACTTACTGACTCGCTGGTCCATTTCTGAGCGGTCTGTTACTGAGTGACTTGCAAGTCCATTTCAGAGCAGTTTGTTACTGACTGACTCACTAGGCCATTTCAGTGCAATTGTTAGTGAGTGACTCGCTGGTCCATTTCAGAGCGCTTTGTTACTGAATGACTCGCTAATCCATTTCAGAGTGGTTTGTTAACGAGTGACTCGCTAATCCATTTCTGAGCGGTCTGTTACTGAGTGACTTGCTAGTCCATTTCAGCGTGGTTCGTTACATTGACTCGCTGGTCCATTTCAGAGCCGTTTGTTACTGAGTGACTCGCTTTTCCATTTCAGAGCAGTTTATTACTTAGTATCTCGCTGGTCCATTTCAGAGCAGTTTGTTACTGAGTGACTCACTAGTCCATTTCAGAGCAGTTTGTTACTGAGTGACTCGGTAATCCATTTCAATGTGGTTTGTTACTGACTTAATCGCTGGTCCATTTCAGAGCGGTTTGTTACTGAGGGAGTCGCTGGACCATTTCTCAGCGTCTGTTACTGAGTGAATTGCTAGTCCATTTCAGAGCGGTTTGTTACTTAGTATCTCGCTAGTCCATTTCAGAGCAGCTTGTTAATGAGTGACTCGCTAGTCCATTTGAGAGCAGTTCATTACTGACTGACTCGCTAGTCCATTTCTGTGCGGTTTGGTACAGAGTAACTCGCTGGTCCATTTCAGAGCGGTTTGTTACTGAGTGACTCGCTAGTCCATTTCAGTGGTTTGTTACTGAGTGACTCACTAGTACATTTCAGAGCGGTTTGTTACTGAGTGACTCGCTGGTCAATTTCAGAGCGGTTTCATATTGAGTGACTCGCTAGTCCATTTGAGCATTTTGTTACTGACTGACTCGCTAGTCCATTTCAGAGCGGTTTGTTACTGACTGAGTCGCTGGTCCATTTCTGAGCGGTTTTTTACTTAGTGACTTGATGGTCCATTTCAGAGCGGTTTGTTACAGTGAGTCGCTGGTCCATTTCAGAGTGGTTTGTTACTGAGTGACTTGCTAGTCGATTTCAGAGCAGTTCATTACTGACTGACTCGCTAGTCCATTACAGTGCGGTTTGTTAGTGAATGATTTGCTGGTCCATTTTAGAGCGGTTTGTTACTGAGTGACTTGCTAATTCATTTAAGAGTGGTTTGTTACTGAGTGACTCGCTAGTCCATTTCAGAGCGGTTTGTTACTGAGAGACTCGCTAGTCCATTTCAGAGCGGTTTGTTATTGAGTGACTCGCTAGTCCATTTCAGAGCAGTTTGTTACTGACTGACTCGCTGGTCAATTTCAGAGCGGTTTGTTATTGAGTGAATCGCTAGTGCATTTCAGAGCAGTTTGTTACTGACTGACTCGCTAGTCCATTTCAGAGCGGTTTGTTACTGAGTGTTTCACTGGTCCATTTCTAAGCGATTTGTTACTTAGTGACTTGATGGTCCATTTCAGAGTGATATGTTACTGAGTGACTTGATGGTCCTTTTCTGAGCGGTCTGTTACGGAGTGAATTGCTAGTCCATTTCAGAGCGATTTGTTACTTAGTATCTCACTAGTCCATTTCACAACAGTATTTTAATGAGTGACTCGCTAGTCCATTTCAGAGCAGTTTGTTACTGACTGACTCGCTAGTCCATTTCAGAGCGGTTTGTTACTGACTGACTCGCTAGTCCATTTCAGAGCGGTTTGTTAGTGAGTGACTTGCTGGTCCATTTCAGAGCAGTTTGATACTGAGTGACTCACTAATCCATTTCAGAGTCGTTTGTTACTGAGTGACTCACTAGTACATGTCAGAGCGGTTTGTTACTTAGTGACTTGATGGTCCATTTCAGAGCGGTTTTTTAATGAGTGTCTCGCCAGTCCATTTCAGTGCGGTTTGTTACAGTGACTCGCTGGTCCATTTCAGAGCAGTTTGTTACTGAGCGACTCGCTAGTCCATTTCAGAGCGGTTGTTACTGAGTGAGTCGCGAGTCCATTTCTGAGCGGTTTGTTATTGAGTGGCACGCTAGTCCATTTAAGAGCAGTTTGTTACTGACTGACTCGCTAGTCCATTTCTGTGCGGTTTGGTACAGAGTAAGTCGCTGGCGCATTTCAGAGCGGTTTGTTACTGAGTGACTCGCTAGTCCATTTCAGAGCGGTTTGTTACTGACTGACTCGCTAGTCCATTTCTGTGCGGTTTGGTACAGAGTAAGTCGCTGGCGCATTTCAGAGCGGTTTGTTACTGAGTGACTCGCTAGTCCATTTCAGAGTCGTTTGTTACTGAATGACTCACTAGTACATTTCAGAGCGGTTTGTTACTGAGTGACTCGCTGGTCAATTTCAGAGCGGTTTGTTATTGAGTGACACGCTTGTCCATTTCAGAGCTGTTTGTTACTGACTGACTCGCTAGTCAATTTCAGAGCGGTTTGTTACTGAGTGAGTGGCTGGTCCATTTCTGAGCGGTTTGTTACAGTGAGTCGCTGGTCCATTTCAGAGCGGTTTGTTACTGAGTGTCTTGCTAGTCCATTTCAGCGCGGTTTGTTACAGTGACTCGCTGGTTCATTTCAGAGCAGTTTGTTACTAAGCCACTCGCTAATCCATTTCAGAGTGGTTTGTTACTGAGTGACTCGCTAGCACATTTCAGAGCGGTTTGTTACTGGGTGACTCGCTGGTCAATTTCAGAGCGGTTTGTTACTGAGTGACTCACCAGTCCATTTCAGAGCGCTTGTTACTGAGTGACTCGCTAGTCCATTTCAGAGGCATTTGTTACTGAGTGACTCGCTCGCCCATTTCAGAGCGGTTTGTTACTTACTGACTCGCTGGTCCATTTCTGAGCGGTCTGTTACTGAGTGACTTGCAAGTCCATTTCAGAGCAGTTTGTTACTGACTGACTCACTAGGCCATTTCAGTGCAATTGTTAGTGAGTGACTCGCTGGTCCATTTCAGAGCGCTTTGTTACTGAATGACTCGCTAATCCATTTCAGAGTGGTTTGTTAACGAGTGACTCGCTAATCCATTTCTGAGCGGTCTGTTACTGAGTGACTTGCTAGTCCATTTCAGCGTGGTTCGTTACATTGACTCGCTGGTCCATTTCAGAGCCGTTTGTTACTGAGTGACTCGCTTTTCCATTTCAGAGCAGTTTATTACTTAGTATCTCGCTGGTCCATTTCAGAGCAGTTTGTTACTGAGTGACTCACTAGTCCATTTCAGAGCAGTTTGTTACTGAGTGACTCGGTAATCCATTTCAATGTGGTTTGTTACTGACTTAATCGCTGGTCCATTTCAGAGCGGTTTGTTACTGAGGGAGTCGCTGGACCATTTCTCAGCGTCTGTTACTGAGTGAATTGCTAGTCCATTTCAGAGCGGTTTGTTACTTAGTATCTCGCTAGTCCATTTCAGAGCAGCTTGTTAATGAGTGACTCGCTAGTCCATTTGAGAGCAGTTCATTACTGACTGACTCGCTAGTCCATTTCTGTGCGGTTTGGTACAGAGTAACTCGCTGGTCCATTTCAGAGCGGTTTGTTACTGAGTGACTCGCTAGTCCATTTCAGTGGTTTGTTACTGAGTGACTCACTAGTACATTTCAGAGCGGTTTGTTACTGAGTGACTCGCTGGTCAATTTCAGAGCGGTTTCATATTGAGTGACTCGCTAGTCCATTTGAGCATTTTGTTACTGACTGACTCGCTAGTCCATTTCAGAGCGGTTTGTTACTGACTGAGTCGCTGGTCCATTTCTGAGCGGTTTTTTACTTAGTGACTTGATGGTCCATTTCAGAGCGGTTTGTTACAGTGAGTCGCTGGTCCATTTCAGAGTGGTTTGTTACTGAGTGACTTGCTAGTCGATTTCAGAGCAGTTCATTACTGACTGACTCGCTAGTCCATTACAGTGCGGTTTGTTAGTGAATGATTTGCTGGTCCATTTTAGAGCGGTTTGTTACTGAGTGACTTGCTAATTCATTTAAGAGTGGTTTGTTACTGAGTGACTCGCTAGTCCATTTCAGAGCGGTTTGTTACTGAGAGACTCGCTAGTCCATTTCAGAGCGGTTTGTTATTGAGTGACTCGCTAGTCCATTTCAGAGCAGTTTGTTACTGACTGACTCGCTGGTCAATTTCAGAGCGGTTTGTTATTGAGTGAATCGCTAGTGCATTTCAGAGCAGTTTGTTACTGACTGACTCGCTAGTCCATTTCAGAGCGGTTTGTTACTGAGTGTTTCACTGGTCCATTTCTAAGCGATTTGTTACTTAGTGACTTGATGGTCCATTTCAGAGTGATATGTTACTGAGTGACTTGATGGTCCTTTTCTGAGCGGTCTGTTACGGAGTGAATTGCTAGTCCATTTCAGAGCGATTTGTTACTTAGTATCTCACTAGTCCATTTCACAACAGTATTTTAATGAGTGACTCGCTAGTCCATTTCAGAGCAGTTTGTTACTGACTGACTCGCTAGTCCATTTCAGAGCGGTTTGTTACTGACTGACTCGCTAGTCCATTTCAGAGCGGTTTGTTAGTGAGTGACTTGCTGGTCCATTTCAGAGCAGTTTGATACTGAGTGACTCACTAATCCATTTCAGAGTCGTTTGTTACTGAGTGACTCACTAGTACATGTCAGAGCGGTTTGTTACTTAGTGACTTGATGGTCCATTTCAGAGCGGTTTTTTAATGAGTGTCTCGCCAGTCCATTTCAGTGCGGTTTGTTACAGTGACTCGCTGGTCCATTTCAGAGCAGTTTGTTACTGAGCGACTCGCTAGTCCATTTCAGAGCGGTTGTTACTGAGTGAGTCGCGAGTCCATTTCTGAGCGGTTTGTTATTGAGTGGCACGCTAGTCCATTTAAGAGCAGTTTGTTACTGACTGACTCGCTAGTCCATTTCAGAGCGGTTGTTACTGAGTGAGTCGCGAGTCCATTTCTGAGCGGTTTGTTACATTGAGTCGCTGGTCCATTTCAGAGTGGTTTGTTACTGACTGACTCGCAAGTCCATTTCAGAGCGGTTGTTACTGAGTGAGTCGCTAGTCCATTTCTGAGCTGTTTTTTACTTAGTGACTTGATGGTCCATTTCAGAGCGGTTTGTTACTGAGTGCCTCGCTAGTCCACTTCAGAGCGGTTTGTTACAGTGAGTCGCTGGTCCATTTCAGATTGATTTGTTACTGAGTGACTTGATGGTCCTTTTCTGAGCGGTCTGTTACTGAGTGAATTGATAGTCCATTTCAGATCGATTTGTTACTTAGTATCTCACTAGTCCATTTCACAACAGTATTTTAATGAGTGACTCGCTAGTCCATTTCAGAGCGGTTTGTTAGTGAGTGACTTGCTGGTCCATTTCAGAGCAGTTTGATACTGAGTGACTCACTAATCCATTTCAGAGTCTTTTGTTACTGAGTGACTCACTAGTACATGTCAGAGCGGTTTGTTACTTAGTGACTTGATGGTCCATTTCAGAGCGGTTTTTTACTGAGTGTCTCGCCAGTCCATTTCAGCGCGGTTTGTTACAGTGACTCGCTGGTCCATTTCAGAGCAGTTTGTTACTGAGCGACTCGCTTTTCCATTTCAGAGCGGTTTGTTATTGAGTGACACGCTAGTCCATTTCAGAGCAGTTTGTTACTGACTGACTCGCTAGTCCATTTCAGAGCGGTTGTTACTGAGTGAGTCGCTAGTCCTTTTCTGAGCGGTTTTTTACTTAGTGATTTCATGGTCCATTTCAGAGCGGTTTGTTACTGAGTGTCTCGCTATTCCATTTCAGAGCGGTTTGTTACATTGAGTCGCTGGTCCATTTCAGAGTGGTTTGTTACTGACTGACTCGCTAGTCCATTTCAGAGCAATTTGTTACCGAGTGACTCGCTAATCCTTTTCAGAGCAGTTTGTTACTGACTGACTCGCTAGTCCATTTCATTTGGGTTTGTTAGTGAGTGACTCGCTAATCCATTTCAGAGTGGTTTGTTACTGAGTGACTCGCTAGTCCACTTCTGAGCGGTCTGTTACTGAGTGACTTGCTAGTCCATTTCAGAGCTGTTTGTTACAGTGACTCACTGGTCCATTTCAGAGCAGTTTGTTATTGAGTGACTCTCTTTTCCATTTCAGAGCAGTTTATTATTGAGTGACTCGTTAGTCCATTTCAGAGCGGATTGTTACTGAGTGAGTCGCTGGTCCATTTCTGAGCGGTCTGTTACTTAGTGACTTGATGGTCCATTTCAGAGCGGTTTGTTACTGAGTGTCTCGCTAGTCCATTTCAGCGCGGTTTGTTACAGTGACTTGCTAATCCATTTCAGAGTGGTTTGTTACTGAGTGACTCGCTGGTCAATTTCAGAGCGGAGTGTTAATGAGACACTCGCTAGTACATTTCAGAGCAGTTTGTTACTGATTGACTCGCTAGTCCATTTCAGTGCGCTTTGTTACTGACTGACTCGCTAGTCCATTTCAGAGCGGTTTGTTACTGACTGAGTCGCTTGTCCATTTCTGAGCGGTTTTTTACTTAGTGACTTGATGGTCCATTTCAGAGCGGTTTGTTACAGTGAGTCGCTGGTCCATTTCAGAGTGGTTTGTTACTGAGTGACTTGCTAGTCGATTTCAGAGCAGTTCATTACTGACTGACTCGCTAGTCCATTACAGTGCGGTTTGTTAGTGAATGATTTGCTGGTCCATTTTAGAGCGGTTTGTTACTGAGTGACTTGCTAATTCATTTCAGAGTGGTTTGTTACTGAGTGACGCGCTAGTCCATTTCAGAGCGGTTTGTTACTGAGAGTCTCGCTAGTCCATTTCAGAGCGGTTTGTTATTGAGTGACTCGCTAGTCCATTTCAGAGCAGTTTGTTACTGACTGACTCGCTGGTCAATTTCAGAGCGGTTTGTTATTGAGTGAATCGCTAGTGCATTTCAGAGCAGTTTGTTACTGACTGACTCGCTAGTCCATTTCAGAGCGGTTTGTTACTGAATGTTTCACTGGTCCATTTCTAAGCGATTTGTTACTTAGTGACTTGATGGTCCATTTCAGAGCGGCATGTTACTGAGTGCCTCGCTAGTCCACTTCAGAGCGGTTTGTTACAGTGAGTCGCTGGTCCATTTCAGAGTGATTTGTTACTGAGTGACTTGATGGTCCTTTTCTGAGCGGTCTGTTACTGAGTGAATTGCTAGTCCATTTCAGAGCGATTTGTTACTTGGTATCTCACTAGTCCATTTCACAACAGTATTTTAATGAGTGACTCGCTAGTCCATTTCAGAGCAGTTTGCTACTGACTGACTCGCTAGTCCATTTCAGAGCGGTTTGTTACTGACTGACTCGCTAGTCCATTTCAGAGCGGTTTGTTAGTGAGTGACTTGCTGGTCCATTTCAGAGCAGTTTGATACTGAGTGACTCACTAATCCATTTCAGAGTCGTTTGTTACTGAGTGACTCACTAGTACATGTCAGAGCGGTTTGTTACTTCGTGACTTGATGGTCCATTTCAGAGCGGTTTTTTAATGAGTGTCTCGCCAGTCCATTTCAGTGCGGTTTGTTACAGTGACTCGCTGGTCCATTTCAGAGCAGTTTGTTACTGAGCGACACGCTTTTCCATTTCAGAGCAGTTTGTTATTGAGTGGCACGCTAGTCCATTTAAGAGCAGTTTGTTACTGACTGACTCGCTAGTCCATTTCAGAGCGGTTGTTACTGAGTGAGTCGCGAGTCCATTTCTGAGCGGTTTGTTACATTGAGTCGCTGGTCCATTTCAGAGTGGTTTGTTACTGACTGACTCGCAAGTCCATTTCAGAGCGCTTGTTACTGAGTGAGTCGCTAGTCCATTTCTGAGCTGTTTTTTACTTAGTGACTTGATGGTCCATTTCAGAGCGGTTTGTTACTGAGTGCCTCGCTAGTCCACTTCAGAGCGGTTTGTTACAGTGAGTCGCTGGTCCATTTCAGATTGATTTGTTACTGAGTGACTTGATGGTCCTTTTCTGAGCGGTCTGTTACTGAGTGAATTGATAGTCCATTTCAGAGCGATTTGTTACTTAGTATCTCACTAGTCCATTTCACAACAGTATTTTAATGAGTGACTCGCTAGTCCATTTCAGAGCAGTTTTTTACTGACTGACTCGCTAGTCCATTTCAGAGCGGTTTGTTAGTGAGTGACTTGCTGGTCCATTTCAGAACAGTTTGATACTGAGTGACTCACTAATCCATTTCAGAGTCGTTTGTTACTGAGTGACTCACTAGTACATGTCAGAGCAGTTTGTTACTTAGTGACTTGATGGTCCATTTCAGAGCGGTTTGTTACTGAGTGTCTCGCCAGTCCATTTCAGCGCGCTTTGTTACAGTGACTCGCTGGTCCATTTCAGAGCAGTTTGTTACTGAGCGACTCGCTTTTCCATTTCAGAGCGGATTGTTATTGAGTGGCACGCTAGTCCATTTCAGAGCAGTTTGTTACTGACTGACTCGCTAGTCCATTTCAGAGCGGTTGTTACTGAGTGAGTCGCTAGTCCATTTCTGCGCGGTTTTTTACTTAGTGACTTGAAGGTCCATTTCAGAGCGGATTGTTACTGAGTGTCTCGCTATTCCATTTCAGAGCGGTTTGTTACATTGAGTCGCTGGTCCATTTCAGAGTGGTTTGTTACTGACTGATTCGCTAGCCCATTTCAGAGCAGTTTGTTACCGAGTGACTCGCTAGTCCTTTTCAGAGCAGTTTCTAACTGACTGACTCGCTAGTCCATTTCATTTGGGTTTGTTAGTGAGTGACTCGCTAATCCATTTCAGAGTGGTTTGTTACTGAGTGACTCGCTAGTCCACTTCTGAGCGGTCTGTTACTGAGTGACTTGCTAGTCCATTTCAGAGCAGTTTGTCACAGAGACTCACTGGTCCATTTCGAGCAGATTGTTACTGAGTGACTCGCTTTTCCATTTCAGAGCAGTTTATTATTGAGTGACTCGCTAGTCCATTTCAGAGCGGATTGTTACTGAGTGAGTCGCTGGTCCATTTCTGAGCGGTTTGTTACTTAGTGACTTGATGGTCCATTTCAGAGTGGTTTGTTACTGAGTGTCTCGCTAGTCCATTTCAGGGCGGTTTGTTACAGTGAGTCGCTGGTCCATTTCAGAGCGGTTTGTTACTGAGTGTCTCGCTAGTCCATTTCAGCGCGGTTTGTTACAGTGACTCGCTGGTTCATTTCAGAGCAGTTTGTTACTAAGCGACTCGCTAATCCATTTCAGAGTGGTTTGTTACTGAGTGACTCGCTGGTACATTTCAGAGCGGTTTGTTACTGGGAGACTCGCTGGTCAATTTCAGAGCGGTTTGTTACAGAGTGACTCACTAGTCCATTTCAGAGCAGTTTGTTACTGACTGACGCGCTAGTCCAATTCAGTGCAGTTGTTAGTGAGTGACTTGCAGGTCCATTTCAGAGCGCTTTGTTACTGTGTGACACGCTAATCCATTTCAGAGTGGTTTGTTACTGAGTGACTCGCTAGTCCATTTCTGAGCGGTCTGTTACTGAGTGACTTGCTAATCCATTTCAGAGCGCCTTTTTACTGAGTGAGTCGCTGGTCCATTTCTGAGCGGTTTGTTACTTAGTGACTTGATGCTCCATTTTAGAACGGTTTGTTACTGAGTGTCTCGCTGGTCCATTTCAGCGCGGTTCGTTACATTGACTCGCTGGTCCATTTCAGAGCCGTTTGTTACTGAGTGACTCGCTTTTCCATTTCAGAGCATTTTTTACTGAGTGACTCGCTAGTCCATTTCAGAGCGGATTGTTACTTAGTATCTTGCTGGTCCATTTCAGAGCAGTTTGTTACTTAGTGACTCACTAGTCCATTTCAGAGCAGTTTGTTACTGAGTGACTCGGTAATCCATTTCAATGTGGTTTGTTACTGACTCAATCGCTGGTCCATTTCAGAGCGGTTTGTTAATGAGTGAGTCGCTGGACCATTACTCAGCGTCTGTTACTGAGTGAATTGCTAGTCCATTTCAGACCGGTTTGTTACTTAGTATCTCGCTAGTCCATTTCAGAGCAGCTTGTTAATGAGTGACTCGCTAGTCCATTTGAGAGCAATTCGTTACTGACTAACTCGCTAGTCCATTTCTGTGCGGTTTGGTATGGAGTAACTCGCTGGTCCATTTCAGAGCGGTTTGTTACTGAGTGACTCACTAGTACATTTCAGAGCGGTTTATTACTGAGTGACTCACTGGTCAATTTCAGAGCAGTTTCATATTGAGTGACTCGCTAGTCCATTTCAGAGCATTTTGTTACTGACTGACTCGCTAGTCCATTTCAGAGCGGTTTATTACTGAGTGACTCGCTGGTCAATTTCAGAGCAGTTTCATATTGAGTGACTCGCTAGTCCATTTCAGAGCATTTTGTTACTGACTGACTCGCTAGACCATTTCAGAGCGGTTTGTTACTGAGTGAGTCGCTGGTCCAGTTCTGAGCGGTTTTTTACTTCGTGACTTGATGGTCCATTTCAGAGCGGTTTGTTACAGTGAGTCGCGGGTCCATTTCAGAGTGGTTTGTTACTGAGTGACTTGCTAGTCCAATTCAGGGCAGTTTGTTACTGACTGACTCGCTAGTCCATTTCAGTGCGGTTTGTTAGTGAGTGACTTGTTGGTCCATTTTAGAGCGGTTTGTTACTGAGTGACATGCTAATACATTTCAGAGTGGTTTGTTACTGAGTGCCTCGCTAGTCCACTTCAGAGCGGTTTGTTACAGTGAGTCGCTTGTCCATTTCAAAGTGATATGTTACTGAGTGACTTGATGGTCCTTTTCTGAGCGGTCTGTTACTGAGTGAATTGATAGTCCATTTCAGAGCGATTTGTTACTTAGTATCTCACAATCCATTTCACAACAGAATTTTAATGAGTGACTCGCTAGTCCATTTCAGAGCAGTTTGTTACTGACTGACTCGCTAGTCCATTTCAGAGCGGTTTGTTAGTGAGTGACTTGCTGTTCCATTTCAGAGCAGTTTGATACTGAGTGACTCACTAATCCATTTCAGAGTCTTTTGTTACTGAGTGACTCACTAGTACATGTCAGAGCGGTTTGTTACTTAGTGACTTGATGGTCCATTTCAGAGCGGTTTTTTACTGAGTGTCTCGCCAGTCCATTTCAGCGCGGTTTGTTACAGTGACTCGCTGGTCCATTTCAGAGCAGTTTGTTACTGAGCGACTCGCTTTTCCATTTCAGAGCGGTTTGTTATTGAGTGACACGCTAGTCCATTTCAGAGCAGTTTGTTACTGACTGACTCGCTAGTCCATTTCAGAGCGGTTGTTACTGAGTGAGTCGCTAGTCCTTTTCTGAGCGGTTTTTTACTTAGTGATTTCATGGTCCATTTCAGAGCGGTTTGTTACTGAGTGTCTCGCTATTCCATTTCAGAGCGGTTTGTTACATTGAGTCGCTGGTCCATTTCAGAGTGGTTTGTTACTGACTGACTCGCTAGTCCATTTCAGAGCAATTTGTTACCGAGTGACTCGCTAATCCTTTTCAGAGCAGTTTGTTACTGACTGACTCGCTAGTCCATTTCATTTGGGTTTGTTAGTGAGTGACTCGCTAATCCATTTCAGAGTGGTTTGTTACTGAGTGACTCGCTAGTCCACTTCTGAGCGGTCTGTTACTGAGTGACTTGCTAGTCCATTTCAGAGCTGTTTGTTACAGTGACTCACTGGTCCATTTCAGAGCAGTTTGTTATTGAGTGACTCTCTTTTCCATTTCAGAGCAGTTTATTATTGAGTGACTCGTTAGTCCATTTCAGAGCGGATTGTTACTGAGTGAGTCGCTGCTCCATTTCTGAGCGGTCTGTTACTTAGTGACTTGATGGTCCATTTCAGAGCGGTTTGTTACTGAGTGTCTCTCTAGTCCATTTCAGCGGGGTTTCTTACAGTGACTTGCTAATCCATTTCAGAGTGGTTTGTTACTGAGTGACTCGCTGGTCAATTTCAGAGCGGAGTGTTAATGAGACACTTGCTAGTCCATTTCAGAGCAGTTTGTTACTGATTGACTCGCTAGTCCATTTCAGTGCGCTTTGTTACTGACTGATTCGCTAGTCCATTTCAGAGCGGTTTGTTACTGACTGAGTCGCTGGTCCATTTCTGAGCGGTTTTTTACTTAGTGACTTGATGGTCCATTTCAGAGCGGTTTGTTACAGTGAGTCGCTGGTCCATTTCAGAGTGGTTTGTTACTGAGTGACTTGCTAGTCGATTTCAGAGCAGTTCATTACTGACTGACTCGCTAGTCCATTACAGTGCGGTTTGTTAGTGAATGATTTGCTGGTCCATTTTAGAGCGGTTTGTTACTGAGTGACTTGCTAATTCATTTCAGAATGGTTTGTTACTGAGTGACGCGCTAGTCCATTTCAGAGCGGTTTGTTACTGAGAGTCTCGCTAGTCCATTTCAGAGCGGTTTGTTATTGAGTGACTCGCTAGTCCATTTCAGAGCAGTTTGTTACTGACTG
Source organism: Somniosus microcephalus (assembly GCF_052327205.1). Lineage (NCBI taxonomy): Eukaryota > Metazoa > Chordata > Chondrichthyes > Squaliformes > Somniosidae > Somniosus > Somniosus microcephalus. The sequence continues at coordinate 243,876,886 of NC_140991.1, read as the reverse complement.
ACTCGCTGGTCAATTTCAGAGCGGTTTGTTATTGAGTGAATCGCTAGTGCATTTCAGAGCAGTTTGTTACTGACTGACTCGCTAGTCCATTTCAGAGCGGTTTGTTACTGAATGTTTCACTGGTCCATTTCTAAGCGATTTGTTACTTAGTGACTTGATGGTCCATTTCAGAGCGGCATGTTACTGAGTGCCTCGCTAGTCCACTTCAGAGCGGTTTGTTACAGTGAGTCGCTGGTCCATTTCAGAGTGATTTGTTACTGAGTGACTTGATGGTCCTTTTCTGAGCGGTCTGTTACTGAGTGAATTGCTAGTCCATTTCAGAGCGATTTGTTACTTAGTATCTCACTAGTCCATTTCACAACAGTATTTTAATGAGTGACTCGCTAGTCCATTTCAGAGCAGTTTGCTACTGACTGACTCGCTAGTCCATTTCAGAGCGGTTTGTTACTGACTGACTCGCTAGTCCATTTCAGAGCGGTTTGTTAGTGAGTGACTTGCTGGTCCATTTCAGAGCAGTTTGATACTGAGTGACTCACTAATCCATTTCAGAGTCTTTTGTTACTGAGTGACTCACTAGTACATGTCAGAGCGGTTTGTTACTTAGTGACTTGATGGTCCATTTCAGAGCGGTTTTTTACTGAGTGTCTCGCCAGTCCATTTCAGCGCGGTTTATTACAGTGACTCGCTGGTCCATTTCAGAGCAGTTTGTTACTGAGCGACTCGCTTTTCCATTTCAGAGCAGTTTGTTATTGAGTGACACGCTAGTCCATTTCAGAGCAGTTTGTTACTGACTGACTCGCTAGTCCATTTCAGAGCGGTTGTTACTGAGTGAGTCGCTAGTCCTTTTCTGAGCGGTTTTTTACTTAGTGATTTGATGGTCCATTTCAGAGCGGTTTGTTACTGAGTGTCTCGCTATTCCATTTCAGAGCGGTTTGTTACATTGAGTCGCTGGTCCATTTCAGAGTGGTTTGTTACTGACTGACTCGCTAGTCCATTTCAGAGCAATTTGTTACCGAGTGACTCGCTAATCCTTTTCAGAGCAGTTTGTTACTGACTGACTCGCTAGTCCATTTCATTTGGGTTTGTTAGTGAGTGACTTGCTAATCCATTTCAGAGTGGTTTGTTACTGAGTGACTCACTAGTCCACTTCTGAGCGGTCTGTTACTGAGTGACTTGCTAGTCCATTTCAGAGCTGTTTGTTCCAGTGACTCACTGGTCCATTTCAGAGCAGTTTGTTATTGAGTGACTCTCTTTTCCATTTCAGAGCAGTTTATTATTGAGTGACTCGTTAGTCCATTTCAGAGCGGATTGTTACTGAGTGAGTCGCTGGTCCATTTCTGAGCGGTCTGTTACTTAGTGACTTGATGGTCCATTTCAGAGCGGTTTGTTACTGAGTGTCTCGCTAGTCCATTTCAGCGCGGTTTGTTACAGTGACTTTCTAATCCATTTCAGAGTGGTTTGTAACTGAGTGACTCGCTGGTCAATTTCAGAGCGGAGTGTTATTGAGACACTCGCCAGTCCATTTCAGAGCAGTTTGTTACTGATTGACTCGCTAGTCCATTTCAGTGCGCTTTGTTACTGAGTGAGTCGCTGGTCCATTTCTGAGAGGTTTGATACTTAGTGACTTGATGCTCCATTTTAGAGCGGCTTTTTACTGAGTGTCTCGCGAGTCAATTTCAGCGTGGTTTGTTACAGTGACTCGCTGGTCCATTTCAGAGCAGTTTATTACTGAGTGACTCGCTCGTCCATTTCAGTGCGGTTTGTTATTGAGTGACTCGCTAGTCCATTTCAGTGCGGTTTGTTACTGAGTAACTCGCTGGTCCATTTCAGTGCGGTTTGTTACTGAGTGACTCGCTAGACCATTTCAGAGCAGTTTGTTACTGAGTGACTCGCTAGTCCATTTCAAAGCGGTTTGTTACTGACTGAATCGCTGGTCCATTTCAGAGCGGTTTGTTACTGAGTGAGTCGCTGGTCCATTTCTGAGCGGTCTGTTACTGAGTGAATTGCTAGCCCATTTCTGTGCGGTTTGGTATAGAGTAACTCGCTGGTCCATTTCAGAGCGGTTTGTTTCTGAGTAACTCGCTAGTCCATTTCAGAGTGGTTTGTTACTGTGTGACTCGCTAGTCCAATTCAGAGCAGTTTGTTACTGACTGACATGCTAGTCCATTTAGTGAGTGAATTGCTGATCCATTTTAGAGCGATTTGTTACTGAGTGAGTCGCTAATCTATTTCAGAGCACTTTGTTACTGAGTGACTCGCTAATACATTTCAGAGTGCTTTGTTACTGATTGACTCGCTAGTCCATTTCTGAGCGATCTGTTACTGAGTGACTCGCCACTCCATTTCAGAGCGCTTTGTTACTGAGTGAGTCGCTGGTCCATTTCTAAGTGGTTTGTTACTTAGTGACTTGATGGAGCATTTCAGTGCGGTTTGTTACTGAGTGTCTCGCTAGTCCATTTCAGCGCGGTTTGTTACAGTGTCTCGCTAGTCCATTTCAGAGTGGTTTGTTACTGAGTGACTCACCAGTACATTTCAGAGCGGTTTGTTACTGAGTGACTTGCTGGTCAATTTCAGAGCGGATTGTTATTGAGTTACTCGCTAGTCCATTTCAGAGCATTTTGTTACTGACTAACTCGCTAGTCCATTTCAGAGTGGTTTGTTACCGATTGACTCGCAATTCCATTTCTGAGCGGTCTGTTACTGAGTGACTTGCTAGTCCATTTCAGAGCGGTTTGTTACTGATTGAATCGCCACTCCATTTTAGAGCACTTTGTTACTGAGTGAGTCGCTGGTCCATTTCTGAGCGGTTTGTTACATAGTGACTTGACGGTCCATTTCAGAGCGGTTTGTTACTGAGTGTCTCGCTAGTCCATTTCAGAGTGGTTTGTTACTGAGTGACTCGCTGGTCAATTTCAGAGCGGAGTGTTATTGAGAGACTCGCTAGCCCATTTCAGAGCAGTTTGTTACTGATTGACTCACTAGTCCATTTCAGTGCGCTTTGTTACTGAGTGAGTCGCTGGTCCATTTCTGAGAGGTTTGTTACTTAGTGACTTGATGCTGCATTTTAGAGCGGCTTGTTACTGAGTGTCTCGCTAGTCAATCTCAGCGCGGTTTGTTACAGTGACTCGCTGGTCCATTTCGGAGCAGTTTGTTACTGAGCGACTCGCTTTTCCATTTCAGAGCAGTTTATTACTGAGTGACTCGCTAGTCCATTTCAGAGTGGATTGTTACTTAGTATCTCGCCAGTCCATTTCAGAACAGTTTGTTACTGAGTGACTCGCTAGTCCATTTCAGAGCGGATTGTTACTTAGTATCTCGCTGGTCCATTTCAGAACAGTTTGTTACTGAGTGACTCGCTAGTCCATTTCAGAGCGGATTGTTACTTAGTATCTCGCTAGTCCATTTCAGAACAGTTTGTTACTGAGTGACTTGCTAGTCCATTTCAGTGCGGTTTGTTACTGAGTAACTCGCTGGTCCATTTCAGTGCGGTTTGTTACTGAGTGACTCGCTGGACCATTTCAGAGCAGTTTGTTACTGAGTGACTCGCTAGTCCATTTCAAAGCGGTTTGTTACTGACTGAATCGCTGGTCCATTTCAGAGCAGTTTGTTACTGAGTGAGTCGCTGGTCCTTTTCTGAGCGGTCTGTTACTGAGTGAATTGCTAGTCCATTTCTGTGCGGTTTGGTACAGAGTAACTCGCTGGTCCATTTCAGAGCGGTTTGTTTCTGAGTAACTCGCTAGTCCATTTCAGAGTGGTTTGTTACTGAGTGACTCAATTCAATTCAATTCAAATCGCTTTATTGGCATGATAAGGTACATCTTATGTTGCCAAAGCATCGAAAAACATTTATGGTTGAACACATAAATGCAGATCTATTCATGCAGTGTATCAACAGATATATCCCTGAGTGTATAAATATACATTCGTATAATTTGTATATACTCTTTTCTTAGGTTTACTGGTTGTCCCTCTGTTTATGGCAAGCTGTAACATAGTGTGCCGCTAAGGTTACACAGTTTCTCTGTTCCCCTTGTAGGTATGGGAGTTTTTGGTCGTCATTCAAATTTCTGAATTCAGGGCATATTTGTGTGAATTTTTGGTAGAAATTCTCCCTGATGCCCTGATATTTTCCACAAGCTGTGAGGAAGTGCATCTCTGTCTCCACCACTCCCTGACTGCAGTGACAGCATATCCTGTCCTCTCTTGGCAGCCGGGTCTGTCTGTGTCTGCCTTTTTCGATCGCCAGGCTATGTTCACTAAGTCTGTACCTTGTCAAGGTTTATCTCAGTTTGCTATCCTTTACCATTGTCAGGTATTCAGCCATATTGTATTGTCTGTTTAGGGCCAAGTAGCAATTGAGTTTGTTTTGGGTTTTTGTTGTTTCTGCCCAATATGACAGGTATTTTTCCTTTTGCTTAGTGACAATTGTGTTGGGTCGAATTCTCTGTGCTACGATGTCACTGTCCTGGGGCTGGTTATTGTCAGTACTGCTAGTGGTTGCTTCACTGAGTCCCAGGACTAGTTGACTGAGGGTATTCTTCTTTATGGTCCTCTCTTGGCATTTCAAGGCTTCGTAATGATAGCAGTGGGGGTTGCTCATTTTTAGGTGTTTCCAAAATTTGGTGGCTCTTTTTTGGATAGTAATTATTAATGGATATTGGCCTAGTTCTGCCCTGCATGCATTGTTTACGGTTTTCCTTTGAGTCCGGAGGATACTTTTACAGAATTCTGCATGTAGGATCACAATTGGGTGTTTGTCCCATTTTGCAAATTCTTGTTGTGTTATCGGCCCCCACACCTCACTGCCATAGAGTGCAATTGGTTCAATTACTGATTTAAAAATTTTGAGCCAAATGCTAATTGGGATTTCTATTTGGATTGATCTTTTAATGGCATAGAAAGCCCTTCTAGCTTTCTCTTTCAGTTCATTCACAGCCAGATGAAAATTTCCCGTAGAGCTGATTTTTATGGCCAAGTATGTGTAGTTAGTGGTTTGTTCGATTTTAGTTGTTCCTAGTGTGAAATTTATTCTGGGTCCCTGATGTCTGGATCTTTGCTGGAATACAAGGACTTTGGTTTTTTGGGGGTTTATTGTCAGGGCCCAGGTCTGACAGAATGACTCCAGCAGATCCAGGTTCTGCTGTAGACCCTCCTTATTTGGTGACAGCAGAACCAGGTCATCTGCATAGAGGAGGAATTTAACCTTGGATTCATATAGGGTGAGGCCGGATGCTGTAAATTGTTCAAGTAGTTTTGCCAACTCATTTATGTAAATATTAAAGAGTGTCGGTGAGATGGGCGAGCTCTGCGTCACACCACGCCCCTGTGGGAAGTATTTTGTTTGTTTGTCTCCAATTTTAACTGCACATTTATTGTTTGTATACATTGATTTAATTACATCATATGTTTTTCCCCCTACCCCACTTTCAATAAGTTTCAAGAATAGACCGTCTTGCCAGATGGAATTGAAAGCCTTCTGGAAATCTATAAAGCAGGCAAAAATGTTGCTTTTGTTTTGATGAACATGTTTGTCAATTAGGGTCTGTAGGGTGAAGATATGATCTGATGTTCTATAGTTTGGTAGGAATCCAATTTGACTTTTACTCAAGACATTGTGCTGGTACATTTCAGAGCGGTTTATTACTGAGTTACTCGCTGGTCAATTTCAGAGCGGTTTGATATTGAGTGACTCGCTAGTCCATTTCAGAGCAGTTTGTTACTGATTGACTCGCTAGTCCATTTCGGAGCGGTTTGTTACTGAGTGAGTCACTGGTCGATTTCTGATCGGTTTTTTACTTAGTGACTTGATGGTCCATTTCAGCACGCTTTGTTACTGAGTAACTCGCTAGTCCATTTCAGAGCAGTTTGTTGCTGTGTGACTCGCAAGTCCAATTCAGAGCAGTTTGTTACTGACTGACATGCTAGTCCATTTAGTGAGTGACTTGCTGATCCATTTTAGAGCGGTTTGTTACTGAGTGAGTCGCTAATCTATTTCAGAGCGCTTTGTTACTGAGTGACTCGCTAATCCATTTCAGAGTGGTTTGTTACTGATTGACTCGCTAGTCTATTTCAGTGCGGTTTGTTACAGTGACTCGCTAATCCATTTCAGAGTGGTTTGTTACTGATTGACTCGCTAGTCCATTTCTGAGCGATCTGTTACTGAGTGACTTGCAAGTCCAATTCAGAGCGCTTTGTTACTGATTGACTCGCCACTCCATTTCAGAGCGCTTTGTTACTGAGTGAGTCACTGGTCCATTTCTAAGTGGTTTGTTACTTAGTGACTTGCTGGAGCATTTCAGTGCGGTTTGTTACTGAGTGTCTCGCTAGTCCATTTCAGCGCGGTTTGTTACAGTGACTCGCTAATCCATTTCAGAGTGGTTTGTTACTGAGTGACTCACCAGTACATTTCAGAGCGGTTTGTTACTGAGTGACTCGCTGGTCAATTTCAGAGCGGATTGTTATTGAGTTACTCGCTAGTCCATTTCAGAGCATTTCTTACTGACTAACTCGCTAGTCCATTTCAGAGTGGTTTGTTCCCGATTGACTCGCAATTCCATTTCTGAGCGGTCTGTTACTGAGTGACTTGCTAGTCCATTTCAGAGTGGTTTGTTACTGATTGACTCGCCACTCCATTTTAGAGCGCTTTGTTACTGAGTGAGTCGCTGGTCCATTTCTGAGCGGTTTGTTACTTAGTGACTTGATGGTCCATTTCAGAGCGGTTTGTTACTGAGTGCCTCGCTAGTCCATTTCAGAGCGGAGTGTTATTGAGAGACTCGCTAGTCCATTTCAGAGCAGTTTGTTACTGATTGACTCGCTAGTCCATTTCAGAGCGCTTTGTTACTGAGTGAGTCGCTGGTCCATTTCTGAGAGGTTTGTTACTTAGTGACTTGATGCTGCATTTTAGAGCGGCTTGTTACTGAGTGTCTCGCTAGTCAATTTCAGCATGGATTGTTACAGTGACTCGCTGGTCCATTTCAGAGCAGTTTGTTACTGAGTGACTCGCTTTTCCATTTCAGAGCAGTTTATTACTGAGTGACTCACTAGTCCATTTCAGAGCAGATGGTTACTTAGTATCTCGCCAGTCCATTTCAGAACAGTTTGTTACTGAGTGACTCGCTAGTCCATTTCAGTGCGGTTTGTTACTGAGTAACTCGCTGGTCCATTTCAGTGCGGTTTGTTACTGAGTGACTCGCTAGTCCATTTCAAAGCGGTTTGTTACTGACTGAATCGCTGGTCCATTTCAGAGCAGTTTGTTACTGAGTGAGTCGCTGGTCCACTTCTGAGCGGTCTGTTACTGAGTGAATTGCTAGTCCATTTCTGTGCGGTTTGGTACAGAGTAACTCGCTGGTCCATTTCAGAGCGGTTTGTTTCTGAGTGAGTCGCTGGTCGATTTCTGATCGTTATTTTACTTAGTGACTTGATGGTCCATTTCAGCACGCTTTGTTACTGAGTGTCTTGCTAGTCCATTTCAGAGCGGTTTGTTACAGTGAGTCGCTGGTCCATTTCAGAGTGGTTTGTTACTGAGTGACTCACTAGTACATTTCAGAGCAGTTTGTTACTGTGTGACTCGCTAGTCCAATTCAGAGCAGTTTGTTACTGACTGACATGCTAGTCCATTTAGTGAGTGACTTGCTGATCCATTTTAGAGCGCTTTGTTACTGAGTGACTCGCTAATCCATTTCAGAGTGGTTTGTCACTGATTGACTCGCTAGTCCATTTCTGAGCGATCTGTTACTGAGTGACTTGCAAGTCCAATTCAGAGCGCTTTGTTACTGATTGACTCGCCACTCCATTTCAGAGCGCTTTGTTACTGAGTGAGTCACTGGTCCATTTCTAAGTGGTTTGTTACTTAGTGACTTGATGGAGCATTTCAGTGCGGTTTGTTACTGAGTGTCTCGCTAGTCCATTTCAGCTCGGTTTGTTACAGTGACTCGCTAATCCATTTCAGAGTGGTTTGTTACTGAGTGACTCACCAGTACATTTCAGAGCGGTTTGTTACTGAGTGACTCGCTGGTCAATTTCAGAGCAGATTGTTATTGAGTTACTCGCTAGTCCATTTCAGAGCATTTTGTTACTGACTAACTCACTAGTCCATTTCAGAGTGGTTTGTTACCGATTGACTCGCAATTCCATTTCTGAGCGGTCTGTTACTGAGTGACTTGCTAGTCCATTTCAGAGCGATTTGTTACTGATTGACTCGCCACTCCATTTTAGAGCGCTTTGTTACTGAGTGAGTCGCTGGTCCATTTCTGAGCGGTTTGTTACTTAGTGACTTGATGGTCCATTTCAGAGCGGTTTGTTACTGAGTGTCTCGCTAGTCCATTTCAGCGCGGTTTGTTACAGTGACTTCCTAATCCATTTCAGAGTGGTTTGTTACTGAGTGACTCGCTGGTCAATTTCAGATCGGAGTGTTATTGAGAGACTCGCTAGTCCATTTCAGAGCAGTTTGCTACTGATTGACTCACTAGTCCATTTCAGTGCGCTTTGTTACTGAGTGAGTCGCTGGTCCATTTCTGAGAGGTTTGTTACTTAGTGACTTGATGCTGCATTTTAGAGCGGCTTGTTACTGAGTGTCTCGCTAGTCAATCTCAGCGCGGTTTGTTACAGTGACTCGCTGGTCCATTTCGAAGCAGTTTGTTACTGAGTGACTCGCTTTTCCATTTCAGAGCAGTTTATTACTGAGTGACTCGCTAGTCCATTTCAGAGTGGATTGTTACTTAGTATCTCGCCAGTCCATTTCAGAACAGTTTGTTACTGAGTGACTCGCTAGTCCATTTCAGAGCGGATTGTTACTTAGTATCTCGCTGGTCCATTTCAGAACAGTTTGTTACTGAGTGACTCGCTAGTCCATTTCAGTGCGGTTTGTTACTGAGTAACTCGCTGGTCCATTTCAGTGCGGTTTGTTACTGAGTGACTCGCTAGACCATTTCAGAGCAGTTTGTTACTGAGTGACTCGCTAGTCCATTTCAAAGCGGTTTGTTACTGACTGGATTGCTGGTCCATTTCAGAGCGGTTTGTTACTGAGTGAGTCGCTGGTCCATTTCTGAGCGGTCTGTTACTGAGTGAATTGCTAGTCCATTTCTGTCCGGTTTGGTACAGAGTAACTCGCTGGTCCATTTCAGAGCGGTTTGTTTCTGAGTAACTCGCTAGTCCATTTCAGAGCGGTTTGTTACTGAGTTACTCGCTGGTCAATTTCAGAGCGGTTTGATATTGAGTGACTCGCTAGTCCATTTCAGAGCAGTTTGTTACTGATTGAATCGCTAGTCCATTTCGGAACGGTTTGCTACTGAGTGAGTCGCTGGTCGATTTCTGATCGGTTTTTTACTTATTGACTTGGTGGTCCATTTCAGCACGCTTTGTTACTGAGTGTCTTGCTAGTCCATTTCAGAGCAGTTTGTTACTGATTGACTCACTAGTCCATTTAAGTGCGCTTTGTTACTGAGTGAGTCGCTGGTCCATTTCTGAGAGGTTTGTTACTGAGTGACTTGATGCTGCATTTTAGAGCGGCTTGTTACTGAGTGTCTCGCAATCAATCTCAGCGCGGTTTGTTACAGTGACTCGCTGGTCCATTTCGGAGCAGTTTGTTACTGAGTGACTCGCTTTTCCATTTCAGAGCAGTTTATTACTGAGTGACTCACTAGTCCATTTCAGAGTGGATTGTTACTTAGTATCTCGCCAGTCCATTTCAGAACATTTTGTTACTGAGTGACTCGCTAGTCCATTTCAGAGCGGATTGTTACTTAGTATCTCGCTAGTCCATTTCAGAACAGTTTGTTACTGAGTGACTCGCTAGTCCATTTCAGTGCGGTTTGTTACTGAGTAACTCGCTGGTCCATTTCAGTGCGGTTTGTTACTGAGTGACTCGCTAGACCATTTCAGAGCAGTTTGTTGCTGAGTGACTCGCTAGTCCATTTCAAAGCGGTTTGTTACTGACTGAATCGCTGGTCCATTTCAGAGCGGTTTGTTACTGAGTGAGTCGCTGGTCCATTTCTGAGCGGTCTGTTGCTGAGTGAATTGCTAGTCCCTTTCTGTGCGGTTTGGTACAGAGTAACTCGCTGGTCCATTTCAGAGCGGTTTGTTTCTGAGTAACTCGCTAGTCCATTTCAGAGCGGTTTGTTACTGAGTGACTCGCTGGTCAATTTCAGAGCGGATTGTTATTGAGTTACTCGCTAGTCCATTTCAGAGCATTTTGTTACTGACTAACTCACTAGTCCATTTCAGAGTGGTTTGTTACCGATTGACTCGCAATTCCATTTCTGAGCGGTCTGTTACTGAGTGACTTGCTAGTCCATTTCAGAGCGGTTTGTTACTGATTGAGTCGCCACTCCATTTTAGAGCGCTTTGTTACTGAGTGAGTCGCTGGTCCATTTCTGAGCGGTTTGTTACTTAGTGACTTGATGGTCCATTTCAGAGCGGTTTGTTACTGAGTGCCTCGCTAGTCCATTTCAGCCCGGTTTGTTACAGTGACTTGCTAATCCATTTCAGAGTGGTTTGTTACTGAGTGACTCGCTGGTCAATTTCAGAGCGGAGTGTTATTGAGTGACTCGCTAGTCCATTTCAGAGCAGTTTGTTACTGATTGACTCGCTAGTCCATTTCAGAGCGCTTTGTTACTGAGTGAGTCGCTGGTCCATTTCTGAGAGGTTTGTTACTTAGTGATTTGATGCTGCATTTTAGAGCGGCTTGTTACTGAGTGTCTCGCTAGTCAATTTCAGCATGGTTTGTTACAGTGCCTCGCTGGTCCATTTCAGAGCAGTTTGTTACTGAGTGACTCGCTTTTCCATTTCAGAGCAGTTTATTACTGAGTGACTCACTAGTCCATTTCAGAGCAGATGGTTACTTAGTATCTCGCCAGTCCATTTCAGAACAGTTTGTTACTGAGTGACTCGCTAGTTCATTTCAGTGCGGTTTGTTACTGAGTAACTCGCTGGTCCATTCAGTGCGGTTTGTTACTGAGTGACTCGCTAGACCATTTCAGAGCAGTTTGTTACTGAGTGACTCGCTAGTCCATTTCAAAGCGGTTTGTTACTGACTGAATCGCTGGTCCATTTCAGAGCGGTTTGTTACTGAGTGAGTCGCTGGTCCATTTCTGAGCGGTCTGTTACTGAGTGAATTGCTAGTCCATTTCTGTGCGGTTTGGTACAGAGTAACTCGCTGGTCCATTTCAGCACGGTTTGTTACTGAGTGTCTTGCTAGTCCATTTCAGAGCGGTTTGTTACAGTGAGTCGCTGGTCCATTTCAGAGTGGTTTGTTACTGAGTGACTCGCTAGTACATTTCAGAGCAGTTTGTTACTGTGTGACTCGCTAGTCCAATTCAGAGCAGTTTGTTACTGACTGACATGCTAGTCCATTTAGTGAGTGACTTGCTGATCCATTTTAGAGCGGTTTGTTACTGAGTGAGTCGCTAATCTATTTCAGAGCGCTTTGTTACTGAGTGACTCGCTAATCCATTTCAGAGTGGTTTGTTACTGATTGATTCGCTAGTCCATTTCTGAGCGGTTTGTTACTTAGTGACTTGATGGTCCATTTCAGAGCGGTTTGTTACTGAGTGTCTCGCTAGTCCATTTCAGCGCGGTTTGTTACAGTGACTTGCTAATCCATTTCAGAGTGGTTTGTTACTGAGTGACTCGCTGGTCAATTTCAGAGCGGAGTGTTATTGAGAGAGTCGCTAGTCCATTTCAGAGCAGTTTGTTACTGATTGACTCACTAGTCCATTTCAGTGCGCTTTGTTACTGAGTGAGTCGCTGGTCCATTTCTGAGAGGTTTGTTACTGAGTGACTTGATGCTGCATTTTAGAGCGGCTTGTTACTGAGTGTCTCGCAATCAATCTCAGCGCGGTTTGTTACAGTGACTCGCTGGTCCATTTCGGAGCAGTTTGTTACTGAGTGACTCGCTTTTCCATTTCAGAGCAGTTTATTACTGAGTGACTCACTAGTCCATTTCAGAGTGGATTGTTACTTAGTATCTCGCCAGTCCATTTCAGAACAGTTTGTTACTGAGTGACTCGCTAGTCCATTTCAAAGCGGTTTGTTACTGACTGAATCGCTGGTCCATTTCAGAGCGGTTTGTTACTGAGTGAGTCGCTGGTCCATTTCTGAGCGGTCTGTTGCTGAGTGAATTGCTAGTCCCTTTCTGTGCGGTTTGGTACAGAGTAACTCGCTGGTCCATTTCAGAGCGGTTTGTTTCTGAGTAACTCGCTAGTCCATTTCAGAGCGGTTTGTTACTGAGTGACTCGCTGGTCAATTTCAGAGCGGATTGTTATTGAGTTACTCGCTAGTCCATTTCAGAGCATTTTGTTACTGACTAACTCACTAGTGCATTTCAGAGTGGTTTGTTACCGATTGACTCGCAATTCCATTTCTGAGCGGTCTGTTACTGAGTGACTTGCTAGTCCATTTCAGAGCGGTTTGTTACTGATTGACTCGCCACTCCATTTTAGAGCGCTTTGTTACTGAGTGAGTCGCTGGTCCATTTCTGAGCGGTTTGTTACTTAGTGACTTGATGGTCCATTTCAGAGCGGTTTGTTACTGAGTGCCTCGCTAGTCCATTTCAGCCCGGTTTGTTACAGTGACTTGCTAATCCATTTCAGAGTGGTTTGTTACTGAGTGACTCGCTGGTCAATTTCAGAGCGGAGTGTTATTGAGTGACTCGCTAGTCCATTTCAGAGCAGTTTGTTACTGATTGACTCGCTAGTCCATTTCAGAGCGCTTTGTTACTGAGTGAGTCGCTGGTCCATTTCTGAGAGGTTTGTTACTTAGTGACTTGATGCTGCATTTTAGAGCGGCTTGTTACTGAGTGTCTCGCTAGTCAATTTCAGCATGGTTTGTTACAGTGACTCGCTGGTCCATTTCAGAGCAGTTTGTTACTGAGTGACTCGCTTTTCCATTTCAGAGCAGTTTATTACTGAGTGACTCAGTAGTCCATTTCAGAGCAGATGGTTACTTAGTATCTCGCCAGTCCATTTCAGAACAGTTTGTTACTGAGTGACTCGCTAGTTCATTTCAGTGCGGTTTGTTACTGAGTAACTCGCTGGTCCATTCAGTGCGGTTTGTTACTGAGTGACTCGCTAGACCATTTCAGAGCAGTTTGTTACTGAGTGACTCGCTAGTCCATTTCAAAGCGGTTTGTTACTGACTGAATCGCTGGTCCATTTCAGAGCGGTTTGTTACTGAGTGAGTCGCTGGTCCATTTCTGAGCGGTCTGTTACTGAGTGAATTGCTAGTCCATTTCTGTGCGGTTTGGTACAGAGTAACTCGCTGGTCCATTTCAGCACGGTTTGTTACTGAGTGTCTTGCTAGTCCATTTCAGAGCGGTTTGTTACAGTGAGTCGCTGGTCCATTTCAGAGTGGTTTGTTACTGAGTGACTCGCTAGTACATTTCAGAGCAGTTTGTTACTGTGTGACTCGCTAGTCCAATTCAGAGCAGTTTGTTACTGACTGACATGCTAGTCCATTTAGTGAGTGACTTGCTGATCCATTTTAGAGCGGTTTGTTACTGAGTGAGTCGCTAATCTATTTCAGAGCGCTTTGTTACTGAGTGACTCGCTAATCCATTTCAGAGTGGTTTGTTACTGATTGATTCGCTAGTCCATTTCTGAGCGGTTTGTTACTTAGTGACTTGATGGTCCATTTCAGAGCGGTTTGTTACTGAGTGTCTCGCTAGTCCATTTCAGCGCGGTTTGTTACAGTGACTTGCTAATCCATTTCAGAGTGGTTTGTTACTGAGTGACTCGCTGGTCAATTTCAGAGCGGAGTGTTATTGAGAGAGTCGCTAGTCCATTTCAGAGCAGTTTGTTACTGATTGACTCACTAGTCCATTTCAGTGCGCTTTGTTACTGAGTGAGTCGCTGGTCCATTTCTGAGAGGTTTGTTACTGAGTGACTTGATGCTGCATTTTAGAGCGGCTTGTTACTGAGTGTCTCGCAATCAATCTCAGCGCGGTTTGTTACAGTGACTCGCTGGTCCATTTCGGAGCAGTTTGTTACTGAGTGACTCGCTTTTCCATTTCAGAGCAGTTTATTACTGAGTGACTCACTAGTCCATTTCAGAGTGGATTGTTACTTAGTATCTCGCCAGTCCATTTCAGAACAGTTTGTTACTGAGTGACTCGCTAGTCCATTTCAAAGCGGTTTGTTACTGACTGAATCGCTGGTCCATTTCAGAGCGGTTTGTTACTGAGTGAGTCGCTGGTCCATTTCTGAGCGGTCTGTTGCTGAGTGAATTGCTAGTCCCTTTCTGTGCGGTTTGGTACAGAGTAACTCGCTGGTCCATTTCAGAGCGGTTTGTTTCTGAGTAACTCGCTAGTCCATTTCAGAGCGGTTTGTTACTGAGTGACTCGCTGGTCAATTTCAGAGCGGATTGTTATTGAGTTACTCGCTAGTCCATTTCAGAGCATTTTGTTACTGACTAACTCACTAGTGCATTTCAGAGTGGTTTGTTACCGATTGACTCGCAATTCCATTTCTGAGCGGTCTGTTACTGAGTGACTTGCTAGTCCATTTCAGAGCGGTTTGTTACTGATTGACTCGCCACTCCATTTTAGAGCGCTTTGTTACTGAGTGAGTCGCTGGTCCATTTCTGAGCGGTTTGTTACTTAGTGACTTGATGGTCCATTTCAGAGCGGTTTGTTACTGAGTGCCTCGCTAGTCCATTTCAGCCCGGTTTGTTACAGTGACTTGCTAATCCATTTCAGAGTGGTTTGTTACTGAGTGACTCGCTGGTCAATTTCAGAGCGGAGTGTTATTGAGTGACTCGCTAGTCCATTTCAGAGCAGTTTGTTACTGATTGACTCGCTAGTCCATTTCAGAGCGCTTTGTTACTGAGTGAGTCGCTGGTCCATTTCTGAGAGGTTTGTTACTTAGTGACTTGATGCTGCATTTTAGAGCGGCTTGTTACTGAGTGTCTCGCTAGTCAATTTCAGCATGGTTTGTTACAGTGACTCGCTGGTCCATTTCAGAGCAGTTTGTTACTGAGTGACTCGCTTTTCCATTTCAGAGCAGTTTATTACTGAGTGACTCACTAGTCCATTTCAGAGCAGATGGTTACTTAGTATCTCGCCAGTCCATTTCAGAACAGTTTGTTACTGAGTGACTCGCTAGTTCATTTCAGTGCGGTTTGTTACTGAGTAACTCGCTGGTCCATTCAGTGCGGTTTGTTACTGAGTGACTCGCTAGACCATTTCAGAGCAGTTTGTTACTGAGTGACTCGCTAGTCCATTTCAAAGCGGTTTGTTACTGACTGAATCGCTGGTCCATTTCAGAGCGGTTTGTTACTGAGTGAGTCGCTGGTCCATTTCTGAGCGGTCTGTTACTGAGTGAATTGCTAGTCCATTTCTGTGCGGTTTGGTACAGAGTAACTCGCTGGTCCATTTCAGAGCGGTTTGTTTCTGAGTAAGTTGCTGGTCGATTTCTGATCGTTTTTTTACCTAGTGACTTGATGGTCCATTTCAGCACGGTTTGTTACTGAGTGTCTTGCTAGTCCATTTCAGAGCGGTTTGTTACAGTGAGTCGCTGGTCCATTTCAGAGTGGTTTGT
Source organism: Somniosus microcephalus (assembly GCF_052327205.1). Lineage (NCBI taxonomy): Eukaryota > Metazoa > Chordata > Chondrichthyes > Squaliformes > Somniosidae > Somniosus > Somniosus microcephalus. Next base: position 243,861,356 of record NC_140991.1, on the reverse strand, counting down.
CACTGAGTGACTCGCTAGTACATTTCAGAGCAGTTTGTTACTGTGTGACTCGCTAGTCCAATTCAGAGCAGTTTGTTACTGACTGACATGCTAGTCCATTTAGTGAGTGACTTGCTGATCCATTTTAGAGCGGTTTGTTACTGAGTGAGTCGCTAATCTATTTCAGAGCGCTTTGTTACTGAGTGACTCGCTAATCCATTTCAGAGTGGTTTGTTACTGATTGACTCGCTAGTCCATTTCTGAGCGGTTTGTTACTTAGTGACTTGATGGTCCATTTCAGAGCGGTTTGTTACTGAGTGTCTCGCTAGTCCATTTCAGCGCGGTTTGTTACAGTGACTTGCTAATCCATTTCAGAGTGGTTTGTTACTGAGTGACTCGCTGGTCAATTTCAGAGCGGAGTGTTATTGAGAGAGTCGCTAGTCCATTTCAGAGCAGTTTGTTACTGATTGACTCACTAGTCCATTTCAGTGCGCTTTGTTACTGAGTGAGTCGCTGGTCCATTTCTGAGAGGTTTCTTACTGAGTGACTTGTTGCTGCATTTTAGAGCGGCTTGTTACTGAGTGTCTCGCAATCAATCTCAGCGCGGTTTGTTACAGTGACTCGCTGGTCCATTTCGGAGCAGTTTGGTACTGAGTGACTCGCTTTTCCATTTCAGAGCAGTTTATTACTGAGTGACTCACTAGTCCATTTCAGAGTGGATTGTTACTTAGTACCTCGCCAGTCCATTTCAGAACAGTTTGTTACTGAGTGACTCGCTAGTCCATTTCAGAGCGGATTGTTACTTAGTATCTCGCTAGTCCATTTCAGAACAGTTTGTTACTGAGTGACTCGCTAGTCCATTTCAGTGCGGTTTGTTACTGAGTAACTCGCTGGTCCATTTCAGTGCGGTTTGTTACTGAGTGACTCGCTAGACCATTTCAGAGCAGTTTGTTGCTGAGTGACTCGCTAGTCCATTTCAAAGCGGTTTGTTACTGACTGAATCGCTGGTCCATTTCAGAGCGGTTTGTTACTGAGTGAGTCGCTGGTCCATTTCTGAGCGATCTGTTGCTGAGTGAATTGCTAGTCCCTTTCTGTGCGGTTTGGTACAGAGTAACTCGCTGGTCCATTTCAGAGCGGTTTGTTTCTGAGTAACTCGCTAGTCCATTTCAGAGCGGTTTGTTACTGAGTGACTCGCTGGTCAATTTCAGAGCGGATTGTTATTGAGTTACTCGCTAGTCCATTTCAGAGCATTTTGTTACTGACTAACTCACTAGTCCATTTCAGAGTGGTTTGTTACCGATTGACTCGCAATTCCATTTCTGAGCGGTCTGTTACTGAGTGACTTGCTAGTCCATTTCAGAGCGGTTTGTTACTGATTGAGTCGCCACTCCATTTTAGAGCGCTTTGTTACTGAGTGAGTCGCTGGTCCATTTCTGAGCGGTTTGTTACTTAGTGACTTGATGGTCCATTTCAGAGCGGTTTGTTACTGAGTGCCTCGCTAGTCCATTTCAGCCCGGTTTGTTACAGTGACTTGCTAATCCATTTCAGAGTGGTTTGTTACTGAGTGACTCGCTGGTCAATTTCAGAGCGGAGTGTTATTGAGTGACTCGCTAGTCCATTTCAGAGCAGTTTGTTACTGATTGACTCGCTAGTCCATTTCAGAGCGCTTTGTTACTGAGTGAGTCGCTGGTCCATTTCTGAGAGGTTTGTTACTTAGTGATTTGATGCTGCATTTTAGAGCGGCTTGTTACTGAGTGTCTCGCTAGTCAATTTCAGCATGGTTTGTTACAGTGCCTCGCTGGTCCATTTCAGAGCAGTTTGTTACTGAGTGACTCGCTTTTCCATTTCAGAGCAGTTTATTACTGAGTGACTCACTAGTCCATTTCAGAGCAGATGGTTACTTAGTATCTCGCCAGTCCATTTCAGAACAGTTTGTTACTGAGTGACTCGCTAGTTCATTTCAGTGCGGTTTGTTACTGAGTAACTCGCTGGTCCATTCAGTGCGGTTTGTTACTGAGTGACTCGCTAGACCATTTCAGAGCAGTTTGTTACTGAGTGACTCGCTAGTCCATTTCAAAGCGGTTTGTTACTGACTGAATCGCTGGTCCATTTCAGAGCGGTTTGTTACTGAGTGAGTCGCTGGTCCATTTCTGAGCGGTCTGTTACTGAGTGAATTGCTAGTCCATTTCTGTGCGGTTTGGTACAGAGTAACTCGCTGGTCCATTTCAGCACGGTTTGTTACTGAGTGTCTTGCTAGTCCATTTCAGAGCGGTTTGTTGCAGTGAGTCGCTGGTCCATTTCAGAGTGGTTTGTTACTGAGTGACTCGCTAGTACATTTCAGAGCAGTTTGTTACTGTGTGACTCGCTAGTCCAATTCAGAGCAGTTTGTTACTGACTGACATGCTAGTCCATTTAGTGAGTGACTTGCTGATCCATTTTAGAGTGGTTTGTTACTGAGTGAGTCGCTAATCTATTTCAGAGCGCTTTGTTACTGAGTGACTCGCTAATCCATTTCAGAGTGGTTTGTTACTGATTGATTCGCTAGTCCATTTCTGAGCGGTTTGTTACTTAGTGACTTGATGGTCCATTTCAGAGCGGTTTGTTACTGAGTGTCTCGCTAGTCCATTTCAGCGCGGTTTGTTACAGTGACTTGCTAATCCATTTCAGAGTGGTTTGTTACTGAGTGACTCGCTGGTCAATTTCAGAGCGGAGTGTTATTGAGAGAGTCGCTAGTCCATTTCAGAGCAGTTTGTTACTGATTGACTCACTAGTCCATTTCAGTGCGCTTTGTTACTGAGTGAGTCGCTGGTCCATTTCTGAGAGGTTTGTTACTGAGTGACTTGATGCTGCATTTTAGAGCGGCTTGTTACTGAGTGTCTCGCAATCAATCTCAGCGCGGTTTGTTACAGTGACTCGCTGGTCCATTTCGGAGCAGTTTGTTACTGAGTGACTCGCTTTTCCATTTCAGAGCAGTTTATTACTGAGTGACTCACTAGTCCATTTCAGAGTGGATTGTTACTTAGTATCTCGCCAGTCCATTTCAGAACAGTTTGTTACTGAGTGACTCGCTAGTCCATTTCAGTGCGGTTTGTTACTGAGTAACTCGCTGGTCCATTTCAGTGCGGTTTGTTACTGAGTGACTCGCTAGACCATTTCAGAGCAGTTTGTTGCTGAGTGACTCGCTAGTCCATTTCAAAGCGGTTTGTTACTGACTGAATCGCTGGTCCATTTCAGAGCGGTTTGTTACTGAGTGAGTCGCTGGTCCATTTCTGAGCGGTCTGTTGCTGAGTGAATTGCTAGTCCCTTTCTGTGCGGTTTGGTACAGAGTAACTCGCTGGTCCATTTCAGAGCGGTTTGTTTCTGAGTAACTCGCTAGTCCATTTCAGAGCGGTTTGTTACTGAGTGACTCGCTGGTCAATTTCAGAGCGGATTGTTATTGAGTTACTCGCTAGTCCATTTCAGAGCATTTTGTTACTGACTAACTCACTAGTGCATTTCAGAGTGGTTTGTTACCGATTGACTCGCAATTCCATTTCTGAGCGGTCTGTTACTGAGTGACTTGCTAGTCCATTTCAGAGCGGTTTGTTACTGATTGACTCGCCACTCCATTTTAGAGCGCTTTGTTACTGAGTGAGTCGCTGGTCCATTTCTGAGCGGTTTGTTACTTAGTGACTTGATGGTCCATTTCAGAGCGGTTTGTTACTGAGTGCCTCGCTAGTCCATTTCAGCCCGGTTTGTTACAGTGACTTGCTAATCCATTTCAGAGTGGTTTGTTACTGAGTGACTCGCTGGTCAATTTCAGAGCGGAGTGTTATTGAGTGACTCGCTAGTCCATTTCAGAGCAGTTTGTTACTGATTGACTCGCTAGTCCATTTCAGAGCGCTTTGTTACTGAGTGAGTCGCTGGTCCATTTCTGAGAGGTTTGTTACTTAGTGACTTGATGCTGCATTTTAGAGCGGCTTGTTACTGAGTGTCTCGCTAGTCAATTTCAGCATGGTTTGTTACAGTGACTCGCTGGTCCATTTCAGAGCAGTTTGTTACTGAGTGACTCGCTTTTCCATTTCAGAGCAGTTTATTACTGAGTGACTCACTAGTCCATTTCAGAGCAGATGGTTACTTAGTATCTCGCCAGTCCATTTCAGAACAGTTTGTTACTGAGTGACTCGCTAGTTCATTTCAGTGCGGTTTGTTACTGAGTAACTCGCTGGTCCATTCAGTGCGGTTTGTTACTGAGTGACTCGCTAGACCATTTCAGAGCAGTTTGTTACTGAGTGACTCGCTAGTCCATTTCAAAGCGGTTTGTTACTGACTGAATCGCTGGTCCATTTCAGAGCGGTTTGTTACTGAGTGAGTCGCTGGTCCATTTCTGAGCGGTCTGTTACTGAGTGAATTGCTAGTCCATTTCTGTGCGGTTTGGTACAGAGTAACTCGCTGGTCCATTTCAGAGCGGTTTGTTTCTGAGTAAGTTGCTGGTCGATTTCTGATCGTTTTTTTACCTAGTGACTTGATGGTCCATTTCAGCACGGTTTGTTACTGAGTGTCTTGCTAGTCCATTTCAGAGCGGTTTGTTACAGTGAGTCGCTGGTCCATTTCAGAGTGGTTTGTCACTGAGTGACTCGCTAGTACATTTCAGAGCAGTTTGTTACTGTGTGACTCGCTAGTCCAATTCAGAGCAGTTTGTTACTGACTGACATGCTAGTCCATTTAGTGAGTGACTTGCTGATCCATTTTAGAGCGGTTTGTTACTGAGTGAGTCGCTAATCTATTTCAGAGCGCTTTGTTACTGAGTGACTCGCTAATCCATTTCAGAGTGGTTTGTTACTGATTGACTCGCTAGTCCATTTCTGAGCGGTTTGTTACTTAGTGACTTGATGGTCCATTTCAGAGCGGTTTGTTACTGAGTGTCTCGCTAGTCCATTTCAGCGCGGTTTGTTACAGTGACTTGCTAATCCATTTCAGAGTGGTTTGTTACTGAGTGACTCGCTGGTCAATTTCAGAGCGGAGTGTTATTGAGAGAGTCGCTAGTCCATTTCAGAGCAGTTTGTTACTGATTGACTCACTAGTCCATTTCAGTGCGCTTTGTTACTGAGTGAGTCGCTGGTCCATTTCTGAGAGGTTTCTTACTGAGTGACTTGTTGCTGCATTTTAGAGCGGCTTGTTACTGAGTGTCTCGCAATCAATCTCAGCGCGGTTTGTTACAGTGACTCGCTGGTCCATTTCGGAGCAGTTTGGTACTGAGTGACTCGCTTTTCCATTTCAGAGCAGTTTATTACTGAGTGACTCACTAGTCCATTTCAGAGTGGATTGTTACTTAGTATCTCGCCAGTCCATTTCAGAACAGTTTGTTACTGAGTGACTCGCTAGTCCATTTCAGAGCGGATTGTTACTTAGTATCTCGCTAGTCCATTTCAGAACAGTTTGTTACTGAGTGACTCGCTAGTCCATTTCAGTGCGGTTTGTTACTGAGTAACTCGCTGGTCCATTTCAGTGCGGTTTGTTACTGAGTGACTCGCTAGACCATTTCAGAGCAGTTTGTTGCTGAGTGACTCGCTAGTCCATTTCAAAGCGGTTTGTTACTGACTGAATCGCTGGTCCATTTCAGAGCGGTTTGTTACTGAGTGAGTCGCTGGTCCATTTCTGAGCGATCTGTTGCTGAGTGAATTGCTAGTCCCTTTCTGTGCGGTTTGGTACAGAGTAACTCGCTGGTCCATTTCAGAGCGGTTTGTTTCTGAGTAACTCGCTAGTCCATTTCAGAGTGGTTTGTTACTGAGTGACTCAATTCAATTCAATTCAAATCGCTTTATTGGCATGATAAGGTACATCTTATGTTGCCAAAGCATCGAAAAACATTTATGGTTGAACACATAAATGCAGATCTATTCATACAGTGTATAAACAGATATATCCCTGAGTGTGTAAATATACATTCGTATAATTTGTATAAACTCTTTTCTTAGGTTTACTGGTTGTCGCTCTGTTTATGGCAAGCTGTAACATAGTGTGCCGCTAAGGTTACACAGTTTCTCTGTTCCCCTTGTAGGTATGGGAGTTTTTGGTCGTCATTCAAATTTCTGAATTCAGGGCATATTTGTGTGAATTTTTGGTAGAAATTCTCCCTGATGCCCTGATATTTTCCACAAGCTGTGAGGAAGTGCATCTCTGTCTCCACCACTCCCTGACTGCAGTGAGAGCATATCCTGTCCTCTCTTGGCAGCCGGGTCTGTCTGTGTCTGCCTTTTTCGATCGCCAGGCTATGTTCACTAAGTCTGTACCTTGTCAAGATTTTTCTCAGTTTGCTATCCTTTACCATGGTCAGGTATTCAGCCATGTTGTATTGTCTGTTTAGGGCCAAGTAGCAATTGAGTTTGTTTTGGGTTTTTGTTGTTTCTGCCCAATATGACAGGTATTTTTCCTTTTGCTTAGTGACAATTGTGTTGGGTCGAATTCTCTGTGCTACGATTTCACTGTCCTGAGGCTGGTTATTGTTAGTAGTGTTAGTGGTTGCTTCACTGAGTCCCAGGACTAGTTGACTGAGGGTATTCTTCTTTATGGTCCTCTCTTGGCATTTCAAGGCTTCGTAATGATAGCAGTGGGGGTTGCTCATTTTTAGGTGTTTCCAAAATTTGGTGGCTCTTTTTTGGATAGTAATTATTAATGGATATTGGCCTAGTTCTGCCCTGCATGCATTGTTTACGGTTTTCCTTTGAGTCCGGAGGATACTTTTACAGAATTCTGCATGTAGGATCACAATTGGGTGTTTGTCCCATTTTGCAAATTCTTGTTGTGTTATCGGTCCCCACACCTCACTGCCATAGAGTGCAATTGGTTCAATTACTGATTAAAAAATTTTGAGCCAAATGCTAATTGGGATTTCTATTTGGATTGATCTTTTAATGGCATAGAAAGCCCTTCTAGCTTTCTTTTTCAGTTCATTCACAGCCAGATGAAAATTTCCCGTAGAGCTGATTTTTATGGCCAAGTATGTGTAGTTAGTGGTTTGTTCGATTTTAGTTGTTCCTAGTGTGAAATTTATTCTATGTCCCTGATGTCTGGATCTTTGCTGGAATACAAGGACTTTGGTTTTTTGGGGGTTTATTATCAGGGCCCAGGTCTGACAGAATGACTCCAGCAGATCCAGATTCTGCTGTAGACCCTCCTTAGTTGGTGACAGCAGAACCAGGTCACGGTGGCATCGTGGTTAGCACTGTTGCCTCACAGCACCAGGGACCCGGGTTCGAATCCGGCCTCGGGTGACTGTCTGTGTGGAGTTTGCACATTCTCCCCGTGTTTGCGTGGGTTTCCTCCGGGTGCTCCGGTTTCCTCCCACAGTCCAAAGATGTGCGGGTTAGGTTGATTGGCTATGATAAATTGAACCTTAGTGTTAGGGGGATTAAATACGTGGGGTTACGGGGATAAGGTGAGATATGTGTTGGTGTAGGGGTTACGGGGATCGGGTGGGATATGTGTCGGTGCAGGCTCGATGGGCCGAAATGGCCTCTATCTGCACTGTGGGGTTTCTGTGATTCTGTGATTCTGTGATCTGCATAGAGGAGGAATTTAACGTTGGATTCATATAGGGTGAGGCCGGGTGCTGTAGATTGTTCAAGTAGTTTTGCCAACTCATTTATGTAAATATTAAAGAGTGTCGGTGAGATGGGCGAGCCCTGCGTCACACCACGCCCCTGTGGGAAGTATTTTGTTTGTTTGTCTCCAATTTTAACTGCACATTTATTGTTTGTATACATTGATTTAATTACATCATATGTTTTTCCCCCTACCCCACTTTCAATAAGTTTCAAGAATAGACCGTCTTGCCAGATGGAATCGAAAGCCTTCTGGAAATCTATAAAGCAGGCAAAAATGTTGCTTTTGTTTTGATGAACATGTTTGTCAATTAGGGTCTGTAGGGTGAAGATATGATCTGATGTTCTATAGTTTGGTAGGAATCCAACTTGGCTTTTACTCAAGACATTGTGCTCGTACATTTCAGAGCGGTTTGTTACTGAGTTACTCGCTGGTCAATTTCAGAGCGGTTTGATATTGAGTGACTCGCTAGTCCATTTCAGAGCAGTTTGTTACTGATTGACTCGCTAGTCCATTTCGGAGCGGTTTGTTACTGAGTGAGTCGCTGGTCGATTTCTGATCGTTTTTTTACTTAGTGACTTGATGGTCCATTTCAGCACGCTTTGTTACTGAGTTTCTTGCTAGTCCATTTCAGAGCGGTTTGTTACAGTGAGTCGCTAGTCCAATTCAGAGCAGTTTGTTACTGACTGACATGCGAGTCCATTTAGTGAGTGACTTGCTGATCCACTTTAGAGCGGTTTGTTACTGAGTGAGTCGCTAATCTATTTCAGAGCACTTTGTTACTGAGTGACTCGCTAATCCATTTCAGAGTGGTTTGTTACTGATTGACTCGCTAGTCCATTTCTGAGCGATCTGTTACTGAGTGACTTGCAAGTCCAATTCAGAGTGCTTTGTTACTGATTGACTCGCCACTCCATTTCAGAGCGCTTTGTTACTGAGTGAGTCACTGGTCCATTTCTAAGTGGTTTGTTACTTAGTGACTTGATGGAGCATTTCAGTGCGGTTTGTTACTGAGTGTCTCGCTAGTCCATTTCAGAGTGGTTTGTTGCTGAGTGACTCACCAGTACATTTCAGAGCGGTTTGTTACTGAGTGACTCGCTGGTCAATTTCAGAGCGGATTGTTATTGAGTTACTCGCTAGTCCATTTCAGAGCATTTTGTTACTGACTAACTCGCTAGTCCATTTCAGAGTGGTTTGTTACCGATTGACTCGCAATTCCATTTCTGAGCGATCTGTTACTGAGTGACTTGCTAGTCCATTTCAGAGCAGTTTGTTACTGATTGACTCGCCACTCCATTTTAGAGCGCTTTGTTACTGAGTGAGTCGCTGGTCCATTTCTGAGCGGTTTGTTACTTAGTGACTTGATGGTCCATTTCAGAGCGGTTTGTTACTGAGTGCCTCGCTAGTCCATTTCAGCGCGGTTTGTTACAGTGACTTGCTAATCCATTTCAGAGTGGTTTGTTACTGAGTGACTCGCTGGTCAATTTCAGGGCGGAGTGTTATTGAGAGACTCGCTAGTCCATTTCAGAGCAGTTTGTTACTGACTAACTCGCTAGTCCATTTCAGAGTGGTTTGTTACCGATTGACTCGCAATTCCATTTCTGATCGGTCTGTTACTGAGTGACTTGCTTGTCCATTTCAGAGCGGTTTGTTACTGATTGACTCGCCACTCCATTTTAGAGCGCTTTGTTACTGAGTGAGTCGCTGGTCCATTTCTGAGCGGTTTGTTACTTAGTGCCTCGCTAGTCCATTTCAGCGCGGTTTGTTACAGTGACTTGCTAATCCATTTCAGAGTGGTTTGTTACTGAGTGACTCGCTGGTCAATTTCAGAGCGGAGTGTTATTGAGAGACTCGCTAGTCCATTTCAGAGTGGTTTGTTACCGATTGACTCGCAATTCCATTTCTGAGCGGTCTGTTACTGAGTGACTTGCTTGTCCATTTCAGAGCGGTTTGTTACTGATTGACTCGCCACTCCATTTTAGAGCGCTTTGTTACTGAGTGAGTCGCTGGTCCATTTCTGAGCGGTTTGTTACTTAGTGACTTGATGGTCCATTTCAGAGCGGTTTGTTACTGAGTGTCTCGCTAGTCCATTTCAGCGCGGTTTGTCACAGTGACTTGCTAATCCATTTCAGAGCGGTTTGTTACTGAGTGACTCACTGGTCAATTTCAGAGCGGAGTGTTATTGAGAGACTCGCTAGTCCATTTCAGAGCAGTTTGTTACTGATTGACTCGCTAGTCCATTTCAGAGCGCTTTGTTACTGAGTGAGTCGCTGGTCCATTTCTGAGAGGTTTGTTACTTAGTGACTTGATGCTGCATTTTAGAGCGGCTTGTTACTGAGTGTCTCGCTAGTCAATTTCAGCATGGTTTGTTACAGTGACTCGCTGGTCCATTTCAGAGCAGTTTATTACTGAGTGACTCACTAGTCCATTTCAGAGCGGATTGTTACTTAGTATCTCGCCAGTGCATTTCAGAACAGCTTGTTACTGAGTGACTCGCTAGTCCATTTCAGTGTGGTTTGTTACTGAGTGACTCGCTAGACCATTTCAGAGCAGTTTGTTACTGAGTGACTCGCTAGTCCATTTCAAAGCGGTTTGTTACTGACTGAATCGCTGGTCCATTTCAGAGCGGTTTGTTACTGAGTGAGTCGCTGGTCCATTTCTGAGCGGTCTGTTACTGAGTGAATTGCTAGTCCATTTATGTGCGGTTTGGTACAGAGTAACTCGCTGGTCCATTTCAGAGCGGTTTGTTTCTGAGTAACTCGCTAGTCCATTTCAGAGTGGTTTGTTACTGAGTGACTCAATTCAATTCAATTCAAATCGCTTTATTGGCATGATAAGGAACATCTTATGTTGCCAAAGCATCGAAAAACATTTATGGTTGAACACATAAATGCAGATCTATTCATACAGTGTATAAACAGATATATCCCTGAGTGTATAAATATACATTCGTATAATTTATATATACTCTTTTCTTTGGTTTACTGGTTGTCCCTCTGTTTATGGCAAGCTGTAACATAGTGTGCCGCTAAGGTTACACAGTTTCTCTGTTCCCCTAGTAGGTATGGGAGTTTTTGGTCGTCATTCAAATTTCTGAATTCAGGGCATATTTGTGTGAATTTCTGGTAGAAATTCTCCCTGATGCCCTGATATTTTCCACAAGCTGTGAGGAAGTGCATCTCTGTCTCCACCACTCCCTGACTGCAGTGAGAGCATATCCTGTCCTCTCTTGGCAGCCGGGTCTGTCTGTGTCTGCCTTTTTCGATCGCCAGGCTATGTTCACTAAGCCTGTACCTTGTCAAGGTTTTTCTCAGTTTGCTATCCTTTACCATGGTCAGGTATTCAGCCATGTTTTATTGTCTGTTTAGGGCCAAGTAGCAATTGAGTTTGTTTTGGGTTTTTGTTGTTTCTGCCCAATATGACAGGTATTTTTCCTTTTGCTTAGTGACAATTGTGTTGGGTCGAATTCTCTGTGCTATGATGTCACTGTCCTGGGGCTGGTTATTGTTAGTAGTGTTAGTGGTTGCTTCACTGAGTCCCAGGACTAGTTGACTGAGGGTATTCTTCTTTAAGGTCCTCTCTTGGCATTTCAAGGCTTCGTAATGATAGCAGTGGGGGTTGCTCATTTTTAGGTGTTTCCAAAATTTGGTGGCTCTTTTTTGGATAGTAATTATTAATGGATATTGGCCTAGTTCTGCCCTGCATGCATTGTTTACAGTTTTCCTTTGAGTCCGGAGGATACTTTTTGAGAATTCTGCGTGTAGGATCTCAATTGGGTGTTTGTCCCATTTTGCAAATTCTTGTTGTGTTAACGGTCCCCACACCTCATTGCCATAGAGTGCAATTGGTTCAATTATTGATTTATAAATTTTGAGCCAAATGCTAATTGGGATTTCTATTTGGATTGATCTTTTAATGGCATAGAAAGCCCTTCTAGCTTTCTCTTTCAGTTCATTCACAGCCAGATGAAAATTTCCCGTAGAGCTGATTTTTATGCCCAAGTATGTGTAGTTAGTGGTTTGTTCGATTTTAGTTGTTCCTAGTGTGAAATTTATTCTGTGTCCCTGATGTCTGGATCTTTGCTGGAATACAAGGACTTTGGTTTTTTGGGGGTTTATTGTCAGGGCCCAGGTCTGACAGAATGACTCCAGCAGATTCAGGTTCTGCTGTAGACCCTCTTTAGTTGGTGACAGCAGAACCAGGTCATCTGCATAGAGGAGGAATTTAACCTTGGATTCATATAGGGTGAGGCCGGGTGCTGTAGATTGTTCAAGTAGTTTTGCCAACTCATTTATGTAAATATTAAAGAGTGTCGGTGAGATGGGCGAGCCCTGCGTCACACCATGCCCCTGTGGGAAGTATTTTGTTTGTTTGTCTCCAATTTTAACTGCACATTTATTGTTTGTATACATTGATTTAATTACATCATATGTTTTTCCCCCTACCCCACTTTCAATAAGTTTCAAGAATAGACCGTCTTGCCAGATGGAATCGAAAGCCTTCTGGAAATCTATAAAGCAGGCAAAAATGTTGCTTTTGTTTTGATGAACATGTTTGTCAATTAGAGTCTGTCGGGTGAAGATATGATCTGATGTTTTATAGTTTGGTAGGAATCCAATTTGGCTTTTACTCAAGACATTGTGCTGGTACATTTCAGAGCGGTTTGTTACTGAGTTACTCGCTGGTCCATTTCAGAGCGGTTTGATATTGATTGATTCGCTAGTCCATTTCGGAGCGGTTTGTTACTGAGTGAGTCGCTGGTCGATTTCTGATCGGTTTTTTACTTAGTGACTTGATGGTCCATTTCAGCACGCTTTGTTACTGAGTGACTCGCTAATGCATTTCAGAGTGGTTTGTTACCGAGTGACTCGCTAGTCCATTTCTAAGCGGTCTTTTACTGAGTGACTTGCTAGTCCATTTCAGAGCGGTTTGTTACTGATTGACTCGCCATTCCATTTTAGAGCGCTTTGTTACAGTGACTCGCTAAACCATTTCAGAGTGGTTTGTTACTGAGTGACTCGCTAGTACATTTCAGAGCGGTTTGTTACTGAGTGACTCGCTGATCAATTTCAGAGCGCTTTGTTACTGAGTGAGTCGCTGGTCCATTTCTGAGCGGTTTGTTACTTAGTGACTTGATGCTCCATTTTAGAGCGGCTTGCTACTGAGTGTCTCGCTAGTCCATTTCAGCGCGGTTCGTTACAGTGACTCGCTGGTCCATTTCAGAGCAGTTTCTTACTGAGTGACTCGCTTTTCCATTTCAGAGCAGTTTATTACTGAGTGACTCGCTCGTCCATTTCAGAGCAGATTGTTACTTAGTATCTCGCTAGTCCATTTCAGAGCAGTTTGTTACTGAGTAACTCGCTGGCCCATTTAAGTGCGGATTGATACTGAGTGACTCGCTAGACCATTTCAGAGCAGTTTGTTACTGAGTGACTCGCTAGTCCATTTCAAAGCAGTTTTTTACTGACTGAATCGCTGGTCCATTTCAGAGCGGTTTGTTACTGAGTGAGTCGCTGGTCCATTTCTGAGCGGTCTGTTACTGAATGAATTGCTAGTCCATTTCAGAGTGGTTTGTTACTTAGTATCTCGCTACTGTATTTCAGAGCAGTTTGTTACTGACTGACTCGCTCGTCCATTTCAGAGCGGTTTGTTAGTGAGTGACTTGCTGGTCCATTTCAGCGCGGTTTCCTACTGAGTGAATCACTAATCCATTTCAGAGTCCTTTGTTACTGAGTGAATCACTAGTACATTTCAGAGCGGTTTGTTACTGAGTGACTCGCTGGTCAATTTCAGAGCGGTTTTTTATTGAGTGACACGCTGGTCCATTTCAGAGCGGTTTGTTACTGAATGAGTCGCTGGTCCATGTCTGAGCGGTTTGTTACTTAGTGACCAAATGGTCCATTTCAGAGCGGTTTGTTACTGAGTGTCTCGCTAGTCCATTTCAGAGCAGTTTGTTACAGTGAGTCGCTGGTGCATTTCAGAGTGGTTTGTTACTGAGTGTCTCGCTAATCCATTTCAGAGTGGTTTGTTACTGAGTGACTCGCTATTACATTTCAGAGCGGTTTGTTACTGGGTGACTCGCTGGTCAATTTCAGAGCGGTTTGTTACTGAGTGACTCGCTAGTCCATTTCAGAGTGGTTTATTACAGAGTGACTCGCTGGTCCATTTCAGAGCGGTTTGTTACTGAGTGGCTCGCTAGTCCATTTCAGTGCAGTTGGTAGTGAGTGACTTGCTGGTCCATTTCAGAGCGCTTTGTTGCTGAGTGACTCGCTAATCCATTTCAGAGTCGTTTGTTACTGAGTGACTCGCTAGTCCATTTCTGAGCGGTCTGTTACTGAGTGACTTGCTAGTCCATTTCAGAGCGCTTTGTTACTGTTTGACTCGCTAGTCCATTTCAGAGCGCTGTTTTACTGAGTGAGTCGCTGGTCCATTTCTGAGCGGTTTGTTACTTAGTGACTTGATGCTCCATTTTAGAGCGGTTTGTTACTGAGTGCCTCGCTGGTCCATTTCAGCGCGGTTCGTTACATTGACTCACTGGTCCATTTCAGAGCAGTTTATTACTGAGTGACTCGCTAGTCCATTTCAGAGCGGATTGTTACTTAGTATCTTGCTGCTCCATTTCAGCGCAGTTTGTTACTGACTGACATGCTAGTCCATTTAATGAGTGACTTGCTGATCCATTTTAGAGCGGTTTGTTACTGAGTGAGTCGCGAATCTATTTCAGAGCGCTTTGTTACTGAGTGACTCGCTAATCCATTTCAGAGTGGTTTGTTACTGATTGACTCGCTAGTCCATTTCTGAGCGATCTGTTCCTGAGTGAATTGCAAGTCCATTTCAGAGCGCTTTGTTACTGATTGACTCGCCACTCCATTTCAGAGCGCTTTGTTACTGAGTGAGTCGCTGGTCCATTTCTAAGTGGTTTGTTACTTAGTGACTTGATGCTCCATTTTAGAGCGGCTTGCTACTGAATGTCTCGCTAGTCCATTTCAGCGCGGTTCGTTACAGTGACTCGCTGGTCCATTTCAGAGCAGTTTCTTACTGAGTGACTCGCTTTTCCATTTCAGAGCAGTTTATTACTGAGTGACTCGCTAGTCCATTTCAGAGCAGATTGTTACTTAGTACCTCGCTAGTCCATTTCAGAGCAGTTTGTTACTGAGTGACTCGCTGGTCCATTTAAGATGGTTTGATATTGAGTGACTCGCTAGACCATTTCAGAGCAGTTTGTTACTGAGTGACTCGCTAGTCCATTTCAAAGCAGTTTTTTACTGACTGAATCGCTGGTCCATTTCAGAGCGGTTTGTTACTGAGTGAGTCGCTGGTCCATTTCTGAGCGGTCTGTTACTGAATGAATTGCTAGTCCATTTCAGAGTGGTTTGTTACTTAGTATCTCGCTACTGCATTTCAGAGCAGTTTGTTACTGACTGACTCGCTCGTCCATTTCAGAGCGGTTTGTTAGTGAGTGACTTGCTGGTCCATTTCAGCGCGGTTTCATACTGAGTGAATCACTAATCCATTTCAGAGTCCTTTGTTTCTGAGTGAATCACTAGTACATTTCAGAGCGGTTTGTTACTGAGTGGCTCGCTGGTCAATTTCAGAGTGGTTTGTTATTGAGTGACACGCTGGTCCATTTCAGAGCAGTTTGTTACTGACTGACTCGCTAGTCCATTTCTGAGCGGTTTGTTACTTAGTGACCAAATGGTCCATTTCAGAGCGGTTTGTTACTGAGTGTCTCGCTAGTTGATTTCAGAGCGGTTTGTTACTGACTGACTCGCTGGTCCATTTCAGAGCAGTTTGTTACAGTGAGTCGCTGGTGCATTTCAGAGTGGTTTGTTACTGAGTGTCTCGCTAGTCCATTTCAGAGTGGTTTGTTACTGAGTGACTCGCTATTACATTTCAGAGCGGTTTATTACTGGGTGACTCGCCGGTCAATTTCAGAGCGGTTTGTTACTGAGTGACTCGCTAGACCATTTCAGAGTGGTTTGTTACAGAGTGACTCGCTGGTCCATTTCAGAGCGGTTTGTTACTGAGTGGCTCGCTAGTCCATTTCAGTGCAGTTGTTAGTGAGTGACTTGCTGGTCCATTTCAGAGCGGTTTGTTACTGATTGATTCGCCATTCCATTTTAGAGCGCTTTGTTACAGTGACTCGCTAATCCATTTCAGAGTGGTTTGTTACTGAGTGACTCGCTAGTACATTTCAGAGCGGTTTGTTACTGAGTGACTCCCTGATCAATTTCAGGGCGGAGTATTATTGAGTGACTCGCTAGTCCATTTCAGAGCAGTTTGTTACTGATTGACTCGCTAGTCCATTTCAGTGCGCTTTGTTACTGAGTGAGTCGCTGGTCTATTTCAGCGCGGTTTGTTACAGTGACTCGCTGGTCCATTTCAGAGCAGTTTCTTACTGAGTGACTCGCTTTTCCATTTCAGAGCAGTTTATTACTGAGTGACTCGCTAGTACATTTCAGAGCGGTTTGTTACTGAGTGACTCGCTGGTCAATTTCAGAGCGGTTTGTTATTGAGTGACACGCTGGTCCATTTCAGAGCAGTTTGTTACTGACTGACTCGCTAGTCCATTTCAGAGCGGTTTGTTACTGAGTGAGTTGCTGGTCCATTTCTGAGCGGTTTTTTACTTAGTGACTTGATGGTCCATTTCAGAGCGGTTTGTTATTGAGTGACACGCTGGTCCATTTCAGTGCAGTTTGTTACTGACTGACTCGCTAGTCCATTTCAGAGCGGATTGTTACTTAGTATCTTGCTGCTCCATTTCAGCGCAGTTTGTTACTGACTGACATGCTAGTCCATTTAGTGAGTGACTTGCTGATCCATTTTAGAGCGGTTTGTTACTGAGTGAGTCGCTAATCTATTTCAGAGCGCTTTGTTACTGAGTGACTCGCTAATCCATTTCAGAGTGGATTTTTACTGATTGACTCGCTAGTCCATTTCTGAGCGATCTGTTACTGAGTGAATTGCAAGTCCATTTCAGAGCGCTTTGTTACTGATTGACTCACCACTCCATTTCAGAGCGCTTTGTTACTGAGTGAGTCGCTGGTCCATTTCTAAGTGGTTTGTTACTTAGTGACCTGATGGCGCATTTCAGTGCGGTTTGTTACTGAGTGTCTCGCTAGTCCATTTCAGCGCGGTTTGTTACAGTGACTCGCTAATCCATTTCAGAGTGGTTTGTTACTGAGTGACTCACCAGTACATTTCAGAGCGGTCAATTTCAGAGCGGATTGTTATTGAGTTACTCGCTAGTCCATTTCAGAGCATTTTGTTACTGACTAACTCGCTAGTCCATTTCAGAGCGGTTTGTTACTGAGTGAGTCACTGGTCCATTTCTGAGCGGTCTGTTACTGAGTGTCTCGCTAGTCCATTTCAGAGTTGTTTGTTACAGTGGGTCGCTGGTCCATTTCAGAGCGGTTTGTTACTGAGTGACTCGCTAGTCCATTTCAGAGCAGTTTGTTACTGACTGACTCGCTAGTCTATTTCAGTGCGGTTTGTTAGTGAGTGACTTGCTAGTCCATTTCAGAGCGCTTTGTTACTGAGTGACTCGCTAATCCATTTCAGAGTGGTTTGTTACCGAGTGACTCGCTAGTCCATTTCTGAGCGGTCTGTTACTGAGTGACTCGCTGATCAATTTCAGGGCGGAGTATTATTGAGTGACTCGCTAGTCCATTTCAGAGCAGTTTGTTACTCATTGACTCGCTAGTCCATTTCAGAGCGCTTTGTTACTGAGTGAGTCGCTGGTCTATTTCAGCGCGGTTTGTTACAGTGACTCGCTGGTCCATTTCAGAGCAGTTTCTTACTGAGTGACTCGCTTTTCCATTTCAGAGCAGTTTATTACTGAGTGACTCGCTAGTCCATTTCAGAGCGATTTGTTAGTGAGTGACCTGCTGGTCCATTTCAGCGCGGTTTGATACTGAGTGACTCACTAATCCATTTCAGAGTCCTTTGTTACTGAATGAATCACTAGTACATTTCAGAGCGGTTTGTTACTGAGTGACTCGCTGGTCAATTTCAGAGCGGTTTGTTATTGAGTGACACGCTGGTCCATTTCAGAGCAGTTTGTTACTGAGTGAGTTGCTGGTCCATTTCTGAGCGGTTTTTTACTTAGTGACTTGATGGTCCATTTCAGAGCGGTTTGTTATTGAGTGACATGCTGGTCCATTTCAGTGCAGTTTGTTACTGACTGACTCGCTAGTCCATTTCAGAGCGTTTTGTTACTGAATGAGTTGCTGGTCCATTTCTGAGCGGTTTGTTACTGAGTGTCTTGCTAGTCCATTTCAGAGTTGTTTGTTACAGTGAGTCGCTGGTGCATTTCAGAGCGGTTTGTTACTGAGTGTCTCGCTAGTCCATTTCAGAGTGGTTTGTTACTGAGTGACTCGCTAGCACATTTCAGAGCGGTTTGTTACTGGGTGACTCGCTGGTCAATTTCAGAGCGGTTTGTTACTGAGTGGCTCGCTAGTCCATTTCAGAGTGGTTTGTTACAGAGCGACTCACTGGTCCATTTCAGAGCGGTTTGTTACTGAGTGGCTCGCTAGTCCAATTCAGTGCAGTTGTTAGTGAGTGACTTGCTGGTCGATTTCAGAGCGCTTTGTTACTGAGTGACTCCCTAATCCATTTCAGAGTCGTTTGTTACTGAGCGACTCGCTAGTCCATTTCTGAGCGGTCTGTCACTGAGTGACTTGCTAGTCCATTTCAGAGCGGTTTGTTACTGAATGAGTTGCTGGTCCATTTCTGAGCGGTTTGTTACTGAGTGTCTTGCTAGTCCATTTCAGAGTGGTTTGTTACAGTGAGTCGCTGGTGCATTTCAGAGCGGTTTCTTACTGAGTGTCTCGCTAGTCCATTTCAGAGTGGTTTGTTACTGAGTGACTCGCTATTACATTTCAGAGCGGTTTGTTACTGGGTGACTCGCTGGTCAATTTCAGAGCGGTTTGTTACTGAGTGGCTCGCTAGTCCAATTCAGTGCAGTTGTTAGTGAGTGACTTGCTGGTCGATTTCAGAGCGCTTTGTGACTGAGTGACTCCCTAATCCATTTCAGAGTCGTTTGTTACTGAGCGACTCGCTAGTCCATTTCTGAGCGGTCTGTCACTGAGTGATTTGCTAGTCCATTTCAGAGCGGTTTGTTACTGTTTGACTCGCTAGTCCATTTCAGAGCGCTTTTTTACTGAGTGAGTCACTGCTCCATTTCTGAGCAGTTTGTTACTTAGTGACTTGATGCTCCATTTTAGAGCGGTTTGTTACTGAGTGCCTCGCTGGTCCATTTCAGCGCGGTTCGTTACATTGACTCACTGGTCCATTTCAGAGCCGTTTGTTACTGAGTGACTCGCTTTTCCATTTCAGAGCAGTTTATTACTGAGTGACTCGCTAGTCCATTTCAGAGCGGATTGTTACTTAGTATCTTGCTGCTCCATTTCAGCGCAGTTTGTTACTGACTGACATGCTAGTCCATTTAGTGAGTGACTTGCAGATCCATTTTAGAGCGGTTTGTTACTGAGTGAGTCGCTAATCTATTTCAGAGCGCTTTGTTACTGAGTGACTCGCTAATCCATTTCAGAGTGGATTTTTACTGATTGACTCTCTAGTCCATTTCTGAACGATCTGTTACTGAGTGAATTGCAAGTCCATTTCAGAGCGCTTTGTTACTGATTGACTCACCACTCCATTTCAGAGCGCTTTGTTACTGAGTGAGTCGCTGGTCCATTTCTAAGTGGTTTGTTACTTAGTGACTTGATGGCGCATTTCAGTGCGGTTTGTTACTGAGTGTCTCGCTAGTCCATTTCAGAGTGGTTTATTACAGAGTGACTCGCTGGTCCATTTCAGAGCGGTTTGTTACTGAGTGGCTCGCTAGTCCATTTCAGTGCAGTTGGTAGTGAGTGACTTGCTGGTCCATTTCAGAGCGCTTTGTTGCTGAGTGACTCGCTAATCCATTTCAGAGTCGTTTGTTACTGAGTGACTCGCTAGTCCATTTCTGAGCGGTCTGTTACTGAGTGACTTGCTAGTCCATTTCAGAGCGCTTTGTTACTGTTTGACTCGCTAGTCCATTTCAGAGCGCTGTTTTACTGAGTGAGTCGCTGGTCCATTTCTGAGCGGTTTGTTACTTAGTGACTTGATGCTCCATTTTAGAGCGGTTTGTTACTGAGTGCCTCGCTGGTCCATTTCAGCGCGGTTCGTTACATTGACTCACTGGTCCATTTCAGAGCAGTTTATTACTGAGTGACTCGCTAGTCCATTTCAGAGCGGATTGTTACTTAGTATCTTGCTGCTCCATTTCAGCGCAGTTTGTTACTGACTGACATGCTAGTCCATTTAGTGAGTGACTTGCTGATCCATTTTAGAGCGGTTTGTTACTGAGTGAGTCGCGAATCTATTTCAGAGCGCTTTGTTACTGAGTGACTCGCTAATCCATTTCAGAGTGGTTTGTTACTGATTGACTCGCTAGTCCATTTCTGAGCGATCTGTTCCTGAGTGAATTGCAAGTCCATTTCAGAGCGCTTTGTTACTGATTGACTCGCCACTCCATTTCAGAGCGCTTTGTTACTGAGTGAGTCGCTGGTCCATTTCTAAGTGGCTTGTTACTTAGTGACTTGATGCTCCATTTTAGAGCGGCTTGCTACTGAATGTCTCGCTAGTCCATTTCAGCGCGGTTCGTTACAGTGACTCGCTGGTCCATTTCAGAGCAGTTTCTTACTGAGTGACTCGCTTTTCCATTTCAGAGCAGTTTATTACTGAGTGACTCGCTAGTCCATTTCAGAGCAGATTGTTACTTAGTACCTCGCTAGTCCATTTCAGAGCAGTTTGTTACTGAGTGACTCGCTGGTCCATTTAAGATGGTTTGATATTGAGTGACTCGCTAGACCATTTCAGAGCAGTTTGTTACTGAGTGACTCGCTAGTCCATTTCAAAGCAGTTTTTTACTGACTGAATCGCTGGTCCATTTCAGAGCGGTTTGTTACTGAGTGAGTCGCTGGTCCATTTCTGAGCGGTCTGTTACTGAATGAATTGCTAGTCCATTTCAGAGTGGTTTGTTACTTAGTATCTCGCTACTGCATTTCAGAGCAGTTTGTTACTGACTGACTCGCTCGTCCATTTCAGAGCGGTTTGTTAGTGAGTGACTTGCTGGTCCATTTCAGCGCGGTTTCATACTGAGTGAATCACTAATCCATTTCAGAGTCCTTTGTTTCTGAGTGAATCACTAGTACATTTCAGAGCGGTTTGTTACTGAGTGGCTCGCTGGTCAATTTCAGAGTGGTTTGTTATTGAGTGACACGCTGGTCCATTTCAGAGCAGTTTGTTACTGACTGACTCGCTAGTCCATTTCTGAGCGGTTTGTTACTTAGTGACCAAATGGTCCATTTCAGAGCGGTTTGTTACTGAGTGTCTCGCTAGTTGATTTCAGAGCGGTTTGTTACTGACTGACTCGCTGGTCCATTTCAGAGCAGTTTGTTACAGTGAGTCGCTGGTGCATTTCAGAGTGGTTTGTTACTGAGTGTCTCGCTAGTCCATTTCAGAGTGGTTTGTTACTGAGTGACTCGCTATTACATTTCAGAGCGGTTTATTACTGGGTGACTCGCCGGTCAATTTCAGAGCGGTTTGTTACTGAGTGACTCGCTAGACCATTTCAGAGTGGTTTGTTACAGAGTGACTCGCTGGTCCATTTCAGAGCGGTTTGTTACTGAGTGGCTCGCTAGTCCATTTCAGTGCAGTTGTTAGTGAGTGACTTGCTGGTCCATTTCAGAGCGGTTTGTTACTGATTGATTCGCCATTCCATTTTAGAGCGCTTTGTTACAGTGACTCGCTAATCCATTTCAGAGTGGTTTGTTACTGAGTGACTCGCTAGTACATTTCAGAGCGGTTTGTTACTGAGTGACTCCCTGATCAATTTCAGGGCGGAGTATTATTGAGTGACTCGCTAGTCCATTTCAGAGCAGTTTGTTACTGATTGACTCGCTAGTCCATTTCAGTGCGCTTTGTTACTGAGTGAGTCGCTGGTCTATTTCAGCGCGGTTTGTTACAGTGACTCGCTGGTCCATTTCAGAGCAGTTTCTTACTGAGTGACTCGCTTTTCCATTTCAGAGCAGTTTATTACTGAGTGACTCGCTAGTACATTTCAGAGCGGTTTGTTACTGAGTGACTCGCTGGTCAATTTCAGAGCGGTTTGTTATTGAGTGACACGCTGGTCCATTTCAGAGCAGTTTGTTACTGACTGACTCGCTAGTCCATTTCAGAGCGGTTTGTTACTGAGTGAGTTGCTGGTCCATTTCTGAGCGGTTTTTTACTTAGTGACTTGATGGTCCATTTCAGAGCGGTTTGTTATTGAGTGACACGCTGGTCCATTTCAGTGCAGTTTGTTACTGACTGACTCGCTAGTCCATTTCAGAGCGGATTGTTACTTAGTATCTTGCTGCTCCATTTCAGCGCAGTTTGTTACTGACTGACATGCTAGTCCATTTAGTGAGTGACTTGCTGATCCATTTTAGAGCGGTTTGTTACTGAGTGAGTCGCTAATCTATTTCAGAGCGCTTTGTTACTGAGTGACTCGCTAATCCATTTCAGAGTGGATTTTTACTGATTGACTCGCTAGTCCATTTCTGAGCGATCTGTTACTGAGTGAATTGCAAGTCCATTTCAGAGCGCTTTGTTACTGATTGACTCACCACTCCATTTCAGAGCGCTTTGTTACTGAGTGAGTCGCTGGTCCATTTCTAAGTGGTTTGTTACTTAGTGACCTGATGGCGCATTTCAGTGCGGTTTGTTACTGAGTGTCTCGCTAGTCCATTTCAGCGCGGTTTGTTACAGTGACTCGCTAATCCATTTCAGAGTGGTTTGTTACTGAGTGACTCACCAGTACATTTCAGAGCGGTCAATTTCAGAGCGGATTGTTATTGAGTTACTCGCTAGTCCATTTCAGAGCATTTTGTTACTGACTAACTCGCTAGTCCATTTCAGAGCGGTTTGTTACTGAGTGAGTCACTGGTCCATTTCTGAGCGGTCTGTTACTGAGTGTCTCGCTAGTCCATTTCAGAGTTGTTTGTTACAGTGGGTCGCTGGTCCATTTCAGAGCGGTTTGTTACTGAGTGACTCGCTAGTCCATTTCAGAGCAGTTTGTTACTGACTGACTCGCTAGTCTATTTCAGTGCGGTTTGTTAGTGAGTGACTTGCTAGTCCATTTCAGAGCGCTTTGTTACTGAGTGACTCGCTAATCCATTTCAGAGTGGTTTGTTACCGAGTGACTCGCTAGTCCATTTCTGAGCGGTCTGTTACTGAGTGACTCGCTGATCAATTTCAGGGCGGAGTATTATTGAGTGACTCGCTAGTCCATTTCAGAGCAGTTTGTTACTCATTGACTCGCTAGTCCATTTCAGAGCGCTTTGTTACTGAGTGAGTCGCTGGTCTATTTCAGCGCGGTTTGTTACAGTGACTCGCTGGTCCATTTCAGAGCAGTTTCTTACTGAGTGACTCGCTTTTCCATTTCAGAGCAGTTTATTACTGAGTGACTCGCTAGTCCATTTCAGAGCGATTTGTTAGTGAGTGACCTGCTGGTCCATTTCAGCGCGGTTTGATACTGAGTGACTCACTAATCCATTTCAGAGTCCTTTGTTACTGAATGAATCACTAGTACATTTCAGAGCGGTTTGTTACTGAGTGACTCGCTGGTCAATTTCAGAGCGGTTTGTTATTGAGTGACACGCTGGTCCATTTCAGAGCAGTTTGTTACTGACTGACTCGCTAGTCCATTTCAGAGCGGTTTGTTACTGAGTGAGTTGCTGGTCCATTTCTGAGCGGTTTTTTACTTAGTGACTTGATGGTCCATTTCAGAGCGGTTTGTTATTGAGTGACATGCTGGTCCATTTCAGTGCAGTTTGTTACTGACTGACTCGCTAGTCCATTTCAGAGCGTTTTGTTACTGAATGAGTTGCTGGTCCATTTCTGAGCGGTTTGTTACTGAGTGTCTTGCTAGTCCATTTCAGAGTTGTTTGTTACAGTGAGTCGCTGGTGCATTTCAGAGCGGTTTGTTACTGAGTGTCTCGCTAGTCCATTTCAGAGTGGTTTGTTACTGAGTGACTCGCTAGCACATTTCAGAGCGGTTTGTTACTGGGTGACTCGCTGGTCAATTTCAGAGCGGTTTGTTACTGAGTGGCTCGCTAGTCCATTTCAGAGTGGTTTGTTACAGAGCGACTCACTGGTCCATTTCAGAGCGGTTTGTTACTGAGTGGCTCGCTAGTCCAATTCAGTGCAGTTGTTAGTGAGTGACTTGCTGGTCGATTTCAGAGCGCTTTGTTACTGAGTGACTCCCTAATCCATTTCAGAGTCGTTTGTTACTGAGCGACTCGCTAGTCCATTTCTGAGCGGTCTGTCACTGAGTGACTTGCTAGTCCATTTCAGAGCGGTTTGTTACTGAATGAGTTGCTGGTCCATTTCTGAGCGGTTTGTTACTGAGTGTCTTGCTAGTCCATTTCAGAGTGGTTTGTTACAGTGAGTCGCTGGTGCATTTCAGAGCGGTTTGTTACTGAGTGTCTCGCTAGTCCATTTCAGAGTGGTTTGTTACTGAGTGACTCGCTATTACATTTCAGAGCGGTTTGTTACTGGGTGACTCGCTGGTCAATTTCAGAGCGGTTTGTTACTGAGTGGCTCGCTAGTCCATTTCAGAGTGGTTTGTTACAGAGTGACTCGCTGGTCCATTTCAGAGCGGTTTGTTACTGAGTGGCTCGCTAGTCCAATTCAGTGCAGTTGTTATTGAGTGACTTGCTGGTCGATTTCAGAGCGCTTTGTTACTGAGTGACTCCCTAATCCATTTCAGAGTCGTTTGTTACTGAGTGACTTGCTAGTCCATTTCAGAGCGGTTTGTTACTGTTTGACTCACTAGTCCATTTCAGAGCGCTTTTTTACTGAGTGAGTCGCTGCTCCATTTCTGAGCAGTTTGTTACTTAGTGACTTGATGCTCCATTTTAGAGCGGTTTGTTACTGAGTTCCTCGCTGGTCCATTTCAGCGCGGTTCGTTACTGAGTGACTCGCTTTTCCATTTCAGAGCAGTTTATTACTGAGTGACTCGCTAGTCCATTTCAGAGCGGATTGTTACTTAGTATCTTGCTGCTCCATTTCAGCGCAGTTTGTTACTGACTGACATGCTAGTCCATTTACAGAATCACAGAATCACAGAATCTACAGTGCAGATAGAGGCCATTTCGGCCCATCGAGCCTGCACCGACACATATCCCACCCTATCCCCGTAATCCCACGTATTTAATCCCTTAACGCTAAGGGTCAATTTATCATAGCCAAATCAACCTAACCTGCACATCTTTGGACTGTGGGAGGAAACCGGAGCACCTGCAGGAAACCCACGCAGACACAGGGAGAATGTGCAAACTCCACACAGACAGTCGCCCGAGGCCAGATTTGAACCCGGGTCCCTGGCGCTGTGAGGCAACAGTGCTAACCACTATGCCACCGTGACTTGCTGATCCATTTTAGAGCGGTTTGTTACTGAGTGAGTCGCTAATCTATTTCAGAGCGCTTTGTTACTGAGTGACTCGCTAATCCATTTCAGAGTGGATATTTACTGATTGACTCGCTAGTCCATTTCTGAGCGATCTGATACTGAGTGAATTGCAAGTCCATTTCAGAGCGCTTTGTTACTGATTGACTCACCACTCCATTTCAGAGCGCTTTGTTACTGAGTGAGTCGCTGGTCCATTTCTAAGTGGTTTGTTACTTAGTGACTTGATGGCGCATTTCAGTGCGGTTTGTTACTGAGTGTCTCGCTAGTCCATTTCAGCGCGGTTTGTTACAGTGACTCGCTAATCCATTTCAGAGTGGTTTGTTACTGAGTGACTCACCAGTACATTTCAGAGCGGTCAATTTCAGAGCGGATTGTTATTGAGTTACTCGCTAGTCCATTTCAGAGCATTTTGTTACTGACTAACTCGCTAGTCCATTTCAGAGCGGTTTGTTACTGAGTGAGTCACTGGTCCATTTCTGAGCGATTTGTTACTTAGTGACTTGATGGTCCTTTTCTGAGCGGTCTGTTACTGAGTGTCTCGCTAGTCCATTTCAGAGTCGTTTGTTACAGTGGGTCGCTGGTCCATTTCAGAGCGGTTTGTTACTGAGTGACTCGCTAGTCCATTTCAGAGCAGTTTGTTACTGACTGACTCGCTAGTCTATTTCAGTGCGGTTTGTTAGTGAGTGACTTGCTAGTCCATTTCAGAGCGCTTTGTTACTGAGTGACTCGCAAATCCATTTCAGAGTGGTTTGTTACCGAGTGACTCGCTAGTCCATTTCTGAGCGGTCTGTTACTGAGTGACTTGCTAGTCCATTTCAGAGCGGTTTGTTACTGATTGATTCGCCATTCCATTTTAGAGCGCTTTGTTACAGTGACTCGCTAATCCATTTCAGAGTGGTTTGTTACTGAGTGACTCGCTGGTACATTTCAGAGCGGTTTGTTACTGAGTGACTCGCTGATCAATTTCAGGGCGGAGTATTATTGAGTGACTCACTAGTCCATTTCAGAGCAGTTTGTTACTGATTGACTCGCTAGTCCATTTCAGAGCACTTTGTTACTGAGTGAGTCGCTGGTCTATTTCAGCGCGGTTTGTTACAGTGACTCGCTGGTCCATTTCAGAGCAGTTTCTTACTGAGTGACTCGCTTTTCCATTTCAGAGCAGCTTATTACTGAGTGACTCACTAGTCCATTTCAGAGTGGATTGTTACTTAGTATCTTGCTAGTCCATTTCAGAGCAGTTTGTTACAGAGTGACTTGCCAGTCCATTTCAAAGCAGTTTTTTACTGACTGAATCGCTGGTCCATTTCAGAGCGGTTTGTTACTGAGTGAGTCGCTGGTACATTTCTGAGCGGTCTGTTACTGAATGAATTGCTAGTCCATTTCAGAGTGGTTTGTTACTGAGTGACTTGCTAGTCCATTTCAGAGCAGTTTGTTACTGACTGACTCGCTAATCCATTTCAGAGCGGTTTGTTACTGAGTGAGTCACTGGTCCATTTCTGAGAAATTTGTTACTTAGTGACTTGATGGTCCTTTTCTGAGCGGACTTTTAATGAGTGAATTGCTAGTCCATTTCAGAGCGATTTGTTACTTAGTATCTCACTAATCCGTTTCACAACAGTATTTTAATGAGTGTCTCGCTAGTCCATTTCTGAGCAGTTTGTTACTGACTGACTCGCTAGTCCATTTCAGAGCAGTTTGTTACAGACTGACTCGCTAGTCCATTTCATAGATACATAGATACATAGAAGATAGGAGCAGGAGTAGGCCATTCGGCCCTTCGTGCCTGCTCCGCCATTTAATGAGATCATGGCTGATCCTTTAATTCAGTATCCCGTCCCCGCCTTCTCTCCGTAACCCTTAACCCCTTTTGCCCGTAGAAATATATCTAATTCCCTCTTAAATATATTTAATGAGCTGGCGTACACTGCCCTCTGTGGCAATGAGTTCCACAGGTTCACCACTCTCTGAGTGAAGAAATTCCCCCTCATCTCTGTCCTAAATGGTTTAGCCCTTATCCTTAAATTATGTCCTCTAGTTCTGTTCTCACCCGCCAAGGGAAACATTCCTTCTGCATCCAGTCTGTCTAGACCTGTCAGAATTTTATACACTTCTATGAGGTCCCCTCTCAATCTTCTAAACTCCAGTGTGTACATCCCTAAACTACATAGTCTCTCCTCATAGGTCATTCCCGCCATTCCTGGTATCAGCCTGGTGAATCGCCGCTGCACCCCCTCCATGGCAAGAACATCCTTCCTCAGATGAGGCGACCAAAACTGTACACAGTACTCGAGGTGTGGTCTCACCAGTGCCCTGTACAGCTGCAGCAAGGTATCCCTGTTCCTGTATTCTAACCCTTTTGCTATGAAGGCCAGCATACCGTTTGCCTTCTTGACCGCCTGTTGCACCTGCATGCTCGCCTTCAGTGACTGGTGTACAAGAACACCCAGGTCTCTCTGTACTTCCCCCTCTCCCAATCTATTGCCATTTAAATAATAATTTGCCCTCCCGTTCCTGCACCCAAGGTGGATAACTTCGCACTTGTCCACATTATAGTGCATCTGCCATTTATCCGCCCAATCGCCCAGTCTGTCCAAATCGCTCTGGAGCTTCCTGGTCTCTTCCTCTGAGCCCACCCCACCTCCTAGTTTAGTGTCGTCTGCAAATTTGGAAATGCTGCATCCGACTCCCTGATCCAGGTCATTAATGTAAATTGTGAACAGCTGGGGGCCCAGGACAGATTCCTGTGGTACCCCACTTGTTACTGCCTGCCATTCAGAAAATGAGCCGTTTATTCCAACTCTCTGTTTTCTATCTGACAGCCAGTTCCCTATCCACGCCAAAACTTTCCCCTTTATCCCATGAGCCTCAATTTTCCATGCTAATCTTTTATGTGGGACCTTATCGAAGGCCTTTTGGAAGTCCAGGTACACCACATCTACTGGCTCTCCCCCATCTATTCTACCAGTTACTCCCTCAAAAAATTCCAATAGATTAGTCAAGCACGATTTACCCTTTGTAAATCCATGTTGACTCTGTCCTATCCTGTCCCCATTTGCTAAGTGCTCCGCTATTTCATCCTTAATGATGGACTCCAGCATTTTGCCCACAACTGATGTAAGGCTTACAGGTCTGTAATTACCTGCTTTTTCCCTACCCCCCTTTTTGAATAGTGGGGTAACGTTAGCTACCCTCCAATCCATCGGCACTGTTCCCGAGTCTAATGAATTCTGAAAAATCATCCTTAGTGCATCCGCTATCTCTAGGGCCACCTCCTTCAGTACCCTAGGATGCATGTTATCAGGCCCTGGGGATTTGTCCACCTTCAATCCCTTTAGCTTCCTTAACACCATATCCTTAGAGATATTGATTTGCGTCAGTTCCTCCTTTGCCAATGTCCCTATTTTTCCCGATATCCCAGGGAGGTTTTTTGTGTCTTCCTTCGTAAAGACTGACCCAAAGTATGCATTTAGTTGATCTGCCATTTCCTTATTTCCCATTATATATTCCCCCGTATCTGACTGCAATGGACCAACTTTGGTTTTCACCAGTCTTTTCCTTTTGATATATTTATAAAAGCTTTTGGAGTTAGTTTTTATATTTTCCGCCAGCTTGTTTTCGTAAGCTATTTTGCCCCTCTTGATCATGCCCTTTGCCCTCCTTTGCTCTATCTTAAACTGTTCCCAATCTTCCGCTCTGGCGCTTTTTTTGGCTATTTTATACGCCCTATCTTTGGATTTTATGCTGTCTCTAATTTCCCCTGTTATCCACGGTTGAGTCACCTTTTTAGATTTCCTTTTATGCCAGATTGGTATAAACAATTTTTGCAATTTTGTCATTCTATCTTTAAATGTTTGCCATTGTTTATCTACCTCCAGTCCTCTCAGGAACGTTGTCCAATCAGACCTACTCAGTTCCCGTCTCATGGCATCATAATTCCCCTTGTTTAAATTCAGGACCTTAGTCTCTGAGTCAATTTCTTCGCTCTCCATTTCGAGTGAGAAATCGATCATGTTATGATCGCTCTGACCCAAGGGTCCCCGTACAACAAGATTACTGATTAGTCCCTTCTCATTGCACAGTACCCAGTCCAATATAGCCTGTTCCCGAGTTGGTTCCTCGACATATTGATCCAGATAACCATCCCTTAAACACTCAAGGAATTCCTCCTCCTCATTATTTTTACTGATTAGGCTAGTCCAATCTATATGTAAGTTAAAGTCACCTATGATGACAGCTGTGCTCTTATTGCACGCTTCTCTAATTTCCCTCGTGATGCCCTCCCTAACCTCTATTTTACTATTTGGAGGCCTATATACCACTCCTATTAATGTTTTTCGCCCCTCGCTATTTCTTAGCTCCACCCATATAGATTCTGTATTAACTGAGTTAATATCCTTCCTTTCAATTGCATTTATCCCCTCTTTTACTAGCATTGCTACCCCTCCTCCCTTTCTTTTTTGTCGATCCTTCCTAAATACTGAATACCCCTGTATGTTAAGCTCCCAGCCCTGCTCACCCTGCAACCATGTTTCCGTAATCCCAATTAGATCATAATTATTAACCTCTATTTCCACAGCTAATTCATCTACCTTGTTCCTGATGCTTCTCGCATTAAGGTATAAAACCCTCAGGCTTTTTTTATGCTCACATTTTTTATGAATTAGTTTGGCCCTTTGTTTTTTGTTCCTCACCCTTTTACCATTTATTTCTGTCTGCCTTTCACTTTCCTCTATTTCACTACATAGGTTTCTAGCCCCCTGCCATACTAGTTTAAATGCTCCCGAACTGCTTTATCAAAAATTACCCCGAGAACATCAGTTCCATCTCTGCACAGGTGTAGACCGTCCCTTTTGTATAGGTCACACCTACCACAAAACTGGTTCCAATGCCTCAAAAATTTAAAACCCTCCCTCTTACACCACTGCTCAAGCCACGTATTTAGCCTAACTATCCTGTTCTCTGTACTCTTACTAGCACGTGGCACTGGTAGTAATCCAGAGATTACTACCTTCGAGGTCCTACTTTTTAGCTTGGCTCCTAACTCCCTAAATTCTACTTGTAGGACCTCTTCCCTTTTTTTAGCTACGTCGTTGGTACCAACATGTATCACGACAACTGGCTGTTCCCCCTCCCCCTCCAGAATGTTCTGCACCCGCGCCGAGACATCCTTGACCCTTGCACCAGGGAGGCAACATACCATCCTGGAGTCTCGGTCGCGACCACAGAAACCCCTATCTATTCCCCTTACAATCGAATCCCCTATTACTATAGCCCTGCCACTCTTTTTCCCTCCCTTCTTTGCAACAGAGCCAGTCATGGTGCCATGAGCCTGGCTGCTGGTGCCTTCCCCCGATGCGTCACCCCCCCCGACAACAGTACCTAAGACGGTGAACCTGTTGCTAAGGGAGACAACCCCAGGGGATTTCTGCACTACCTTCCTGCCCTTGCTCTGCCTTTTGGTCACCCATGTACTGTCTACGCTGGCCTTAACCTGCGGTGTGACCAACTCACTAAATGTGCTATCCACACCCCTCTCAGAATCGTGGATGCTCCAAAGTGAGTCCATCTGCAGCTCAAGGGCCGTCATGCGGTCCCACATGAGCTGCAGCTGGACACACTTCCCGCACACATAGTCATCAGGGACACAGGAAGCGTCCCTGATTTCCCACATGTTACAGGAGGAGCATGACACAGGTCCGAGCTCTACTGCCATGACTTAACCCTTATATTACTTTTTAATTTTCTAGTTTTAGTTTATTTATCGACTTTTGTTTTCCCGAAGCTTACTTAGACCAATGTATACTGTACTCCTCTTATTCCTTTTTAAACTAACCAAATCCCACTAGTTTTGGTTTTACTTTCTAGGAAGGTTTGAGGAAAGTACTTACCAGTTAGTCTTACCTCCCTGGTCTTTCGCTGACTTCCCGGTCTTGTGTCCCCTTGGTCCTACGCCGACTTCCCGCTCCTCCCGGTTCCTGCCCTGCTGAAAAGAAACTGAGACCAAAAAATTTGTGACCTCTGTTTTTAGACAGCTGCTAAAAGACTACTAGGTTAGAGGAGGAGGGTGGGTGGGGTTTCCTACTCTGTAGGAACTCGGGTTTAAGCCACCACCCTCCTTAAATACCTTTCACCTGGGTGCTTCCCACCAGGTCCGCTTCTGAAAAAAAGCTCACGAGCTGGACTTCCGCCTCAGCTGTTTTTTTAAATGGCTTTTTAACTCTCTCCTTCCCTGAGATTGGAGATTGGTGAGGCCTACCTGGGCCTCTGGAGCCTCTTGTAGTCGCTCTGCCGCTCAGCTCCGCCTCCACCCGCTGCCGATGCCGCACTGGGGCCTACCTGGGCCTCTGGAGCCTCTTGTAGTCGCTCTGCCGCTCAGCTCCGCCTCCACCCGCTGCCGATGCCGCACTGGGGCCTACCTGGGCCTCTGGAGCCTCTTGTAGTCGCTCTGCCGCTCAGCTCCGCCTCCACCCGCTGCCGATGCCGCACTGGGGCCTACCTGGGCCTCTGGAGCCTCTTGTAGTCGCTCTGCCGCTCAGCTCCGCCTCCACCCGCTGCCGATGCCGCACTGGGGCCTACCTGGGCCTCTGGAGCCTCTTGTAGTCGCTCTGCCGCTCAGCTCCGCCTCCACCCGCTGCCGATGCCGCACTGGGGCCTACCTGGGCCTCTGGAGCCTCTTGTAGTCGCTCTGCCGCTCAGCTCCGCCTCCACCCGCTGCCGATGCCGCACTGGGGCCTACCTGGGCCTCTGGAGCCTCTTGTAGTCGCTCTGCCGCTCAGCTCCGCCTCCACCCGCTGCCGATGCCGCACTGGGGCCTACCTGGGCCTCTGGAGCCTCTTGTAGTCGCTCTGCCGCTCAGCTCCGCCTCCACCCGCTGCCGATGCCGCACTGGGGCCTACCTGGGCCTCTGGAGCCTCTTGTAGTCGCTCTGCCGCTCAGCTCCGCCTCCACCCGCTGCCGATGCCGCACTGGGGCCTACCTGGGCCTCTGGAGCCTCTTGTAGTCGCTCTGCCGCTCAGCTCCGCCTCCACCCGCTGCCGATGCCGCACTGGGGCCTACCTGGGCCTCTGGAGCCTCTTGTAGTCGCTCTGCCGCTCAGCTCCGCCTCCACCCGCTGCCGATGCCGCACTGGGGCCTACCTGGGCCTCTGGAGCCTCTTGTAGTCGCTCTGCCGCTCAGCTCCGCCTCCACCCGCTGCCGATGCCGCACTGGGGCCTACCTGGGCCTCTGGAGCCTCTTGTAGTCGCTCTGCCGCTCAGCTCCGCCTCCACCCGCTGTCGATTTCAAAGCAGTTTTTTACTGACTGAATCGCTGGTCCATTTCAGAGCGGTTTGTTACTGAGTGAGTCGCTGGTACATTTCTGAGCGGTCTGTTACTGAATGAATTGCTAGTCCATTTCAGAGTGGTTTGTTACTGAGTGACTTGCTAGTCCATTTCAGAGCAGTTTGTTACTGACTGACTCGCTAATCCATTTCAGAGCGGTTTGTTACTGAGTGAGTCACTGGTCCATTTCTGAGAAATTTGTTACTTAGTGACTTGATGGTCCTTTTCTGAGCGGACTGTTACTGAGTGAATTGCTAGTCCATTTCAGAGCGATTTGTTACTTAGTATCTCACTAATCCATTTCACAACAGTATTTTAATGAGTGTCTCGCTAGTCCATTTCTGAGCAGTTTGTTACTGACTGACTCAGTTGTTAGTTGTTAGTGAGGCTGCACCTCGCCGCAGGAAATAACCCCAATACAGGGTTGACAGGCCGGGGATGATCTTCCTCAACATGACTGAGCAGCAGTGCCAAAGGAGGCTGAGACTTTCGCGAGAGTTGGTTGGTGACTTCTGCGCAATGCTGCACCAACACCTGGAGCCCAGAGGAGCGGGTGGGCACCCCGTACCAGTGGCTGTCAAAGTCACCGCCGCCTTCAATTTTTTTGCTTCAGGCTCCCTCCAGGGATCATCAGCAGACATCAGCGGCATCTCCCAGTCAGCCACACACACTTGCATCACACAGGTAACCGATGCCCTCTTTGCAAAGGCGCACAATTACATACACTTCTCCATGGACCAAGCAAGTGTAACCGCTTTGCAAATATGACAGGCTTGCCAAGGGTGCAGGGCATCGTAGACTGCACACATGTGGCCCTTAGGGCACCCCATCACAACCCAGCTGTTTTTGCCAACCGCAAGGGCTTCCACTCCCTCAACATGCAGCTGGTGTGTAACCACAAGAAGGACATTTTGCATGTTTGTGCGAAGTACCCTGGCAGTTGTCATGACTCCTTCAACCTGCACCAGTCTAGTGTGCCTCCGCTCTTCAATCCGCCAAACCAACTTTCCGGGTGGCCACTTGGAGACAAGGGCTATCCCCTGAAGACGTGACTAATGACGCCGTTGAGGAGGCCATCCAATGAAGCTGAGGAATGCTACAATGCCAGCCACATTTCGAACAGATCCATTATCGAGCAACCCATCGGCTTGCTGAAGATGCGATTCTGATGCCTTGATAGATCAGGTGGAGCCCTACAGCATTCAGCAGCCAGGGTCTCCAGCATTGTCGTGGTCTGCTGTGCACTGCACAACATCACACAGCATCGTGGCTTGCAGCTGCCTGAGGAACAAATGGCTCAGCGCATAGCCTCCTCAGATGAGGAAGAGGAGGAGGAGGAGGAGGAGGCACAGGAGGAGGAGGAGGGCCATGTGGAGGCGGATGCGCCAGTTCCAGCAGCACGTGAGCACATTGCTGCCTGTGATGCAAGGGATGCACTAATCTTTGCAGATTGGCTTAAGCAGATGAATCAAACAAATGTGGCTGGCACCTTCTTAACACACCATACACAATGTACAAGAATCCTATCACTCTGACCATCATCATTACAAATGCAAGCCGCCCTGAGCCCTCAATGTGGAACTTCCATTTCCGAGATCACATAGGCCAGAACTTCAAATGTTTGCATCACTTCTGTTTAATCCATTCACAAAAGGATGACAATGTCAAATATTACTGTGGAGGAGGAATTCCTGGAGTGTTTACGGGATGGTTTCCTGGACCAATATGTCGAGGAAGCAACCAGAGACCAGGCCATCTTAGACTGGGTATTGTGTAACGAGAAAGGATTAATGAGCAATCTTGTTGTACGAGGCCCCTTGGGTCGGAGCGATCATAATATGATCGAATTCTTCATTAAGATGGAGAATGAAGTAGTTGACTCAGAGACTAGGGTCCTCAATTTAAATAAAGGAAACTACGATGGGCTGAGGAGCGAGTTGGGTAGGATTGATTGGGGAATGGCACTCAAAGGGTTGACGGGGGATAGGCAATGGCAAACATTCAAAGACCGAATGGATGAGCTACAGAATTTGTTCATCCTAGTTTGGCATAAAAATAAAACAAAAAAGTTGACTCAACCGTGGCTAACAAGGGAAATTAGGGATAGCATAAGATCCAAGGAGACGACATATAAATTGGCCAGAAAAAGCAATAATCCTGAGGATTGGGAGCAGTTTAGGATTCAACAAAGGAGGACAAAGGGATTAATTAAGAAAGGGAAAATAGAATATGAGAGTAAGCTATCAGGGAACATAAAAACTGACTGTAAAAGCTTTTATAGATATGTGAAGAGAAAAAGATTGGTGAAGTCAAGCGTAGGTCCCTTGCAGTCAGAATCAGGGGAATTTATAATGGGAAACAAAGAAATGGCAGAGCCAACTAAATTCATACTTTGGTTCTGTCTTCACAAAGGAGGACACAAATAACCTCCCAGAGATGCCGGGGAACATAGGGCTTGATGAAAGGGTGGAACTGAAAGAAATCAGTATTTGTAGGGAAATGGTGTTAGGAAAATTGATGGGACTGAAGGTCGATAAATCCCCAGGGCCTGATAATCTACATCCCAGGGTACTTAAGGAAGTGGCCCTAGAAATAGTAGATACATTGCTGGTCATCTTCCAGAACTCGATAGACTCTGGAACAGTACCCATGGATTGGAGGGTAGCTAATGTTACCCCACTATTCAAAAAAGGTGGTAGAGAAAAAGCAGGGAAGTATAGACCGGTAAGCCTGACATCGGTAGTGGGGAAAATGCTAGAATCTATTATAAAAGATGTAATAGCAGAGCACTTGGTAAGCAGTGACAGGATCGGACAAAGTTAACATGGATTTACAAAAGGTAAATCATGCTTGACTAATCTACTGGAATTTTTTGAGGATGTAACTGGTAAAATAGATCAGGGAGAACCAGTGGATGTGGTGTATTTGGACTTTCAGAAGGCTTTCGATCAGGTCCCACATAAGAGATTAGCGTGCAAAATTAAGGCACATGGGATTGGGGGCAAGGTATTGGCTTAGATAGAGAACTGGTTGGCGGACAGAAAGCAAAGAGTTGGAATAAACGGGTCATTTTCCGAGTGGCAGGCAGTGACTAGTGGGGTACCACAAGGATCGGTCCTAGGACCCCAGCTGTTCACAATATATATTAATGATCTGGATGAGGGAATTGGATGTAATATCTCCAAATTTGCAGACGACACAAAGCTGGGTGGGAGGGTAAGCTGGGAGGAGGATGTCGTGAAACTCCAGTACGATTTGGACAGATTGGGTGATTGGGCAGAAACATGGCAAATGCACTATAATGTGGATAAATGTGAGGTTATCCACTTTGGTGGCAAAAACAGGAAGGCAGATTATTATTTGAATGGCAATAGATTGGGAGAAGGGGAAGTGCAAAGAGACCTGGGTGTTCTTGTGCACCAGTCGCTGAAGGTAAGCATGCAGGTGCAGCAGGCGGTTAAGAAGGCAAATGGTATGTTGGCCTTCGTAGCAAGAGGGTTTGAGTACAGGAACAAGGATGTCTTGCTACAGTTGTACAGGGCCTTGGTGAGACCGCACCTTGAGTATTGTGTGCAGTTTTGGTCATCTTACCTGTGGAAGGACGTTCTTGCCATGGAGGGAGTGCAGCGAAGATTCACCAGGCTGATACCTGGGATGGCAGGAATGACGTATGAGGAGAGATTGTGTCGATTGGGCTTATACTCACTGGAGTTTAGAAGATTGAGAGGGGATCTCATCGAAACCTATAAAATTCTGTCAGGTCTGGACAGACTAGATGCAGGAAGGATGTTTCTGATGGCCGGGGAGTCCAGAACCAGGGGTCATAGTCTAAGGATAAGGGGTAAGCCATTTAGGACTGAAATGAGGAGGAATTTCTTCACCCAGAGAGTGGTGAACCTGTGGAATTCTCTGCCACAGAGGGCGGTGGAGGCCAGTTCATTAAATATATTCAAAAAAGTGTTGGATATATTTCTTGAGGCTAAAGGAATCAAGGGATATGGGGAGAAGGCGGGGACAGGGTACTGAATTTGGATGGTCAGCCATGATCTCATTGAATGGCGGAGCAGGCTCGAAGGGCCGAATGGCCTACTCCTGCTCCTATCTTCTATGTTTCTATGTTAAAGAAAACAAAAGACAACAGAACAGAACATCCAAGTGACTACCCTTGTGACTAATTGTGCTTTATCTTCCTCTTATGCGTGCTTCTACGCGGTGCCTCCCCTGTGGCTTCAGCAGATGTGGAGGCACCTTGCTCACATTCATGCTGCTCCTGCTTCGATATCTTTGGCAGGCGTCCTCTGGGTTTGTGAGCCTGTGAGGGCTCGGCAACAGTCTGCTCCTCCTGCATCTGTGCAGGGGTTGAGACGCCCATCTCAGTTGGGTGAGAACACTGGTGGGGCTCTGACTGAGGGCTACTCAGTAGCATGGGAGTGTGAGTGCTTGGAGAGGAGCCCCCACTTCCTTGTTGCCTGCTCCCCAACATCCCTCTCATGGGTCAGCCCCACTTCAGTGCTAACAAGTGGCTTGACAGCACCTTGCTGCACATCAGGGGTGCCATGAGGAACCGTATCTGCACTGGAAGTCCTACTCAAAAGGACTTCCATGAAGCTCTGGTTTCTCTGCTCAATAGCTGCCCATCGCTCCTCCAGAGATGTCATTCTTTTCTGAACATTCACCATGTTTTCCTGACTCTGGCGACTTATTTCCTCAATGACCATAGCCATCAATTCCATGGAGGTTGCCATCCTTTCCACGGAGGTTGCCATCCTTTCCGTGGTGGTGCATTCATGCACCATTGCCTCCACAAAGGCAGTGCTCATGTTAGAGATGGACTCCTCCATCCTCTCCACACTCGCAGTAACCCTGGATGCAAAACCTGTCAGAGACTCCCTCTGTTACTGGAGTTCCAGCACCGCTCTCTTTCTGGATGGACCCGTATGCACAGGATCGACATGCAGCTGAGCAGAGCTGGGAGTGCCCTGCGGCTTCTGACGAGGACTCTCCACTGCTGTCCCTGTCTCCACCATCTGCTGATGCTCACTTGTGAGCTGTGGTACACCAGGTGACAATGCTACTCTATCTCACGAAGGTCCCACCGAGGTGTGCGTATCTGCGCTGGTGCTGATTGCGCTTAATTCTGCTGATGCTGCATCCTCAGAGGTTGCAGGCTCCTCTGAGGAGTCTTCTGGCTCCGGCTCTTCCTCCTGGACAGTGGGGAGGGGGGCTGTCGATGGTCCTGTCGGGGAGTAAAGGCAAGAGTTAGACATGGGATATTAACGTAGCATGCACATGGAATTGTAGTAATAATAATAAGTTAATCTGTATGAGCATCAGAAGCCATATCAGTCACTCATGCAATGTAAATGGGAGAGATGCAAAACTATTCTGTCACCAGCTTGCTCTGATGCGCCCGTCTGCCCGTTCCCCACTTCCAGATCCTCCTCGGCTCCAACAATCTCTAGGGCCGCCTCCTCAGTGCTGGTGAGATGGGCTATTGAGGGTGACCCTCCTCCTGTCTTCGCCCTTTCCCTCTTATTGTGGGCTCTCTTTTCCTGCAATGAGAGACACAAGTGGAGTTTGAGTGAGAATGATGGAGTGAGTGTAGTTAATTCATTGCACAGATGCTTAGAAGGACACAAAGAAGGAGTGAGGTCTCAATACCAAGGGCCCTCCCTGTGTGTTGTTAGTTGTTGTCATAGCATAACAGTGATAGGGAGTGTGAGGGCAGCATAGTCAAATAGTGAAGTGATTGTGTACATAGAGAGGGAATGGTTAAGGGTGCAAGGGATGTAAGGGTAAAGTGGGATGTGTAGGAATAGATTGACAATGCAGAGTGATGGTGCTGAGAGGAGATGGGGAGCAGAATGCGGGTAAAGGTGATGGTATATTCACTTTTCCTCTGCGGACAAGGTCATTGAACCTCTTTCGGCACTGCAGACAGGTTCTGCTGCACAACGATCTGGAGCTTACCTCCTGTGCCAGTTGCAGCCACACAGCTTTGGTCTGCTGGGGAGATTTTTACCTCCCAGAGGAAGGAAAGAGCACCTCCTTTTGAGCTCTGGCTCCCTCCACCAGAGCATGGAAGGAGTCATCATCGAAGTGAGGTGAGACCTTGGGCCTTGAGCTAGACATTTCAGGAGTATCAAACAATTAGCAAAGTATTCACTCTGGAAGTACAGAGGTGGAAAATGAACCAAGGCTGCTTGGAGTCCTTAAAAGCAAGTTGGATAAATGACATCAGCAGAGGCGAATTTCAGACCCAAAAGACTAATTGGGCTAGGGGAGCGCACACGCAGGGAATCAATTGCCCAATTAAGGCAAAATTGCAAATTTATCCCGCCTGACAGCGGAGGCAGGAGCAGGTCCCGCCGGCCACCTGACCCGCACCCAACCTGCCTCCAATAGTAAAATCACAGACTTTGGGCTGGATTTTCATTCAGAACTCAGGAAGGAGGCGTGACTACAACTTTCGGGTTGTCGTCCTGCCTCCATCGAGATGCGGCCAATCCACGCGATTTTCACTTGATTGACCTTGTTGAGCCCGCCCAGTGGGCTCAGCAGGCCAATTAAGGGCCACCCGGCAACAGGTCACGTCACAGACTGAAATTTCATCTGTCAAGACGTGTTGACAGATGAAATATCAATGTTTCACAGCTGTTTGAAGCTGTCAAACACTGACAGTCTTACTTCTAACCTGAGTCCTTCTACGCAGACTCAGTTAGAAATCTTGCCGGCACTGAAAGCTGCAGGCTGTCACTTTTGACAGCTCGCGGCCATTCTGCTTTCTGTGCCGGCTGAATGATGGACTCCCGAAGCCTAGAGGAAGGAAGGCTGTAAAGGTAAGTACAGGTAATTTAAACTTATTTACACACTTTACACACACCAAACACACTTACCTTTGCACTCATGCACCCATCACTCACCTGAACACTGACATCTCGACCCCTCCAAGTCCTTCAACCCAACGGCCCAACTCCTCTAACCTGGCGTGGTTTGGAGCCATCGGGAATCCCACATGACAACCTTCAAAATAGGGATTAGGCTAAAAACTGTCTGTTAACTACCTGTTAACAGGCAGTTAATTGGTATTAATCCCTTCCCGTCTCGGATCGGCGGGTCCCAGTGTGGGGCGGGTACCCACCTCCTTTGAAACTTACATGGAGGTGGGATGGTGTCGGGACCCCCGAATTCGGGATTTTAGCCCCCCCCGCACGCCTAAAAGCCCGCCTCACGGCACACTGAAAATCGACCCCTTTGTGTTTATGCCAATTGTGAAAATTGGGCCCACTGGGGTGAGTTAAAACTGAGAAACCTCATAGTGTCAATACTCAATTCATAAATGAAAATATTCAGAAGAATAGTATTCTACCGAATAAGCACATACTTTACTAAGAAATGTTAAATTGGCATTTGATTTTCTCTGTAATGGAACTGAAAATAAATAGTGTGTTGTGGTTTAGTAATTGGATCAGTTATATATTTTATATTGGAATTGGCACTTTTGCTGTGTCTGCTTGGGGGTGATGCCAAGATCACGATTTTTAAAAGAGCTGAGCACAAAGGTTACACAAATTAAAAGTGACCTCAAAAACCGTAAAAGCGCAAAGTAGTTCAGTGCAATATGTACACAAACTGCTTGTCAAAACTTGTTCAGAGGATAGTTGTATTATAATTTAAAGTTCATTTTTAAATGTGTTATGAAATGGTTTTAGTTGCAAGTATAAGCCAGGTTGTTTGCTAGATGCCAGAGTTTTGAATTCTGGACTATGGAGGGATAAAGAATTTGGCAGCTTGAGGTAAAAATCTGTAAGTTTACCTTGGAGACTTTATTTATGAGCTGGAGTAAGTGTTCTATCCAACATATTTTGTGTTAGTTTTCAGAAATAATTATTCTAATGATCCACAAACATTTTGTTATTTTTATTGGCCCATAATTTACGGTCAGTGGCGAAGCAAAAGCAAACTTTTTAAAAAATTGTTATTTTTATTATAATGGAGCAATCTGACACTCCACAAATAAAAAATTAGTTTTCCAGAGCCAGAACGTTTGTTTACCAGTCAACCTGCTGTTAAAACCCAAGTTACATCTATTCCAAAAAGGCTTATCGTTTAATGGGGGTATTTAACAGCGATATTCCTGTTTTTGTCAGTTTCACTGATTTCACTGATTACCAGCTATGGTGGAGGGGGCTCCACAGCGCAGCCAGTGTCAGAGCAGTGAATGATTGGCTGCAACTTCAGCATTTCCGTGTTTAGGTGCGCTTGTGCTAAATCCTGAAATTGCAGTCAGTTTCAGAGGAGTAGTGATAACGAATGCTGTTAGTTTGCTGTCATTACCTACAGCAAATTCTGGGCCATTATGTTACCAATAGATTGTTAAAAAAACATTTATAATTTTCTCTGTGACCTGAGAATTGTAAAGTCAGTTACATTTCTTAAAACAAATTTTAAACAACTTCAGCTGAGTTGCATTAAGCTTCCCATCAAAAGGGACAAGTCCATAAAGGGAGATTTGTTATGTCAACAGAACCTCCTACTTAGATATTTGGCAAGATCTGTCATCACTGAGGGAGCAACTGTGTCTCTTTAACAAATTTGCTTGTTGTAGCCTTGCAAGAAACACCTAGGTGTAGATTTTCAATTTGCCACTCGGGCGTAAAACTGATGTACGGACCAGCTGCCCCTTATTGAAACCGCACTGTTTTTTGTTCCAAATCAGTGGAAATCGGGCATTGCTATAATGAGTGGTTGATCTGTAACACTGGCTTTTCGCCCAAGTAGCAAGTTGAAAATCTACTCCGTGACCCTTCTCCATTCCAATGCTTTATCACAGAGCAATTCTTAGTTCTTTTTTCTTGTCATCAGTGGTAGCATCTCGCTGTTACATTCTTGTTGGAAAAGTTGCTCGAGTCCTACTTTTGTATTTCCTGATCCAATTCTCAGTTGTGCCAGTAGTTGCAAATGCTTACATTTCAGCCCCCATCCTCCATCCCTCCCAACTCGGACTAGTCAGATAGACCAAGTAAGCCATAGTCAAGAGAGATGACAGCAAGAAAAAGTGGATGAGAGGGTGAGCGGAGAAGGAGGCAGTAACAATGGAAAGGAAACTGAAAGAGGGAGCAAGACAGAAAGAATTACAGCAATACAAAAGCAAAATACTGCGGATGCTGGTAATCTGAAATAAAAACAGAAAATGCTGGAAATACTCAGCAGGTCAGGCAGCATCTGTAGAGAGAGAAACAGAGTTAACGTTTCAGGTTGATGATCCTTTGTCAGAACTGGAAAAAGTTGGAGATGTAACAGGTTTTTAAGCAAGTGTAGCGGCAGGGAGAGAATTACAGTCTACCCAGGATAATTTGAAGTCATTTTTCCACTAAAAAATATAATTATCCAATAATTTGAATTAAAGAATGTAAATAACATTACTGCTTTGAATTAAAAAGAGCAGACGGTAGAGAGTGGAGGTCAGGGAGAGAAGCACTGATACAGAAAGACAGGGGCCACGAAATTCCTGTGCTTAGAGCTGGCTGTTATGGCCGGTTAGAAGCAAAAAATGGCGCTCGTCACACTTCCTCTGATTTGTAGCAGGGCCCGCGCTGGTTGCCATCTTGGGAAGGGTGATAGCGCAGCCGTTGTCTGTGTGCGCCGGAAGAATTCAAGTGAGGCAGATCGTGACTTCAGTCACTGTATAACGCTGATTTGACGCATGCCCTGATACTTTGTATGTTGCCACTCCACTGTACACCCTCTCATTAACACACACAGCTGAACATGCATTCAGCTACACGATGAACCCCCCACCAGTGCTACTTAAAGGGACATATGCAACTTTGAGGTAAGTTGCCTTTTGCTTTTGTACTGTTTCCTGTATAGTTTATTTGAGTAGTGGATTGGTGTAAGACATTTAAAAAGTTGTTAAAGTGTGCAGGGAGTGCTGCTGGACACTTGCAAGGCTTTGGCTCTTAAAGGAAGGCTTCTGAGAACACACCACTCCCATTCATGGATGCTTTAGTAGTAGTCCCCCTTGGGCTACAGCATGACATGGAGATGGAGCAGAGGTAGCAAAGGGGACAAGCTGCTCACAGAGGGAGGAGGAGGAGGACTCTCAGCAGTCTCTAGGGAGCACTTCTCCTACCTGCACCTAAGCCAAGAGCAGTGTACTTGTCGGCTGCCCTTCACCAAGGAGGTGGTCGCAGAACTCTGCCACCTCCTGCAACCAGACCTGGAGCCTCAGAGCCGGTGAGCGTGGCCCTCAATTTCTTTGCCAGCAGATCCTTCCAGGCTGGAACAGGCGACATCACAAACATCACGCAGTTCGCCATCCATCGCTGCCAGGTCACAGAGGCTCTGTACACCAGGAGAGGGGACTTCATTGACCTCTCTAAACAGAGAGAAACAAGAGGAATGCACACGTGGCTTTGCAGGCTCGGCATTTCAATGCTGAGATGTACCACCACCGCAAAGGGTACCACTCACTTAATGTGCAGTTGGTGTGTGATCACGCCCAGTACATCATGCTGGTGAATGTCTGCTATCCTGGCAGCAGTCATGATCCTGTGCCAGTCTGGTGTGCCAGGAATATTCCAGCCATCATGTCAAACCCGAGGGTGGCTGCTCGGCAACAAGGGCTATCCGCTCCACACCTGGCTGATGACTTCCCTCCGCAAACACACCAGTCAGGGACAGCATTCGTACAATGACAGCCATGCTGCCATGAGAAATGTCATCGAGCGGACCATCGGGCTGATATAGCAATGGTTCCACTGCCTTGACCGCTCGGGTGGAGCACTCCAGTACTCACCAGAGCGGGTGTGCCATTACTTCATGGTCTGCTGCATCTTCCACAACTTGGCCATCATGAGGGCCCAGCCCTTGCCACCACAAGTTCCGCCACCACCTCAGGAGGAGGAAGAGGAGCAACGGAGGAGGCAGGCTGCCAATCCACATTCAGGACGCATTCTATCAGGAACGGTATCATAGTGGTTATGTTATTGGACTAGTAATCCACAGGCCTGGACTAATGATCTGGAGACATGAGTTCAAATCCCACCATGGCAGCTGGGGAATTTAAATTCAGTTAATTAAATAAATCTGGAATAAAAAGCTAGTATCAGTAATGGTGACCATGAAACTATCGGATTGTCGTAAAAACCCAGCTGGTTCACTAATGTCCTTTTAGGGAAGGAAATCTGCCGTCCTTACCTGGTCTGTCCTATATGTGACTCCAGACCCACAGCAATGTAGTTGTCTCTTAACTGCCCTCTGAAATGGCCCAGCAAACCACTCAGTTGTAACAAACCGCTATGAAAAACAATAGGAATAAAACCAGAAAGACCACCCGGCATCGACATTGGCACCAGCTACGGACACGACAACGGAAGACCCTGCAAAGTCCTCCTCACCAACATCTGGGGACTTGTGCCAAAACTGGGAGAGCTGTCCCACAGACTAGTTAAGCAACAGCCTGACATAGTCATACTCACAGAATCATACCTTTCAGCCAATGTCCCAATCTCCTCCATCACCATATCCTGGTGGGTATGTCCTGTCCCACCGGCAGGGCAGACCCACCAGGAGTGATGACACAGTGGTATACAGTCGGGAAGGAGTGGCCCTGGGAGTCCTCAACATTGACTCCAGACCCCATGAAGTCTCATGGCTTCAGGTCAAGCATGAGCAAGGAAACCTCCTGCTGATTACAGCCAACCGCCCTCCCTCAGCTGATGAGTCACCACTTGAAAGAAGCACTGAGAGTAGCAAGGGCACAGAATTTACTCTGGGTGGGGGACTTCAATGTTCATCACCAAGAGTGGCTCAGTAGCACCACTTCTGACTGAGCTGGCCCAGTCCTGAAGAACATAACTGCCAGTCTCGGCCTGCGACAGGTGGTGAGAGAACCGACACGAGGGAAAAACCTACTTGATCTTGTCCTCACCAATCTACTTGTCGCAGGTGCATCTGTCCATGATAGCATTGGTAGCAGTGACCACCACACAGTCATTGTGGAGACAAAGTCCCGTCTTCACACTGAGGACACTGTTGTATGGCATTACCACCGTGCTAAATGGGATAGATTCAGAACACATTTGGCAGCTCAAAACTGGGAATCCATGAGGCACTGTGGGCCATCAGCAGCAGCAGAATTGTATTCCACCACAATCTGTAACATCATGACCTGGCATATCCCTCACTCTACCATTACCATAAAGCCAGGGGACCAACCCTGGTTCAATAAGGAGCATAGAAGACCATGCCAGGAGCAGCACCAGGTGTACCTAAAAATGCGCTGCCAACCTGGGGAAGCTGCA
Organism: Somniosus microcephalus; assembly: GCF_052327205.1. Taxonomy (NCBI): domain Eukaryota; kingdom Metazoa; phylum Chordata; class Chondrichthyes; order Squaliformes; family Somniosidae; genus Somniosus; species Somniosus microcephalus. The sequence continues at coordinate 243,816,668 of NC_140991.1, read as the reverse complement.
ACACAGGACTACATGCATGCTAAAAAGCAGAAGCAGCATGCTGTAGACAGGGCTAAGCGATCCAACAATCAACGGATCAGATCAGTCCTGCCACATCCAGTCGTGAATACAGAAACATAGAAACATAGAAGATAGGAGCAGGAGTAGGCCATTCGGCCCTTCGAGCCTGCTCCGCCATTCAATGAGATCATGGCTGATCATCCAAATTCAGTACCCTGTCCCTGCCTTCTCCCCATATCCCTTGATCCCTTTAGCCTTAAGAAATATATCCAACTCCTTCTTGAATATATTTAATGAACTGGCCTCCACTGCCCTCTGTGGCAGAGAATTCCACTAGTTCACCAGTGAAGAAATTCCTCCTCATCTCAGTCTTAAATGGCTTACCCCTTATCCTTAGACTATGACTCCTGGTTCTGGACTCCCCGGCCATTGGGAACATCCTTCCTGCATCTAGTCTGTCCAGGCCTGACAGAATTTTATAGGTTTCGATGAGATCCCCTCTCAATCTTCTAAACTCCAGTGAGTATAAGACCAATCGACACAAAGTCTCCTCATACGTCATTCGTGCCATCCCAGTTATCAGCCTGGTGAATCTTCGCTGCACTCCTTCCATGGCAAGACCATCCTTCCTCAGATAAGGCGACCAAAACTGCACACAATACTCAAGGTGCGGTCTCACCAAGGTCCTGTACAACTGCAGCAAGACATCCTTGTTCCTGTACTCGAACCCTCTTGCTACGAAAGCCAACATACCATTTGCCTTCTTAACCGCCTGCTGCACCTGCATGCTTACCTTCAGCGACTGGTGCACAAGGACACCCAGGTCTTGTTGCACTTCCCCTTCTCCCAATCTATTGCCATTCAAATAATAATCTGCCTTCCTGTTTTTGCCACCAAAGTGGATAACCTCACATTTATCCACATTATAGTGCATGTGCCATGTTTCTGCCCAATCACGCAGCCTGTCCAAATCGAATGGAGGTGGACCATTAAACAACTAACAGGAGAAGGAGGCTCCATGAATATCCCCATCCTCAATGATGGTGGAGCCCAGCACGCAAGTGCAAAAGACAAGGCTGAAGTGTTTGCAACCATCTTCAGCCATAACTGCTGAGTGGATGATTCATATCAACCTCCTCCTCCTGAGGTCCCCACCACCACAGAAGCCAGTCTTCAGCCAAGTCGATTCACTCCATGTGATATCAAGAAAAGGCTGAGCGTACTGGATACAACAAATGCTGTGGGCCCTGACAACATCCCGGCTGTCGTGCTGAAGACTTGTGCTCCAGAACTAGCTGCGCCTCTAGCCAAGCTGTTCCAGTACAGCTACAACATTGGCATCTATCTGACAATATGGAAAACTGCCCAGGTATGTCCTGTCCACAAAAAGCAGGACAAATTCAATCCGGCCAATTACCGCCCCATCCGTCTACTCTTAATCATCAGCAAAGTGATGGAAGGTGTCGTGGACAGTGCTATCAAGCAGCACTTACTCACCAATAAACTACTCACTGATGTCCAGTTTGCATTCTGCCAGGACCACTCTGCACCTGGCCTAATTACAGCCTTGGTCCAAACATGGACAAAAGAGAGGTGTGAGTGACTGCCCTTGATATCAAGGCAACATGTGACTGAGTGTGGCATCAACGAGCCTGAGTAAAACTGAAGTCAATGGGAATCGGGGGAATAACTCTCCACTGGCTGGAGTCATACCTAGCACAAAGGAAGGTGGTTGTGGTGGTTGGAGGTCAATCATCACAGTCCCAGAACATCGCTACAGGAGTTCCTCAGGGCAGTGTCCTAGGCCCAACCATCTTCAGCTGCTTCATCAATGACCTTCCCTCCATCATAAGGTCAGAAGTAAGGATGTTCGCTGATGACTGCACTGTGTTCAGTGCCATTTGCAACTCCTCAGATAATGAAGCAGTCCATGCCTGCATGCCGCAAGACTTAGATGACGTTCAGGCTTGGGCTGATAAGTGGCAGGTAACATTCGCACCACACAAGTGCCAGGCAATAACTCCAACAAGCGAGATTCTAACCATCACCCCTTGACATTCAATGCCATTACCATCACCAAATTCTCCACCATTAATATCCTGGGGGTCAACATTGACCAGAAACTTAACTGGAACAGCCACATAAATACTGTGGCCACAAGAGTAGGTCAGAGGCTAGGTATTCAGCGGCGAGTGTCTCACCTCCTGACTCCCCAAAGCCTTTCCACCATCTACAAGGCACAAGTCAGGAGTATGATGGAATACTCTCCACTTGCCTGGATGAGTGCAGCTCCAACAACATTGAAGAAGCTTGACACCATCCAAGACAAAGCATCCACTTGATTGGCACCCTATCCACCACCTTAAACATTCACTCCCTCCACCACCGGCGTACCGTGGTTGCCATATGTACCATTTACAAGATGCACTGCAGCAACTTACCAAGGCTTCGACAGCAAATCCCAAACCCACGATCTCTACCACCTAGAAGGACAAGGGCAGCAGACGCATGGGAACATCACCACCTCCAAGTTCCTCTCCAAGTCACACACCATCCTAACTTGGAAATATATCGCCATTCCTTCATTGTCGCTGGGTCAAAATCCTGGAACTCCCTCCCTAACAGCACTGTGGGAGTACCTTCACCACACAGACTGCAACGGTTTAAGAAGGCGGCTCACCACCACCTTCTCATGGGCAACTAGGGATGGGCAATAAATGCTGGCCTTGCCAGCGACGCCCACATCCCATGAACAAATAAAATCATCAGAATCCAGTTCCCCTGACTTTAAACCCAGATCCCCTTGCTCAACACTTCCCCACCATACGATTTCTCTGTCACAGACCATCACAGTGTCCTCTTGGCCTCAATCCTAAATGAAAGCCAACACAAAACAAACATTCCAAACAAAATTTATGAAACAATCAATCAAATGGCACCTAGCAAAGTCAACTAATCACTCTTCTGCATTCCCTTGGTGCCTGTCTTGCTTGTTCCTTTGCCTTTCCTAATTCTCCTACGAAATGCTACCCCACTGCAGCATGGCAGGTGGAAGGCTGCTGTCTTTCAGTGGATGAGACTACAGATGGCCTTGCAGGATGACCTCGAGCAGCTCTAGGCCTAGAAGGCCCAGTAGTGGACTGCACCACCTCGGCAAAGGCGGCAGCAGTCTGGGCTGGCTGCCTGACAGGTAACAGCAAGGGCACTGGCAGAGTGGCAGTGGTGGAAGGACAAATGCTGTCATCTTGAGATGCTCCACAGAGCCTCTGCCATTCCCCCGGGGCGGCATATCAGCAATCCTAGTCATCTGTTGCAGGGCAGATTGCTGGACTGCTGTGACACCCTGCAAGCCCCTTTCAACACTGATAAATCCAGCCATGATGGCAGCAGTCTGAGCTTGTATGGCACAAGTCAGAGCTTCCACTGGAAATCATGGGCTCCAAACTCTGCACAAAAGCCAGTGCAAAATTGGTGATGGAATCCTCTATGCTCCGTGACAATGACAACAGACTTTCTGACAGGCCTGCCAATGCACCAAGTGTTTCTGTGTGCCTGCCCATCAGCGGTCTTCTGAAGGCCACCCCATTGAAGTCCTCATCTGAGTCCTGTGCAGCAGAACCCGTGTGAAAGTTCGCCCTCCAGGGAGCTGGCACCTGTGTTACCCTTTCCCCCTGCCTTGGCTTCAGCCCACTCATTTCTGGTGCCTCACCACGTGCAGATCCCACCTCTATACTATCCTCTAAGTCTGCACAGTTTCAGTATCTGAGCTGGTACTAGCGAGTGTCAATTTGGGTGATGGTGTCTCTTCTTCAACAATCTCCTCTTTCACCACTGGCTGGACAGCTTGGAGATCTTGATATCTGAAATGAGAAAAGCACAAGGGTAGGGTAGTGGTGAGGGGAGGGTGTGAAAGCAAGGTGTGCATGCTTACACCATCAGCAGCTTGCAAGTGAGATGAGATTATGGGATGAGGGGAATCTTGGATGTGAGAGGGAGGATTAAGTATGAGCATACCGTCATCTTGAAAGTTTTTTAAGTTGTCGCTCGCCATGACCTCAATGATGGCCCCTCCAATTATCTGCAGCACTGCCTCCTCCATGGGGGTGAGGATATGTAGCCGGTTCGCTGCTGCTCTCTCCTGTTATGAGCCACCTTGGCCTACAAGAGAAAGGGAAGTGTGTCAATGAGTGTGGTGCAATGTGTTTGCGTGATGTCCCTGTCGTGGTTCAATAGCCTGTCATGGTTGTGTGCATGGTATGAGATGTGGGTGTAAGGCTTGCAGCAGTGATAAGTGTGTGACGATGAGGTGAAGCCAGGAATGTAAGGTGTGCCTTGTGTTTGGTAGAGATTGTTGGTCGGTGAGTGATGGGTATGTGTTGCAATGAGCAGTGTGTGAGGCTAGTGGTGCTGTTGGTCAGAGATGGCTTTTGAAGTTGCATTCACTGACCTTGACCACCCATGTGAGGTCATTGAACTTGTTTCAGCACTGGAGTCATGTCCTGGGGGGGTAACACTGCTGGCAGTGACTGCCTCGGCGATCTGGTCCCACATCCTTCTTACACTGTTTCTGGAGGGTCTCCTGTCCCCTGTGGGTAGAGGACCTCTCTTATATTCACCCCTGCAAAGGCCTCGAGTGCTGCGTCCGAGAACCTGGATACCCTTTCCCTGGCCTGTCAGCCATTTTGGCTTGTGCTAATGCAGTTTTAAAATTTTTGATTACCAGAAGGCAGTTGACCTTTAAGAGGTGGAGGCTGCCTTTAAGAGGCACAGACTAGCTTTAAATAAAGCTAGCCTCACATGAACTCCGTGAACTTAGGCCCCCTGCTGAGCGCACAGTCAGCCAGCAGCACGCCCAGCGGTGGGCTGTGCACTGCTATCATTATAATCAGCAGGTAGCACTCCTCTCAACGAGCGGGAGCCGATAGTTCATTGCAATCCCCGTGCCTGTTTTCTGGCCTTATGGAGTTTTCCCCCACAGACACAGGCCCTGATATTAATCTGAAGGCAGTTTCCGGGCGGGGGTGGAATTGTGAGGGGGAAACCCGTAGCTCAATTGAACTGGTTGCAATCTGTGATCTCAACTCAATTGAACAAATTAATTTTGACTTCTGGGTTTCTTGTCCCCAAGCTGCACAGCATTTGCGATGCACACCCGCTTGACAAAATCTCAGATGTATTTAAACGGATGGTCAGCAAATGTTTAGGATAAATGGTGGACATGGAGTAAGGGCATCTCCCAGAATTAATGATGCCTCACTGGAATAACTGCTGGGTGCAGTCAGGAGGAGCAGGAGGGATATACTTTACCCCAGCAATGGAAGGACGAAAGCTGCCACTCTCACCAAGAAGCTGTGGTTGGAGGTAGCCGAGGAGGTGAGCAGCAGGGGCGTTGTGCCCAGGTTATGGATGCAATGTAGAAAGCAGTTTAATGGCCTAACCAAATCAGGAAAAGTGAGTACATTTGCTGATTCAACTACATCCTACACTTTAAGCCCGCCCCCCTTTCACTTTGTGTTGCTAAAGTGTTCTCCATCTCATCACACCTCACACCCACTCAACATTCAGCAGCATCTAGCCTTCACTGTCCATGCACTTCAACTCCCCATTTATCCATCAACTGTTGACACTCACCCAATCCTTATGCGATGCAATGCATGTGTCTCATGGTCACCCTCACCAAATGCACGGCATCCATCGGGTGAAGACCTCAACTTCAATCACACACAGGTCTGTTTTTTTGCCCCTTGTAGGAGAAGAGAGTGCAAAACGCAAGGGAGAGGGAGCGGACTGGAGGTGGGCGACCACAAGCAGTCCAGCTAACAGATGCAGAGGAGGACGCCCTGGAGATAAGTGGCACATCTGCATCCGTCTCAGTCGGAGATGGAGAGACAGGGAGCTCGCAGATAGCTGGTGACAGAATGAAAAATACCACTGTCACCCATTTGCTGACTGCATTTCATCAATGATTGAACTATGAGAAGACCGAGTATGGTGATTGTCAAGATTATGACTTTGCCACGACTAAATCATATCCCTTTCTTTTGTCTTCCAAGGCCTTGCGACCATACGAACAATGACGGACAGGTAAAGACCCTCTGGTCAATTGAGCCTGTCCCACACAATTGCGATTCCTTGTGTATCACAATATATATACTCCACCCCACTGAAACAATGTGATCTCCTGGGAGAGGCAAAAAACCAGCTTAAAAAACCCAGGCCAATTTGGGAAAAAAATCTGGGAAATTCCCCTCCGACCCATCTAGGTGATCGAAACTAGTCCAGGAGATCACTCTGGCCCTGAATTTCCTGCAGTACCTACCTTCTGTAAGAGGTGATCTCCGCCCCAGCCAGAAATAGGCCCACCTCTCGCTTGAAGGAATTCAGTGAATCAGCATCCATCGCACGAGACGGCAGCCTGTACCAGAGGTTCAATATTCTCTGGGAAAAGCACCTCCTCCTTGTTATATCCGTGTATCTTAATGTTGTGTCCTTCAATAATCAGACAACAGACTGCAGGGAACGATCAACAGGTGTTTACTGAATGAGGGTTACTCTAGCACTAACTGTACAGATCACTATTCAGGGTTTATATACAGGTGTGGTCACTGCCGGTACTACAGTATACAGGAGCTGTAAAAAGTAGTTCTCTCCCTTAAGGTATATATACATTACATACATTACAATTCCTCCCCTTTTAGATTAACAGTACCATAATACTCATTTAACAATTAACATTTTTAATATACAATGTTATATGAAAATAGTCCATTCATATATTCAGTCTCTGGGGAGGCTTCCTGATTCTTTCTGGATAACGCCTTTCCCGAGTGTCTCGGTATTGGTGCGGAGGCGATTCTAGCACCCTGTCGTCAGTTGATTCATCAGCTTCCAATGCTATTGTTTCTGAGGTAGATGCGACCTGTACGTCGGGTTCCTCACCAGGTACGTATGGCTGAGACATGGGGTTGACTCGTTCCTGTGACTCTAGGATCTGGTCAGCATAGCGTCTCACAATGTTCACCCCAACATCCACTGTGTACATTAGTGGCCCCTGCCGTGTGCATATCGTTCCTGGTTGCCATTTCTCTGTTCGGTAGTCGTGGGCCAAGACTGGTTGCCCTACATTGAAGCTCCTTGTCGGCTTCTCATTGATGTGCTGGAATTGCTTACTCTCAACATCTCTTCGTACATTTGGTCTGAGCAAATCCAGACGAGTCATAGAGTCATAGAGTCATAGAGTTATACAGCACGGATAGAGGCCCTTCGGCCCATCGTGTCCGCGCCGGCCATCAAGCCCTGTCTAATCTAATCCCATATTCCAGCATTTGGTCCGTAGCCTTGTATGTTATGGCATTTCAAGTGCTCATCCAAATGCTTCTTGAATGTTGTGAGGGTTCCTGCCTCCACAACCCTTTCAGGCAGTGAGTTCCAGACTCCAACCACCCTCTGGGTGAAAAAGTTCTTTCTCAAATCCCCTCTAAACCTCCCGCCCTTTACCTTGAATCTATGCCCCCTAGTTATTGACCCTTCTACTAAGGGAAAAAGCTCCTTAGTATCCATCCTATCTATGCCCCTCATAATTTTGTACACCTCAATCATGTCCCCCCTCAGCCTCCTCTGCTCCAAGGAAAACAAACCCAATCTGCCCAGTCTCTCTTCATAGCTGAAGCGCTCCAGCCCTGGTAACATCCTGGTGAATCTCCTCTGCACCCTCTCCAAAGCGATCACATCCTTCCTGTAGCGTGGTGACCAGAACTGCACACAATATTCCAGCTGTGGCCTAACCAGTGTTTTATACAGCTCCATCATAACCTCCTTGCTCTTATATTCTATGCCTCGGCTAATGAAGGCAAGTATCCCATATGCCTTTTTTACCACCTTATCCACCTGTTCCACCGCCTTCAGGGATCTGTGTACTTGCACACCCAGGTCCCTCTGACCCTCCGTCTTGCCTAGGGTCTTACCATTCATTGTGTATTCCCTTGCCTTGTTAGTCCCCCCAAAGTGCATCACCTCGCACTTTTCCGGGTTAAATTCCATTTGCCACTGTTCCGCCCATCTGACCAACCCATCTATATCGTCCTGCAGACTGAGACTACCCTCCTCGCTACTTACCACCCTACCAATTTTTGTATCATCCGCGAACTTACTGATCATACCTTTTACATTCATATCCAAGTCATTAATGTAGACCACAAACAGCAAGGGACCCAGCACCGATCCCTATGGTACCCCACTGGCCACAGGCTTCCAGTCACAATAACAACCTTCGACCATCACCCTCTGCCTTCTGCCACTAAGCCAGTTTTGTATCCAATGTGCCAAGGCACCCTGGATTCCATGGGCTCTTACCTTCTTGACCAGTCTCCTGTGTGGGACTTTATCGAAGGCCTTACTGAAATCCATGTATACCACATCCACTGCGTTACCCTCATCCATACACCTAGTCACCCCCTCAAAAAATTCAATCAAATTAGTCAGACATGATCTTCCCTTGACAAAGCCATGTTGACTATCCCTGATTAATCCTTGCCTCTCCAAGTGGAGACTAATTTTGTCCCTCAGAATTTTTTCCAATAATTTTCCTACCACTGATGTTAGGCTCACTGGCCTGTAGTTCCCCGGTTTTTCCCTACTCCCCTTCTTGAATAATGGTACTACATTAGCGGTTCTCCAGTCCTCCGGCACATCCCCTGTGGCCAGAGAGGTTCTGAATATATGTGTTAGAGCCCCCGCAATCTCTTCCTTTGCCTCACACGGCAGCCTGGGATACATTTCGTCCGGGCCTGGGGATTTATCCATTTTTAGGCCTGCTAAAACCACCAATACCTCCTCCCTCTCGATGTTAATATGTTCGAGCATATCACAGTACCCCCGCCCTATTTCTATGTCTACATCGTCCCTCTCCATAGTGAAAACAGATGCAAAAAATTCATTTAGAACCCCTCCTACATCTTCCGGCTCCACACACAGATTGCCACTTTTGTCCCTAATGGGCCCTATTTTTTCCCTAGTTATCCTCTTAACCTTAATATACTTATAAAACATCTTAGGGTTTTCCTTTATTTTGCTCGCCAGTGTTATTTCATGGCCCCTCCTTGATCTCCTAATTTCTTTTTTAAGTATCCCCCTGCACTTTTTGTACTCCTCTAGGGCTTCCTCCGTCTTTAGCCTTTTGTATCTGCCAAAAGCCCTCCTTTTTTTCCTAATCCATTCTTGTATATCCCCTGACATCCAAGGTTCCCTGTGGTTTTTGGAACCACCCTTGACCTTCACGGGAACACGTTGCCATTGTATGATCTCAATCTCCCTTCTGAAAGCCTCCCATTGCTCCGATGCGGATTTTCCTACAAGTAGCTGATCCCAGTCCATTTTGGCCAGATCCTGCCTTATTCTATTAAAATTGGCCTTCCCCCAATTTAGAACCTTTATTTCCGGCCCATCCCTGTCCTTTTCCATGACCACCTTAAATCTCACCATATTATGGTCACTATCACCAAAGTGCTCACCTACTAGCACTTCTTCCACTTGGCCGGCCACATTCCCTAGAATTAGGTCCAGTACCGCCCCCTCTCTTGTAGGAGTTTCTACATGCTGGCTCAAAAAGCTCTCCTGGATGCACTTTAAGAATTCTACACCCTCTGAGCCTTTCACACTCTGACTATCCCAGTTAATATTGGGGAAGTTGAAATCCCCCATTATTATTACCCTATTATTTGCACATTTCTCTGAGATTTGCCTACATATCAGTTCCTCTATCTCCCCCTGACTGTTTGGGGGCCTATAGTACACTCCCAGCAAAGTGCTTGCCCCCTTTTTGTTTTTAAGCTCCACCCATATGGCCTCATTAGAGGGACCTGCTAATATATCATCCCTCCTTATGGCAGTAATTGATTCCTTAATTAATATTGCGACACCCCCTCCTCTTATCCCTCCCCCTCTGTCTCGCCTGAAGATTCTGTACCCCGGAATATTGAGCTGCCAGTCTTGCCCCTCCCTCAATCATGTCTCTGTGATAACAACAATATCGTACTCCCATGTGTTTATCAACACCTTCAGTTCATCCACCTTATTTGCAAGACTCCTTGCATTAAAATAGATGCCATCCAGCCTTGCCCTTATATATTTGCCCTCTCTACCAAGCTGACTTGTTTTTTTCTCTATAATTGGCAGCACATCACCCCCTATTTCAGCTCCCCTCTGTATCCCATCCCCCTGCCAAGTTAGTTTAAACCCCCCCCAACAGTGCTAGCAAACCTCCCCGCAAGGATATTTGTCCCGCTCTGGTTCAGGTGCAACCCGTCCGACTTGTACAAGTCCCACCTTTCCCAGAAGCAGGCCCAGTGATCCAGGAAACTAAAACCCTCCCTCCTGCACCAACTCTTTAGCCACGCATTTATCTGTTCTATCCTCCTATTCCTATACTCACTAGCACGTGGCACTGGGAGTAATCCAGAGATTACAACCTTTGAGGTCCTGCTCTTTAATCTGCTACCTAGCTACCTAAATCCTTGATGCAGGACCTCATCCCCCTTCCTACCTATGTCGTTGGTCCCAATGTGGACCACGACCTCTGCCTGCTCACCCTCCCCCTCCAGAATGCCCTGTAGCCGCTCAGTGACATCCATGACCCTGGCCCCAGGGAGGCAACAAACCATCCTGGAGTCACGTTTGCGGCCACAGAAATGCCTATCTGTTCCCCTTATGATAGAATCCCCTACCACTATTGCTCTCCCACTCTTTTTCCTCCCTTTCTGAGCAGCAGAAGTGTCCCTGGTGCCAGGAAGTTGGCTGCTGCTGCTTTCCCCTGGTGAGTCATCCCCCTCAACAGTATTCAACTTGGTATACCTGTTTGAAAGGGGGGTGACCGCAGGGGTCCCCTGCACTTCCTGCCTGCCTCTGTTGCTCCGCCTGATGGTCACCCAGTTTCTTTCTGCCTGTGCAGCCCTACCCTGCGGCGTGAACAACTCGCTAAATGTGCTATCCACGACCCTCTCAGCATCGCGCATGCTCCAAAACTCATCCACCCGCAGCTCAAGCGCCGCAATGCGGTCTACAAGTAGCTGCAGCTGGATGCATTTCTTGCACACATGGTCGTCAGGGACACTGGCAGCGTCCCTGACTTCCCACATGGAGCAAGAGGAGCAGAACACGGGGCTGAGCTCTCCTGCCATGACTTACTCCTTTAATTAATTAAAAAATTTATTCAATACCCCAGTTACAGGTATACTCTTGGGCGCTTTATTTACCAACTGTCCCCACTACACCACAGAGACCCTAGAAATTTAACACCACAGAATTCAAGCTTGTATTGAAAAGAGAGAAATACTCACCAACCAATCACTTACCTGCTTCCTGCTGACATCACACTTGGATTACTTTTTACCTCTCTCCCGGAACCTGGATTGGTGTGCCTCGCTGCCTCGGGCTGCTCTTTAGTTAGCTCTCCCGCCTCTGGTGATCCCACTCAGGTCCGCTGCCTCTCCGATCTCAACCTTCGGTTAAAGAACATTATGGCCGGGGCCTGGTTGGTGACTGCATGTGTCGCATTTCTGTAGGCTAACAGGAAATTGCCCACCTTATGCTGCAGTGGAATGTCGTCATCGCACATGGCCTTTACTGCTTTTTTAAAGGTTTGTACGAACCTCTCAGCCAATCCATTTGTGGCTGGATGATACGGGGCGGATGTGTAATGCCTTACCCCATTCCTTTTCATAAATCTTCGAAACTCTTCGGACACAAACTGTGGTCCGTTATCAGAGCAAATCTGCTCTGGCAAGCCGTTCCTGGCAAAAATGATCCGTAGGACTGCAATAGTTTTCTCCGTGGTGGTGGAGGACATTTTGATCACCTCAGGCCATTTCGAGTGCGCATCCACGGCTATTAAAAACATTAAGTCCATGAATGGACCAGCAAAATCAATATGCACCCATTGCCATGGAGCTGAGGGCCACTCCCATGGGTGTAGAGGGGCATGTGGTGGTGCATTTTGGACCTTCTGGCATCCTGAGCAGCTCTTTGTCAGGTCCTCAATTTGCTGATTGATCCCCGGCCACCACACATAAGCCCTAGCAAGACTTTTCATTTTCACCCCTCCCAGATGACCTTCGTGAAGCTCATTGAGCACTCTCTTCCTTAACTTGGGTGGAATTACCACTCGGGATCCACACATCAAGGTCCCCTAGCATACTGACAGCTGTTCTCTTCTGGATGAGAATGCTGGCAACAGTGAGTCGCCATGTGCTGGCCATCCCTTCACCGTCAAATCATATACCCGAGACAGTGTCGGGTCATTTCGGGTCTCCTTCTCTATACCAGCGTTAGTTACTGGCAAGCATTCAATTATAGTCGAATTAAATATTTTGACAGGATCCACTGCTGCTGCTTCCTCCACAGTAGGCAGTGGCAGGCGTGATAGCCCATCAGCGTTTCCATGCTGTTTCGTGCCCTTATACTCGATTTCATATTGGTGCGCCCCTAGAAAAAGGGACCACCTTTGTAGCTGTTACGCAGTCATCACCGGAATGCCCTTCTTTGGATTAAAGATGGAGACAAGTGGTTGGTGGTCAGTCAGCAAGGTGAACTTCTGCCCGTGCAGATAGTGATTGAACTTTTTCACTCCCCACACTAGGCTGAGGGCCTCCCTGTCAATCTGGGCGTAGTTACGCTCGGCTGAGGTTAGTGACCGAGATGCAAAGGCTACTGGCCTTTCCGAGCCGTCCGGGAATTTGTGCGACAGCACCGCTCCAATGCCATAGGGTGATGCATCACACGCCAACCGAATTGGTAGTGCTGGGTTGAAATGAGCCAACACCTCTTTTGATGTGATCAATGCTTTGCTCTTCTGGAAAGCTCGTTTACATTCGTCACTCCACTTCCATGGAACCCCCGTTTGCAGTAGGGTGTTCAGTGGGTGTAGTACGGTAGACAAATTTGGCAAGAACTTATGGTAGTAGTTCACCAGCCCGAGGAACGACCTCAGTTGTGACACATTTTCCGGTGCTGAAGCCTTGACTACTGCCTCAATCTTTTCAGGGGACTTATGTAACCCCTCTTTATCAATAACGTGGCCACAATACGAGATCTGCTTCTGGAAAAACTCGCATTTGTGGCGATTAGCTCGGAGCCCATATACCTTCAATCTAGTGAGCACCTGCTCCAGGTTGGCGAGGTGATCACTGTCATTTTCACCCGTGACCAGGATGTCATCCAAATAACACTGGGTCCCTGGAATCCCTTGCAGGACTTGATCCATTGCCCTTTGCCAAATAGCCAGAGCTGATGCTACCCCGAACACCAGCCGGTTGTATTGGTAGAGACCTTTATGAGTGTTGATCGTGAGGTACTGTTTCGAGGCTTCTTCTACCTCCATTTGCAGGTACGCCTGGGCCAGATCAATCTTAGTGAAGCATTTCCCTCCAGATAGCGAGGCGAAAATATCTTCAATCCGCGGAAGCGGATATTGTACCGTGTGAAGGACTGGGTTCACTGTCACCTTAAAGTCCCCACAGATGCGAACCTTCTTTGGTTCCCCAGGCGTATTACTCAACGACCTCCATTACAGGAATGATGGGTGTAGCCCACTCGCTCCAGTCCACTTTGGACAGTACTCCTGAATGTTCCAAACCTTCCAGCTCTGCTTCGACGGCTGGGCGGATCGCATAAGGTCTGGCCTTAAAAAACTTTGGGCTTTCATTTTCCTCTATTTTGATCGTCGCTGTTATGCCTTTTAGTGTTCCGAGTCCCTGCTGGAACACTTCTTGTGCGTCAGTTAGCATTTTTGACAGTTGTCCAGGTGTGACGTCGTCATCCTTTTTGGCATCTACAGTCAGTGCTTGTATGGAATGCCAATCTAGCTGTATCTTCCGGATCCATTCACATCCTAGTAGTGGTGGTCCTCCATCTGGCAATACATATAGGTCCATTTTTGGTGTTTCCTTGCTGTTATATATAACGTTCACCCTTATTTTTCCTTTGGGGTAGACTTTTTGCCCCGTGTACATCTTCAAGACAATCTTTGTATCTCTCAAGGGCATATATGAGAATAGCCGCTTGTAGTCCCTTCGGTTTATGACTGTTAGGGCTGATCTTGTGTCCAATTCCATTTTCACTTGGACTCCTGCTATCTTGAGCGTGACCCAGATAGTTTGGTGTTCCTCCGTTTTGATCACATTATGGAGTTTCAGACAACCCAGCTCCTTGCTTCCGGAGTCTGTATCACTCTTCTGTTCGTCTGAACTACTCTCCGTCACCTTATGTACCTTCTTGTACTTCTCCTGTGGAGATTTCTTGCTGCTGGTTTTCTTTCCCGACCTGCAGACTCTTGCTATGTGTCCTACTTTTCCACACTGTCTGCACACTTTGTCCTTGAACCAGCAATCATTATGGTCGTGTGTTGGTCTGCCGCAGCGATAGCACTTCACTGTTCCGTATGACATTTCATTTGTGCCATATTCTTGCGGTCTCCGTTGTATCTCTGCAGTGCCCCGTGCTGCTGCTTCGGGTGATACTGCAATGCTGAAAGCCTTGTCCAGCGTAAGATCCTTTTCTGATAGAAGCCGTTTCTGGGTTCCTTCACTTTGAAGCCCACACACAAACTTGTCCCTTAAAGTATCTGCTAGTCCCGTTCCAAACTGGCAGTGTTTCGATAGCTTGTGCATTTCCATTAAATACTCAGCATTACTTTCATCTTTATGCTGGTTCCTTTTGTGAAACTTAAATCTTTCTGCTATTAGCAGCAATGTGGGGTTTAAGTGGTCCTGTAGGATTGACACTATTGTAGTGATCAATAACATGTCATTCTGTGGTGGACACTAGGTGGAGCAGTAGAGCTATATATAGCTGTATGTATTAAGACTACACTACCTAGCTGTATAGATATTAAGACTACATTACCCATGAGGCTAGGCTACCCACAAGGCAGCAGTCAAGATGGCAGCCTGCACACAGGAGCACACATGGAAGCCTCTACAGATACTGTACCTAGAGAACGTGTACTGAATAAATAACTAGCTAGAAGCTAGCTGTGTTCATAATAAGAATGTCTAGTTATTAATGAACATAACATGGTACCAGGGTGGTGAAGATCTGCTGAAAATTGTGAAAAGCGACATGGAGAATTTGAAGCCACCAGCAGGTTTGAATCTCGAGGGAAATGTCGACTACAATTGCGGATTTTTAAACAACAATTCGAACTCTACATTGCAGCCATCGGATTCGGTACGAAGCCAGACGCAAGGAAGATAGCATTGCTGCTTACGGTTGCAGGCCCACAGGTGATAGAGGTATTTAATACATTTGTATTTAATCCAGCGGAGAACAGAGAAAAATTAGAAGATGTGCTAATAAAATTTGATGCACATTGCTCTCCCAAAGAGAATGAGACGTATGAAAGATACATCTTCCATTCTCGGACACAGCAACAAAATGAGACTTTTGTTAGCTTTATAACTGATCTGAAACTGAAAGCACAGACATGTAATTTCTCTGAGCTCAAAGCATCCATGATTCGTGACCAGATTGTGTTTGGTATTCATGATAAAAAAGTCAGGGAACGTCTGTTGAGAGAAACCGAACTAAATTTGGAAAATGCAGTGAAAATATGCAAAGCCAGCGAGCTAGCTCGAAATCACGCGAAGACTTTCAGTGAAATCAATAATGATGCGAATGTAATGAGTGATAATGCTGCTGTCAGTGCTGTGTCCTACAAGGGGAAGAAACGTGGGCAGAACAGAAATGAAAAGCAATCAGAGGATGACATTTTTAATTGTAAACGCTGTGGTTACAAACACCAGTTAAGACAATGCCCAGCGTTTGGAAAAATGTGCACAAAGTGTATTGGAAAGAATCACTTTGCCAAACAATGCTTTTCAAAAGTAAAAACGACGAAAGGGCAACGAGTTAATGTGATTGAGGACACTAACTGATTAAGACATTTTTGTAGGAATGGTGTCATGTGATGATATCAAAAAAGATACAGAAAATGTGCAGCCCTCAGAAATAGACAATGCTGAACATAAAGTTAATGCAGTAAAAGAGGACAAATGGATGATCCCACTGCAGATAAATGGAACATTAGTTACATTGAAACTGGACACTGGGGCAAAAGCAAACTTAATCAGTATGAGTGACATTAACAATATGAAAGAAAAGCCCAAAATACAGAAAAAGTCAGTACTACTGAAGGGCTATAATGGACAGAAAATAGATAGCTTAGGTGTATGCAGACTTAAAGTGACAGTCAAAGACAAAGTGCATCATCTCATGTTTTCTGTTGTGGCTGAAAGGCTTGATTCACTACTGGGTGACAAAGCTTGTGAGGACTTAGAACTGGTCAAAAGAGTCTACCGTATAAACTGTGCCATAAGCAGACCAGATGACTCAGGTGATGAAGCAGAGAGCCCATCAAGGATGAAAAGGCCAAAGGGTATCCATGTCTTCAAAAAGCCTAGTTTCTCCAAGAAGAAAGAAAAAGACTTTAAGGTCAAAGAGAAGCCAAAGGAAGAAAAGCACAAAGAAGAAAAACACAAGGAGAAAAAGTCCAAAGATATAACTGCAGCAGATGTTGTTAAGCTGTGGAAAGAGAAAAAGAAAAAGAAGAAGCCTGCACCAGAGCAGGAAGCAGTTCCGGTGGATACTCCTTCTTCCCTCAGGCCAATCTTTGGTGTTCCATTAGCCGAGGCTGCTGAGAGGACTATGCTGTATGATGGGATCCAGCTGCCAGCAGTTTTTCGAGAAGGCATTGACTACATTGAGAGTTATGGCATGAAGAGTGAAGGAAACACTGAAACCCTCTCCAAGCAAAGATCGCAAGGAGACCTCAATCTATACAAGAGCCTGATAGACTTAATCTTTGAGTACAATGTAAAGCTTTGAAAATGTGTTGACTGTTTTGAAAATGTTTATGTTTATAGAGCACTAACAAAAGTGTTACTGATATTATCTTTATTGTTTTCTTGAAAGTTGATTGATATTGATTTTGTTAAACCTCAAAGAAAGGAGGATGAAGTGATCAATAACATGTCATTCTGTGGTGGACACTAGGTGGAGCAGTAGAGCTGTATATAGCTGTATGTATTAAGACTACACTACCCAACTGTATAGATATTAAGACTACATTACCCATGAGGTTAGGCTACCCACAAGGCAGCAGTCAAGATGGCAGCCTGCACACAGGAGCACACATGGAAGCCTCTACAGATACTGTACCTAGAGAATGTGTACTGAATAAATAACTAGCTAGAAGCTAGCTCTGTTCATAATAAGAATGTCTAGTTATTAATGAACATAACAACTATGTTTTCAAAATCCTTTTCTACTGGCTTCTCTGGGGTTACTAGGTTTCGTAGTAAGCCATACATTTTTACACCCATTGAATTCAACAATACCAGCGCTTTCTTGTCATCTGGCACTTCACTCGCCTTGCAGTATACTTCTATGCGTTCGACATATGTCGTCCAATCTTCGACTTCATTGTCGAACGCTGTGATACTGCTACTCTTTGGCATTTTTGGGTGTGGTTAGACTGGCTTAAAATGGTGTCTCCCGCGCTTTCCTTTCTTCCCCGCTGCGGCTTAAAATGGCGTCTCCCGCGCTTTCCTTTCTTCCCCGCTGCGGCTTAAAATGGCGTCTCCCACGCTGCTGCCAACGCCGCTCTCGGCGGTCCTCGTAGCAAATGGCGATGCCCTGTGGGTTTCGTGCGCTACTCCTGTGCTGCTGCCAATGCCGCTCTCTGCGGTCCTCATGGCAATGGCAGCGCCTCATGTTTTCCTGCGCACCTCTCTCCCCCGTTGACGCTGCTCGGCCCTTCAACACCGGCTGCGCTCTGCTCTCTCTCGTCTCTCTCCCCGTTGACGCCGCTCGGTCCTGAACACCGGCTGTGCCCTGTGCGCTCTGCCCTCTCTCTCTCCCCCGCCGACGCTGCTGGGCCTTTTTCTGTGCCGCTCGGTCGGCTCTAGCCACCGCTGTCCAGGAAGGGTCTGCGCAGTACCTGTTGCCAGCCCGTTTCGCTGGACCACTGTGACTGGAAAGCCAAGCCTGGCTCTCGACAGCCTCCCCTGCGATGCTCAAATCTCCGCTGGATGACTGGGCGGTTGCCCGTGGTCGACGCCCGTGCTTCTGGACTTGCCCTCCTTCCACTGTTCTCCAGGAGCGAATCCCTGGGAGGTGATGCAGAGTTGCAGGTAGGTTCGAATCTGCTCGTCGCCAATGTTATATCCGTGTATCTTAATGTTGTGTCCTTCAATAATCAGACAACAGACTGCAGGGAACGATCAACAGGTGTTTACTGAATGAGGGTTACTCTAGAACTAATTGTACAGATCACTACTCAGGGTTTATATACAGGTGTGGTCACTGCCGGCACCACAGTATACAGGAGCTGTAAAAAGTAGTTCTCTCCCTTAAGGTATATATACATTACATACATTACACTCCTGGTATCTAACTCAGATCTAGCCTTACACAACTTAAATTTGTGACCCCTGGTCCTCCCGAACCTATTTAATTGAAACAAATTGTCAGCTGGAACACAGTCTATTCCCTTCATTATCTTATAAACCTCTATCAGATCATCTCTAAGTCTACCCTTCTCTAAAGTGTAAATTCCCATCTGTTTTAGCCTATCTTGATAACTAAGATGCTTTAAACTGGGAATTAATCTAGTGGCCCTCCTCTGCACCCTCTCCAAAGTTTCAATAGTGATATGTGAGGAGACCAAAACTGGACACAGTATTCCAAGTTTGGCCTGACTAAAGTCTTGTACAAGGACAAAATAGTGGGCCTCATCTTGTACTCAATTGTCCTATGGATACAACCCAACACCCTATTTGCTCCAGCTATCGTTTCACGGCATTGCTCATGTACCATTAAAGATGTATGCACTAGAATACCCAAATCTCTTTCTATCTCCACCTTTTTTAATGTAGGGTGTATGAATGTTGAGCATATGCCCTGCCCATATGCATAACACTGCACTTATCTAAATTATACATCATTTTACAAGCAGACAAGCATCATCTACAGTCCGAATACTCGCACAGATCTTGGTATCATCTGTAAATTTGCAGATTGTGTCCCCAATACCTACATCCAGATCATTAATAAAAATGGTAAAGCGCAACAGTCCCAACACCGATCCCTGCGGGACACCACTGGTGACCAGTCTCCAAACAGATCCAAATCCATCTATAACTACTTTTTGCCTACCAGTCAGTTTTTAATCCATGTCACTGCATGTCTCCCCCGCAGGCACCAGCTCAGATACTGGCACTACGCGTTCTTTAGAGGCTAGTATAGTAGCGGGACCTGCACAGGGAGCGGCACCAGGGACAAGTGGACAGCAGCAAGGCCAGGGGGAAAGGTTAGCTCGGGGCCAACTCCCAGAGGGTGAGTTCGCGTGCGAGTTCTGCTGCACAGGACTCAGATGAGGACTTCAATGGGGAGGCCTTTAGAAGAAGGGTAATGGGCATGCACACCGAGATGATAGGTGCAATGGCAAGGGTGCCTGAGAGTCTCTCGGCAATGGTAAGGAGCATGGAGGAGTCCACCTCCAACATTGCACAAGGCTCTGCGCACACCATGGAGCCCATCATTTCCAGTCTGCAAGGATGGTCACCTCCCAGAGAGACCGTGGCGACTCAGACCTGTTGCCGTGTGTGAAGGGCGACCTGGCAGTTTCCATTGCAGCACAGGCGGAAGGGACGCAACGTCTTAGTGCTGAAATGCAGTCTATGCTTGGTGGCATCCAATCACAGACTGTTCTCATGCAATCTCAGCTTGATGCCATGCAAGCTCTGACTGCTGCCATCATGGCTGGGTCTACCACCGTCAATCGGGGCTTTCACGGTGTCGCAGCAGGTCAGCAATCTGTGCTCTAACAGATTGCTAGGGATGGCGAGATGCTGCCCTGGGGTATTGGCAGTGGGTCTGTGGAGCAGGAACCCGCTGTCCTCTCTCAGGAGGACAGCATTCCTGCTCCCACCACTGCCACTCCAACATTGCCTTGTCACTGCCTGTCACCCAGCCAGGCCAGACTACTGCCGCCCATGCTGAGGTGGTGCAGTCTACTGCTGGGCATTCCAGGCCCACAGCTGGTTGAGGGCGTCCTGCAAGGCCATCTGAAGTCTCCCACAAGGACACTCAGCAGCCTTCCACAGCTCTGCTGCAGCCACTGGGCCAAAACTTCATAAGAGCAATAGAGCAGGCAAAGGCACTGTAACGATAGGCACTAAGGGATTGCACAAGAGTGAATAGTTAATAATTTTGTTGTAAATATGTGTTCACTGATTGTTGATAAATTTATTAATTCAGTTTGGATCCTTTTGTGGTGTGTCTCATTTCAGCTTTGCGCTGTGATATGGCCTGTGACAGGGATGGATTGATGGGGATGTGGTGAGCAATGGGAATCTGGGGTTTAATTCATTCGAACCGCAGTCTGATGAGGCAGTCACGGACCGCCCTTCTTAAGAACATAAGAACATGAGAAATAGGAGCAGAAGTTGGCCACTTGGCCCTTCGAGCCTGCTCTGCCATTCAGTAAGATTATGCCTGATCTTCTACCTCATCCCCACTTTCCTGCACTATCCCCATATCCCTTGATTCTCTTAATATTCAAAAATCTAACGATCTCTGTCTTGAAAATACTCAACGACTGAGCCTCCACAGCTCACTGGGGTAGAGAATTCCAAAGATTCACCACCCTCTGAGTGAAACATTTCTCCTCATCTCAGTCCTAAATGGCCGACCCCTTATTCTGAGCCTTAGACCCCTGGGTCTAGACTCCCCAGCCAGGGGAAATATTCTCCCTGCATCTACCCTGTCAAGCCCTGTAAGAATTTTGTATATTTCAATGAGATCATCTCTCATTCTTCTAAACTCTAGAGAATATAGGCCTAATCTACTCAATTTCTCCTCATAAAATTATTCCCCCATCCCAGGAACCAGTCTGGTGAACCTTCACTGCACTCCCTTTATGGCAAGTATATCCTTCCTTAGGTAAGGAGACCAAAACTGTACACAATACTCCAGGTGTGGTCTCACCAGGGCCCTACACAATTGCAGTAAGACGTCTTTACTCTTATACTCAAATCCTTTTGTAATAAAGGCCAACATACCATTTGCTTTCCTAATTGCTAGCTGAACCTGCATTTCAACTTTCAGTGATTCGTGTACAAGGACAACCAGTTCCCTCTGAACACCAACATTTCCCAATCTCTCACCATTTAAAAAAGACTGCTTTTCTATTTTTCCTACCCAAGTGGATAACTTCACATTTCTGCACATTAAATTCCATTTGCCATGTTCTTGCCCATTCACTTAGCCTGTCTATATCCCCTTGATGCTTCCTTGCATCCTCCTCACAACTTACATTCCCACCTAGCTTTGTATCATCAGCAAACTTGGGTATATTACATTTGATCCCCTCATCCAAATCATTGAAGTAGATTGTGAATAGCTGAGGCCCAAGCACTGACCATTGCGGTACCCAACTAGTTGCAGCCTGCCAACCCGGAAATGACCCGTTTATTCCTACTTGCTGTTTTCTGTCCGTTAACCAATCCTCAATCCATGCTAGTATGTTACCCCCAATCCCATGAGCCCTAATTTTGTTTAATAACCTCTTGTGTGGCACCTTATCAAATGCCTTCTGAAAATGCAAATAAACCACATCACTGGTTCCCCCTTATTTATTCTGCTAGTTACAACCTCAAAAAATTCTAACAGATTTGTCAAACACGATTTCCCTTTCATAAATCCATGTTGACTATGCCCAATCCTATTATTATTTTTGAAGTGCCCTATTACAACATCCTTAATAATAGATTCTAGCATTTTCCCTACTACTGATGTCAGGCTAACTGGTCTGTAGTTCCCGTTTTTTCTCTCCCTCCTTTCTTAAATAGTGGGGTACATTTGCTAACTTTCAATCCACGGGAACCTTTCTAGAATCTATGGAATTTTGGAAAATGACAACCAATGCATCCACTATCTCTATAGCCACCTCTTTCAAAACCCTAGCATGTAGGCCATCAAGTCCAGGGGATTTATCAGCTTTCAGCCCCATTAATTTCTCCAGTACTATTTTTTTTACTAATACAGAAATCCCGCCCCAACCGCAGTTTTGCCATACACGGATTTCACTTATATACGGTTTCAACTCTGCGCCAATTTTCACCAACCGTGGCAGTGAAATTCACATATCCGCAGTTTTTAATTTAGGAATAAGGTAAATAACATGATTTTTATGCTTTTTATATTCTTTTTTATTGTGGTTATACACATTTATACTGAATTTGCCAACCACGGTTTTACTAACCACGGGGGTTTTCAGGGGCGTATCCCCCATGGTTGGGGAGGGATTCCTGAACTAATTTCTTTCAGTTCCTCATTCTTGCTAGACCCTTGCTTCTCCACTATTTCTGGGAAGTTTTTTGCGTCTTCTTCCGTGAAGACAGACACAAAGAGTTGGATTTTCATTGAGGAGGCGTGCAGGAGGCGGGTCTACAACTTTCGGGGTTGTAGACCTGCCTCCATCGAGTTCTAGCCAATCCATGCGATCTTGACTTGATTGACCTTGTTGAGCCCGCCCAGCGGGCTCAGCAGGCCAATTAAGGGCCACCCGGCAACAGGTGACGTCACAGGTTGATATTTCATCTGTCAAGACCTTTTGACAGATGAAATATCAGTGTTTCACAGCTGTTTGAACCTGTCAAACACTGACAATCTCAACTCCAGGTTAATTCCTTCCACTCAGGATGGTTTAGAGATCTCCCCGGAACAGAAAGCTGAATGCTGCAATTTTTGACAGATCGCAGCCATTCTGCTTTCTGTGCCAGTGAGATGAGGGACTCCCGAGACCTGAAGGAAGGAAGGCTGTAAAGGTAAGTACATGTAAGTAAAACTTCTTTAAACACTTTACACACACCAAACACACTTACCTCTGCACTCATGCACCCATCACTCGCCTGAACACTGGACATCTCGAACCCTCCAAGCCCTTCATCCCGACGGCCCGCCTCGCTAACTTGGCGTGGTTTGGAGCCATCGGGAATCCCACATTTCACCAATGAAAATAGGGATTAGGCTAAAAACTGCCTGTTAACTACCTGTTAACAGGCGGTTAATTGCCACTAATCCCCTTCCTTTGAAGCTGGCATGGAGGCAGGTTGGGGGCAGGATGGGTTCGTGCCCCCCGATTTCAGGATTTTAACCCCTCCACACACCTCCAATCCCACCTCCATGGCCCAATGAAAATCCTGCCCAAAGTATTTGTTTAATTTCTCTGCCATTTCCTTATTGCCCGTTATAATTTCTCCTGTCTCAGTCTGTGAGGGACCCACATTTACTTTCACCAACCTTTTCCTTTTTATATACCTATAGAAGCTTTTACAGTCTGTTTTTATGTCTCTCGCTAGTTTACTCTTAGATTCTATTTTCCCTTTCTTAATTAATTTCTTGGTCCTCCTTTGCTGAATGCTAAAATCCTCCCAATCCTCCAGCTTACTACTCTTTTTGACAACATTATAAGCCTCTTCCTGTGATCTAATACTATCTTTAACTTCTCTTGTTAGCCACAGTTGAAGCCAGGGGTTTTTGTGCCTTGAAGTAATTATGTATTAATTCTTTAAATGCTAGCCATTGCTTGTCTACCATCATAACTTTTAATGTAGTTTCTCAATCTACCTCAGCCTACCTTATACCTACATAGTTTGCTTTATTTAGATTTAAGAACCTAGTTTCGGATTTAACTAAATCACTTTCAAACTGAATATAAAATTCTATCATATTATGGTCACTCTTCCCTAAAGGTCCCTTTACTACAAGGTTATTCATTTGTAGGGGTCACAAAATTTCCCCTATTTTTCCCTGAAGATTGAAAATGTTGGTGTTGGGTATGTACCTTTTAAGAGAGAACTGCTTTTATACTGTAGTACCGGCAGTGACCACACCTGTATATAAAGCTGTAGCAGGCTTCTGTACTTTCAGTTCCAGCATACCCTCTGTTCAGTAAACACCTGTTATTATCGTTCTCCTGCAGTCCGTGTGTTATTGATACGCGGACACTACACTGGCGACGAGCAGGTTCGAACTCACCTGCAGTACTGCATCACCTCACAGAATCCATTCCTGAAAAGAAGCTTCTTGGAGGTCGAAGTCAGAGCAATGGGCGTCGACCGCGGGCAACCGCCCAGTGATCCATCGGAGTTCAGAGAATCACAGGGGAGGTTGTGGAGAGCTGGGCTTGGCTCCCCAGTCAAGGTGTTCCAGCAAATCGTGCTGGTAGCAGGTAGTGCGCTGACCCTTCCGGACTGTGGCGGGCTTGAGCTCGATCGAGCGGCTCTGCAAAGGGGCCGTGCAGCATCTTCGGGAAGGAAAAGAGAGCAAGAGGGTGGAGCGCACAGGGCGTGGTCAGTGCTCAAGAGCCGGGCAGCGTTAGAGGAAATAAAATGAGGGGAAGGAAAAGAGAGACGCGCTGAAGCCGCGGGGCGCTACCATTACTCTTTAGAACGCGAGGAGCAGCGTTGGCAGCAAGGGGAAGAAGAAAAAGCACGGGAGGCGCCATTTTATTCCATTTGGGAAGAAGGAAAAGCGCGGGAGGCGCCATTTTATTCCATTTGGGAAGAAGGAAAAGCGCGGGAGGCGCCATTTTAATCCATTGGGGAAGAAGGAAAAGCACGGGAGGCGCCATTTTAAACCACCCAAGATGCCGAAGAGTGGCAGTATCACTGCTTTCTACAACGAAATAGAAGACTGGACCACGTATGTGGAAAGAATTGAAGTGTACTGCAAGGCAAATGAGGTGGCCGATGGAAGAAGGCGTCGGTATTATTAAATTTGATGGGCACGAGAACGTACGGCCTATTGCGGAATTTAATTACCCCAGCTAAACCAATGGAGAAAAGCTTTGAAGAGATTGTCAATATCTTACAGGAACATCTAAACCCTACACCGCTGCTGATAGCAGAAAGATTCAAGTTCCATAAAAGAAACCAGCACAAAGATGAGAGCAATGCTGACTATTTTACGGAACTACGCAACTTATCGAAGCACTGCCAGTTCGGAGCAGGACTGGCAGATACCTTAAGGGATAAGTTTGTCTGCGGGCTCCAGAGTGAAGGAACCCAGAAACGGCTACTTTCAGAAAAGGACCTGACGCTAGAACAGGCTTTCAGCGTGGCAGTATCCTACGAAGCAGCAGCACGGGGAGCTGCGGAAATACAACAGAAACCACAAGAATATAGCGCTAACAAAATGGCATATGGAGCAGAAAAGTGCTATTGCTGCGGCAGAACAACCCATGATCAGAAGGGCTGCTGGTTTAAGGACAAAGTATGCAGGCAATGTGGGAAAGTGGGACACATAGCAAGAGTCTGCAGGTCGGGAAAGAAAACCAACACTAAAAGAACTACTAAGGAAAAGTACAAGAAAGTAAAAAAAATGACAGACAGTAGTTCAGAAGATCAGGAGAGTGATAATGACTCCGGGAGCAGGAGATTAAGTTGTCTAAAGTTACACAACGTGATCGCAAAGGAGGATCACCGAACCATTTGGGTCACCCTCATGATAGCAGGGTCCCAAGTAAAGATGGAATTGGACACAGGATCAGCCCTAACTGTCATGAATCGACGAGACTATGAGCGGCTATTCTCACACATACCCTTGAAGGACACGTCCATTGTATTGAAGACATACACGGGGCAAAAAGTCTACCCCAGAGGAAAAATAAGGGTGCCCGTTAAATACAACGGCAAGGAAACACAGAAACTGTATCTATATATACTACAAGATGGAGGACCACCATTATTGGGACGTGACTGGATCCGAAAAATACAATTGGATTGGCATTCCATTCAGGCGCTAACTGTGGCTGACAAAAAGGATGACGACGTCACACCTGGGCGACTGTCAAAAATTCTAACTGATGCAAAAGAGGTGTTCCAACAAGGACTGGGGACTCTAAAAGGAGTAACGGCAATGATAAAAATTGAAGATAACGCAAACCCAAAAATTTTTACGGCCAGACCGGTACCGTACGCGATCCGCCCAGCCGTTGAAGCAGAGCTGGAGAGTCTGGAGTGTTCGGGTGTGCTGTCCAAGGTGGACTGGAGTGAGTGGGCCACACCCATCATTCCTGTAATGAAGAAATCATTGAGCAGCACGCCTGGGGAGCCGAAGAAGGTTCGCATCTGTGGGGACTTTAAGGTAACTGTGAACCCAATCCTGCACACAGTACAATATCCAATTCCACGGATAGAAGATATTTTCGCCTCACTATCTGGAGGGAAACGCTTCACGAAGATTGATCTGGCCCAAGCGTATCTACAAATGGAGGTGGAAGAAGCATCTAGAAAATACCTCACGATAAACACTCACAAAGGTCTTTACCAGTACAACCGACTGGTATTCGGGGTAGCATCAGCCCCAATTATTTGGCAGAGGGCGATGGAACAAGTCCTGCAAGGGATCCCAGAGACCCAGTGTTATTTGGACGACATCCTGGTTACGGGCGAAAATGACAGTGAACACCTTGCCAACCTGCAGCAGGTGCTCACTAGATTGCAAGAATATGTGCTACGAGCCAACCGCCCCAAATGCGAGTTTTTCAGGAGACAAATCTCGTATTGTGGCCACATGATTGATGAGGAGGGGTTACATAAGTCCCCAGATAAGATTGAGGCAGTAGTCAAGGCTCCAGCACCGGAAAATGTGTCGCAACTGAGGTCGTTCCTCGGGTTGGTGAACTACTACCATAAGTTCTTGCCGAATTTATCTACAATTCTGCACCCACTGAACGCCCTGCTGCAAACTGGAGTAGCATGGAAATGGAGTGATGAGTGTAAGCGTGCCTTTCAGAAATGTAAATGCCTAATCACTTCAAAAGAAGTATTGGCCCACTACAAACCAACACTACCGATTCGGTTGGCATGTGATGCATCTCCCTACGGCACTGGAGCGGTGCTGTCACACAAATTCCTTGACAGTTCAGAGAGGCCAATAGCCTTTGCATCGCGCTCGTTGACCTCAGCCGAGCATAACTACACCCAGATTGACAGGGAGGCCCTCAGCCTGGTGTGGGGGGTGAAGAAGTTCAATCACTATCTGCACGGGCAGAAATTCACCCTACTGACTGATCATCAGCCTCTGGTCTCCATTTTTAACCCAAAGAAGGGCGTTCAGGTGATGATGGCACAACGGCTGCAAAGATGGTCCCTTTTTCTAGGGGCACATCAATACGACATAGAGTACAAGGGTACGAAACAGCATGGAAATGCTGATGGGTTGTCGCCCCTACCGTTGCCTATGGTGGAGGAAGCACCTGCAGTGGACCCTGTTGAGATATTCCATTTGACCATAGTCGAATGTCTACCTGTTACAAACTCAAGCATAGAGAAGGAAACCCGAAATGACCCGACACTCTCTCGGGTCTATGATTTGATGGTGAAGGGATGGCCAGCACATGGCGACTCACTGTTGCCAGCATTCTCGCCAAGGAGAGAACAGCTGTCAGTGTGCCGGGGGGCCTTAATGTGTGGATCCCGAGTGGTAATTCCACCCAAGTTGAGAGGTAGAGTGCTCAATGAGCTTCATGAGGGTCATCTGGGAGGGGTAAAAATGAAGAGCCTAGCCAGGGCATTTGTGTGGTGGCCGGGAATCGATAAAGAAATTGAGGATATGACCAAGAGATGCACAGGATGCCAGAAAGTCCAAAACGCTCCACCACAGGCCCCGCTACACCCATGGGAGTGGCCCTCATCTCCATGGCAACGGGTACACATTGATTTTGCTGGTCCATTTATGGACTCAATGTTTTTAATCGCCGTGGATGCACATTCGAAATGGCCAGAGGTCATCAAAATGTCCTCCACCACCACGGAGAAAACTATTGCAGTCCTACGGACCATCTTCGCCAGGCATGGCTTGCCAGAACAGATTTGCTCCGACAATGGACCACAGTTTGTGTCCGAGGATTTCCGAAGGGTTTTGAGGAATAATGGGGTAAAACGTTACACATCTGCCCCATATCATCCAGCCACAAATGGATTGGCTGAGAGGTTTGTTCAGACCTTTAAAAAAGCAATAAAGGTGATGTATAATGACGACATACCACTACAACACAAGGTGGATAATTTCTTGTTTGCTTACCGGAATGCGACACATGCAGTCACCAACCAAGCTCCAGCCATAATGTTCTTCAACCGAAGGTTAAGATGTCGCCTGGATTTGCTCAAACCAAACATAAGACGAGATGTTGAGGATAAGCAATTCCAGCACATCAATGAGAAGCCAACCAGGAGCTTCAAGATATGGCAACCAGTCTTGGCCCGCGACTACTGAACAGAAAAATGGCAGCCAGGAATGATATGCACACAGCAGGGACCACTAATGTACACAGTGGAGGTTGGAGAGAGCATCGTGAGATGCCATGCTGACCAGATTCTAGAGTCACAGGAACAAGTCAAACCCATACCACGAGCATGCGCACCTGGTGATGAACCCGAAGTACAGATTGTGTCTACCTCAGAATCAGTGGTATTGGAAGCTGACGAACCAACCAATGACAATGAGCCAGAATCGACTCCGCCGCAAGAACAGGATACTCGAGAAAGGCGCTATCCAGCCAGGATCAGGAAGCCTCCTCAAAGACTGAATTTATAAATGATTACTTCAGTTGATGTATATAGTACAGAAAAAATTGTAATTGTAATTAGTTATTATTTAATTGTTAAATCAATGTTATGTACTGTTTATCTAAAAGGGGAGGAATTGTTGTGTATGTACCTTTAAGAGAGAACTGCTTTTATACTGTAGTACCGGCAGTGACCACACCTGTATATAAAGCCGTAGCAGGCTTCTGTACTTTCAGTTCCAGCACACCCTCTGTTCAGTAAACACCTGTTATTATCATTCTCCTGCAGTCCGTGTGTTATTGATACACGGACACTACAATTGGTCCACATCGTGGATGAAGAATTGGGTGATGTGACTTGTCTACAATGTTTTAAAATATGCCTAGAACCGCAAAAGACTGCTCTGAGATGAAAATGGCGTGGCCAACAATGGAATCAAAGAATTTGTGGAAATATTTGCACACATTGAGACAGTACATCTTAGCAAAGTTGTTCCCTGGAGTTTGGGCAATTACAAAAGGTTTTAAAATGGCCACAGAAAGCATTGGCCAAGATACTGGGGCTTAAAAAGCAGCTCGAGAGGTCTGTGTGTATAAAGTGGGAGGATCTACAGTGACAGTCAATGACCTGCCAATCAAAGGGAGGTTCCCTTCGAAGCACTTGAAGTTGCTTATTTATTTAAGAGATTAGCCCACTTGAGAATGACCGCAGGACAATCGATTTGAAACTGCTTCTGTTTACACAGCCATTCAGAGCTCTCTCAGACAATGATAGACTGAAATCATGGAACAGATTTTGATTTGCAACAGTTTAAGAACTGAATGGGTTTAAATCACCCATCATTCTGGACAATAGAGCAGTTGCATTTCCCTTTTGTTTTAGCCAAGGTGGGCTCCGGATGTGGGCGGGAACATTTTGGCCCCACAGTGCAGACACATTAACCCATTCCAACCACTTTGAATCAGCGAATCAACAGCTTTTCTCTTGTGCATTGGAACTTTTTGGGCGTGACTTTTCCAGACAGGCAAACAGCAGGGGGGCTCACCAGGTATATAAGATAGCTCCTGAGAAGCTATCGCTCTCTCTTTACTTCTTGGGACCACAGGTGAGCTTCTCTCTCTCTCTCTCTCTCTCACTTCGCTGGACCACAAGTGAGCAGAGTGTCTGACTCCTCAGCAAAGCAACCTAGTAAGGAGTTAGGGGATGGTAATTAAGGGGATATTGCTAAGATTGTTTAAGTAACATTGGAGCCATTTAATCCCTCGTTTTTACCGTCTGCATTCCCCCATTTAAGCAATTTTACTGTAATTACTGTGTTCGTGTGGTATAGTTTATAATTTGATTGTTGTTCATTTAGTTAATAAAACTTGATTTTTTTCTCTCATCCAAACCATGTGTCCATTTTAATATCATTAATTATAAGTCCTTCAGTCAGAACTGGAAGGTGGGGTAGCGATTCGAAACCGCTGTTTGAAAATTGGTTTATTGGAAATTGGTTTACAGTGTAGCAGCAGGCTGCCTGACCAGGTGAATTACCGTAAATCAGATATAAGATTGGAATTGGTCAGAGTGCAGGCAAAGGATGCAAGACCAGGTAAATTACCTTAAACCAGTTAAAAGAAGCCCCCCTACAAAATGGCAACCGCGGCAGGACTGCAGGCCGTTTTTGATTTGATGAGTGGTTTGGATCTGGAGAAAGTATCAGCTCTTGTTTCTCTCATTTCCAGTATGTGGGTAGCCCTGCGAATTTTAGCAGCAGTGTGTAGGCTGAACTATCGGGGTATAGGTGGCTGGTTTAGGAAGGATGAGATGAGGGAGCAGGAGGAGGTTAAGGAGGCCAAGAATCGGGAGTCAGAGTTTGAAAAATGCCAGGCATTTATGGAGCGCCTGGTGCAGGAAGTCACTGAGGCCAGAGATAGCGAGATGAGACTGTGGGAAGAGAATGCCCGCCTCATCTCAGAAGTAAAAGAGCAGGAGGAAAGGTTTAGAGAAGTAAGGACAGCTTATAAGCTGGCCTGCGCCCAAAGGTTTAGTTAAGCAGATCATGGCCCCTGTAGGGCAGAGATAGAAAGCCTTAACATGGCTTTAAAGGTAGCAAGGGGAATGGTTTGCCTGATCAGCCCAAAGGCAGGTCAGTCGGATTTTGCTGGCAGCCCAAGTAGAACCATCCCACAGGCAGCACCCAGAACAGTGCTGGATAGCGAATTAGATAAACCCGGGGCTCCATATCAGAAAAAGTGGCGCCAGGAGGGGAGACATCCCTCCCAGAACAAGGTCACTTGTTACAAGTGCGGGGAGGAGGACCACTGGTGCAGGGATTGTAAAAGGCCTGGGAGAAATAATACAGCCAGTAACCCCACAGCCCCAACTCAGAAGGCAGAGACAGACACAGTCGAGTCTGTCCTGGAGACGTTAAAATCTCTCATGAGGGCCAATCAGGGAAAGGGAGCAGCCATCAGTGGTGCTGCAGCCCCCTCGCCCACCTCTGCCTATGCACAAGGGCTGGAAAGAAAGGGGTTTAAAGTCAACCCCAACCAGGCAGTTGGGAGTGAGCCTGAGAATAGGAATCCTCAGCCCACAGTAGGTTCAAGTTCACAGGCAAGTGCTGTGGCTTGTGTGGGGGGAGGAGCTATTCCTGGGCAGAGTAAGCTGTTTAAGCCAGGGAACAGGGAAGGAGAGTTCTGGGATCCCTGTAGAGTAGGTCCAGCAGCAGAAATCCGGGGCAAGGGAGGCACACAGGGGATAGTTTTGGCCCCAGACCAAAGGCAGGTCCAAGTCCAAAATTCCCCATTTAAAGCCACCCAGGTAACATCCGTGGAGAGAAATTTGAGTTGACGTTTCGGGTCGAAACCCTTTTTCAAAACTGGAAAGAAAAGAAAATAGATCGAAGGCAGGGCTGCGAACGAACAAAAGAAGTACCTGCCAGTACAGTTCACACCTAATCTCAGCTGCCTTTTGTCTCCACCGTGACTCATTAACAAACTGCTCTGAAATGGACTAGCAAGATACTAAGAAACAAAGCGCTCTGAAATGGACCAGCAAGTCACTCAGTAACAGACCACTCAGAAATGCACTGGGAGACTGTCAGTAACAAACCGTTCTGAAATGGACCAGCGAGTCAGTCAGTAACAAACTGCTCTGAAATGGACGAGCGAGACACTAAGGCCTAGAAATTCAGTATAGCCACTTTTGGGGCGCTAAAGTCGGACGGCCGCTAAAGTTTGCGCCCGGCGCAAAGTCGCGCCCCCTTCGCCGATATTCAGTCGCATCGCCCCAAGAGGTTGCTGCTGCGCTAAAACAGGCGATGCACGACTATCTTTAGGCGCTAAGCCGGTGGTGCTGAGCGATACCCCCGAGGCCGGGCGCAGCGCCGGTGCGGCGAGTTCTTGATTGGCGGCAGACACTCTGGCGCCGATCAGCTCTTAAAGGGGGAGGGTCGATTTGTTTGCCTGCCACGCCCTGCACACTGCAGCCCTCAACCTAGTCCTGACCACTTCAGCTTCACCTGCACAATGCCCAGGGCTATGGAGAAGGCCAGGGAGAGAGTGCAGCGCTTCAGCGACGGTGACCTGAGGCTGCTGGTTGGCGGAGTGGAGCGCAGGCGCCATGTTCTGTTCCCAGAAGGTGGCAAGAGGCCGCTGCCCAGCGCCTACCGGAAAGCCTGGAGGGAGGTCTCCAACAGGGTGTCTTCCAACAGCGTGGTTGCCAGGACTCCTGTGCAATGCCGGAAGAAGTTCAACGACCTCACTCGGGTTGTCAGGGTGAGTACCCTTTCCAGTGTCCTCCTCATCCTTGCATGTGCACCTCACTTTATGGGCAAAGGGACCTGAAAGCCCTAATGGCCAGCCCTCATCCAGCAGCTATGGGACTGGCATGAAAATCACTTGCACATTCAGCACTTTACACACTGTACAAGCTATTCCACCATGGGAGGCATTGCAGACAAGATCAGGGCTACACACTGTACAAGCTATTCGACCATGGGAGGCAGTGCAGACAAGATCAGGGCTTCACACTGTACTTAGAGGCCGTCCTTTCTCTTGCAGGCCAAGGTGGCGCACAACCGGCGCAACCGAACTGAGACAGGGGGAGGCCGTCCTGACCTCAAAGAGCTCTCTGACCTCGATCAGCGTGTGGAGCGCATTATGGCAGGCCGGCTGATTGGCCCCGTCGCCAGTGGAGATGCCGATCCTGTTCTGGGCACCAATGGTAAGGGCATCACCTTTTGGACCTCTCTCGATCCACTTGCGCATGAGATCAGCATCCTTTGCCACTGTCCGACCAGTGCGGTGAATGGCAGCACTTGTGGCTCCCTCGCTGCCGCCCTGTCCTCACTCTAAAGCTACTATTGTGCCTTCCTGCTTTCAGATGGTGAATCATCAGGTGAGGAGGCGGGCCCTCAAGCTGCCACTGTCAGCCCTTCGGAAGATGAGGAGGAGGAAGAGGAAGCCGGCCCATCAGTGCCACCCTCAGCCGCGCCAGCCCATGGGGAGCCGGGGGGAAGGGTCGGAGGAGAGTGAAGCTCCGGGGCCCAGCGGCCTGCAGCAACGCGGGAGGGGTGGGGAAGCTCGGCGGACTTCTCCCCAGAGGGTGAGTGTGGCCTCCAGTCCTGCGACGGTGAGCGCAGAGGAGGTGCGGCTCCTGGAGGAAATGGCCGTCCAGGCTGAGCGCAGGCACAATGAGCTCATGGCTGCAGTGGCAAGGATGCCTGACTCCATTAAGTCTTTGTCAAGGAGTGTGCAGCAATTTGGAGCAGCACAGGCCAGGAGTCTGCAGGACTTCGCGGCAGCACAGGCGGCTTCGAGGCAAGTGCTCAGTTGTGCCGTCCATTCACTGGCTGTTGTCATGCAGACACAGACCAGGGCCACACGGGCACTAACTGCTGCCACCCTCGCTGGATCAGCCAGGCATCGCCACGGCACCCGCCGCGCAGCAGCAGCCCAGCAGTCTGTCCTTCAGCTGTTTGCTGCGCATGCTGCAGTGCTGGCCCGTGCGAGTGCCACTGTATCAGGCGACCAGCGAGCACCTGCGATCTGCCAGGTTGGCACCATTCCTGCAGCCGACACTGCCACTCCGCCATTGCAGCTGCCACGAGCCGCTGGACAGACTGCTGCCGCCCAGCCAGAGTTGGAGCAGTCAGCAGCCGGCCACTCCAAGGCCAGAGCTGGTGCAGGCCGACCCCCAAGGGCATCTGCCGTCACGCCATCTGCCCCTCAGCAGCCTTCCCCCAGCCTTGCTGCAGCCACTGGGCTCCCATTGAGGAGGAGCTGCAGGGCGGGCAGGGGCCAGGCAAGGATGCGAAAGGCATCACCCTTGCAGCGCAAAAAGTAGAAGGTATGCTCAAATGCCTGTTGTGTTTTTGTAAGGCCGAGACTGGTGTCTTTCTTTCTTTTTGTAAGGCCGAGACTGGTGCAGTTGTGTTTTTGTAAGGCCGAGACTGGTGTCTTTCTTTCTTTTTGTAAGGCCGAGACTGGTAGTTTTGTGTTTTTGGAGGGGGCTTCTCCACATGAGCATGTAATGTGGGAAGGGCAGAGGTTTTCAATCAATTATTGTTGTTAAATTGCACTGTGCATGGTTTTTTGGTTAAGTCCTGGTTGCCCTGCTCGGCTGAGGGCTTGTGGAGCGGCTACATTCATCTGCTGACATTGGCACAAGCCATTTCCTGAGAGGGGGCCTAGAACCGACGTTCAATAAGCCGGCGACGGGCAGCCCTTGCACTTTCTGCCTCCCTCCTGTGCTGGTCCTCCTCCTCCTCCTCCTCCTCCTCCTCCTCCTCAGGTGGTCCTCCAATCTCTGGTGGCAGTGGCTGAGTCCTGCGGATAGCCAGGTTGTGCAGCATGCAGCACACGACCACGAAATGGGAGACTCGCTCCGGCGAATATTGTAGGGCTCCACCGGAACGATCCAGACAGCGGAACCGTTGCTTCAGGACGCCGATTGTTTGTTTGATGATGTTCCTGGTCGCTTGATGGCTATCGTTGTATCCCTCTTCAGCAGGGGTGCTGGGCGCATGGAGCGGGGTCATCAGCCAGGTACACAAAGGATAGCCTTTGTCCCCGATAAGCCATCCTCGTGGTTGAGGCTGGGCCTGGAACATGTCTGCCACAGAAGTCTGTCGCAGGATGAAGGCATCATGGCTGCTGCCTGGAAAGCGGGCATTGACAGCTAGGATGAGCTGCCTGTGGTCACACACCAGCTGGACGTTCAGCAAATGGTAGCCCTTCCGGTTGCGGTAATCCTCGGCATTCTCCAGAGGTGCCCGCAAAGCCACATGCATGCAGTCAATGGCGCCCTGCACCATGGGGAAGCCCGCGAATGCTGCAAAGCCCATTGCACGCTGTTGCTGCTTGGCAAGGGCCATGGAGAAGGAGATGAACTGACGTTTCCTTTTGAAAAGGGCATTGGTGACCTGGCGGATGCAGCAATGCACGGCGATCTGGGAGATGTTGGCAATGTTCCCAGCAGCGGATTGGAAGGAGCCGGTGGCATAGAAGTTGAGAGCCACCGTCACCTTCACTGCCACCGACAGAGACGTCCTGCACCTCAGCTGTGGCTGCAGATCACCGCCAAGCAGGTGGCAGATCTCTGTGACCACCTCCCTTCGGAATCACAGCCTCCGAACACACTGCTCTTCAGACATGTTGAGATAGGAGAACTGCTGGCGGTATACCCTGGGTGGGTAAGGCCTCCTTTGCCGACGCCTGTTGCCCCCTCTCCATCTAGCCAGGGCTGCCACTCTCTCACGGCGTCTGTGAGCCCTTTGGATGTAATTGAGAAAGCCAGCGTTTACACCCATTGCAGCCCCCATAATATGCTGGCAAACAATGAGATGTCAATGAAGGCAAAGACAAGTGGAAAGCTGTGGGCTGAAGCCACAAGTACCGGTCCGAGTGATGAGCCAAAGCAGAAGGCTCTCTACCTTGGTCTCTCTGCAAAGATCCGTCTCTCAAGAAGGAGTGCTGCGAAATGGCAGCCTTTTATAGTTCAGGAGAAGTGCCCTTTAATTTGCGCCCCCCGCGCCCCGCATCGGCTGAGCACCGTTCCACTGTAACAGTCGCTAGGGGCGCCAAGCGCACAATGGGGCGAAGTGACTGAATTTCCAGTTTGGGGCGCACAAAGGGCGTTGCACGAGGAAATGACGTCAGGATCTGCGCGCGCAGCTGAGCGCGCGCAAAGACTTTGTGCCGCTGCTAAATCTTGAGTGAAGTTGGGGCGAGGTGCAGATCGCGCTGCGCCCGGCCGCTAGCCGCCTAGCGCCCGACATCTACTCCTCCTAAGGCGCTACCGGCTGGCGCAACCAACTGAATTTCTAGGCCTAAGTAACAAACCGCTCAGAAATGGACCAGCGACTCACTCACTTATAAACCGCTCTGAAATGGACTAGCGAGACACTCAGTAACAAACTGCTCTAAAAAGGACTAGTGAGTCAGTCAGTAACAAACTGCTCTGAAATGGACCAGCGAGTCACTGTAACAAACTGCTCAGAAATGGACCAGCGACTCACTCAGTAACAAACCACTCTGAAATGGACCAGCGAGATACTTCGTAACAAACCGCTCTGAAATGGACTAGCGAATCACTCAGTAACAGACCACTCAGAAATGGACTGGGAGTCAATAAGTAACAAACAGCTCTGAAATGAACGAGCGAGTCACTCAGTTACAAACCGCTCTGAAATGGACCAGCGACTCACACAGTAACAAACCACTCTGAAATGGGCCAGTGACTCACTCAGTGACAAATCGCTCTGAAATGGACCAGCGAGTCTGTCAGTAAAAAACCGCTCTGAAATGGACCAGCGAGTCAGTCAGTAACAAACCGCTCTGAAATCGACTAGCGAGACACTCAGTAACAAAGCGCTCTGAAATGGACCATCAAGTCACTAAGTAACAAACCGCTCAGAAATGGACCAGCGACTCACTCAGTAACAAACCGATCTGAAATGTACTAGTCAGTAACTCAGTAACAAACAACTCTGAAATGGTCTAGTGAGTCACTCAGTGACAAACCGCACTGAAATGGACCAGCGAGTTACTCAGTAACAAACCGCACTGAAATGGACTAGCGCGTCACTCAGTAACAAACTGCTCTGAAATGGACTAGCGAGATAGTAACTAACAATACACTCTGAAATGGACTAGCGAGTCACTCAGTAATACACTGCTCTGAAATTGAAAAGCGAGTCACTCAGTAACAAACTGCTCTGAAATGGACCAGCGAGTCACTGTAATAAACCGCACTGAAATGGACTAGCGATACACTCAGTAACAAGCCGCTCTGAAATGGACCATCAAGTCACTAAGTAACAAACCGCTCAGAAATAGACCAGCGACGCACTCAGTAAAAAAGTGCTCTGAAATGGACTAGCGAGTCAATCAGTAACAAACCGCTCTGAAATGGACTAGCAAGTCACTCAGTAACAGACCGCTCAGAAATAGACTAGCGAGTCACTCAGTAACAAACCACTCTGAAATGGATTAGCGAGTCACTCAGTAACAAAGCGCTCTGAAATGGATTAGCAAGTCTCTCACTAACAAACCGCACTGAAATGAACTAGCGAGTCACTCAGTAACAAACTTCACTGAAATGGACTAGCGAGTCACTCAGTAACAAACCGCTCTGAAATGGACTAGCGAGACACTCAGTAACAAAGCGCTCTGAAATGGACCATCAAGTCACTAAGTAACAAACCGCTCAGAAATGGACCAGCGACTCACTCAGTAACAAAGCGCTCTGAAATGTACTAGCGAGTAACTCAGTAACAAACAACTCTGAAATGGCCTAGTGAGTCACTCAGTGACAAACCGCTCTGAAATGGACTAGCGAGTCAGTCAGTAAAAAACTGCTCTGAAATGGACCAGTGAGTCACTGTATAAAACCGTGCTGAAATGCACTGGCGAGACACTCAGTAAGAAAACGCTCTGAAATGGACCATCAAGTCACTAATTAACAAACCGCTCAGAAATTGACCAGCGACTCAGTCAGTAAAAAAGCGCTCTGAAATGGACTAGCGAGTCACTCACTAACAAACCGCATTGAAATGGACTAGCGAGTCATTCAGTAACAAATGGCTCTGAAATAGACTAGCGAGACACTCAGTAACAAACCGCTCTGAAATGGACCATCAAGTCACTAAGTAACAAACCGCTCAGAAATGGACCAGCGATTCACTCAGTAACAATCCGCTCTGAAATGGACTAGCGAGTCACTCAGTAATAAACTGCACTGAAATGGAAAAGCTAGTCACTCAGTAACAAGCTGCTCTGAAATGGACCAGTGAGTCACTGTAACAAACTGTTCTGAAATGGACTAGCGAGTCACTCAGTAACAAACCGCTCTGAAATGGACTAGCGAGTCACTCAGTAACAAACCACTCAGAAATGGACTAGCGAGTCACTCAGTAACAAAGCGCTCTGAAATGGACTAGCGAGTCACTCAGTAACAAAGCACTCTGAAATGGACCAGGAAGTCACTCAGTAACAAATCGCTCTGAAATGGACTAGCGAGACACTCAGTAACAAAGCGCTCTGAAATGGACCATCAAGTCACTAAGTAACAAACCGCTCAGAAATGGACCAGCGACTCACTCAGTAACAAACCGCTCTGAAATGTACTAGCGAGTAACTCAGTAACAAACAACTCTGAAATGGCCTAGTGAGTCACTCAGTGACAAACCGCACTGAAATGGACCAGCAAGTTACTCAGTAACAAACCGCACTGAAATGGACTAGCGAGTCACTCAGTAAAAAACTGCTCTGAAATGGACTAGCGAGACACTAACTAACAATACACTCTGAAATGGACTAGCGAGTCACTCAGAAATACACTGCTCTGAAATTGAAAAGCAAGTCACTCAGTAACAAACTGCTCTGAAATGGACCAGCGAGTCACTGTAACAAACCGCACTGAAATGGACTAGTGATACACTCAGTAACAAACTGCTCTGAAATGGACCATCAAGTCACTAAGTAACAAACCGCTCAGAAATGGACCAGCGACGCACTCAGTTAGAAAGTGCTCTGAAATGGACTAGCGAGTCAATCAGTAACAAACCACTCTGAAATGGACTAGCAAGTCACTCAGTAACAGACCGCTGAGAAATAGACTAGCGAGTCACTCAGTAACAAACCACTCTGAAATGGATTAGCGAGTCACTCAGTAACAAAGCGCTCTGAAATGGATCAGCAAGTCTCTCACTAACAAACCGCACTGAAATGGACTAGCGAGTCACTCAGTAACAAACTTCACTGAAATGGACTAGCGAGTCAATCAGTAACAAACTTCACTGAAATGGACTAGCGAGTCACTCAGTAACAAACCACTCTGAAATGTACTAGCGAGTCACTCAGTAACAAACCACTCTGAAATGGATTAGCGAGTCGCTCAGTAAAAAACTGCTCTGAAATGGACCAGCAAGTCACTGTAACAAACCGCGCTGAAATGGACTAGTGAGTCAATCAGTATGAAACCGCTCTGAAATGGACTAGCGAGTCAATCAGTAACAAACCACTCTGAAATGGACTAGCAAGTCACTCACTAACAGACCGCTCAGAAATAGACTCGCGAGTCACTCAGTAACAAACCACTCTGAAATGGATTAGCGAGTCACTCAGTAACAAAGTGCTCTGAAATGGACCAGCAAATCACTCACTACCAAACCGAACTGAAATGGACTAGCGAGTCAGTCAGTAACAAACTGCTCTGAAATGGGGTGACTCATTTGGCTGTAAACAAACAAAGAGTATAAAAAGACCAGTGCTAGTGCGAGCAAGCACTGAGTGCGAGTCATCAAAGAGTGCTGTGCGTTTGGGTAAGTGTGAGTTCGGGTAAGTGGGGTGTTAGGTGCTCTTTTCAAACTTTAACTTTGTGGATTGTAGTTAATAAGGCCTTTCTGGTGCAGAGTGACTGTTGGTAAACCATTTAACTGGTGTAACTAGAGGGATTGATTTAATTTAAATCCAATTAATTAAAGGGGATACTAGCATCTAAAATCGGGCAGAGGGTGTCCATAACTAACAATAAAAAATTTAATTAATGACATAGAATGGAGCAGGTGATGTGTTACTTTTGTGAGATGTGGGAGCCGGTGAACCCCATTGAGGCTCACGGTGATTACATCTGTGACAAGTATCTGCTGCTACAGGAACTCTAGCTCCATGTTTATGAGCTGGAGTCTGAGCTTCAGACACTGCGACACATCAGGGAGGGGGCGAAGTACCTGGACTCTGTGTATCAGGAGGTGGTCACACCTATGAAGTTAATTAATTCAGATGTAGCCCATGGTCAGGGACAGGACAGTGTGACTACGAGTGAGGCAGGTACGGGGATCCAGGAGGTAGAGCTGGAGGAGCCGCAGCCCTTGCTCTTGTCCAACAGGTTCAAGGTTCTTACTCCCTGTGGGGACAGGAGCAGGGACTGCAGGGAGGATGAGCAACCTGGCCACAGCACCATGGAATGGGGGGCCATTCAAGAGGGGGGAGTAAAGAGAAATGTTGTAGTGGTAGGGGATAGTATTATTAGGGGGATAGATAGAGTTCTCTGCAGCCGAGAGCGAGAGTCCCGAAGGCTGCGTTGCCTACCCGATGCCAGGATTAAGGACATCTCCTCTGGGCTGGAAAGAAACTTGCAGTGGGAGGGGGTGGATCCAGTTGTCGTGGTCCATGTTGGTACAAACGACGTAGATAGGACTAGGAAGCCGGTTCTGTTAGAGGAGTATGAGCAGCTAGGAGTCAAATTAAAAAACAGAACCTCAAGGGTAATAATCTCTGGATTAATACCTGAGCCACGAGTGAATTTGGCTAGGACAAATAAAATTAGAGAGTTAAATGCGTGGCTCAAAGACTGGTGTGGGAGAAATGGGATTTGCTTCCTGGGACACTGGCAGCAGTACTGGGGCAGGAGGGAGCTGTTCCGTTGGAATGGGCTTCACTTGGCCAGTGCTGGGACTAGAGTCCTGGCGGATCATATAACTAGGGCTGTAGAGAGGGCTTTAAACTAACTAGTGGGGGGGAGGTTCCTAGAGAGCAAATAATAAAAATGAAAACAGAGAAGGTCATAGACTTAGGTAGCAGTGGGGAAATTGAAAACCAGAGCATGTCAGGAAGGGGCAGAAGCTATGGAGTAAAAGGTAAAGTAATAAAAAGGGCAAAAGCGGGAAATAAGTGTCACAAAACATCTTTGAAAGTTCTCTATCTGAATGCACGTAGCATTTGTTACAAAATAGACGAGTTAATGGCACAAATAACTACATATGGGTATGATCTTGTGGCCATTACAGAAACATGGCTGCAGGGTGACAATGCCTGGGAATTAAACATACCAGGTTATTTAACGATCAGGAAGGTCAGGCAGGAAGGAAGGGGAGGTGGGGTGGCTATGTTAATAAAGGAAGGAATCACTGTAATACAGAGGAATGATATTGTGTCAAAAGATCAGGATAATGAAACAGTTTGGGTGGAGGTAAGGAATAATAAGGGGAAAAAAACACTAGTGGGTGTAGTCTATAGGCCTCCGAACAGTTGCAACTCTGTTGGACGGAGTATCAATCAGGAAATAGTTGAGGCTTGTAATAAGGGAACATCTATAATTATGGGTGATTTTAACTATCATATTAATTGGACAAATCAAATTGGGCAGGGCTGCCTTGAGGATGAGTTCATTGAGTGTATTAGGGATGGGTTTCTTGAGCAGTATGTAACTGAACCGACCAGGGGGCAAACAACCTTAGATCTGGTCCTGTGTAACGAGACAGGATTAATTAAAAATGTCCTAGTAAAGGATCCCCTTGGAATGAGTGACCATAACATGGTTGAATTCCATATTCAATTAGAGGGTGAGAAGGTTGGATCTCAAACAAGCGTACTAAGCTTGAATAAAGGAGACTATGAAGGTATGAGAGCGGAATTGAGTAGAGTGGATTGGGAAAATAGATTAAAGGGTTTGACGATACATGATCAGTGGTGTACATTTAAGGAGTTATTTTACAACTTCCAAAAAAAGCTATATTCCACTGAGAAGAAAAGGGTGTAAAAGAAAAGACAGCCATCCATGGCTAAGTAAAGAAATTAAGGATAGTATTCGATTAAAACAAGGGCATATAAGGTAGCCAAATCTAGTGGGAGCATAGAGGATTGGGAAAACTTTAAAAGACAGCAAAAAATAACAAAAAGATTGATTAAGAAAGGGAAGATAGATTATGAAAGTAAATTAGCAAAAAATATAAAAACAGATAGTAAGAGTTTGTATAGTTATGTAAAAAGAAAAAGGGTGGCTAAAGTAAATGTTGGTCCCTTAGAGGATGAGACCGGGAAATTAATGGTGGGAAATATAGAGATGGCAAAAACACTGAATGAATATTTTGTATCAGTCTTTACATTAGAGGACACTAAGAATATCCCAACACTGAACAAACAGGGGGCTATAGGGGGGGAGGAGCTAAACACAATCAAAATCACTAAGGAAGCGGTACTCGGTAAAATAATTGGAATCAAGGCGGATAAATCACCTGGACCTGATGGCTTACATCCTAGGGTCTTGAGGGAAGTGGCGGCAGGGATTGTGGATGCATTGGTAATAATTTTCCAAAACTCCCTGGACTCAGCAAAGGTCCCGGCAGACTGGAAAACTGCTAATGTAACACCCTTATTTAAAAAGGGCAGTAGCCAGAAGGCTGGAAAATATAGACGGGTTAGCCTAACATCTGTGGTAGGTAAAATTTTGGAGCCCATTATTAAGGAAACAGTAACAGGACATTTGGATAATCATAATTTAATAGGACAAAGTCAGCATGGTTTTATGAAGGGGAAGTCATGTTTGACAAATTTGCTGGAGTTCTTTGAGGAAGTAACATATAGGGTGGATAAAGGGGAACCAGTGGACGTAGTGTATTTAGACTTCCAAAAGGCATTTGACAAGGTGCCACACAAAAGATTATTGCTTAAGATAAAAAATCACGGGATTGGGGGTAATATTCTGGCATGGATAGAGGATTGGCTAGCTAACAGAAAGCAGAGAGTTGGGATAAATGGTTCATCCTCAGACTGGCAATCAGTAACTAGTGGTGTTCCGCAGGGGTCAGTGCTGGGTCCCCAACTCTTTACAATCTATATTAACGATTTGGAGGAGGGGACCGAGTGTAACATATCAAAGTTTGCAGATGATACAAAGATGGGAGGGAAAGTAGTGAGTGAGGAGGACATAAAAAACCTGCAAGGGGAAATAGACAGGCTAAGTAAGTGGGCAGAGATTTGGCAGATGGAATACAATACTGGAAATTGTGAGGTTATGCACTTTGGCAGGAAAAATCGTAGAGCAAGTTATTATCTTAATGGCAAGAAACTGGAAAGTACTGAAGTACAAAGGGATCTGGGGGTCCTGGTGCACGAAACTCAAAAGGTTAGTATGCAGGTGCAGCAAGTGATTAAGAAGGCCAATGGAATGTTGGCTTTCATTGCTAGGGGGATAGAATATAAAAATAGGGAGGTATTGCTTACGTTGTACAAGGTATTGGTGAGACTGCACCTGGAATACTGCATACAGTTTTTGTGTCCATACTTAAGAAAAGACATACTTGCTCTCGAGTCAGTACAAAGAAGGTTCACTCGGTTAATCCCGGGGATGAGGGGATGGACATATGAGGAGAGGTTGAGTAGATTGGGACTCTACTCATTGGAGTTCAAAAGAATGAGAGGCGATCTTATTGTAACATTTAAGATTGTGAAGGGGTTGGATCGGGTG
Organism: Somniosus microcephalus; assembly: GCF_052327205.1. Classification (NCBI taxonomy): domain Eukaryota; kingdom Metazoa; phylum Chordata; class Chondrichthyes; order Squaliformes; family Somniosidae; genus Somniosus; species Somniosus microcephalus. Next base: position 243,773,304 of record NC_140991.1, on the reverse strand, counting down.
GATGCGGGGAGGGTGTTCCCGATGATGGGTGAAACTAGAACTAGGGGGCATAGTCTTAGAATAAGGGGCTGCTCTTTCAAAACTGAGATGAGGAGGAACTACTTCACTCAGAGGGTGGTAGGTCCATGGAATATGCTGCCCCAAAAAGCTGTAGAAGCTACATCATTACATAAATTTAAAACAGAAACAGACAGTTTCCTAGAAGTAAAGGGAATTAAGGGTTACGGAGAACGGGCAGGAATTTGGACATGAATCTAGGTTTGGATCGGACATGGCCCTGTGGGTAGCGGAGCGGGCCCAGGGAACGTGTAGCCTGATCCTGCTCCTATTTCGTGTGTCTAATTCTGTTAGGTTCAGGAGATGGTTCTGTGATAGTAGATTGGCGGTTAGGATCAGATCAGCCATGATCATATTGAATGGCGGAGCAGGCTCGAGGGGCCGATTGGCCTACTCCTGCTCCTATTTCTAATGCTCTTAAATGGATTAGCGAGTCACTCAGTAAAAAAACGCTCTAAAATGGACCGGCAAGTCACTCACTAAATGGACTAGCAAGACAGTCAGTAACAAACCGCGGTGAAATGGACCATCAAGTCACTAAGTAAAAAACCGCTCAGAAATTGACCCGCGACTCACTCAGTAACAAACCGCTCTGAAATGGACTAGCGAGTCAGTCAGTAACAAACTGCTCTGAAATGGACTAGCGAGTCACTCAATAACACTCCGCTCTGAAATTGACCAGCGAGTCACTCAGTAACAAACCGCTCTGAAATGTACTAGCGAGTCACTCAGTAACAAACCACTCTGAAATGGATTAGTGAGTCACTGTAACAAACCGCGCTGAAATGGACCAGCGAGACACTCAGTAACAAACCGCTCTGAAATGGACCATCAAGTCACTAAGTAACAAACTCCTCAGAAATGGACCAGCGACTCACTAATTAACAAAGCGCTCTAAAATGGAGTGGCTGGTCAATCAGTAACAAACCGCTCTGAAACGGACTAGCAAGTCACTCAGTAACAGACCGCTCAGAAATGGACTAGCAAGTCACTCGGTAACAAACCACTCTGAAATGGATTAGCGAGTCACTCAGTAACAAAGCGCACTGAAATAGACTAGCGAGTCAGTCAGTAACAAACTGCTCTGAAATGGACTAGCGAGTCACTCAGTAACAAACCGCTCTGAAATGGACCAGCGATTCACTATAACAAACCGCTCTGAAATGAAATAGCGCGACACTCAGTAACAAACCGCTCTGAAATGGACCATCAAGTCACTAAGTAAAAAACCGCTCAGAAATGGACTAGCGACTCACTCAGTAACAAACCGCTCTGAAATGGACTAGCGAGTCAGTCAGTAAAAAACTGCTCTGAAATGGACCAGTGAGTCACTGTATAAAACCGTGCTGAAATGCACTGGCGAGACACTCAGTAAGAAAACGCTCTGAAATGGACCATCAAGTCACTAATTAACAAACCGCTCAGAAATTGACCAGCGACTCAGTCAGTAAAAAAGCGATCTGAAATGGACAAGCGAGTCACTCACTAACAAACCGCATTGAAATGGACTAGCGAGTCATTCAGTAACAAATGGCTCTGAAATGGACTAGCGAGACACTCAGTAACAAACCGCTCTGAAATGGACCATCAAGTCACTAAGTAACAAACCGCTCAGAAATGGATCAGCGATTCACTCAGTAACAATCCGCTCTGAAATGGACTAGCGAGTCACTCAATAATAAACTGCACTGAAATGGAAAAGCTAGTCACTCAGTAACAAGCTGCTCTGAAATGGACCAGTGAGTCACTGTAACAAACTGTTCTGAAATGGACTAGCGAGTCACTCAGTAACAAACTGCTCTGAAATGGACTAGCGAGTCACTCAGTAACAAACCACTCAGAAATGGACTAGCGAGTCACTCAGTAACAAAGCGCTCTGAAATGGACCAGCAAGTCAATCACTAACAAACCGCACTGAAATGGACGAGAGAGTCAGTCAGTAACAAACTGCTCAGAAATGGACTAGCGAGTCATTCAGTAACAAACTGCTCTGAAATGGACTAGCGAGTCACTCAGTAACAAACCGCTCTGAAATGGACTAGCGAGACACTCAGTAACAAAGCGCTCTGAAATGGACCATCAAGTCACTAAGTAACAAACCGCTCAGAAATGGACCAGCGACTCACTCAGTAACAAACCGCTCTGAAATGTACTAGCGAGTAACTCAGTAACAAACAACTCTGAAATGGCCTAGTGAGTCACTCAGTGACAAACCGCACTGAAATGGACCAGCAAGTTACTCAGTAACAAACCGCACTGAAATGGACTAGCGAGTCACTCAGTAAAAAACTGCTCTGAAATGGACTAGCGAGACACTAACTAACAATACACTCTGAAATGGACTAGCGAGTCACTCAGAAATACACTGCTCTAAAATTGAAAAGCAAGTCACTCAGTAACAAACTGCTCTGAAATGGACCAGCGAGTCACTGTAACAAACCGCACTGAAATGGACTAGTGATACACTCAGTAACAAACTGCTCTGAAATGGACCATCAAGTCACTAAGTAACAAATCGCTCAGAAATGGACCAGCGACGCACTCAGTTAGAAAGTGCTCTGAAATGGACTAGCGAGTCAATCAGTAACAAACCACTCTGAAATGGACTAGCAAGTCACTCAGTAACAGACCGCTCAGAAATAGACTAGCGAGTCACTCAGTAACAAACTGCTCTGAAATGGACTAGCGAGACACTCAGTAACAAACCGCTCAGAAATGGACCAGCGACTCACTCAGTAACAAACTGCTCTGAAATGGACTAGCGAGTCACTCAGTAACAAACCACTCTGAAATGGATTAGCGAGTCGCTCAGTAAAAAACTGCTCTGAAATGGACCAGCAAGTCAATGTAACAAACCGTGCTGAAATGGACTAGCAAGACACTAAGTAACAAACCGCGCTGAAATGGACTAGTGAGTCAATCAGTATGAAACCGCTCTGAAATGGACTAGTGAGTCAATCAGTATGAAACCGCTCTGAAATGGACTAGCGAGTCAATCAGTAACAAACCACTCTGAAATGGACTAGCAAGTCACTCACTAACAGACCGCTCAGAAATAGACTCGCGAGTCACTCAGTAACAAACCACTCTGAAATGGATTAGCGAGTCAGTGCTCTGAAATGGACCAGCAAGTCACTCACTAGAAAACCGAACTGAAATGGACTAGCGAGTCAGTCAGTAACAAACTGCTCTGAAATGTACTAGCGAGTCACTCAGTAACAAACTGCTCTGAAATGGACTAGCGAGTCACTCAGTAACAAACCGCTCAGAAATGGACCAGCGACTCACTTTAACAAACCACTCTGAAATGGGCCAGTGACTCACTCAGTAACAAACCGCACTGAAATGGACCAGCGAGTCAGTCAGTAACAACCCGCTCTGAAATGGACCAGCGAGTCAGTCAGTAACAAACCGCTCTGAAATTGACTAGTGAGACACTCAGTAATAAACCGCTCTGAAATAAGCCATCAGGTCACTAAGTAACAAACCGCTCTGAAATGGTCCAGCGAGTCACTCAGTAACAAACCGCACTGAAATGGACCAGCGAGTTACTCAGTAACAAACCGCACTGAAATGGACTAGCGAGTCACTCAGTAAGAAACCACACTGAAATGGACTAGCATGTCACTCAGTAACAAACTGCTCTGAAATGGACTGCAGAGATACTAAGTAACAATCCACTCTGAAATGGACTAGCGAGTCACTCAGTAATAAACTGCTCTGAAATGGAAAAGCGAGTCACTCAGTAACAAACTGCTCTGAAATGGACCAGCGAGTCACTGTAACAAGCCACGCTGAAATGGACTAGCAAGACACTCAGTAACAAACCGCTCTGAAATGGACCATCAAGTCACTAAGTAAAAAACCACTCAGAAATGGACTAGCATGTCACTCAGTTAAAGACCACTCAGAAATAGACTAGCGAGTCACTCAGTAACAAACCACTCTCAAATGGATTAGCGAGTCACTCAGTAACAAAGCACTCTGAAATGGACCATCAAGTCACTCAGTAACAAACCGCTCAGAAATGGACCAGCGAGTCAGTCAGTAACAAACTGCTCTGAAATGGACTAGCGAGTCACTGAATAACAAACCGCACTGAAATTGACCAGTGAGTCACTCAGTAACAAACCACTCAGAAGTGGACTAGCGAGTCACTCAGTAAGAAAGCGCTCTGAAATGGACCAGCAAGTCACTCACTAACAGACTGCACTGAAATAGACTAGCGAATCAGTCAGTAACAAACTGCTCTGAAATGGACTAGCGAGTCACTCAGTAACAAGCTGCTCTGAAATGGACTAGCGAGTCACTCAGTAACAAACTGCTCTGAAATGGAGCAGCGACTCACTTTAAAAAACCGCTCTGAAATGGACTAGCGAGACACTCAGTAACAAACCGCTCTGAAATGGTCCATCAAGTCACTAAGTAACAAACCGCTCAGAAATGGACCAGTGACTCACTCAGTAACAAACCGCTCTGAAATGGACTAGCGAGTCAGTCAGTAACAAACTGCTCTGAAATGGACTGGCGAGACACTCAGTATCAAACCGCTCTGAAATGGACTAGCAAGTCACTCAGTAACAGACCGCTCAGAAATGGACTTGCGAGTCAATAAGTAACAAAGCACTCTGAATTGGATTAGCGAGTCACGCAGTAACAAAGCGCTCTAAAATGGACCAGCAAGTCACTAACTAAATGGACGAGCATGTCGGTCAGTAACAAACTGCGCTGAAATGGACCATCAAGTCATTAAGTAACAAACCGCTCAGAAATCGACCAGCGACTCACTCAGTAACAAATCGCTCTGAAATGGACTAGCGAGTCAGTCAGTAACTAACTGCTCTGAAATGGAGTGGCGAGTCACTCAATATCAAACCGTTCTGAAATTGACCAGCGAGTCACTCAGTAACAAACCGCTCTGAAATGTACTAGTGAGTCATTCAGTAACAAACCAGTCTGAAATGGACTTGCGAGTTACTCAGAAACAAACCGCTCTGAAATGGACCAGCGAGTTATTCTGTACCAAACCGCACAGAAATGGACTAGCGAGTCAGTCAGTAACAAACCGTTCTGAAATGGACTAGCGAGTCACTCATTAACAAACTGCTCTGAAATGCACGAGCGAGATATTAAGTAACAAACCGCTCTGAAATGGACTAGCAATTCACTCAGTAAAAGACCGCTCAAAAATGGACCAGCAATTCAGTCAGTAACAAACCTCTTTGAAATGGATTAGCGAGTCACTCAGTAACAAACTGCTCTGAAATGGTCTAGCGAATCACTCAGTAACAAACCGCACTGAAATGGACCAGCTAGTTACTCAGTAACAAACCGCACTGAAATGGGCTAGCAAGTCACTCAGTAACAAACTGCTCTGAAATGGACTAGCGAGACACTCAGTAACAAACCGCTCTAAAATGGAGCATCAAGTCACTAAGTATCAAACCGCTCAGAAATGGACCAGCGACTCACTCAGTAACAAGCCGCTCTGAAATGGATTAGCGAGTCAGTCAGTAAAAAACTGCTCTGAAATGGACTAGTGAGTCACTCAATATCAAACCGCTCTTAAATTGACCAGCGAGTCACTCAGTAACAAACCGCTCTGAAATGCACTAGCGAGATACTAAGTAACAAACCGCTCTGAAATGGACTAGCAATTCACTCAGTAACAGACCGCTCAGAAATGGACCAGCGACTCACTCAGTAACAAACCGCTCTGAAATGGACCAGCGATTCAGTCAGTAACAAACCGCTTTGAAATGGACTAGCGAGTCACTCAGTAACAAACTGCTCTGAAATGGTCTAGCGAGTCACTCAGTAACAAACCGCACTGAAATGCACTAGCGAGTCAATCAGTAACAAACTGCTCTGAAATGGACTAGCGAGACACTCAACAACAAACCGCACTGAAATGGACCATCAAGTCACTAAGTAAAAAACTGCTCAAAAATGGACCAGCGACTCATTCAGTAACAATCCGCTCTGAAATGGACTAGCGAGTCAATCAGTAACAAACCGCTCTGAAATGGACTAGCAAGTCACTCAGTAACAGACCGCTCAGAAATGGACCAGCGAGTCACTCAGTAACAAACCGGTCTGAAATGTACTGGTGAGTCACTCAGTAACAAACCACTCTGAAATGGATTAGCGAGTCACTGTAACAAACCACGCTGAAATGGACCATCAAGTCACTAAGTAACAAACCACTCAGAAATGGACCAGAGACTCAGTCAGTAACAAATTGCTCTGAATTGGACAAGCGAGTCACACAGTAACAAACTGCTCTGAAATGGACTAGCGAGTCACTCAGTAACAAACCACTCTGAAATGGACCAGCGACTCACTGTAACAAACTGCTCTGAAATGGACTAGCAAGACACTCAGTAACAAACCGCACTGAAATGGGCTAGCGAGTCACTCAGTAACAAACTGCTCTGAAATGGACTAGCGAGATACTAAGTAACAACCCACTCTGAAATGGACTACCGAGTCACGAAGTAATAACGATGAAATGGACTAGCGAGACACTCAGCAACAAACTGCTCTGAAATGGACCATCAAGTCACTAAACAACAAACCGCTAAGAAATGGACCAGCGACTCACTCAGTAAAAAAGTGCTCTGAAACGGACAAGCGAGTCAATCAGTAACAAACCGCTCTGAAATGGACTAGCACGTCACTCAGTAACAGACCGCTTTGAAATGGATCAGCAAGTCTCTCACTAACAAACCGCACTGAAATGGACTAGCGAGTCAGTCAGTAACAAACTGCACTGAACTGGACTAGCGAGTCACTCAGTAAAAAACTGCTCTGAAATGGACTAGCGAGACACTCAGTAACAAACCACTCTGAAGTGGACCACAACGTCACTAAGTAACAAACCGCTCAGAAATGGACCAGCGACTCACTCAGTAACAAACCGCTCTGAAATGGACTAGCGAGTCAGTCAGCAACAAACTGCTCTGAAATGGACCAGCGAGTCACTCAATAACAAACCACACTGAAATTGACCAGCGAGTCACTCAGTAACAAACCGCTCTGAAATGTACTAGCGAGTCACTCAGTATCAAACAACTCTAAAATGGATTAGCAAGTCGCTCAGTAAAAAACTGCTCTGAAATGGACCAGCGAGTCACTGTAACAAACCGCGCTGAAATGGACTATCGAGACACTCAGTAACAAACCGCGCTGAAATGGACTAGCGAGTCAATCAGTAACCATCCGCTCTGAAATTGACCAGCGAATCACTCAGTAACAAACCGCTGTGAAATGTACTGGTGAGTCACTCAGTAACAAACCACTCTCAAATGGATTAGCGAGTCAGTGTAACAAACCGCGCTGAAATGGTCTAGCGAGACACTCAGTAACAAACCACTCTGAAATGGACCATCAAGTCACTAAGTAACAAACCGCTCAGAAATGGACCAGCGACTCACTCAGTAACAAAGCGCTCTGAAATGGACTAGCGAGTCACTCAGTAACAAAGCACTTTGAAATGGATTAGCGAGTCACTCAGTAACAAAGCGCTCTGAAATGGATCCGCAGGTCTCTCACTAACAAACTGCACTGAAATGGACTAGCGAGTCGCTCAGTAACAAACTGCTCTGAAATGGACTAGCGAGCCACTCAGTAACAAGCCGCTCTGAAATGGACTAGCGAGTCAGTCAGTAACAAAGTGCTCTGAAATGGACCAGCAAGTCACTCACTAACGAACCGTACTGAAATGGACTAGCGAGTCACTCAGTAACAAACTACTCTGAAATGGACTAGCGAGTCACTCAGTAACAAACCGCTCTGAAATGGACCAGCGACTCACTGTAACAAACCGCTCTGAAATGGACCATCAAGTCACTAAGTAACAAACCGCTCAGAAATGGACCAGTGACTCACTCAGTAACAAACCGCTCTGAAATGGACTAGCGAGTCAGTCAGTAACAAACTGCTCTGAAATGGTCTAGCGAGTCACTCAGTAACAAACCGCACTGAAATGCACTAGCGAGTCAATCAGTAACAAACTGCTCTGAAATGGACTAGCGAGACACTCAACAACAAACCGCACTGAAATGGACCATCAAGTCACTAAGTAAAAAACTGCTCAAAAATGGACCAGCGACTCATTCAGTAACAATCCGCTCTGAAATGGACTAGCGAGTCAATCAGTAACAAACCGCTCTGAAATGGACTAGCAAGTCACTCAGTAACAGACCGCTCAGAAATGGACCAGCGAGTCACTCAGTAACAAACCGGTCTGAAATGTACTGGTGAGTCACTCAGTAACAAACCACTCTGAAATGGATTAGCGAGTCACTGTAACAAACCACGCTGAAATGGACCATCAAGTCACTAAGTAACAAACCACTCAGAAATGGACCAGAGACTCAGTCAGTAACAAATTGCTCTGAATTGGACAAGCGAGTCACACAGTAACAAACTGCTCTGAAATGGACTAGCGAGTCACTCAGTAACAAACCACTCTGAAATGGACCAGCGACTCACTGTAACAAACTGCTCTGAAATGGACTAGCAAGACACTCAGTAACAAACCGCACTGAAATGGGCTAGCGAGTCACTCAGTAACAAACTGCTCTGAAATGGACTAGCGAGATACTAAGTAACAACCCACTCTGAAATGGACTACCGAGTCACGAAGTAATAACGATGAAATGGACTAGCGAGACACTCAGCAACAAACTGCTCTGAAATGGACCATCAAGTCACTAAACAACAAACCGCTAAGAAATGGACCAGCGACTCACTCAGTAAAAAAGTGCTCTGAAACGGACAAGCGAGTCAATCAGTAACAAACCGCTCTGAAATGGACTAGCACGTCACTCAGTAACAGACCGCTCTGAAATGGATCAGCAAGTCTCTCACTAACAAACCGCACTGAAATGGACTAGCGAGTCAGTCAGTAACAAACTGCACTGAACTGGACTAGCGAGTCACTCAGTAAAAAACTGCTCTGAAATGGACTAGCGAGACACTCAGTAACAAACCACTCTGAAGTGGACCACAACGTCACTAAGTAACAAACCGCTCAGAAATGGACCAGCGACTCACTCAGTAACAAACCGCTCTGAAATGGACTAGCGAGTCAGTCAGCAACAAACTGCTCTGAAATGGACCAGCGAGTCACTCAATAACAAACCACACTGAAATTGACCAGCGAGTCACTCAGTAACAAACCGCTCTGAAATGTACTAGCGAGTCACTCAGTATCAAACAACTCTAAAATGGATTAGCAAGTCGCTCAGTAAAAAACTGCTCTGAAATGGACCAGCGAGTCACTGTAACAAACCGCGCTGAAATGGACTATCGAGACACTCAGTAACAAACCGCGCTGAAATGGACTAGCGAGTCAATCAGTAACTATCCGCTCTGAAATTGACCAGCGAATCACTCAGTAACAAACCGCTGTGAAATGTACTGGTGAGTCACTCAGTAACAAACCACTCTCAAATGGATTAGCGAGTCAGTGTAACAAACCGCGCTGAAATGGTCTAGCGAGACACTCAGTAACAAACCACTCTGAAATGGACCATCAAGTCACTAAGTAACAAACCGCTCAGAAATGGACCAGCGACTCACTCAGTAACAAAGCGCTCTGAAATGGACTAGCGAGTCACTCAGTAACAAAGCACTTTGAAATGGATTAGCGAGTCACTCAGTAACAAAGCGCTCTGAAATGGATCCGCAGGTCTCTCACTAACAAACTGCACTGAAATGGACTAGCGAGTCGCTCAGTAACAAACTGCTCTGAAATGGACTAGCGAGCCACTCAGTAACAAGCCGCTCTGAAATGGACTAGCGAGTCAGTCAGTAACAAAGTGCTCTGAAATGGACCAGCAAGTCACTCACTAACGAACCGTACTGAAATGGACTAGCGAGTCACTCAGTAACAAACTACTCTGAAATGGACTAGCGAGTCACTCAGTAACAAACCGCTCTGAAATGGACCAGCGACTCACTGTAACAAACCGCTCTGAAATGGACTAGCGAGTCAGTCAGTAACAAACTGCTCTGAAATGGACTAGCGAGTCACTCAATAACAAAGCGCTCTGAAATGGACTAGCAAGTCACTCAGTAACAGACCGCTCAGAAATGGACTAGCGAGTCAGTCAGTAACAAACCGCTCTGAAATGGACTAGCGAGTCACTCAATAACAATCCGCTCTGAAATTGACCAGCAAGTCACTCAGTAACAAACCGCTTTGAAATGTACTGCTGAGTCACTCAGTAACAAACCACTCTGAAATGGACCATCAAGTCACTAAGTAACAAACCGTTCAGAAATGGACCAGCGACTCACTCAGTAACAAAGCGCTCTGAAATGGATTAGCGAGTCACTCAGTAACAAAGCACGCTGAAATGGAGCAACAAGTCACTCACTAAATGGACTAGCATGTCAGTCAGTAACAAACTGCTCTGAATTGGACTAGCAAGTCACACAGTAATAAACTGCTCTGAAATGGACTAGCAAGTCACTCAGTAACAAACCACTCTGAAATGGACCAGCGGCTCACTGTAACAAAGCGCTCTGAAATGGAATAGCAAGACACTCAGTAACAAAGCACGCTGAAATGGACCATCAAGTCACTAAGTAAAAAAACGCTCAGAAATCGACCAGCGACTCACTCAGTAACAAACCGCTCTGAAATGGACGAGCGAGTCAGTCAGTAACAAACTGCTCTGAAATGGACTAGGCAGTTACTCAATATCAAACCGCTCTGAAATTGACGAGCGAGTCACTCAGTAACAAACCGCTCTGAAATGTGCTAGTGAGTCACTCAGTAACAAACCAATCTGAAATGGACTAGCGAGTTACTCAGAAACAAACCGCTCTGAAATGTACTGGTGAGTCACTCAGTAACAAACCACTCTCAAATGGATTAGCGAGTCACTGTAACAAACCGCGCTGAAATGGACTAGTGAGACACTCAGTAACAAACCACTCTGAAATGGACCAGCGACTCACTCAGTAACAAAGCGCTCTGAAATGGATTAGCGAGTCACTCAGTAACAAACCACTCTAAAATGTATCAGCAAGTCACTCACTAAATGGACCAGCATGTCAGTCAGTAACAAACTGCTCTGAAATGGACTAGCGAGTCACTGTAACAAACCGCTCTGAAATGGACTAGCAAGACACTCAGTAACAAACCGCACTGAAATGGACTAGCGAGTCACTCAGTAACAAACTGCTCTGAAATGGACTAGCGAGATAATAAGTAACAATTCACTCTGAAATGGACTAGTGAGTCACTAAGTAATAACGATGAAATAGACTAGCGAGACACTCAGTAACAAACTGCTCTGAAATCGACCATCAAGTCACTAAGTAACAAACCGTTCAGAAATGGACCAGCGACTCACTCAGTAACAAAGCGCTCTGAAATGGACTAGCGAGTCACTCAATAACAAAGCGCTCTGAAATGGACTAGCAAGTCACTCAGTAACAGACCGCTCAGAAATGGACTAGCGAGTCAGTCAGTAACAAACTGCTCTGAAATGGACTAGCGAGTCACTCAATAACAATCCGCTCTGAAATTGACCAGCAAGTCACTCAGTAACAAACCGCTTTGAAATGTACTGGTGAGTCACTCAGTAACAAACCACTCTGAAATGGACCATCAAGTCACTAAGTAACAAACCGTTCAGAAATGGACCAGCGACTCACTCAGTAACAATGTGCTCTGAAATGGATTAGCGAGTCGCTCAGTAACAAACCACTCTAAAATGGAGCAACAAGTCACTCACTAAATGGACTAGCATGTCAGTCAGTAACAAACTGCTCTGAATTGGACTAGCGAGTCACACAGTAATAAACTGCTCTGAAATGGACTAGCGAGTCACTCAGTAACAAACCACTCTGAAATGGACCAGCGACTCACTGTAACAAAGCGCTCTGAAATGGAATAGCAAGACACTCAGTAACAAAGCACGCTGAAATAGACCATCAAGTCACTAAGTAAAAAAACGCTCAGAAATCGACCAGCAACTCACTCAGTAACAAACCGCTCTGAAATGGACTAGCGAGTCAGTCAGTAACAAACTGCTCTGAAATGGACTAGCGAGTTACTCAATATCAAACCGCTCTGAAATTGACCAGCGAGTCACTCAGTAACAAACCGCTCTGAAATGTACTAGTGAGTCACTCAGTAACAAACCAATCTGAAATGGACTCGCGAGTTACTCAGAAACAAACCGCTCTGAAATGGACCAGCGAGTTATAGAAACATAGAAACATAGAGATAGGAACAGGAGTAGGCCATTCGGCCCTTCGAGCCTGCTCCGCCATTCAATGAGATCATGGCTGATCTTCGTCTGAGATCATAGCTGATCTTACCAGTTCAGTACCCCGTCCCCGCCTTTTCTCCGTAACCCTTAATCCCCTTAGCCTTCAGAAATATATCCAATTCTCTCTTGAAAATATTTATTGAATTAGCCTTCGCAGCCCTCTGTGGCAGGGAATTCCACAGGCTCACCACTCTTTGAGTGAAGAAATTCTTCCTCATCTCTGTTTTAAATGATTTGCCCGCTATTTTTAGACTGTGGCCCCTGGTTCTGTGCTCCCCGGCCATTGGAAACATTCTCTCTGAATTCAGCCTGTCCAGGCCTGCCATAATTTTATATGTTTCGATGAGATCCCCTCTCAATCTTCTAAACTCCAGTGAGTACAAGCCCAAACTATTTAATCTCTCTTCGTAGGTCATTCCCGCCATTCCAGGTATCAGCCTGGTGGATCGCCGTTGCACTCTTTCCATGGCAAGAACATCCTTCCGCAGATGGGGCGACCAAAACTGTACACAATACTCCAGATGCGGTCTCACCAGCACCTTGTACAGCTGTAGTAAGGTATCCCTATTCCTATACTCGAACCCCCTTGATATGAAGGCCAACATACCATTTGCCTTCTTAATCGCCTGTTGCACCTGCATGCTCTCCTTCAGTGACTGGTGCACAAGAACACCCAGGTCCCTCTGCACTTCCCCATCTCCCAATCTATTGCCATTTAGATAATAATCTACCCTCCTGTTTTTACCCCCAAAGTGGATAACCTCGCATTTATCCACATTATAGTGCATCTGCCACGTATCCGCCCATTCCCCCAACCTGTCCAAATCGCACTGTAGCCTCCTGACATCCTCATCAGAGCCCACCCCTCCTCCTAGTTTAGTGTCGTCAGCGAATTTGGAAATATTGCATCCAATTCCCTGATCCAGATCATTTATATATATTGTGAACAGCTGGGGTCCCAGGACAGATCCTTGCGGCACCCCGCTGGTCACTGCCTGCCACTCCGAAAACGAGCCGTTTATTCCAACTCTCTGTTTTCTATCCGCCAGCCAGTTCTCTATCCACGTTAATACTTTGCCCCCAATCCCATGAGCCTTAATTTTGCATGATAATCTTTTGTGTGGAACCTTATCGAAGGCTTTCTGGAAGTCAAGGTACACCACATCCACTGGCTCTCCCCCATCTATTTTACCAGTTACTTCCTCAAAAAATTCCAGCAGATTAGTCAAACACGATTTACCCTTTGTAAATCCATGTTGACTCTGTCCGATCCTTTCCCCATTTGTCAAGTGCTCCGCTATTTTATCCTTAATAATGGACTCTAGCATTCTGCCCACAACCGATGTAAGGCTTACTGGTCTATAATTCCCTGCTTTCTCTCTACCCCCCTTTTTAAATATTGGGGTAACATTCTGTACCAAACCGCACAGAAATGGGCTAGCGAGTCAGTCAGTAACAAACCGCACTGAAATGGACAAGCGAGTCACTCATTAACAAACTGCTCTGAAATGCACTAGCGAGATACTAAGTAACAAACCGCTCTGAAATGGACTAGCAATTCACTCAGTAACAGACCGCTCTGAAATGGACCAGCGATTCAGTCAGTAACAAACCGCTTTGAAATGGACTAGCGAGTCACTCAGTAACAAACTGCTCTGAAATGTGTTGTGTATGTACCTTTAAGAGAGAACTGTTTTACAGCTCCTTTATACTGTAGTACCGGCAGTGACCACACCTGTATATAAAGCCAGAGCAGGCTTCTGTACTTCAGTCTTGAGACTACTCTACTCCAGTAAATACCTGTTGATTGTTAAGTTACAGCATCCGTGTAGTTCTTGGGGAAACATCCTATTTAAAGAATCACGGATCTAACAGTGGCGGCGAGTGTCGATTCGAATCTACCTGCAACTCTGCATTTCCCTTCGAGGATTCGCTCCGGGAGGGCGGTGGAAGAAAGTCGAGGCCAGGAACACGGGCATCGACCACGAGCAACCGCCCAGTCGTCCGGCAGAGAGTGAACATCGCAGGGGAGGCTGTGGAGAGCCGGGCTTGGTTCCCCAGCCACAACGACCAGCAACAGACTGACGACAGGTACAGCGCAGACCCTTCCTGGACAGCGGCGGCTGGAGCCAACCGACGGCAGAGAAAAAGCCGAGCAGCGTCGACGGGGTAAGATAGAGGGTGAAGCGCACAGGGCGCAGCCGGGGGTTGAAAACCGTGCGGTGTCGAGGAAAAACAAAATGGAGAGGGAGAGGGTAAAGCAGCAGCTGGGTTCAGGACCGAGCGGCGGAAACGGGAAAAGCGCACAGAAAAAAAAATGCGCAGAGCACAGCCAGGGCTCAAGGGCTGAACAGTGTCCGCGGGGAGAAGAAGGGAGAGCGCGGGAGACACCATTGAGCCGCGGCAGAGAAGAAGGGCAAGTGCGGGAAGAAAGGAAAGCACGGGAGATGCCATTTTGTGCCAGCGGAGAAGAAGGGAAAGCACGGGAGACGCCATTTTTGACAGTTAAATCACACCCAGGGATGCTGAAGAGTGGCAGTATCTCTACGTTCGACAATGAAGTCGAAGATTGGGCAACATATGTGGAACGTATTGAGGTGTACTGCAGGGCGAATGAAGTGCCAGATGCTAGGAAAGCACTGGTTTTGTTAAATTCCATGGGTGCAAAAACTTAAGGGTTACTGCGAAACCTAATAACCCCAGAGAAGCCTGTGAATAAGAATTTCGAAAGCATAGCAGAAATCCTACAGGACCACTTAAAGCCCACACCGCTGCTGATAGCAGAATGATTTAAGTTCCATAAAAGGAACCAACACAAAGATGAAAGCAATGCTGAGTACTTAACGGAACTACGCAAGCTATCAAAACACTGCCAGTTTGGAGTGGGACTAGCAGATACGTTAAGGGACAAGTTTGTGTGTAGGCTTCAAAGTGAAGGAACCCAGAAACGGCTTCTATCAGAAAAGGATCTTACGCTGGACAAGGCTTTCAGCATGGCAGTATCACATGAAGCAGCCGCAAGGGGCGCTGCAGAGATACAACGGAGACCACAAGAATATGGCACCAATGAAATGACCTATGGAACAGGGAAGTGTTATCGCTGCGGCAGAACAACACACGACCAGAAGGATTGTTGGTTCAAGGACCAAGTGTGCAGACAGTGTGGAAAAGCAGGACACATAGCAAGAGTCTGCAGGTCTGGGAAGAAAACCAACAGCAAGAAATCTCCACAGGAGAAGTACAAAAAGGTACACAAGATGATGGACAGTAGTTCAGACAAACAGAAAAGTGACACAGACTCCGGAAGCAAGGAGCTGGGTTGTCTGAAACTACATAAGGTAACCAAAATGGAGGATCACCAGACTATCTGGGTTAAACTCAAGATAGACGGAGTCCAAGTGAAAATGGAATTGGACACAGGATCAGCCCTAACAGTCATAAACCAAAGGGACTACAAGCGGCTATTTTCACACATACACTTGAAAGCTACAGAGATTGTCTTGAAGACGTACACAGGACAAAAAGTCTACCCCAAAGGAAAAATAAGGGTGAAAGTGATATACAAAGGCCAGGAAATACCTAAAATGGATTTATATTTATTGCCAGATGGAGGACCACCACTGCTAGGACGTGAATGGATCCGGAAGATACAATTAGATTGGCATTCCATACAGGCACTGAAGGTTGAGGCCAAAAAGGAGGACGACGTCACACCTGGACGACTGTCAAAAATGCTAACTGACGCAAAAGAGGTGTTCCAGGAGGGACTCGGAACACTAAAAGGCATAACAGCAACGATTAAAATAGAGGAAAATGCAAGCCCCAAGTTTCTTAAGGCCAGACCAGTGCCTTATGCGATCAGACCAGCCATCGAAGCAGAGCTGGAAGGGTTGGAACATTCAGGAGTACTGTCCAAAGTAGACTGGAGCGAGTGGGCTACACCCATCGTTCCTGTAATGAAGAGGTCATTGAGTAATATGCCTGGGGAACCAAAGAAGGTCCGCATCTGTGGGGATTTTAAGGTGACAGTGAACCCAGTCCTTCACACGGTACAATATCCGCTTCCATGAATTGAGGATATATTCACCTCGTTATCTGGAGGTAAACGCTTCACCAAAATTGATCTAGCCCAGGCGTACTTGCAAATGGAGGTAGAAGAAGCCTCGAAACAATACCTCACGATTAACACTCATAAAGGTCTCTATCAATACAACCGGCTGGTGTTCGGGGTAGCATCGGCTCCGGCTATTTGGCAAAGGGCGATGGATCAAGTCCTGCAAGGTATTCCAGGGACCCAGTGTTATTTGGATGACATCCTGGTCACGGGCAAAAATGACAGTGATCACCTCGCCAACTTGGAGAAGGTGCTCACCAGATTAAAGGAATATGGGCTACGAGCTAATCGCCACAAGTGCGAGTTTTTCCAGAAGCAGATCTCGTATTGTGGCCACGTCATCGATGAAGAGGGGTTACATAAGTCCCCTGAAAAGATTGAGGCAGTAGTCAAGACTCCAGCACCGGAAAATGTGTCACAGCTGAGGTCGTTCCTCGGGCTGGTGAACTACTACCATAAGTTCTTACCAAATTTGTCCACGGTATTACACCCACTGAACACCCTACTGCAAACAGGGGTGCCATGGAAGTGGAATGATGAACGTAGACGAGCTTTCCAGAAGTGCAAAGAATTGATCACATCAAAAGAGGTGTTGGCCCATTTCAACCCAGCACTACCAATTCGTTTGGCATGTGATGCATCACCCTATGGTATTGGAGCGGTGCTATCGCACAAATCCCCAGATGGGTGGGAGAGGCCAGTAGCCTTTGCGTCTCGGTCACCAAACTCAGCCGAGCGCAACTACGCCCAGATTGACAGGGAGGCCCTCAGCCTAGTATGGGGAGTAAAAAAATTCAACCACTATCTGCATGGGCAGAAGTTCACCTTGCTGACTGACCACCAACCACTTGTCTCCATCTTTAATCCTAAGAAGGGCGTTCCAGTGATGACTGCACAACGGTTACAAAGATGGTCCCTGTTTCTAGGGGCGAATCAATACGAAATAGAATATAAAGGCACGAAACAGCATGGAAACGCTGATGGGCTATCACGCCTGCCACTGCCTACTGTGGAGGAAGCACCAGCAGTGGACCCTATTGAGATATTTTATTCGTCAATAATTGAACGATTGCCAGTAACGAACGCGGATATAGAGAAGGAGACCCGCAATGATCCGACACTGTCTCGGGTATATGATTTGACGGTGAGGGGATGGCCAACACATGGTGACTCACTGTTGCCAGCATTCTCATCCAGAAGAGAACAGCTGTCAGTATGCCAGGGGACAGTGATGTGTGGATCCCGAGTGGTGATTCCACCCAAGTTACGGGAGAGATTGCTAAATGAGCTTCATGAAGGTCATCTGGGAGGGGTGAAAATGAAAAGCCTTGCTAGGGCTTATGTGTGGTGGCCGGGGATTGATCAACAAATCGAGGACCTAACCAAGAGCTGCTCAGGATGCCAGAAGGTCCAAAATGCACCACCACATGCCCCTCTACACCCATGGGAGTGGCTCTCCTCTCCATGGCAACGGGTGCATATTGATTTTGCTGGTCCATTCATGGACTCAATGTTCTTAATAGCAGTGGATGCTCACTCGAAATGGCCTGAGGTGATAAAAATGTCCTCAACCACTACAGAGAAAATGATTGCAGTCCTATGGACCATATTTGCCAGGGACGGCTTGCCAGAGCAGATTTGCTCTGATAATGGACCACAGTTTGTGTCCGAAGAGTTTTGAAAATTTATGAGAAGGAATGGGGTAAGGCATTACACATCCACCCCATATCACCCAGCCACAAATGGATTGGCTGAGAGGTTCATACAAACCTTTAAAAAGGCGATAAAAGCCATGTGCGACGATGAAATTCCACTACAGCATAAGGTGGACAATTTCCTATTAGCCTACAGAAATGCGACACATGCAGTTACCAACCAGACCCCGGCCATGATGTTCTTTAACCGAAGGTTGAGATCTCGTCTGGATTTGCTCAGGCCCAATGTGCGAAGAAATGTTGAGGATAAACAATTCCAGCACATCAATGAGAAGCCGACAAGGAGCTTCAATGTAAGACAACTAGTCTTGGCCAGTGACTACCGAACAAAGAAATGGCAACCCAGAACGATATGCACAAGGCAGGGGCCATTAATGTACACAGTGGATGTCGGGGAGAACATTGTGAGATGCCACGTCGATCAGATCTTAGCGTCACAGGAACGAGTCAACCCCATGTCTCGAGTACCTGGGGATGAACCCGACATACCGGTAGCATCTACCTCAGAACCAGTAGCAGTGGAAACCGATGAACTAACCGACGAAAAGGGGCCAGAATCGCCTCCACACCAAGAACAAGAACCTCAGGAAAGGCGCTATCCCGAAAGGATCAGGAAGCCGCCCCAAAGACTGAATCTATAAATGGACTATTTTCAGTTAATGTTGCATGTTAAAAATGTTAATTGTTCAATGAATGTTATGGTACTGTTAATCTAAAAGGGGAGGAATTGTTGTGTATGTACCTTTAAGAGAGAACTGTTTTACAGCTCCTGTATACTGTAGTACCGGCAGTGACCACACCTGTATATAAAGCCGGAGCAGGTTTCTGTACTTCATTCTTGAGACTACTCTACTCCAGTAACTATCTGTTGATTGTTAAGATACAGCATCCGTGTAGTTCTTGGGGAAACATCCTATTTAAAGAATCACGGATCTAACAAAATGGTCTAGCGAGTCAGTCAGTAACAAACTGCTCTGAAATGGACTAGCGAGTTACTCAATATCAAACCGCTCTGAAATTGACCAGCGAGTCACTCAGTAACAAACCACTCTGAAATGGACCAGCGACTCACTGTAACAAACCACTCAGAAATGGACCATCAAGTCACTAAGTAACAAACCGCTCAGAAATGGACTAGCGAGACACTCAGTAACAAACCGCTCTAAAGTGGAGCATCAAGTCAATAAGTAACAAACCACTCAGAAATGGACGAGCGACTCACTCAGTAACAAAGCGCTCTGAAATGGACTAGCGAGTCAATCAGTAACAAACCGCTCTGAAATGGACTAGCAAGTCACTCAGTGACAGACCGCTCAGAAATGGACTAGCGAGTCACTCAGTAACAAACCACTCTGAAATGGATTAGTGAGTCACTCAGTAACAAAGCGCTCTGAAATGGTCCAGCAAGTCACTCACTAATAAACCGCACTGAAATGGACTAGCGAGTCAGTCAGTAACAAACTGCTCTGAAATGGACTAGCGGTTCACTCAGTAACAAACTACTCTGAAATGGACCAGCGACTCACTGTAACAAACCGCTCTGAAATGTACTAGCGAGTCATAGAAACATAGAAACATAGAAACATAGAAACATAGAAGATAGGAGCAGGAGTAGGCCATTCGGCCCTTTGAGCCTGCTCCGCCATTCAATGTGATCATGGCTGATCATCCAAACTCAGTACCCTGTCCCTGCCTTTTCCCCATATCCCTTGATCCCTTCAGCCTCAAGAAACATATCCAACTCTTTCTTGAATATATTTAATGAACTGGCCTCCACCGCCCTCTGTGGCAGAGAATTCCACAGGTTCACCACTCTCTGGGTGAAGAAATTCCTCCTCATTTCAATCCTAAATGGCTTACCCCTTATCCTTAGACTATGACCCCTGGTTCTGGACTCCCCGGCCATCAGAAACATCCTTCCTGCATCTAGTCTGTCCAGACCTGACAGAATTTTATAGGTTTCGATGAGATCCCCTCTCAATCTTCTAAACTCCAGTGAATATAAGCCCAATCGACACAATCTCTCCTCATACATCATTCCTGCCATCCCAGGTATCAGCCTGGTGAATCTTCGCTGCACTCCCTCCATGGCAAGAACGTCCTTCCTCAGGTATGGTGACCAAAACTGCACACAATACTCAAGGTGCGGTCTCACCAAGGCCCTGTACAACTGTAGCAAGACATCCTTGTTCCTGTACTCGAACCCTCTTGCTACGAAGGCCAACATACCATTTGCCTTCTTAACCGCCTGCTGCACCTGCATGCTTACCTTCAGCGACTGGTGCACAAGGACACCCAGGTCTCTTTGCACTTCCCCTTCTCCCAATCTATTGCCATTCAAATAATAATCTGCCTTCATGTTTTTGCCACCAAAGTGGAGAACCTCACAATCATCCACATTATAGTGCATTTGCCATGTTTCTGCCCAATCACCCAATCTGTCCAAATCGTACTGGAGTTTCCCGACATCCTCCTCGCATCTTACCCTCCTGCCCAGCTTTGTGTCGTCTGCAAATTTGGAGATATTACATCCAATTCCCTCATGCAGATCATTAATATATATTGTGAACAGCTGGGGTCCTAGGACAGATCTTTGCGGTACCCCACTAGTCACTGCCTGCCACTCGGAAAATGACCCGTTTATTCCAACTCTTTGCTTTCTGTCCGCCAACCAGTTCTCTATCCAAGTCAATACCTTGCCCCCAATCCCATGTGCCTTAATTTTGCACGCTAATCTCTTGTGTGGGACCTTATCGAAAGCCTTCTGAAAGTCCAAATACATCACATCCACTGGTTCTCCCTTATCTATTTTACCAGTTACATCCTCAAAAAATTCCAGTAGATTAGTCAAGCATGATTTACCTTTTGTAAATCCATGTTGACTTTGTCCGATCCTGTCACTGCTTTCCAAGTGCTCTGCTATTACATCTTTTATAATAGACTCTAGCATTTTCCCCACTACCGATGTCAGGCTTACCGGTCTATAATTCCCCGCTTTTTCTCTACCACCTTTTTTGAATAGTGGGGTAACATTAGCTACCCTCCAATCCATGGGTACCGTTCCTGAGTCTATCGAGTTCTGGAAGATGATCAGTAGTGCATCTACTATCTCGAGGGCCACTTCCTTAAGTACCCTGGGATGTAGACCATCAGGCCCTGGGGATTTGTCGGCCTTCAGTCCCATCAATTTTCCTAACACCATTTTGCTACAAATACTGATTTCTTTCAGTTCCTCGCTTTCATCAGACCCTATGTTCCCCGGCATCTCTGGGAGGTTATTTGTGTCCTCCTTTGTTAAGACAGAACCAAAGTATGCATTTAGTTGGTCTGCCATTTCCTTGTTTCCCATTATAAATTTCCCCGATTCTGACTGTAAGGGACCTACGCTTGACTTCACTAATCTTTTTCTCTTCACATATCTATAAAAGATTTTACAGTCAGTTTTTATGTTCCCTGCTAGCTTACTCTCATATTCTATTTTCCCTTTCTTAATTAATCCCTTTGTCCTCCTTTGTTGACTCCTAAACTGCTCCCAATCCTCAGGATTATTGCTTTTTCTAGCCAATTTATATGTCCTCTCCTTGGATCTTATGCTATCCCTAATTTCCCTTGTTAGCCACGGTTGAGTCACCTTTTTTGTTTTATTTTTACGCCAAACTGGGATGAACAAATTCTGTAGCTCATCCATTCGGTCTTTGAATGTTTGCCATTGCCTATCCACCGTCAACCCTTTGAGCGCCATTCCCCACTCAATCCTGCCCAACTCGCTCCTCAGACCATCGTAGTTTCCTTCATTTAAATTGAGGACCCTTGTCTCTGAGTCAACTACTTCATTCTCCATCTTAATGAAGAATTCAATCATATTAAGATCGCTCTGACCTAAGGGGCCTCGTACAACAAGATTGCTAATTAATCCTTTCTTGTTGCATAATACCCAGTCTAAGATGGCCTGATCTCTGGTTGGTTCCTTGACATATTGGTCCAGGAAACCATCCCGTAAACACTCCAGGAATTCCTCCTCCACAGTATTGTTACTAATTTGGTTGGCCCAATCTATATGTAGGTTAAAGTCACCCATGATGACTGCTGTGCCCTTATTGCACACTTCTTTAATTTCCCTTTTAATGCCATCCCCAACCTCCACCTTACTGTTTGGAGGTCTATATACCACTCCCACTAGTGTTTTTTTCCCCTTAGTATTTCTCAATTCTACCCATACAGATTCCACATCATCAGAGCTAATATCCTTCATTACAATTGTATTAATCCCTTCTTTAACCAGTAATGCTACCCCACCTCCCTTTCCTTTTTGCCTATCTTTCCTGAATATCGAATACCCCTGGAGGTTGAGTTCCCAGTCTTGGCCATCCTTGAGCCACGTTTCTGTAATCCCAACCAAATCGTATTTGTTTACCTCTATTTGCGCAGCCAATTCATCCACCTTAGTACAAACGCTCCTCGCATTAAGACACAAAGCCTTCAGGCTTGTTTTTTTAACGCTCTTAGACCTATTAGAATTATTATTTACTGTGGCCATGTTTGATTTAAACCGTTGATTTCTCTGACTGCCACTTTTGTTTTTCTCCTTCCTATCTTTTGCTTTTATCCCTGTTTTCCTTTCCTCTGTCTCCCTGCTCAGGTTCCCAACCCCCTGCCATTTTAGTTTAAACCCCCCCGAACAGTGCTAGCAAACCTCCCCGCAAGGATATTTATCCCGCTCTGGTTCAGGTGCAACCCGTCCGACATGTACAAGTCCCACCTTTCCCAGAAGCAGGCCCAGTGATCCAGGAAACTAAAGCCCTCCCTCCTGCACCAACTCTTTAGCCACGCATTCATCTGCTCTATCCTCCTATTCCTATACTCACTAGCACGTGGCACCGGGAGAAATCCAGAGATTACAACCTTTGAGGTCCTGCTCTTTAATCTGCTACCTAGCTCCCTAAATTCTTGTTGCAGGACCTCATCCCTCTTCCTACCTATGTCGTTGGTCCCAATGTGATCCACGACCTCTGCCTGTTCCCCCTCCCCCTTCAGAATGCCCTGCAGCCGTTCAGTGACATCCTTGACCCTGGCACCAGGGAGGCAACAAACCATCCTGGAGTCACGTCTACGGCCATAGAACCATTTATCTGTTCCCCTTACGATAGAATCCCCTACCACTATTGCTCTCCCACTCTTTTTCCTCCCTTCCTGAGCAGCAGCAACACCCCCGGCGCCAGGAAGTTGGCTGCTGCTGCCTTCCTCTAGTGAGTCATCCCCCTCAACAGTATCCAAATTGGTATACCTGTTTGAAAGGGGGATGGCCACAGGGGTCTCCTGCACTACCTGCCTGCTTCTACTGCTCCGCCTGGTGGTCACCCATTTCCCTCCTGCCTGTGCAGCCCTACCCTGTGGCATGACCAACTCATCAAACGTGTAATCCACGACCCTCTCAGCATCGTGAATGCTCCACAACCCTACATCCGCAGCTCCAGCGCCTCAATACGGCCCGTTAGTAGCTGCAGCTGGATGCATTTCCGGCACACGTGGTCATCAGGGACACTGGCAGCCTCCCTGAATTCCCACATAGAGCAAGAGGAGCATAACACGGGGCTGGGCTCTCCTGGCATGACTTACTCCTTTAATTAATTTAAATTAATTCAATACCACCAGTTAAAGATATACTCTAGGGCGCTTATTCACCAACTGTCCCCACTACACCACAGAGACCCAAGAAAATATAAACCGCAGAATTTAAGCTTGTAATAAAAGAGATACTCACCAACCAATCACTTACCTGCTTCCTGGTGACATCACACTTGGATTACTTTTTACCTCTCTCCTCTGCTGTTGAAGTGGTACACCTCACCTCGGTTTGAAACTGCCGCCGCTTTTAACTGCCGCCGGTCACTGCCCCCTCACAGGTCCGATGCTCTGATCGGGCCTGACCTCGCAACTGCCGCCGAGTCACTCAGTAACAAACCACTCTGAAATGGATTAGCGAGTCACTGTAACAAACCACGCTGAAATGGACTAGCGAGACACTCAGTAACAAACCGCTCTAAAATGGACCATCAAGTCACTAAGTAACAAACCGCTCAGAAATGGACCAGCGACTCACTCAGTAACAAAGCGCTCTAAAATGGAGTGGCGAGTCAATCAGTAACAAACCGCTCTCAAATGGACTAGCAAGTCACCCAGTAACAGACCGCTCAGAAATGGACTAGCGAGTCACTTGGTAACAAACCATTCTGAAATGGATTAGCGAGTCACTCAGTGACAAAGCACTCTGAAATGGACCAGCAAGTCACTCACTAACAAACCGCACTGAAATAGACTAGCGAGTCAGTCAGTAACAAACTGCTCTGAAATGGACTAGCGAGTCACTCAGTAACAAACCGCTCTGAAATGGACCAGCGACTCACTGTAACAAACCGCTCTGAAATGGAATAGCGAGTCGCTCAGTAAAAAACTGCTCTGAAATGGACCAGCGAGTCACTGTAACAAACCGCGCTGAAATGGACTAGCGAGACACTCAGTAACAAACCGCTCTGAAATGGATTAGCGAGTCAATCAGTAACAAAGCGCTCTGAAATGGATTAGCAAGCCACTGAATAACAAACAGTACTGAAATGGACTAGCGAGTCAGTCAATAACAAACTGCTCTGAAATGGACTAGCGAGTCACTCAGTAACAAACTGCTCTGAAATGGACTAGCGAGTCACTCAGTAACAAACTGCTCTGAAATGGACTAGCGAGTCACTTAGTAACAAACCGCTCTGAAATGGACCAGCGACTCACTGTAACAAACCGCTCAGAACTGGACCAGTGAGTCACTCAGTAACAAACCACTCAAAAATGTACTGGTGAGTCACTCAGTAACAAATCACTCTGAAATGGACCATCAAGTCACTAAGTAACAAACCGCCCAGAAATGGAACAGCAACTCACTCAGTAACAAAGCGCTCAGAAATGGAGTGGCGAGTCAATCAGTAACAAACCGCTCTGAAATGGACTAGCAAGTCACTCAGTAACAGAACGCTCAGGAATGGACTAGAGAGTCAGTCAGTAACAAACTGCTCTGAAATGGACTAGCGAGTCACTCAATAACAATCCGCTCTGAAATTGACCAGCGAGTCACTCAGTAACAAACCACTTTGAAATGTACTGGTGAGTCACTCAGTAACAAACCGCTCTGAAATGGATTAGCGAGTCTCTGTAACAAACCGCACTGAAATGGACGAGCGAGACACTCAGTAACAAACCACACTGAAATGGACCATCAAGTCACTAAGTAATAAACCGCTCAGAAATGGACCAGCGACTCACTCAGTAACAAAGCGCTCTGAAATGGATGAGCGAGTCACTCAGTAAAAACCGCTCTAAAATAAACCAGCAAGTCACTCACTAAATGGACTAGCATGTCAGTCAGTAACAAACCACTCTGAAATGGACCAGCGACTCACTGTAACAAACCGCTCTGAAATGGAATAGCAAGACACTCAGTAACAAACTGCGCAGAAATCGACCAGCGACTCACTCAGTAACAAACCGCTCTGAAATGGACTAGCGTGTCACTCAATAACAAACCGTACTGAAATTGACCAGTGAGTCACTCAGTAACAAACCGCACTGAAATGTACTAGTGAGTCACTCAGTAACAAACCACTCTGAAATGGACTAGCGAGTTACTCAGAAACAAACCGCTCTGAAATGGACTAGCGAGTCATTCATTAACAAACCGATCTGAAATGGACTAGCGAGTCATTCATTAACAAACTGCTCTGAAATGCACTAGCGAGATACTAAGTAACAAACCGCTCTGAAATGGACTAGCAATTCACTCAGTAACAGACCGCTCAGAAATGGACCAGCGACTCACTCAGTAACAAACTGCTTTGAAATGGACCAGCGATTCAGTCAGTAACAAACTGCTTTGAAATGGACTAGCGAGTCACTCAGTAACAAACTGCTCTGAAATGGTCTAGCGAGTCATTCAGTAACAAACTGCTCAGAAATAGGCCAGCGACTCACTCAGTAACAAACTGCTTTGAAATGGACCAGCGATTCAGTCAGTAACAAACTGCTTTGAAATGGACTAGCGAGTCACTCATAAGAACATAAGAACATAAGAAATAGGAGCAGGAGTAGGCCAATCGGCCCGTCGAGCCTGCTCCGCCATTCAATAAGATCATCGCTGATCTGATCCTAACCGCCAATCCACTATCACAGAACCATCTCCTGAATCTAACAGAATTAGACACACGAAATAGGAGCAGGATCAGGCTACACGGCCCCTGGGCCCGCTCCGCTACCCACAGGGCCATGACCGATCCGAACCTAGACTCATGTCCAAATTCCTGCCCGCTCCCCGTAACCCTTAATTCCCTTTACTTCTAGGAAACTGTCTATTTCTGTTTTAAATTTATGTAATGATGTAGCTTCTGCAGCTTTTTGGGGCAGCATATTCCATGGACCTACCACCCTCTGAGTGAAGTAGTTCCTCCTCATCTCAGTTTTGAAAGAGCAGCCACTTATTCTAAGACTATGCCCCCTAGTTCTAGTTTCACACATCATCGGGAACATCCTCCCCGCATCCACCCGATCCAACCCCTTCACAATCTTATATGTTTCAATAAGATAGCCTCTCATTCTTCTGAATTCCAATGAGTAGAGTCCCAATCTACTCAACCTCTCCTCATATGTCCATCCGCTCATCCCCGGGATTAACCGAGTGAACCTTCTTTGTACTGACTCGAGAGCAAGTATGTCCTTTCTTAAGTATGGACACCAAAACTGTACGCAGTATTCCAGGTGCGGTCTCACCAATACCTTGTACAACTGAAGCAATACCTCGCTATTTTTATATTCTATCCCCCTAGCAATGAAAGCCAACATTCCATTGGCCTTCTTAATCACGTGCTGCACCTGCATACTAACCTTTTGAGTTTCGTGCACCAGGACCCCCAGATCCCTTTGTACTTCAGTACTTTCCAGTTTCTTGCCATTAAGATAATAACTTGCTCTATGATTTTTCCTGCCAAAGTGCATAACCTCACACTTTCCAGTATTGTATTCCATCTGCCAAATCTCTGCCCACCTACTTAGCCTGTCTATGTCACCTTGCAGGTTTTTTATGTCCTCCTCACTCAGTACTTTCCCTCCCATCTTAGTATCATCTGCAAACTTTGATATGTTACACTCGGTCCCCTCCTCCAAATCGTTAATATAGATTGTAAAGAGTTGGGGACCCAGCACTGAACCCTGCGGAACACCACTGGTTACTGATTGCCAGTCTGAGAATGAACCATTTATCCCAACTCTCTGCCTTCTGTTAGATAGCCAATCCTCTATCCATGCCAGAATATTACCCCCAATCCCGTGATTTTTTATCTTAAGCAATAATCTTTTGTGTGGCACCTTGTCAAATGCCTTTTGGAAGTCTAAATACACTACGTCCACTGGTTCCCCTTTATCTACCCTATATGTTACTTCCTCAAAGAACTCCAGCAAATTTGTCAAACATGACTTCCCCTTCATAAAACCATGCTGACTTTGTCCTATTAAATTATGATTATCCAAATGTCCTGTTACTGTCTCCTTAATAATGGACTCCAAAATTTTACCTACCACAGATGTTAGGCTAACCGGTCTATAGTTTCCAGCCTTCTGTCTACTGCCCTTTTTAAATAAGGGTGTTACATTAGCAGTTTTCCACTCTGCCGGGACCTTTGCCGAGTCCAGGGAGTTTTGGAAAATTATTACCAATGCATCCACAATCCCTACTGCCACTTCCCTCAAGACCCTAGGATGTAAGCCATCAGGTCCAGGTGATTTATCCGCCTTGAGTCCCATTATTTTACCGAGTACCACTTCCTCAGTGATTTTGATCATGTTTATCTCCTCCCCCGCTATAGCCCCCTGCTTGTCCAGTGTTGGGATATTCTTGGTGTCCTCTACTGTAAAGACTGATACAAAATATTCATTCAGTGTTTTTGCCATCTCCATATTTCCCACCATTAATTTCCCGGTCTCATCCTCTAAGGGACCAACATTTACTTTAGCCATCCTTTTTCTTTTTATATAACTATAAAAACTCTTACTATCTGTTTTTATATTTTTTGCTAATTTACTTTCATAATCTATCTTCCCTTTCTTAATCAATCTTTTTGTTATTTTTTGCTGTCTTTTAAAGTTTTCCCAATCCTCTATGCTCCCACTAGATTTGGCTACCTTATATGCCCTTGTTTTAAGTCGAATACTATCCTTAATTTCTTTACATAGCCACGGATGGCTGTCTTTTCTTTTACACCCTTTTCTTCTCAGTGGAATATATATTTTTTGGAAGTTGTAAAATAACTCCTTAAATGTACACCACTGATCATGTATCGTCTTACCCTTTAATCTATTTTCCCAATCCACTCTACTCAATTCCGCTCTCATACCTTCATAGTCTCCATTATTCAAGCTTAGCACGCTTGTTTGAGATCCAACCTTGTCACCCTCTAATTGAATATGGAATTCAACCATGTTATGGTCACTCATTCCAAGGGGATCCTTTACTAGGACATTTTTAATTAATCCTGTCTCGTTACACAGGACCAGATCTAAGGTTGCTTGCCCCCTTGTCGGTTCAGTTACATATTGCTCAAGAAACCCATCCCTAATACACTCAATGAACTCATCCTCAAGGCAGCCCTGCCCAATTTGATTTGTCCAATTAATATGATAGTTAAAATCCCCCATAATTATAGATGTTCCCTTATTACAAGCCTCAACTATTTCCTGATTGATACTCCGTCCAACAGAGATGCCACTGTTCGGAGGCCTATAGACTACGCCCACTAGTGTTTTTTTCCCCTTATTATTCCTTACCTCCACCCAAACTGTTTCATTATCCTGATCTTTTGACCCAATATCATTTCTCTGTATTACAGTGATTCCTTCCTTTATTAAAATAGCCACCCCACCTCCCCTTCCTTCCTGCCTGTCCTTCCTGGTTGTTAGATAACCTGGTATGTTTAATTCCCAGGCATTGTCACCCTGCAGCCATGTTTCTGTAATGGCCACAAGATCATACCCATATGTAGTTATTTGTGCCATTAACTCGTCTATTTTGTTACGAATGCTACGTGCATTCAGATAGAGAACTTTCAAAGATGTTTTGTGACACTTAGTTCCTGCTTTTGCCCTTTTTATTACTTTACCTTTTACTCCATACCTTCTGCCCCTTCCTGACATGCTCTGGTTTTCAATTTCCCCACTGCTACCTAAGTCTATGACCTTCTCTGTTGTCATTTTTATTATTTGCTCTCTAGGAACCTCCCCCCCACTAGTTAGTTTAAAGCCCTCTCTACAGCCCTAGTTATATGATCCGCCAGGACTCTAGTCCCAGCACTGGCCAAGTGAAGCCCATCCCAACGGAACAGCTCCCTCCTGCCCCAGTACTGGTGCCAGTGTCCCAGGAAGCAAAACCCATTTCTCCCACACCAGTCTTTGAGCCACGCATTTAACTCTCTAATTTTATTTGTCCTAGCCAAATTCACTCGTGGCTCAGGTAATAATCCAGAGATTATTACCCTTGTGGTTCTGCTTTTTAATTTGGCCCCTAGCTGCTCAAACTCTCTCAGCAGAGCCTCCTTCCTTGTCCTATCTATGTCATTGGTACCAACATGGACCAGGACAACTGGATCCTCTCCCTCCAACTCCAAGTTTCTCTCCAGTCCAGAGGAGATGTCCTTAACCCTGGCACCGGGCAGGCAACACAGCCTTCGGGACTCTCGCTCTCGGCTGCAAAGAACTCTATCTATCCCCCTAACGATACTATCCCCTACCACTACAACATTTCTTTTAACTCCCCCCACTTGAATGGCCCCCTGCTCCACGGTGCTGTGGCCAGGTTGCTCATCCTCCCCGCAGTCCCTGTTCCCAACCTCACAGGGAGTAAGAGCCTCGAACCTGTTGGACAAGTGCAAGGGCTGTGGCTCCTCCAACACTACCTCCTGGATCCCCGTACCTGCCTCACTTCTAGTCACACCATCCTGACCCTGGCCACGGACTACATCTGAATTAATTAATCTAATTGGTGTGAATACTTCGTGATACACAGAGTCCAGGTAACTCTCCCCCTCCCTGATGTGTCTCAATGTTTGAAGCTCGGACTCCAGCTCTTCAACACGGAGCCGGAATTCCTCGAGCAGCCAACACTTACTGCAAATGTGATCACCGTGAGCATCAATGGTGTCCACCAGCTCCCACATATTGCAGCAGCAACACATCACCTGATCTCCCATTCTATGTAATTAATTAAATTTATTAATATTATTCTTAAATACCCTCTACCCCGATTCTAGATGGTGAATATCACACCTTAGAAACTATAAACCAAAGAGATTTAAGCTTCAAAAGGGAGAAATACTCACCAACCAATCACTTACCCGCTTTCTGGTGACGTCACACTTGGATTACTTTTTACCTCTCTCCTTCCCTCCGAGTTCCCAGACTGGAGACTGGTACGCCTTACCTGGTCTCTGGGGCCTTTTATAGCCCCGCTGCTGCCGCTGAGTTCCCGCCGACGCACTGAGGCCTTACCTGGTCTCTGGGACTTTTATAGCCCCGCTGCTGCCGCTGAGTTCCCGCTGACGCACTGAGGCCTTACCTGGTCTCTGGGACTTTTATAGCCCCGCTGCTGCCGCTGAGTTCCCGCTGACGCACTGAGGCCTTACCTGGTCTCTGGGGCCTTTTATAGCCCCGCTGCTGCCGCTCGAGATTCCCGCCGACGCACTGAGGCCTTACCTGGTCTCTGGGACTTTTATAGCCCCGCTGCTGCCGCTGAGTTCCCGCCGACGCACTGAGGCCTTACCTGATCTCTGGGGCCTTTTATAGCCCTGCTGCTGCCGCTCGAGATTTCCGCCGATGCACTGAGGCCTTACCTGGTCTCTGGGGCCTTTTATAGCCCCGCTGCTGCCGCTGAGTTCCCGCCGACGCACTGAGGCCTTACCTGGTCTCTGGGGCCTTTTATAGCCCCGCTATGACACTCGAGATTCCCGCCGATGCACTGAGGCCTTACCTGGTCTCTGGGGCCTTTTATAGCCCCGCTCTGCCGCTCGAGATTCCCGCCGACGCTGTGAGGCCTTACCTGGTCTCTGGGACTTTTATAGCCCCGCTCTGCCGCTCAGGATTCCCGCCGACGCATTAAGGCCTTACCTGGTCTCTGGGGCCTTTTATAGCCCCGCTCTGCCGCTCAGGATTCCCGCCGACGCACTCAGTAACAAACTGCTCTGAAATGGTCTAGCGAGTCATAAGAACATAAGAACATAAGAAATAGGAGCAGGAGTAGGCCAATTGGCCGCTCGAGCCTGCTCCACCATTCAATAAGATCATTGCTGATCTGATCCTAACCGCCAATCCACTATGACAGGACTATCTCCTGAATCTAACAGAATTAGACACACGAAACAGGAGCAGGATCAGGCTACACGGCCCCTGGGCCCGCTCCGCTACCCACAGGGCCATGACCGATCCGAACCTAGACTCATGTCCAAATTCCTGCCCGCTCCCCGTAACCCTTAATTCCCTTTTCTTCTAGGAAACTGTCTATTTCTGTTTTAAATTTATGTAATGATGTAGCTTCGACAGCTTTTTGGGGCAGCATATTCCATGGACCTACCACCCTCTGAGTGAAGTAGTTCCTCCTCATCTCAGTTTTGAAAGAGCAGCCACTTATTCTAAGACTATGCCCCCTAGTTCTAGTTTCACCCATCATCGGGAACATCCTCCCCGCATCCACCCGATCCAACCCCTTCACAATCTTATATGTCTCAATAAGATCGCCTCTCATTCTTCTGAACTCCAATGAGTAGAGTCCCAATCTACTCAACCTCTCCTCATATGTCCATCCGCTCATCCCCGGGATTAACCGAGTGAACCTTCTTTGTACTGACTCGAGAGCAAGTATGTCTTTTCTTAAGTATGGACACCAAAACTGTATGCAGTATTCCAGGTGCGGTCTCACCAATACCTTGTACAACTGAAGCAATACCTCGCTATTTTTATATTCTATCCCCCTAGCAATGAAAGCCAGCATTCCATTGGCCTTCTTAATCACTTGCTGCACCTGCATACTAACCTTTTGAGTTTCGTGCACCAGGACCCCCAGATCCCTTTGTACTTCAGTACTTTCCAGTTTCTTGCCATTAAGATAATAACTTGCTCTACGATTTTTCCTGCCAAAGTGCATAACCTCACACTTTCCAGTATTGTATTCCATCTGCCAAATCTCTGCCCACTTACTTAGCCTGTCTATCTCCCCTTGCAGGTTTTTTATGTCCTCCTCACTCACTACTTTCCCTCCCATCTTAGTATCATCTGCAAACTTTGATATGTTACACTCGGTCCCCTCCTCCAAATCGTTAACATAGATTGTAAAGATTTGGGGACCCAGCACTGACCCCTGCGGAACACCACTGGTTACTGATTGCCAGTCTGAGAATGAACCATTTATCCCAACTCTCTGTCTTCTGTTAGATAGCCAATCCTCTATCCATGCCAGAATATTACCCCCAATCCCGTGATTTTTTATCTTAAGCAATAATCTTTTGTGTGGCACCTTGTCAAATGCCTTTTGGAAGTCTAAATACACTACGTCCACTGGTTCACCTTTATCCACCCTATATGTTACTTCCTCAAAGAACTCCAGCAAATTTGTCAAACATGACTTCCCCTTCATAAAACCATGCTGATTTTGTCTTATTAAATTATGATTATCCAAATGTCCTGTTACTGTCTCCTTAATAATGGACTCCAAAATTTTACCTACCACAGATGTTAGGCTAACCGGTCTATAGTTTCCAGCCTTCTGTCTACTGCCCTTTTTAAATAAGGGTGTTGCACTAGCAGTTTTCCAGTCTACCGGGACCTTTGCTGTGTCCAAGGAGTTTTGGAAGATTATTACCAATGCATCCACAATCCCTACCGCCACTTCCCTCAAGACCCTAGGATGTAAGCCATCAGGTCCAGGCGATTTATCCACCTTGAGTCCCATTATTTTACCGAGTACCACTTCCTCAGTGATTTTGATCATGTTTATCTCCTCCCCCCCTATAGCCCCCTGCTTGTCCAGTGTTGGGATATTCTTGGTGTCCTCTACTGTAAAGACTGATACAAAATATTCATTCAGTGTTTTTGCCATCTCCATATTTCCCACCATTAATTTCCCGGTCTCATCCTCTAAGGGACCAACATTTACTTTAGCCACCCTTTTTCTTTTTATATAACTATAAAAACTCTTACTATCTGTTTTTATATTTTTTGCTAATTTACTTTCATAATCTATCTTCCCTTTCTTAATCAATCTTTTTGTTATTTTTTGCTGTCTTTTAAAGTTTTCCCAATCCTCTATGCTCCCACTAGATTTGGCTACCTTATATGCCCTTGTTTTAAGTCGAATACTATCCTTAATTTCTTTACATAGCCACGGATGGCTGCCTTTTCTTTTACACCCTTTTCTTCTCAGTGGAATATATATTTTTTGGAAGTTGTAAAATAACTCCTTAAATGTACACCACTGATCATGTATCGTCTTACCCTTTAATCTATTTTCCCAATCCACTCTACTCAATTCCGCTCTCATACCTTCATAGTCTCCATTATTCAAGCTTAGCACGCTTGTTTGAGATCCAACCTTGTCACCCTCTAATTGAATATGGAATTCAACCATGTTATGGTCACTCATTCCAAGGGGATCCTTTACTAGGACATTTTTAATTAATCCTGTCTCGTTACACAGGACCAGATCTAAGGTTGCTTGCCCCCTTGTCGGTTCAGCTACATACTGCTCAAGAAACCCATCCCTAATACATTCAATGAACTCATCCTCAAGGCAGCCCTGCCCAATTTGATTTGTCCAATTAATATGATAGTTAAAATCCCCCATAATTATAGATGTTCCCTTATTACAAGCCTCAACTATTTCCTGATTGATACTCCGTCCAACAGAGATGCCACTGTTCGGAGGCCTATAGACTACGCCCACTAGTGTTTTTTTCCCCTTATTATTCCTTACCTCCACCCAAACTGTTTCATTATCCTGATCTTTTGACCCAATATCATTTCTCTGTATTACAGTGATTCCTTCCTTTATTAAAATAGCCACCCCACCTCCCCTTCCTTCCTGCCTGTCCTTCCTGGTTGTTAGATAACCTGGTATGTTTAATTCCCAGGCATTGTCACCCTGCAGCCATGTTTCTGTAATGGCCACAAGATCATACCCATATGTAGTTATTTGTGCCATTAACTCGTCTATTTTGTTACGAATGCTACGTGCATTCAGATAGAGAACTTTCAAAGATGTTTTGTGACACTTAGTTCCTGCTTTTGCCCTTTTTATTACTTTACCTTTTACTCCATACCTTCTGCCCCTTCCTGACATGCTCTGGTTTTCAATTTCCCCACTGCTACCTAAGTCTATGACCTTCTCTGTTGTCATTTTTATTATTTGCTCTCTAGGAACCTCCCCCCCACTAGTTAGTTTAAAGCCCTCTCTACAGCCCTAGTTATATGATCCGCCAGGACTCTAGTCCCAGCACTGGCCAAGTGAAGCCCGTCCCAATGGAACAGCTCCCTCCTGCCCCAGTACTGGTGCCAGTGTCCCAGGAAGCAAAACCCATTTCTCCCACACCAGTCTTTGAGCCACGCATTTAACTCTCTAATTTTATTTGTCCTAGCCAAATTCACTCGTGGCTCAGGTAATAATCCAGAGATTATTACCCTTGTGGTTCTGCTTTTTAATTTGGCCCCTAGCTGCTCAAACTCTCTCAGCAGAGCCTCCTTCCTTGTCCTATCTATGTCATTGGTACCAACATGGACCAGGACAACTGGATCCTCTCCCTCCCACTCCAAGTTTCTCTCCAGTCCAGAGGAGATGTCCTTAACCCTGGCACCGGGCAGGCAACACAGCCTTCGGGACTCTCGCTCTCGGCTGCAAAGAACTCTATCTATCCCCCTAACGATACTATCCCCTACCACTACAACATTTCTTTTAACTCCCCCCACTTGAATGGCCCCCTGCTCCACGGTGCTGTGGCCAGGTTGCTCATCCTCCCCGCAGTCCCTGTTCCCAACCTCACAGGGAGTAAGAGCCTTGAACCTGTTGGACAAGTGCAAGGGCTGTGGCTCCTCCAACACTACCTCCTGGATCCCCGTACCTGCCTCACTTCTAGTCACACCATCCTGACCCTGGCCACGGACTACATCTGAATTAATTAATCTAATTGGTGTGAATACCTCGTGATACACAGAGTCCAGGTAACTCTCCCCCTCCCTGATGTGTCTCAGTGTTTGAAGCTCGGACTCCAGCTCTTCAACACGGAGCCGGAATTCCTCGAGCAGCCAACACTTACTGCAAATGTGATCACCGTGAGCATCAATGGTGTCCACCAGCTCCCACATATTGCAGCAGCAACACATCACCTGATCTCCCATTCTATGTAATTAATTAAATTTATTAATATTATTCTTAAATACCCTCTACCCCGATTCTAGATGGTGAATATCACACCTTAGAAACTATAAACCAAAGAGATTTAAGCTTCAAAAGGGAGAAATACTCACCAACCAATCACTTACCCGCTTTCTGGTGACGTCACACTTGGATTACTTTTTACCTCTCTCCTTCCCTCCGAGTTCCCAGACTGGAGACTGGTACGCCTTACCTGGTCTCTGGGACTTTTATAGCCTCGCTGCTGCCGCTGAGTTCCCGCTGACGCACTGAGGCCTTACCTGGTCGCTGGGGCCTTTTATAGCCCCGCTGCTGCCGCTGAGTTCCCGCTGACGCACTGAGGCCTTACCTGGTCTCTGGGACTTTTATAGCCCCGTTGCTGCCGCTGAGTTCCCGCTGACGCACTGAGGCCTTACCTGGTCGCTGGGGCCTTTTATAGCCCCGCTGCTGCCGCTCGAGATTCCCGCCGACGCACTGAGGCCTTACCTGGTCTCTGGGGCCTTTTATAGCCCCGCTGCTGCCGCTCGAGATTTCCGCCGATGCACTGAGGCCTTACCTGGTCTCTGGGGCCTTTTATAGCCCTGCTGCTGCCGCTGAGTTCCCGCCGACGCACTGAGGCCTTACCTGGTCTCTGGGACTTTTATAGCCCCGCTGCTGCCGCTGAGTTCCCGCCGACGCACTGAGGCCTTACCTGGTCTCTGGGACTTTTATAGCCCCGCTGCTGCCGCTGAGTTCCCGCTGACGCACTGAGGCCTTACCTGGTCTCTGGGGCCTTTTATAGCCCCGCTGCTGCCGCTCGAGATTCCCGCCGACGCACTGAGGCCTTACCTGGTCTCTGGGACTTTTATAGCCCCGCTGCTGCCGCTGAGTTCCCGCCGACGCACTGAGGCCTTACCTGGTCTCTGGGGCCTTTTATAGCCCTGCTGCTGCCGCTCGAGATTTCCGCCGATGCACTGAGGCCTTACCTGGTCTCTGGGGCCTTTTATAGCCCCGCTGCTGCCGCTGAGTTCCCGCCGACGCACTGAGGCCTTACCTGGTCTCTGGGGCCTTTTATAGCCCCGCTATGACACTCGAGATTCCCGCCGATGCACTGAGGCCTTACCTGGTCTCTGGGGCCTTTTATAGCCCCGCTCTGCCGCTCGAGATTCCCGCCGACGCTGTGAGGCCTTACCTGGTCTCTGGGACTTTTATAGCCCCGCTCTGCCGCTCAGGATTCCCGCCAACGCATTAAGGCCTTACCTGGTCTCTGGGGCCTTTTATAGCCCCGCTCTGCCGCTCAGGATTCCCGCCGACGCACTCAGTAACAAACTGCTCTGAAATGGTCTAGCGAGTCATAAGAACATAAGAACATAAGAAATAGGAGCAGGAGTAGGCCAATTGGCCACTCGAGCCTGCTCCACCATTCAATAAGATCATTGCTGATCTGATCCTAACCGCCAATCCACTATGACAGGACTATCTCCTGAATCTAACAGAATTAGACACACGAAACAGGAGCAGGATCAGGCTACACGGCCCCTGGGCCCGCTCCGCTACCCACAGGGCCATGACCGATCCGAACCTAGACTCATGTCCAAATTCCTGCCCGCTCCCCGTAACCCTTAATTCCCTTTTCTTCTAGGAAACTGTCTATTTCTGTTTTAAATTTATGTAATGATGTAGCTTCGACAGCTTTTTGGGGCAGCATATTCCATGGACCTACCACCCTCTGAGTGAAGTAGTTCCTCCTCATCTCAGTTTTGAAAGAGCAGCCCCTTATTCTAAGACTATGCCCCTTAGTTCTAGTTTCACCCATCATCTGGAACACCCTCCCTGTATCCACCCGATCCAACCCCTTCACAATCTTATATGTTTCAATAAGATCGCCTCTCATTCTTCTGAACTCCAATGAGTAGAGTCCCAATCTACTCAACCTCTCCTCATATGTCCATCCCCTCATCCCCGGGATTAACCGAGTGAACCTTCTTTGTACTGACTCGAGAGCAAGTATGTCTTTTCTTAAGTAAGGACACCAAAACTGTATGCAGTATTCCAGGTGCGGTCTCACCAATACCTTGTACAACTGAAGCAATACCTCCCTATTTTTATATCCTATCCCCCTAGCAATGAAAACCAGCATTCCATTGGCCTTCTTAATCACTTGCTGCACCTGCATACTAACCTTTTGAGTTTCGTGCACCAGGACCCCCAGATCCCTTTGTACTTCAGTACTTTCCAGTTTCTTGCCATTAAGATAATAACTTGCTGTACGATTTTTCCTGCCAAAGTGCATAACCTCACACTTTCCAATATTGTATTCCATCTGCCAAATCTCTGCCCACTTACTTAGCCTGTCTATGTCCCCTTGCAGGTTTTTTATGTCCTCCTCACTCACTACTTTCCCTCCCATCTTAGTATCATCTGCAAACTTTGATATGTTACACTCGGTCCCCTCCTCCAAATCGTTAACATAGATTGTAAAGAGTTGGGGACCCAGCACTGACCCCTGCGGAACACCACTGGTTACTGATTGCCAGTCTGAGAATGAACCATTTATCCCAACTCTCTGTCTTCTGTTAGATAGCCAATCCTCTATCCATGCCAGAATATTACCCCCAATCCCGTGATTTTTTATCTTAAGCAATAATCTTTTGTGTGGCACCTTGTCAAATGCCTTTTGGAAGTCTAAATATACTACGTCCACTGGTTCACCTTTATCCACCCTATATGTTACTTCCTCAAAGAACTCCAGCAAATTTGTCAAACATGACTTCCCCTTCATAAAACCATGCTGACTTTGTCTTATTAAATTATGATTATCCAAATGTCCTGTTACTGTCTCCTTAATAATGGACTCCAAAATTTTACCTACCACAGATGTTAGGCTAACCGGTCTATAGTTTCCAGCCTTCTGTCTACTGCCCTTTTTAAATAAGGGTGTTACATTAGCAGTTTTCCAGTCTACCGGGACCTTTGCTGTGTCCAAGGAGTTTTGGAAGATTATTACCAATGCATCCACAATCCCTACCGCCACTTCCCTCAAGACCCTAGGATGTAAGCCATCAGGTCCAGGCGATTTATCCGCCTTGAGTCCCTTTATTTTACCGAGTACCACTTCCTCAGTTATTTTGATCATGTTTATCTCCTCCCCCCCTATAGCCCCCTGCTTGTCCAGTGTTGGGATATTCTTGGTGTCCTCTACTGTAAAGACTGATACAAAATATTCATTCAGTGTTTTTGCCATCTCCATATTTCCCACCATTAATTTCCCGGTCTCATCCTCTAAGGGACCAACATTTACTTTTGCCACCCTTTTTCTTTTTATATAACTATAAAAACTTTTACTATCTGTTTTTATATTTTTTGCTAATTTACTTTCATAATCTATCTTCCCTTTCTTAATCAATCTTTTTGTTATTTTTTGCTGTCTTTTAAAGTTTTCCCAATCCTCTATCCTCCCACTAGATTTGGCTACCTTACATGCCCTTGTTTTTAGTCGAATACTGTCCTTAATTTCTTTAATTAGGCACGGATGGCTGTCTTTTCTTTTACACCCTTTTTTTCTCAGTGGAATATACTTTTTTTGGAAGTTGTAAAATATCTCCTTAAATGTACACCACTGATCATGTATCGTCTTACCCTTTAATCTATATTCCCAATCCACTTTACTCAATTCCGCTCTCATACCTTCATAGTCCCCTTTATTCAAGCTTAGCACGCTTGTTTGAGATACAACCTCCTCACCCTCTAATTGAATAGGAATTCAACCATGATATGGTCACTCATTCCAAGGGGATCCTTTACTAGGACATTTTTAATTAATCCTGTCTCGTTACACAGCACCAGATCTAAGGTTGCTTGCCCCCTGGTCGGTTCAGTTACATACTGCTCAAGAAACCCATCCCTAATACACTCAATGAACTCATCCTCAAGGCAGCCCTGCCCAATTTGATTTGTCCAATTAATATGATAGTTAAAATCCCCCATAATTATAGATGTTCCCTTATTGCAAACCTCAACTACTTCCTGATTGATACTCCGTCCAAACGAGTTGCGACTGTTCGGAGGCCTATAGACTACGCCCACTAGTGTTTTTTTCCCCTTATTATTCCTTATCTCCACCCAAACTGTTTCATTATCCTGATCTTTTGACCCAATATCATTTCTCTGTATTACAGTGATTCCTTCCTTTATTAACATAGCCACCACACCTCCCCTTCCTTCCTGCCTCTCCTTCCTGATTGTTAAATAACCTGGTATGTTTAATTCCCAGGCATTGTCACCCTGCAGCCATGTTTCTGTAATGGCCACAAGATCATACCCATATGTAGCTATTTGTGCCATTAACTCTTCTCTTTTGTTATGAATGCTACGTGCATTCAGATAGAGAACTTTCAAATGTGTTTTGTGACACTTAGTTCCTGCTTTTGCCCTTTTTATTACTTTACCTTTTACTCCATACCTTCTGCCCCTTCCTGACATGCTCTGGTTTTTAATTTCCCCACTGCTACCTAAGTTTATGACCTTCTCTGTTGTCATTTTTATTATTTGTTCTCTAGGAAGCTCCCCCCTACTAGTTAGTTTAAAGCCCTCTCAACAGCCCTAGTTATATGATCCACCAGTGTAACAAAGTGTAACAAACTGCTCTGAAATGGTCTAGCGAATCAGTCAGTACCAAACCGCTCTGAAATGGACTAGCAAGTTACTCAATATCAAACCACTCTGAAATGGACCAGCGACTCACTGTAACAAACCGCTCTGAAATGGACTAGCAATTCACTCAGTAACAGACCGCTCAGAAATGGACCATTAAGGTACTAAGTAACAAACCGCTCAGAAATGGACTAGCAAGTCACTCACTAACAAACAGTACTGAAATGGACTAGCGAGTCAGTCAATAACAAACTGCTCTGAAATGGACTAGCGATTCACTCAGTAACAAACTGCTCTGAAATGGACTATCGAGTCACTCAGTCACAAACCGCTCTGAAATGGACCATCAAGTCACTAAGTAACAAACCGCTCAGAAATGGACCAGTGACTCACTCAGTAACAATCCGCTCTGAAATGGACTAGCGAGTCAGTCACTAACACACGCTCTGAAATGGAATAGTGAGTCACTCAATAACAAGCCGCTCTGAAATTGACCAGCGAGTCACTCAGTAACAAAGCGCTCTGAAATGTACTGGTGAGTCACTCAGTAACAAACCACTCTGAAATGGACCATCAAGTCACTAAGTAACAAACCACCCAGAAATGGAACAACGACTCACTCAGTAACAAAGCGCTCTGAAATGGAGTGGCGAGTCAATCAGTAACAAACTGCTCTGAAATGGACTAGCAAGTCACTCATTAACAGAACGCTCAGAAATGGACTAGACAGTCAGTCAGTAACAAACTGCTCTGAAATGGACTAGCGAGTCAATCAATAACAATCCGCTCTGAAATTGACCAGCGAGTCACTCAGTAACAAACCGCTTTGAAATGTACTGGTGAGTCACTCAGTAAGAAACCACTCTGAAATGGATTAGCGAGTCACTGTAACAAACCGCGCTGAAATGGACTAGCGAGACACTCAGTAACAAACCACTCTGAAATGGACCATCAAGTCACTAAGTAACAAACCGCTCAGAAGTGTACCAGCGACTCACTCAGTAACAAAGCACTCTGAAATGGATTAGCGAGTCACTCAGTAAAAACCGCTCCAAAATGGACCAGCGACTCACTGCAACAAACCGCTCTGAAATGGACTAGCAAGACACTCAGTATAAACCGCGCAGAAATGGACCATCAAGTCACTAAGTAAAAAAACGCTCAGAAATCGACTTGCAACTCACTCAGTAACAAACCGCTCTGAAATGGACTAGCGAGTCAGTCAGTAACAAACCGCTCTGAAATGGACGAGCGAGTCACTCAGTAACAAACCACTCTGAAATGGTCCAGCGAGTTACTCAGAAAGAAACTGCACAGAAATGGACGAGCGAGTCAGTCATTAACAAACTGCTCTGAAATGCACTAGCGAGATACTAAGTAACAAACCACTCTGAAATGGACTAACAATTCACTCAGTAACAGACCGCTCAGAAATGGACCAGCGACTCACTCAGTAACAAACTGCTTTGAAATGGACCAGCGATTCAGTCAGTAACAAACCGCTTAGAAATGGACTAGCGAGTCACTCAGTAACAAACTGCTCTGAAATGGTCTACCGAGTCACTCAGTAACAAACTGCTCAGAAATGGACCAGCGACTCACTCAGTAACAAACTGCTTTGAAATGTACCAGCGAGTCAGTGAGTAACAAACCGCTCTGAAATGGACCAGCGAGTCAGTCAGTGACAAACAGCTCTGAAATGGGCCAGCGACTCACTCAGTAACAAACCGCTCTGAAATGGACCATGAAGTCACTAAGTAACAAACCGCTCTGAAATGTACCAGCGAGTCACTCAGTAACAAACCGCTCTGAAATGTACCAGCGAGTCAGTGAGTAACAAACGACTCTGATATGGACCAGCGAGTCAGTCAGTAACAAACCGCTCTGAAATCGACTAACGAGACACACAGTAACAAACCGCTCTGAAATGGACCATCAAGTCACTAAGTAACAAACCGCTCAGAAATGGACTAGCGACTCACTCAGTAACAAACCGCTCTGAAATGTACTAGCGAGTAACTCAGTAAAAAACTACTCTGAAATGGCCTAGCGTGTCACTCAGTAAAAAACCGCACTGAAATGGACCAGCGAGTCACTCAGTAACAAACTGCTCTGAAATGGACTAGCGAGATACTAAGTAACAATCCACTCTGAAATGGACTAGCGAGTCACTCAGTAATAACGATGAAATGTACTAGCGAGACACTCAGTAACAAACTGCTCTGAAATGGACCATCAAGTCACTAAGTAACAAACCGCTCAGAAATGTACCAGCGACTCACTCAGTAAAAAAATGCTCTGAAATGGACTGGCGAGTCAATCAGTAACAAACCGCTGTGAAATGGACGAGCAAGTCACTCAGTAACAGACCGCTCAGAAATGGACTATCGAGTCACTCAGTAACAAACCACTCTGAAATGGATTGGCGAGTCACTCAGCAACAAAGTGCTCTGAAATGGACCAGCAAGTCACTCACTAACAAACCGCACTGAAATGGACTAGCGAGTCAGTCAGTAACAAACTGCTCTGAAATGGATTAGCGAGTCACTCAGTAACAAACTGCTATGAAATGGACCATCAAGTCATTAAATAACAAACCGCTCAGAAATGGTCCAGCGACTCTCTCAGTAACAATCCGCTCTGAAATGGATTAGCGAGTCACTCAGTAAAAACCGCTCCAAAATGGACCAGCGACTCACTGCAACAAACCGCTCTGAAATGGACTAGCAAGACACTCAGTATAAACCGCGCAGAAATGGACCATCAAGTCACTAAGTAAAAAACCGCTCAGAAATCGACTTGCAACTCACTCAGTAACAATCCGCTCTGAAATGGACTAGCGAGTCACTCAGTATAAACCGCGCAGAAATGGACCATCAAGTCATTAAATAACAACCCGCTCAGAAATGGTCCAGCGACTCTCTCAGTAACAATCCGCTCTGAAATGGACTAGCGAGTCACTCAAAAATAAACTGCTGTGGCGTTGCCACATTGGGGAAACACTGTATGTAGATAATCCTGTATAATCCCCTTTTAAC
Source organism: Somniosus microcephalus (assembly GCF_052327205.1). Lineage (NCBI taxonomy): Eukaryota > Metazoa > Chordata > Chondrichthyes > Squaliformes > Somniosidae > Somniosus > Somniosus microcephalus. Next base: position 243,729,976 of record NC_140991.1, on the reverse strand, counting down.
TGCTGTATTCCCCTCCCCCCGCAAGACAGTTGCAAGCTGAGAGGAATAAGGCATGTTCAGACTTGCCTGCTGCTGAGAGAAGGAAAACCAATCAGGTTCCAGCAGGTGACCAATCCGTGAGTCATCACAGGCTCGCGGGCTTTACGAATTCAGTACTGTATTGTGAGAGTTGGAGTAAAGACCTATTTCTTGTAGCTCGCTGTGTTGCCTATTTCGTTACGCGGGAGACTGTAGTCTCCCACATTGGAGAACCCGAATGTCGGCGGCCGAAGCCCCCGACTCACGTAGCCCTACAGTGGCCAGCAACGACCCGACGGCAACCAGCAGCAGCCCGATGTCGGCCGGTGCCGCGTCCTTGAAGCTCCCCACCTTCTGGGAACACCAAGTACCAGCTTGGTTCACGCACACGGAGGCCCAATTCACCCTTCGCAGGGTTCAAGATGATGAAGAAAGGTACCTCCACGTAGTCTCAGCACTAGCAAGCTCCACCGTCGCCGAAGTTCTCGACCTGCTGGGGAACCCACCACAGACCGGCAAGTACTCAACCATTAAGGGCCGCTTGCTGCAGGCTTACGGCCTGTCCGGGGAGGAGAGGGCCCATAGGCTTCTTTCACTACCAGGCCTCGGCGACTCTACCCCGACCCAGTTGATGAGCCGGATGCTTGCGCTCCTGGGCTCTGAACCGCAGTGCTTCTTGTTTCGGGCCCTTTTCCTCAGCCTGCTTCCTCAGCAGGTACAGAATGCCCTCGTGGGGTCCCCGATCACGGACTGCGTACAACTGGCAGCCACTGCGAACAAAGTCTTCGCCGTCGCCCAACTCGGCTGTGCAGCCGTGAGGCCCCCCGACACCACCGAGCGCGCGCCGCCACGCCAGGCCGCAGAACTATGCTACTACCATGCGCGTTTCGGCCACAAGGCCCAACGCTGCAGAGCACCCTGCTCTTTCGATCAAACCAAGATGGCCGCCCGGCCCAATGCGCCAGCCCTGCGCCGCCATCTAGGCCCGCTCAACCGCACCCCCGCCGCCACGATGGCCATCGGCACCGCAGATAAACTGCTGTACATAACCGACTCCCTTTCAGGGCGCAGATTCCTTTGCGACACCGGAGCCCAATGCAGCATAATTCCTGCCTCCCAGCTTGACACCCAGGCAGGCTGCAGCGGCCCACCCCTCGTGGCGGCAAATGGCGCAGCCATCGCTACTTTTGGAAAGCGACAGGCCGAGGTTTGTTTCAACGGCCAGCGATTTACGTGGGATTTCGTGACAGCCTCGGTGGCACATCCCTTGCTGGGCGCCGATTTTCTTTGCGCCCACGGACTCCTGGTCGACGTCCGCGACAGGTGCCTGATCGACGCAGCAACTTTCGCTTCACTGGCCTGCCAGCAGAGCAACAGCCCGGCCCTCGTCGGGTCCTGCTCTGCCCCGGCGGATGACGACTACGCCCGCCTACTCGCAGATTTCCCGAGGCTCACACAACCGACCTTCTCAGCCGTGGCAGCCAAGCATGGTGTTGAGCACCACATCGCCACTATGGGACCACCAGTGTTCGCCCGAGCCAGACGCCTGGACCCAGCCAAGATGGCGGTGGCCAAGGAAGAATTCGCCACGATGGAGAAACTGGGCATCATCCGCCGCTCGAACAGCCCCTGGTCGTCCCCCCTCCACATTGTGCCCAAGCCGGGCGGTGGCTGGCGCCCCTGTGGTGACTACAGATGGCTCAATGATGCCACCATGCCCGATAGATACCCCATTCCGCACATCCAAGACTTTTCGGCACACCTAGCAGGAAAGTTCGTCTTTTCCAAGGTCGACCTGATTCGCGGCTACCATCAGGTCCCCGTCCACCACACAGACGTCCAGAAGACATCGACCAGGAGTCCGTGGGCACAAAGAAAATCGGCGCCCAGCAAGGGATGTGCCACCGAGGCTGTCACGAAATCCCACGTAAATCGCTGGCCGTTGAAACAAACCTCGGCCTGTCGCTTTCCAAAAGTAGCGATGGCTGCGCCATTTGCCGCCACGAGGGGTGGGCCGCTGCAGCCTGCCTGGGTGTCGAGCTGGGAGGCAGGAATTATGCTGCATTGGGCTCCGGTCATCACCTCCTTCGGACTGTTCGAGTTCCTGCGCATGCCCTTCGGGCTCAAGAACGCCGCACAGGCCTTCCAACGGCTCATGGATTCCGTCCTATGGGACCTGAGCTTCCTGTTCATCTATCTGGATGATATCCTCGTGGCCAGCACCAGCAAGGCCGAGCACATCGCGCATTTGCGCTCTCTTTTCCAGCGCCTCAGCCAACACGGGCTAATCGTCAACCCGGCCAAATGCCAGTTCGGAGCAGCCCAAATTGACTTTCTCGGCCACAGAATCTCGCCAAGGGGAGCCATTCCCCTACCTTCCAAGGTGCAGGCGGTAGCGGACTTTCCCCAGCCCACCTCGGTCAAGGCGCTGCAGGAATTTTGGGGGATGGTCAATTTCTATCACCGTTTCGTGCCCAAGGCCGCCTCACTCATGCGCCCCCTCTACGAAGCCACCAGGGGCAAAACGGGCAAAGAGCAACTCACCTGGTCCAGCGAGATGGCGACAGCCTTCCACCAGACCAAAAGCGCCTTGGCCAACGCCACACTACTGGCCCACCCCATCCCGGGCACCAAGACCGCCCTCACCACGGATGCCTCGGATTACGCCGTCGGCGCTGTCCAGCAACAGTGGGTCGAAGGCGCGTGCCAGCCACTGGCATTTTTCAGCCGACAGCTGCGCAAGAATGAGCAGGCCTACAGCACGTTCGACAGAGAGGTCCTGGCCCTGTTCCTGGCAATCCGGCGCTTCCATTTCCTCCTGGAAGGCTGGCCGTTCACCGCATTCGTGGACCACAAGCCGCTCACTTTCGCCATGGCCAAAGTAACCGAATCCTGGTCCGTGCGCCAACAGCGCCAACTCAACTTCATCTCGGAGTTCACCACGGACATCCGCCACGTCGCCGGCAAGGACAATTTGGTGGCTGACTGCCTCTCAAGACCCTCGCTCCACGCAGTGCACCTGGGCGTCGACTACGCCAGCATGGCGAGAGACCAGGCCACCGACGCGGAGATCCAGGCCCTCAGGACGTCAACCACCAGCCTCACTCTGGCCGACATCCACTTCCACACAGCCGGCACAACCCTCCTGTGCGACGTCTCAGTCCCTTCGCCTAGGCCGGTCATCCCATCCGCCTGGCGCAAGCGAGTTTTCGACATCATCCATGGCCTCTCACATCCAGGGATGCGTGCGTCTCAGAAACTCATGTCCGCCAAGTTCGTCTGGCCTGGACTCCACAAGGATGTGAGAGACTGGACCAACACATGCGTGGCGTGTCAGCGCGCTAAGGTCCAGCAGCACACCAAGGCACCATTGGAGTGTTTCCCGGTGCCCGAGAGGCGTTTCGACCACGTCCATGTCGATCTGGTAGGCCCCTTGCCGCCGTCGCATGGTTTCACACACCTGCTCACGATCGTCGACCGCACCACCAGATGGCCCGAGGCGGTTCCCCTCGCCTCCACCACCATGACCGACGTCGCGCGAGCATTCGTTTCGACATGGGTGGCCCGGTTCGGCGTGCCGACTGACATATCCTCGGACAGAGGCCCCCAGTTCACCTCCCACTTGTGGAATGCCATCACCGCCGGCCTCGGCACCAAGTTGCACAGGACAACAGCCTACCACCCGCAGGCCAACGGGCTCTGCGAGCGCTTTCATCGTTCCTTGAAAGCCTCCCTCCGCACCAGCCTGGCCGACACCAGCTGGATCAACAAACTACCCTGGGTCCTCCTGGGATTGCGCACCGCGCCCAAAGAGGACCTCCGCGCCTCCGCGGCCGAGATGGTTTACGGCCAACTGCTCAGAGTACCAGGTGACTTCCTACCCCTGACAACGGAGCCGTGGTCAGCCGCCAGACAGCTTTCCCTGCACCAGGACGCGGCCCAGCAATTCCGTCCAGTGCCCACTTTGCAACACGGCCCGCAGCCGTCCTACGTGCCTCGGGACTTACGACATGCGGAGTTCATCTTCGTGCGCCGGGACGCGCACAGAGGCCCGCTGCAGGCACCATACACCGGCCCCTTCTCAGTATTGGAGATGGGGGACAAAGCTTTTCTTATTGACGTTAGCGGAAAGCCGGACCTTATTTCAGTGGACCGCCTCAAACCGGCGCACCTGGACCTCAGCTTCCCGGTTCGTCCGGCTCTTCCCCCACGGCGGGGCAGACCTCCCGCGTTGGCGGCGGCCCCACAAGAGGACCAAGACACGCCAGAACCTTACTTCCCGGCCGCCGCCACACCTTCGCCGGCAGCCCGTCCAGCCAGCCCACCAGCAGACCAGCCACCAGACCAGCCGACGAACCAACCGGCCGACCTCCCAGACAGCCCTCCTCACACGCCAGATGGCTACTACAGCCGCTACGGCCGTTTGGTCAAACCTCCGCAGAGACTGACTTTTACAGTTAACGAGGATTCTGGGGGGGCGCATTGGGGAAACACTGTGTGTATGTAGATAAACCTGTATCATCCCCTTTTAACTGCTGTATTCCCCTCCCCCCGCAAGACAGTTGCAAGCTGAGAGGAATAAGGCATGTTCAGACTTGCCTGCTGCTGAGAGAAGGAAAACCAATCAGGTTCCAGCAGGTGACCAATCCGTGAGTCATCACAGGCTCGCGGGCTTTACGAATTCAGTACTGTATTGTGAGAGTTGGAGTAAAGACCTATTTCTTGTAGCTCGCTGTGTTGCCTATTTCTTTACACGGGAGACTGTAGTCTCCCACACTGCTCTGAAATGGAAAAGCGAGACAATCAGTAACTAACCGTCATGAAATGGACCAGCGAGTCAGTCAGTAACAAACCGCTCTGAAATGGACTAGCGAGTCACTCAGTAACAAAATGCTCTGAAATGGATTACCGACTCACTCAGTAAAAAACCGCCATGAAATAGACTTGCGAGTCACTCAGTAACAAACCGCTCTGAAATGGGCCAGCGACTCACTCAGTAACTAACCGCTCTGAAATGTACCAGCGAGTCAGTGAGTAACAATCCGCTCTGAAATGGACCAGCGAGTCAGTCAGTAACAAACCGCTCTGAAATGTACCAGCGAGTCACTCAGTAACAAACCGCTCTGAAATGGGCCAGCGACTCACTCAGTAACAAACCGCTCTGAAATGTACCAGCGAGTCACTCAGTAACAAACCGCTCTGAAATGGACTAGCGACTCACTCAGTAACAAACCGCTCTGAAATGTACTAGCGAGTAACTCAGTAAAAAACCACTCTGAAATGGTCCAGCGCGTCACTCAGTAAAAAACCGCACTGAAATGGACCAGCGAGTTACTCAGTAACAAACCGCACTGAAATGGACTAGCGAGTCACTCAGTAACAAACTGCTCTGAAATGGACTAGCGAGACACTAAGTAACAATCCACTCTGAAATGGACTAGCGAGTTGTAAGGATATCAGTAAATAGTGATGATATTTGTCTGTGTTTGATTACTTATGCCTTACAGCATATTTGTCTGTGTTTTTGATTACTTGTGCCTGACCAGCAGAGGTCATGTGAGAGACAAGCAGTCCAGAGGAGTTTTACTTTCAGTTTCATTCTAGCTGCATCACAGCATAATGTGTTCTGTAAAAAGCTGTAGAAAGTCTTGAACAAGACTTTAGATTAAACAACATTCTCTTTCAGAAATGAGTCTTTATTGAACCCAAAAAGAAATCAACACATGATGTCAGAAGTGGCTGAAAGAGAAAAAATCTGAAGTTAGCAACTTGATGGGACAGTGAAAGCAGTTGTGGCAAGTAAGCGAAATCAGCTCTCCACATATTAGCAAGCCAGAAGAGAACATCGTTGCTTACCATTAGAGGATAGCTAACGAAGTGAAAAAATGGAAGGTTTACACCCACCGGCGATGCTTCAATTGACCGGTAATGTGGCTGAAAATTGGAGGAGATTCAAACAACATGTAGGGTTGTATTTATCAGCAATCGGAGCTGACGATAAAAGTAATAAACAGAAATCGTCCGTGTTTTTACATGTAGTGGGTGATGCAGCGCTGGAGGTATATAATAATTTCATATTTGCCGTTGATGGAGACAAAATGAAGCTAGATAAAATAATGGAATAGTTTGAGGCCTACTGCATACCTAAACGCAATGTGACCTTTGAGAGGCACAAATTTTTCACATGTGCACAGAAAATCAGCGAGACTATTGATCAGTATGTGACTGAACTGAGAAACCGGAGCAAATCGTGTGAATTTGGGGGACTCACAGACTCGCTGATAAAAGACAGACTGGTGTGTGGTATTCCAGATAATGATCTAAGGGAAAAGCTGCTAAGAGAGCAAGATCGAGACCTGGGAAAAGCCATAGCATTGTGTAGGGCTACAGAGACTGTGAAGTTGCAGGCAAAGGAGCTGTTCAGTGACAGTAGCTGCAATGTGGATGCAGTGAGAAAGCACGGATACAAACCGTTTACCAAAGAGAGCGCCAATGTGAAAAAAGAGGCGTGGCCAGCAAACGAAAATGAAAGGGACAATCGGAAGTCATGTAGTCGATGCGGTACACAGCATCCACCAAGAAAGTGTCCAGCATATGGTAAAACTTGCTATGGTTGCAACAAGAACAACCATTATGCCCGTTGCTGCAAGAACCAAGTGCAACAAAGCAAGGTCCATGCAGTAGATGCAAGCGACATAGAGGAATTCTATGTAGATGTTGTGTCTGAAAACAAAAGAGAAGAAAGAGACTGGATGTTGACACTAAAAGTGAACGACATACACATTCCATTTAAATTGGATACTGGAGCACAAGTTAATGTGATATCAGAGACCGATTTTAAGAGAATTAGACCCAGACCAAAGTTACATGGAATACAAGTGAAAGTGACCGGATACTCAGGTACTGATATACCACTGAAAGGAAAATGCATTGTCAAAGTAACACACAAGGACAGAGAGCACACGCTAGCATTAATCGTGGTGCCAAAGGATGTGCAAGCCATACTAGGTTTAAAAGCCTGTGAGAGACTGAACCTGGTAAAGAGAGTCCTCGTTGTGGAAAGTGAAAGGGAGACAGTCTATGATGAACTGAATGTTGCGTACACACCGGGTAAGCTGATGTATACAGCAGACACGTTATCCAGAGCTGTTGACCCAGGAGAGCCCGCAAACACAGTGAAAAGACTGATGTACAAGGCAAAAGACAGTGGAACTGACTTCTACCAAAGCATGCTTGTATACCGCACAACGCCGCTCGAGTGTGGTATGTCACCAGCCCAACTCCTGATGGGACGTCGGCTAAGGTCAAACCTACCCATCCCGGAGAACCTCCTGAAAACAAAAGAGGGGGAGAAAGTGAGGAAGTTCAAAGAGCAACAGAAAGAAAAGCAAAAGTACTACTATGACAGAGGAACACAAAACCTACCTGAACTCCACACTGGTGACCAAGTAAGGTTGAAAGACAAAACAAACACATGGACTCAGAAGGGAACTGTCCTGAGTGAAGTTCAACCAAGATCATACACCATTCAGACAGATGAGGGTGCTGTTCTGAGAAGAAATCGTCGAGATCTTCTCATGGGACCAGCCACAGCAGGTCAAGAGACTGATACTGGTGAACAACCTGATCACACAGCTGAGAACCAATCATCTGAGGCAACAACTCAGATTCAAGGACAATCAATCAGAAAATCCTCAAGACACGTGAAGCCTCCTGAGAGACTCATTGAGCAAATTTAAGGACTATTGTTAAAGAAGGAAGTAATATTATCTTATTCTTTCTTCAAGTTCTAGTGTATTGACATATTTCATGTGAACACACAAAGCAAGGGTAAAAAACCTTGATCATGATAATGATGATGTAAGTTCATTAAATGTTGTTAGTTAAAAGTAAAATACTTTTGTTTTAAGAAAGGGAGATGTAAGGATATCAGCAAATAGTGATGATATTTGTCTGTGTTTGATTACTTATGCCTTACAGCATATTTGTCTGTGTTTTTGATTACTTGTGCCTGACCAGCAGAGGTCATGTGAGTGACAAGCAGTCCAGAGGAGTTTTACTTTCAGTTTCATTCTAGCTGCATCACAGCATAGTGTGTTCTGTAAAAAGCTGTAGAAAGTCTTGAACAAGACTTTAGATTAAACAACATTCTCTTTCAGAAATGAGTCTTTATTGAACCCAAAAAGAAATCAACACACGAGTCACTCAGTAATAACGATGAAATGTACTAGCGAGACACTCAGTAACAAACTGCTCTGAAATGGACCATCAAGTCACTAAGTAACAAACCGCTCAGAAATGTACCAGCGACTCACTCAGTAAAAAAATGCTCTGAAATGGACTAGCGAGTCAATCAGTAACAAACCGCTCTGAAATGGACTAGCAAGTCACTAAGTAACAGACCGCTCAGAAATGGACTAGCGAGTCACTCAGTAACAAACCACTCTGAAATGGATTAGCGAGTCACTCAGTAACAAAGCGCTCTGAAATGGGCCAGCAAGTCACTCACTAACAAACCGCACTGAAATGGACTAGCGAGTCAGTCAGTAACAAACTGCTATGAAATGGACTAGCGAGTCACTCAGTAACAAACCGCTCTGAAATGGACCATCAAGTCACTAAGTAACAAACCGCTCAGAAATGGACCAGTGACTCACTCAGTTACAAAGCACTCTGAAATGGAACAGCAAGTCAATCATTAACAAACCGCACTGAAATAGACTAGCGAGTCAGTCAGTAACAAATTGCACTGAAATGGACTAGCAAGTCATTCAGTAACAAACCGCTCTGAAATGGACCAGCGACTCACTGTAACAAACCGCTCTGAAATGGTAAAGCGAGACACTCAGTAACAAACCGCTCTGAAATGGACCATCAAGTCACTGAGTAACAAACCGCTCAGAAATGGACCATCAAGTCACTAAGTAACAAACTGTTCAGAAATGGACCAGTGACTCACTCAGTAACAAAGCCCTCTAAAAGGGAGTGGCGAGTCAATCAGTAACAAACCGCACTGAAATGGACTAGCAAGTCACTCAGTAACAGACCGCTCAGAAATGGACTAGCGAGTCACTTGGTAACAAACCACTCTGAAATGGATTAGCGAGTCACTCAGTAACAAAGCGCTCTGAAATAGACTAGCGAGTCAGTCAGTAACAAACTGCACTGAAATGGACTAGCAAGTCATTCAGTAACAAACCGCTCTGAGCACGGTGGCATAGTGGTTAGCACTGTTGCCTCACAGCGCCAGGGACCCGGGTTCGAATCCGGCCTCGGGCGACTGTCTGTGTGGAGTTTGCACATTCTCCCCGTGTTTGCGTGGGTTTCCTCCGGGTGCTCCGGTTTCCTCCCACAGTCCAAAGATGTGCGGGTTAGGTTGATTGGCTATGATAAAATTGACCCTTAGTGTTAGGGGGATTAAATACGTGGGGTTACGGGGATAGGGGTGGGATATGTGTTGGTGTAGGGATACGGGGATCGGGTGGGATATGTGTCGGTGCAGGCTCGATGGGCCGAAATGGCCTCTTTCTGCACTGTGGGGTTTCTGTGATTCTGTGATTCTGTGAAATGGACCAGCGACTCACTGTAACAAACCGCTCTGAAATGGTAAAGCGAGACACTCAGTAACAAACCGCTCTGAAATGGACCATCAAGTCACTGAGTAATAAACTGCTCAGAAATGGACTAGCGACTCACTCAGTAACAAACCGCTCTGAAATGGACTAGCGAGTCAGTAAGTAACAAACTGCTCTGAAATGGACTAGCGTGTCACTCAATAACAAATCGCTCTGAAATGGACAAGTGAATCACTCAGTAACAAACTGCTCTGAAATGGAACAGCGAGTCACTCGTTAACAAACCGCTCTGAAATGGACTAGCGAGTCACTCAGTAACAAAACGCTCTGAAATAGACTACCGACTCATTCAGTAAAAAACCGCCATGATATGGACTTGTGAGTCACTCAGCAACAAACCGATCTGCAATGGGCCAGCGACTCACTCAGTAACAAACCGCTCCGAAATGGACCAGCGAGTCAGTCAGTAACAAACCGCTCTGAAATGGACCATCAAGTCACTAAGTAACTAACCGCGCAGAAATGGACCAGCGACTCACTCAGTAACATACCGCTCTGAAATGTACTAGCGAGTAACTCAGTAACAATCCACTCTCAAATGGACGAGCGAGTCACTCAGTAATAAACTTCTCTGAAATGGACCAGCGAGTAAATGTAACAAACCGCGCTGAAATGGACTAACGAGACACTCAGTAACAAACCGCTCTAAAATGGAGCATCAAGTCACTAAGTAACAAACCGCTCAGAAATGGACCAGCGACTCACTCAGTAAAAAAGCGCTCTGAAATGGACTAGCGAGTCAATCAGTAACAAACCGCTCTGAAATGGACCAGCGACTCACTCAGTAAAAAAGTGCTCTGAAATGGACTAGCGAGTCAATCAGTAACAAACCACTCTGAAATGGATTAGCGAGTCACTCAGTAACAAAGCGCTCTCAAATGGACCAGCGAGTTACTCACTAACAATTGCACTTAAATGGACTAGCAAGTCAGTCAGTAACAAACTGCTCTGAAATGGACTATTGAGTCACTCAGTAACAAAATGCTCTGAAATGGAGTAGCGACTCACTCAGTAACAAACTGCTCTGAAATAGACCAGCGACTCACTCCGTAAACAACCTCACTGAAATGGAATAGTGAGACATTCAGTAACAAAACTGACCTGAAATGGACTAGCAAATCACTCAGTAACAAACCGCTCTGAAATGGACCAGCGAGTCAGTCAGTAACAAACCGCTCTGAAATGGACCAGCGAGTCAGTCAGTAACAAACCGCTCTGAAATCGACTAGCGAGTCACTCAGTAACAAACTGACCTGAAATGGACTAGTGAATCACTCAGTAACAAACCGCTCTGAAATGGAACAGTGAGTCATTCGTTAACAAACCGCTCTGAAATGGACTAGCGAGTCACTCGTTAACAAACCGCTCTGAAATGGACTAGCGAGTCACTCAGTAAAAAAAGCTCTGAAATGGACTACTGACTCATTCAGTAAAAAACCGCCATGATATGGACTTGTGAGTCACTCAGTAACAAACCGCTCTGCAATGGGCCAGCGACTCACTCAGTAACAAACTGCTCTGAAATGGACCAGCGAGTCAGTCAGTAACAGACCGCTGAGAAGTGGAGTAGCGAGTCACTCAGTAACAAACCACTCCGAAATGGATTAGCGAGTCAGTCAGTAAAAAAGAGCACTGAAATGGACCAGCAAGTCACTCACTAACAAACCGCACTGAAATGGACTAGCGAGTCAGTCAGTAACAAACTGCTCTGAAAAGGACTATCAAATCACTCGGTAACAAACTGCTCTGAAATGGATTAGCGAGTCACTCAGTAACAAAGCGCTCTCAAATGGACCAGCAAGTCACTCACTAACAACTGCACTTAAATGGACTAGCAAGTCAATCAGTAACTAACTGCTCTGAAATGGACTAGTGAGTCACTCAGTAACAAAACGCTCTGAAATGGAGTAGCGAGTCACTCAGTAGCAAACCGCTCTGAAATGGACCAGCGAGTCACTCAGTAACAGACCGCTGAGAAGTGGAGTAGCGAGTCACTCAGTAACAAACCACTCCAAAATGGATTAGCGAGTCAGTCAGTAACAAAGCGCACTGAAATGGACCAGCAAGTCACTCACTAACAAACCGCACTGAAATGGACTAGCGAGTCAGTCAGTAACAAACTGCTCTGAAATGGATTAGCGAGTCACTGTAACAAACCGTGTTGAAATGGACTAGCGAGACACTCAGTAACAAACCGCTCTGAAATGGACTAGCAGGTCACTCAGTAACAGACCGCTCAGAAATGGACTAGCGAGTCACTCGGTAACAAACCACTCTGAAATGGATTAGTGAGTCACTCAGTAACAAAGCTCTCTGAAATGGACTAGCAAGTCACTCACAAACAAATCGCACTGAAATAGACTAGTGAGTCAGTCAGTAACAAACTGCTCTGAAATGGACTAGCGAGTCACTCAGTAAAAAACCGCTCTGAAATGGACCAGCGACTCACTGTAACAAACCGCTCTGAAATGGACTAGCGAGACACTCAGTAACAAACCGCTCTGAAATGGACCATCAAGTCACTAAGTAACAAACCGCTCAGAAATGGACCATCAAGTCACTGAGTAATAAACTGCTCAGAAATGGACTAGCGACTCACTCAGTAACAAACCGCTCTGAAATGGACTAGCGAGTCAGTAAGTAACAAACTGCTCTGAAATGGACTAGCGTGTCACTCAATAACAAATCGCTCTGAAATGGACAAGTGAATCACTCAGTAACAAACTGCTCTGAAATGGAACAGCGAGTCACTCGTTAACAAACCGCTCTGAAATGGACTAGCGAGTCACTCAGTAACAAAACGCTCTGAAATAGACTACCGACTCATTCAGTAAAAAACCGCCATGATATGGACTTGTGAGTCACTCAGCAACAAACCGATCTGCAATGGGCCAGCGACTCACTCAGTAACAAACCGCTCTGAAATGGACCAGCGAGTCAGTCAGTAACAAACCGCTCCGAAATGGACCAGCGAGTCAGTCAGTAACAAACCGCTCTGAAATGGACCATCAAGTCACTAAGTAACTAACCGCGCAGAAATGGACCAGCGACTCACTCAGTAACATACCGCTCTGAAATGTACTAGCGAGTAACTCAGTAACAATCCACTCTCAAATGGACGAGCGAGTCACTCAGTAAAAAAGCGCTCTGAAATGGACTAGCGAGTCAATCAGTAACAAACCGCTCTGAAATGGACCAGCGACTCACTCAGTAAAAAAGTGCTCTGAAATGGACTAGCGAGTCAATCAGTAACAAACCACTCTGAAATGGACTAGCAAGTCATTCAGTAACAGACTGCTCAGAAATGGACTAGTGAGTCACTCAGTAACAAACCACTCTGAAATGGATTAGCGAGTCACTCAGTAACAAAGCGCTCTCAAATGGACCAGCGAGTTACTCACTAACAATTGCACTTAAATGGACTAGCAAGTCAGTCAGTAACAAACTGCTCTGAAATGGACTATTGAGTCACTCAGTAACAAAATGCTCTGAAATGGAGTAGCGACTCACTCAGTAACAAACTGCTCTGAAATAGACCAGCGACTCACTCCGTAAACAACCTCACTGAAATGGAATAGTGAGACATTCAGTAACAAAACTGACCTGAAATGGACTAGCAAATCACTCAGTAACAAACCGCTCTGAAATGGACCAGCGAGTCAGTCAGTAACAAACCGCTCTGAAATGGACCAGCGAGTCAGTCAGTAACAAACCGCTCTGAAATCGACTAGCGAGTCACTCAGTAACAAACTGACCTGAAATGGACTAGTGAATCACTCAGTAACAAACCGCTCTGAAATGGAACAGCGAGTCATTCGTTAACAAACCGCTCTGAAATGGACTAGCGAGTCACTCGTTAACAAACCGCTCTGAAATGGACTAGCGAGTCACTCAGTAAAAAAAGCTCTGAAATGGACTACTGACTCATTCAGTAAAAAACCGCCATGATATGGACTTGTGAGTCACTCAGTAACAAACCGCTCTGCAATGGGCCAGCGACTCACTCAGTAACAAACTGCTCTGAAATGGACCAGCGAGTCAGTCAGTAACAAACCGCTCTGAAATCAACTAGCGAGACACTCAGTAACAAACCGCTCTGAAATTGACCATCAAGTCACTAAGTAACAAACCGTGCAGAAATGGACCAGCGACTCACTCAGTAACATACCGCTTTGAAATGTACTAGCGAGTAACTCAGTAACAAACTGCTCTGAAATGGACCAGCGAGTAAATGTAACAAACCGCGCTGAAATGGACTAGCGAGACACTCAGTAACAAACCGCTCTAAAATGGAGCATCAAGTCACTAAGTAACAAACCGCTCAGAAATGGACCAGCGACTCACTCAGTAAAAAAGCGCTCTGAAATGGACTAGCGAGTCAATCAGTAACAAACCGCTCTGAAATGGACTAGCAAGTCACTCAGTAACAAAGCGCTCTCAAATGGACCAGCAAGTCACTCACTAACAACTGCACTTAAATGGACTAGCAAGTCAATCAGTAACTAACTGCTCTGAAATGGACTAGTGAGTCACTCAGTAACAAAACGCTCTGAAATGGAGTAGCGAGTCACTCAGTAGCAAACTGCTCTGAAATGGACCAGCGACTCAGTGTAACAAACTGCTCTGAAATGGACTAGCGAGTCACTCAGTAACAAACCGCTCTGAAATTGACCAGCGAGTCATCCAGTAACAAACCGATCTGAAATGTACTAGCGGCTCACTGTATCGAACCGCTCTGAAATGGACCAGCGAGTCACTCAGTAACAGACCGCTGAGAAGTGGAGTAGCGAGTCACTCAGTGACAAACAACTCTGAAATGGATTAGCGAGTCGCTCAGTAACAAACTGCTCTGAAATGAACCAGCGAGTCTCTGTAACAAACCGCGCTGAAATGGACTAGCGAGACACTCAGTAACAAACCACTCTGAAATGGACCAGCGGCTCACTGTATCGAACCGCTCTGAAATGGACCAGCGAGTCACTCAGTAACAGACCGCTGAGAAGTGGAGTAGCGAGTCACTCAGTAACAAACCACTCCGAAATGGATTAGCGAGTCAGTCAGTAACAAAGAGCACTGAAATGGACCAGCAAGTCACTCACTAACAAACCGCACTGAAATGGACTAGCGAGTCAGTCAGTAACAAACTGCTCTGAAAAGGACTATCAAATCACTCGGTAACAAACTGCTCTGAAATGGATTAGTGAGTCACTCAGTAACAAAGCGCTCTCAAATGGACCAGCAAGTCACTCACTAACAACTGCACTTAAATGGACTAGCAAGTCAATCAGTAACTAACTGCTCTGAAATGGACTAGTGAGTCACTCAGTAACAAAACGCTCTGAAATGGAGTAGCGAGTCACTCAGTAGCAAACCGCTCTGAAATGGACCAGCGAGTCACTCAGTAACAGACCGCTGAGAAGTAGAGTAGCGAGTCACTCAGTAACAAACCACTCCAAAATGGATTAGCGAGTCAGTCAGTAACAAAGCGCACTGAAATGGACCAGCAAGTCACTCACTAACAAACCGCACTGAAATGGACTAGCGAGTCAGTCAGTAACAAACTGCTCTGAAAAGGACTAGCAAGTCACTCGGTAACAAACTGCTCTTAAATGGACTAGCGTGTCAGTCAGTAACAAACCGCCCAGAAATGGACTAGCGAGTCACTCCGTAACAAACTGCTCTGAAATGGACCAGCGAGTCACTGTAACAAACCGCGCTGAAATTGACTAGCGAGACATGCAGTAAAAAGCTGCTCTAAAATGGAGCATCAAGTCACTAAGTAACAAACCGCTCAGAAATGGACCAGCGACTCACTCAGTAACAAAGTGCTCTGAAATGGACTAGCGAGTCAATCAGTAACAAACTGCTCTGAAATGGACTAGCGAGTCTCTCAATAACACTCCACTCTGAAATTGACCAGCGAGTCACTCAGTAACAAACCACTCTGAAATGGATTAGCGAGTCACTGTAACAAACCGTGTTGAAATGGACTAGCGAGACACTCAGTAACAAACCGCTCTGAAATGGACTAGCAGGTCACTCAGTAACAGACCGCTCAGAAATGGACTAGCGAGTCACTCGGTAACAAACCACTCTGAAATGGATTAGTGAGTCACTCAGTAACAAAGCTCTCTGAAATGGACTAGCAAGTCACTCACAAACAAATCGCACTGAAATAGACTAGTGAGTCAGTCAGTAACAAACTGCTCTGAAATGGACTAGCGAGGCACTCAGTAAAAAACCGCTCTGAAATGGACCAGCGACTCACTAAGTAACAAACCGCTCAGAAATGGACCAGCGACTCACTCAGTAACAATCGGCTCTGAAATGGACTAGCGAGTCACTCAATAATAAACTGCTCTGAAATGGAAAAGAGAGTCACTCAGTAACAAACTGCTCGAAATGGACCAGTGAGTAACTGTAACAAACTGCTCTGAAATGGACTAGCAAGTCACTAAATAACAAACCGCTCAGAAATGAACCAGCGACTCACTCAGTAAAAAAGTTTTCTGAAATGGACTAGCGAGTCAATCAGTAACAAACTGCTCTGAAATGAACTAGCAAGTCACTCAGTAACAGACCGCTCAGAAATGGACCAGCGACTCACTCAGTAACAAAGCGCTCTGAAATGGAGTGGCGAGTCAATCAGTAACAAACCGCTCTGAAATGGACTTGCAAGTCACTCAGTAACAGACCGCTCAGAAATGGACTCGCGAGTCAATCAGTAACAAACCACTCTGAAATGGATTAGCGAGTCACTCAGTAACAAAGCGTTCTGAAATAGATGAGCGACTCACTCAGTAGCAAACCGCTCTAAAATGGACCAGCAAGTCACTCACTAAATGGACTAGCATGTCCGTCAGTAACAAACTGCTATGAATTGGACTAGCGAGTCACACAGTAACAAACTGCTCTGAAATGGACTAGCGAGTCACTCAGTAACAAACCACTCTGAAATGGACCAGCGACTCACTGTAACAAACCGCTCTGAAATGGACTAGCAAGACACTCAGTAACAAACCGTGCTGAAATGGACCATCAAGTCACGAAGTAAATAACCGCTCAGAAATCGACTAGCGAGTCAATCAGTAACAAACTGCACTGAAATGGACCAGTGAGTCACTCAATATCAAACCGCTCTGAAATT
This sequence comes from Somniosus microcephalus, assembly GCF_052327205.1. Classification (NCBI taxonomy): domain Eukaryota; kingdom Metazoa; phylum Chordata; class Chondrichthyes; order Squaliformes; family Somniosidae; genus Somniosus; species Somniosus microcephalus. The sequence goes on along the minus strand of NC_140991.1, from coordinate 243,713,176 downwards.
GACCAGCGAGTGACTCAGTAACAAACCGCTCTGAAATGCACTAGTGAGTCACTCAGTAACAAACCACACTGAAATGGACTAGCGAGTTACTCAGAAACAAACTGCTCTGAAATGGACAAGCGCGTTACTCTGTACCTAACCGCACAGAAATGGACGAGTGAGTCAGTCAGTAACAAACCACTCTGAAATGGTCTAGCGAGTCACTCATTAACAAACTGCTCTGAAATGCACTAGCGAGATACTAAGTAACAAACCACTCTGAAACGGACTAGCGATTCAGTCAGTAACAAACTGCTCTGAAATGGTCTAGCGAGTCACTCAGTATCAAACCGCACTGAAATGGACCAGCGAGTTACTCAGTAACAAACCGCACTGAAATGCACTAGCGAGTCACTCAGTAACAAATTGCTCTGAAATGGACCAGCGAGTCAGTGTAACAAACCGCTCTGAAATGGACTAGCAAGACACTCAGTAACAAAGCGCGCTGAAATGGACCATCAAGTCACTAAGTAAAAAAACGATCAGAAATCGACCAGCGACTCACTCAGTAACAAACCGCTCTGAAATTGAGCAGCGAGTAACTCAGTAACAAACCGCTCTGAAATGTACTAGTGAGTCACTCAGTAACAAACCACTCTGGAATGGACTAGCGAGTTACTCAGAAACAAACCGCTCTGAAATGGACCAGCGAGTTACTCTGTACCAAACCGCACAGAAATGGACTAGCAATTCACTCAGTAACAGACCGCTCAGAAATGGACCAGCGACTCACTCAGTAACAAACTGCTCTGAAATGGACCAGCAATTCAGTCAGTAACAAATCACTTTGAAATGGACAAGCGAGTCACTCAGTAATAAACTGCTCTGAAATGGAAAAGCGAGTCACTCAGTAACAAACTGCTCTGAAATGGACCAGCGAGTCACTGTAACAAACCGCGCTGAAATTGACTAGCGAGACACTCAGTAACAAACCGCACTGAAATGGAGCAGCGAGTCACTCAGTAACAAACTGCTCTGAAATGGACCAGCGAGTTACTCAGTAACAAACCGCACTGAAATGGACCAGCGAGTTACTCAGTAACAAACCGCACTGAAATGGACTATCGAGTCACTCGGTAACAAACTGTTCTGAAATGGACTGGCAAGATACTAAGTAACAATCCGCTCTGAAATGGACTAGCGAGTCACTCAGTAATAAACTGCTCTGAAATGGACCAGCGAGTCACTGTGACAAACCGCGCTGAAATTGACTAGCGAGACACTCAGTAACAAGCCGCTCTAAAATGGAGCATCAAGTCACTAAGTAACAAACCTCTCAGAAATGGACCAGCGACTCACTCAGTAACAAAGCGCTCTGAAATGGACTAGCGAGTCAATCAGTAACAAACTGCTCTGAAATTGACCAGCGAGTCACTCAGTAACAAACCACTCTCAAATGGATTAGCGAGTCACTGTACCAAACCGCTCTGAAATGGACTAGCGAGACACTCAGTAACAAACCGCTCTGAAATGGACCATCAAGTCACTAAGTAACAAACCGCTCAGAAATGGACCAGCGACTCACTCAGTAACAATGCGCTCTAAAATGGAGTGGCGAGTCAATCAGTAACAAACCGCTCTGAAATGGACTAGCAAGTCACTCAGTAACAGACTGCTCAGAAATGGACTAGCGAGTCACTCGGCAACAAACCACTCTGAAATGGATTAGCGAGTCACTCAGTAACAAAGCTCTCTGAAATGGACTAGCAAGTCACTCACTAACAAACCGCACTGAAATAGACTAGCGAGTCAGTCAGTATCAAACAGCTCTGAAATGGACTAGCGAGTCACTGAGTAAAAAACCACTCTGAAATGGACCATCAAGTCACTAAGTAACAACCCGCTCAGAAATGGACCAGCGACTCACTGTAACAAACCGCTCTGAAATGGACTAGCGAAACACTCAGGAACAAACTGCTCTGAAATGGACCATCAAGTCACTAAGTAACAACCCGCTCAGAAATGGACCAGCGACTCACTCAGTAACAATCTGCTCTGAAATGGACTAGCAAGTCACTCAGTAACAAACTGCTCTGAAATGGACCAGTGAGTCACTGTAACAAACTGCTCTGAAATGGACTAGCAAGTCACTCAGTAACAGACCGCTCAGAAGTGGACTAGCGAGTCACTCAGTAACAAACCACTCTGAAATGGATTAGCGCATCACTCACTAACAAACCCAAATGAAATGGACTAGCGAGTCAGTCAGTAACAAACTGCTCTGAAAAGGACTAGCGAGTCACTCGGTAACAAACTGCTGTGAAATGGACTAGCGAGTCAGTCAGTAACAAACCACTCTGAAATGGACCAGCGACTCAATGTAACAAACCGCTCTGAAATGGAATAGCGAGACACTCAGTAACAAACCGCGCTGAAATGGACTGGCGAGACACTCAGTAAAAAACCGCTCTGAAATGGACCATGAAGTCACGAAGTAACAAAGCGCACTGACATGTACTAGTGAGTCACTCACTAACAAACGACTCTGAAATCGATTAGTGAGTCACTCAGTATCAAACTGCTCTGAAATGGACCAGCAAGTCACTCACTAACAAACCGCTCTGAAATGGACTAGCGAGTCAGTCAGTAACAAACTGCTCTGAAATGGACTAGCGAGTCACTCATTAAAATACTGTTGTGAAATGGACTAGTGAGATACTAAGTAACAAACCGCTCTGAAATGGACCAGCGATTCAGTCAGTAACAAAGTGCTTTGAAATGGACTAGCGAGTCACTCAGTAACAAACTGCTCTGAAATGGTCTAGCGAGTCACTCAGTATCAAACCACACTGAAATGGACCAGCGAGTTACTCAGTAACAAACCGCACTGAAATGGACTAGCGTGTCACTCAGTAACAAACTGCTCTGAAATGGAAAAGCGAGTCACTCAGTAACAAACTGCTCTGAAATGGACCAGCAAGTCACTCACTAACAACTGCACTGAAATGGACTAGCGAGTCACTCAGTAACAAACCGCTCTGAAATGGACCAGCGAGTCACCCAGTAACAAACCGCTCTGAAATGTACTAGCGAGTCACTCAGTAACAAACCACTCTGAAATGGACTAGCGAGGCACTCAGTAACAAACCGCTCTGAAATGGACCAGTGACTCACTGTAACAAACCGTTCTGAAATGGACTAGCGAGACACTGAGTAACAAAACGCTCTGAAATGGACCATTTGGTCACTAAGTAACAAACCGCTCTGAAATGGACCAGCGACTCACTCCGTAACAAACCGCTCTGAAATGGACTAGCGAGTCAGTCAGTAACAAACTGCTCTGAAATGGACCAGCGTGTCACTCAATAACAAACCGCTCTGAAATTGACCAGCGAGTCACTCAGTAACAAACCGCTCTGAATGTACTAGTGAGTCACTCAGTAACAAACGACTCTGAAATGGATTAGTGAGTCACTCAGTATCGAACCGCACTGAAATGGACCAGCAAGTCACTCACTAACAAATCGCTCTGAAATGGACTAGCGAGTCAGTCAGTAACAAACTGCTCAGAAATGGACTAGCGAGACACTCATTAAAATACTGTTGTGAAATGGATTAGTGAGATACTAAGTAACAAATCGCTCTGAAATGGACTAGCAATTCACTCAGTAACAGTCCGCTCAGAAAAGGACCATCAAGTCACTAAGTAACAAATTTCTCAGAAATGGACCAGTGACTCACTCAGTAACAAACCGCTCTGAAATGGATTAGCGAGTCAGTCAGTAACAAACTGCTCTGAAATGGACTAGCAAGTCACTCAGTAACAAACCACTCTGAAATGGACTAGCAATTCATTCAGTAACAGACCGCTCAGAAATGTACCAGCGACTCACTCAGTAACAAACCGCTCTGAAATGGACCAGCGATTCAGTCAGTAAAAAACTGCTTTGAAATCGACAGCGGGTGGAGGCGGAGCTGAGCGGCAGAGCGACTACAAGAGGCTCCAGAGGCCCAGGTAGGCCCCAGTGCGGCATCGGCAGCGGGTGGAGGCGGAGCTGAGCGGCAGAGCGACTACAAGAGGCTCCAGAGGCCCAGGTAGGCCCCAGTGCGGCATCGGCAGCGGGTGGAGGCGGAGCTGAGCGGCAGAGCGACTACAAGAGGCTCCAGAGGCCCAGGTAGGCCCCAGTGCGGCATCGGCAGCGGGTGGAGGCGGAGCTGAGCGGCAGAGCGACTACAAGAGGCTCCAGAGGCCCAGGTAGGCCTCACCAATCTCCAATCTCAGGGAAGGAGAGAGTTAAAAAGCCATTTAAAAAAACAGCTGAGGCGGAAGTCCAGCTCGTGAGCTTTTTTTCAGAAGCGGACCTGGTGGGAAGCACCCAGGTGAAAGGTATTTAAGGAGGGTGGTGGCTTAAACCCGAGTTCCTACAGAGTAGGAAACCCCACCCACCCTCCTCCTCTAACCTAGTAGTCTTTTAGCAGCTGTCTAAAAACAGAGGTCACAAATTTTTTGGTCTCAGTTTCTTTTCAGCAGGGCAGGAACCGGGAGGAGCGGGAAGTCGGCGTAGGACCAAGGGGACACAAGACCGGGAAGTCAGCGAAAGACCAGGGAGGTAAGACTAACTGGTAAGTACTTTCCTCAAACCTTCCTAGAAAGTAAAACCAAAACTAGTGGGATTTGGTTAGTTTAAAAAGGAATAAGAGGAGTACAGTATACATTGGTCTAAGTAAGCTTCGGGAAAACAAAAGTCGATAAATAAACTAAAACTAGAAAATTAAAAAGTAATATAAGGGTTAAGTCATGGCAGTAGAGCTCGGACCTGTGTCATGCTCCTCCTGTAACATGTGGGAAATCAGGGACGCTTCCTGTGTCCCTGACGACTATGTGTGCGGGAAGTGTGTCCAGCTGCAGCTCATGTGGGACCGCATGACGGCCCTTGAGCTGCAGATGGACTCACTTTGGAGCATCCACGATTCTGAGAGGGGTGTGGATAGCACATTTAGTGAGTTGGTCACACCGCAGGTTAAGGCCAGCGTAGACAGTACATGGGTGACCAAAAGGCAGAGCAAGGGCAGGAAGGTAGTGCAGAAATCCCCTGGGGTTGTCTCCCTTAGCAACAGGTTCACCGTCTTAGGTACTGTTGTCGGGGGGGGTGACGCATCGGGGGAAGGCACCAGCAGCCAGGCTCATGGCACCATGACTGGCTCTGTTGCAAAGAAGGGAGGGAAAAAGAGTGGCAGGGCTATAGTAATAGGGGATTCGATTGTAAGGGGAATAGATAGGGGTTTCTGTGGTCGCGACCGAGACTCCAGGATGGTATGTTGCCTCCCTGGTGCAAGGGTCAAGGATGTCTCGGCGCGGGTGCAGAACATTCTGGAGGGTGAGGGGGAACAGCCAGTTGTCGTGATACATGTTGGTACCAACGACGTAGCTAAAAAAAGGGAAGAGGTCCTACAAGTAGAATTTAGGGAGTTAGGAGCCAAGCTAAAAAGTAGGACCTCGAAGGTAGTAATCTCTGGATTACTACCAGTGCCACGTGCTAGTAAGAGTACAGAGAACAGGATAGTTAGGCTAAATACGTGGCTTGAGCAGTGGTGTAAGAGGGAGGGTTTTAAATTTTTGAGGCATTGGAACCAGTTTTGTGGTAGGTGTGACCTATACAAAAGGGACGGTCTACACCTGTGCAGAGATGGAACTGATGTTCTCGGGGTAATTTTTGATAAAGCAGTTCGGGAGCATTTAAACTAGTATGGCAGGGGGCTAGAAACCTATGTAGTGAAATAGAGGAAAGTGAAAGGCAGACAGAAATAAATGGTAAAAGGGTGAGGAACAAAAAACAAAGGGCCAAACTAATTCATAAAAAATGTGAGCATAAAAAAAGCCTGAGGGTTTTATACCTTAATGCGAGAAGCATCAGGAACAAGGTAGATGAATTAGCTGTGGAAATAGAGGTTAATAATTATGATCTAATTGGGATTACGGAAACATGGTTGCAGGGTGAGCAGGGCTGGGAGCTTAACATACAGGGGTATTCAGTATTTAGGAAGGATCGACAAAAAAGAAAGGGAGGAGGGGTAGCATTGCTAGTAAAAGAGGGGATAAATGCAATTGAAAAGAAGGATATTAACTCAGTTAATACAGAATCTATATGGGTGGAGCTAAGAAATAGCGAGGGGCGAAAAACATTAATAGGAGTGGTATATAGGCCTCCAAATAGTAAAATAGAGGTTAGGGAGGGCATCACGAGGGAAATTAGAGAAGCGTGCAATAAGAGCACAGCTGTCATCATAGGTGACTTTAACTTACATATAGATTGGACTAGCCTAATCAGTAAAAATAATGAGGAGGAGGAATTCCTTGAGTGTTTAAGGGATGGTTATCTGGATCAATATGTCGAGGAACCAACTCGGGAACAGGCTATATTGGACTGGGTACTGTGCAATGAGAAGGGACTAATCAGTAATCTTGTTGTACGGGGACCCTTGGGTCAGAGCGATCATAACATGATCGATTTCTCACTCGAAATGGAGAGCGAAGAAATTGACTCAGAGACTAAGGTCCTGAATTTAAACAAGGGGAATTATGATGCCATGAGACGGGAACTGAGTAGGTCTGATTGGACAACGTTCCTGGGAGGACTGGAGGTAGATAAACAATGGCAAACATTTAAAGATAGAATGACAAAATTGCAAAAATTGTTTATACCAATCTGGCATAAAAGGAAATCTAAAAAGGTGACTCAACCGTGGATAACAGGGGAAATTAGAGACAGCATAAAATCCAAAGATAGGGCGTATAAAATAGCCAAAAAAAGCGCCAGAGCGGAAGATTGGGAACAGTTTAAGATAGAGCAAAGGAGGGCAAAGGGCATGATCAAGAGGGGCAAAATAGCTTACGAAAACAAGCTGGCGGAAAATATAAAAACTAACTCCAAAAGCTTTTATAAATATATCAAAAGGAAAAGACTGGTGAAAACCAAAGTTGGTCCATTGCAGTCAGATACGGGGGAATATATAATGGGAAATAAGGAAATGGCAGATCAACTAAATGCATACTTTGGGTCAGTCTTTACGAAGGAAGACACAAAAAACCTCCCTGGGATATCGGGAAAAATAGGGACATTGGCAAAGGAGGAACTGACGCAAATCAATATCTCTAAGGATATGGTGTTAAGGAAGCTAAAGGGATTGAAGGTGGACAAATCCCCAGGGCCTGATAACATGCATCCTAGGGTACTGAAGGAGGTGGCCCTAGAGATAGCGGATGCACTAAGGATGATTTTTCAGAATTCATTAGACTCGGGAACAGTGCCGATGGATTGGAGGGTAGCTAACGTTACCCCACTATTCAAAAAGGGGGGTAGGGAAAAAGCAGGTAATTACAGACCTGTAAGCCTTACATCAGTTGTGGGCAAAATGCTGGAGTCCATCATTAAGGATGAAATAGCGGAGCACTTAGCAAATGGGGACAGGATAGGACAGAGTCAACATGGATTTACAAAGGGTAAATCGTGCTTGACTAATCTATTGGAATTTTTTGAGGGAGTAACTGGTAGAATAGATGGGGGAGAGCCAGTAGATGTGGTGTACCTGGACTTCCAAAAGGCCTTCGATAAGGTCCCACATAAAAGATTAGCATGGAAAATTGAGGCTCATGGGATAAAGGGGAAAGTTTTGGCGTGGATAGGGAACTGGCTGTCAGATAGAAAACAGAGAGTTGGAATAAACGGCTCATTTTCTGAATGGCAGGCAGTAACAAGTGGGGTACCACAGGGATCTGTCCTGGGCCCCCAGCTGTTCACAATTTACATTAATGACCTGGATCAGGGAGTCGGATGCAGCATTTCCAAATTTGCAGACGACACTAAACTAGGAGGGGGGGTGGGCTCAGAGGAAGAGACCAGGAAGCTCCAGAGCGATTTGGACAGACTGGGCGATTGGGCGGATAAATGGCAGATGCACTATAATGTGGACAAGTGCGAAGTTATCCACCTTGGGTGCAGGAACGGGAGGGCAAATTATTATTTAAATGGCAATAGATTGGGAGAGGGGGAAGTACAGAGAGACCTGGGTGTTCTTGTACACCAGTCACTGAAGGCGAGCATGCAGGTGCAACAGGCGGTCAAGAAGGCAAACGGTATGCTGGCCTTCATAGCAAAAGGGTTAGAATACAGGAACAGGGATACCTTGCTGCAGCTGTACAGGGCACTGGTGAGACCACACCTCGAGTACTGTGTACAGTTTTGGTCGCCTCATCTGAGGAAGGATGTTCTTGCCATGGAGGGGGTGCAGCGGCGATTCACCAGGCTGATACCAGGAATGGCGGGAATGACCTATGAGGAGAGACTATGTAGTTTAGGGATGTACACACTGGAGTTTAGAAGATTGAGAGGGGACCTCATAGAAGTGTATAAAATTCTGACAGGTCTAGACAGACTGGATGCAGAAGGAATGTTTCCCTTGGCGGGTGAGAACAGAACTAGAGGACATAATTTAAGGATAAGGGCTAAACCATTTAGGACAGAGATGAGGGGGAATTTCTTCACTCAGAGAGTGGTGAACCTGTGGAACTCATTGCCACAGAGGGCAGTGTACGCCAGCTCATTAAATATATTTAAGAGGGAATTAGATATATTTCTACGGGCAAAAGGGGTTAAGGGTTACGGAGAGAAGGCGGGGACGGGATACTGAATTAAAGGATCAGCCATGATCTCATCGAATGGCGGAGCAGGCACGAAGGGCCGAATGGCCTACTCCTGCTCCTATCTTCTATGTATCTATGTATCTATGTAACATGAACAAAGAACTTTGTTTGCACGAACGCTCTACAATGTTGATTTAAGAGATTAAGTACTTGAGACTGTCAATCAATTGCAGTTGGGTGGGACCACAGGCCAATTGGATTTGTTTACACTAACATCCAAGGGCTGTTTACTCAGCACTTAAGGAAACAGACATGATTTTTTCAAACTGAGACAGCTTTATTCAACCCAGTCAATGAATGGGGACACATTAAAGCCTATCACAGTCAATGGGGATGGATCGATTCCCTTTTGTATAGCCCAGATACATCCGGATTTGGGCACAAAGATTTCAGCTCCAATTGGGCTTCTCAGGAAGCCATTCTCTCTCTCTCTGCTGCCTCGCCTCCGTGCTCTGCCTGCCAGAAGAACAACTCTACAGCCCGCCCAAGGGAGTGGGATACCAGCAGTTACTTTTAAATACTGGGGTATCTCTACTTCGGGGCGGTGAAGAATCTAAGGCTGCAAGGGCACGGAGCAGGCATTCTCTGGTGAGCATAGATTTTCTGGCCCATCACAAGGCAACCTAGATAGGTATTAGGGGTGGGAATTAAGGGGAATTTTTGTTAAATTGTAATTTTAGTCAATTTTCCCTCATTGTGTCCATTTTCTCCTCCCCTATTAAGTAAAAGAGTGTTGTACTAAGCAAAGGAGTGCTGTAGTAAGCAAAAGTGTACTGTACCAAGTAAAAGCTACTAAGCAAAAGAGTGCTGTAGTAAGCAAAAGTGTACTGTACCAAGTAAAAGTTTGTTGCACTAGGTAAAAGTGCCGTATTAAGTAAAAGAGTGTTGTATTAAGCCAAAGAGTGCTGTAGTAAGCAAAAGTGTACTGTGTTAAGTAAAAGTGCTGTATTAAGCATAGGTGTGCTGTATTGATTATTTTCAATTTATTTATTTTTATTTCAATAAATACTGGTCTGTTTTGCACCCAACCACGAGTCTCGTTTTGTCTACATTGCTGCTGAATAAGTCCGGCGGTCAGAACCAGGAAAGGGGAGCAATTCGAAACTGCACGGGGCTCTGGAGCAGTTCAGATACTTCTGACTGGCCAGAGACAATAACCCCAGTATATACCCCTAATTCCTACAAAAATGGCGACCGCAGCAGGACCATTGGCAATGGTATGCAATGTAGCAGACGATGGTTTGGATCTGCAGAGAGCAGCAGTTATTGGTTTTCTTTTTATCCCACTGGTCTGTTTGTGGTTAGGTGCCCGCAGCCTTGGGGAAGTTACCCACAGGCTTAGGGAATCTAGAGCAGAGAGTTGGGATAGGGAAAGGGAGGTTGAAGAGTACCAGGCCAAGATAGAGTGCCTGGTGGTCCAGTTTAGTGAGGGTAAAAGCCACACGAGGCACGAGTCAGAGTACCTGAAGTGCCTAGTTGCAGAGGCCAAGAGCAATGAGATGAGGGTGCGGGAGGAGAACGCCCGCCTCATACAAGAAATAAAAGAGCAGAAGGAAAAGGTTAGGGAGGTAAAGGCAGCATTTAAGCTGGCCTGCGAGCAAGGGTTTGAGGAAGCAGATCATGGTCTCTGTAGGGCAGAGATAGAAAACTTGAATGTGGCTTTAACGAGGGCAAAGGGGATGATATGTCTGATCAGCCCGAAAGCAGGTCAGTCGGATTTTACCAGCAACCCAAATGAAACCATCCCACAGGCAACACCCAGGAAAAGGTTGGTCAGGGAATCAGAGGTCCCACGACCACCACCCACGGCTCCGAGCTTTCAGGAGCTCTGGCAGCAAAGGGGGGGTGGAGGATGGGAAGGTAGAGGAAGCACAGCAGGCCCCGCTAGATAGGCCGGGACCAGGACCAGTGTACCCCCTCCGACAACAGAAGTACGGTCCGCCCGTTGATGAAGATGACCCAGGGGCCATCCAGAATCAGTTTGTGGTGCCGTATGGCACCCATCAGCTCAGGGACATGGTTAGCCACATCCCCAAGCTCACTAAAAAGGGAGACCCCTCTCTACACTTCAGGGAGATAGAGCCGGCAGCTTGTGTAAATGACTGCGATGACGCAGAGCATGCAAAAATGCTGCTGTTTTCCCTGGCAGGTGATCTCCTCCAGGCCCTAACTGGCGAGTGCAAAAAGGGGCAGAGGGATTATGAGGGTCTGAAGAATGAGATATTGGAGGCCATGGGCTCAATGATGGTAGCCCGTTCACCCGGGTAGAAAGAATGGTGCAGCTCCCAGGGGAGTCCCCGCAGGCATTTGCAGACAGGTTGTGGCCAGTCTACTGGAGCACGTGCCTGGGAATGCCAGGGCGGGCAGCACTGGACCCAGTCCAATTGACTCACTGGCTCTGTTGTCTCATGACAAACAGCCTACCCCAGATCCAAGCCCAGGTCATGGCTTGGTTTGACCCCCGAAACCCCCCAGACCACTGAAGAAGCGGTGATCCGTCGGCTCACAGTAGCCTTCAGGAACATGTGGTGTATCGAGGCGCCCCAACCCAAGGGAAAAGTCCATGAGGTTAAACCTGGGAGCCAGAGTAAGAAAGAGTGGCACCAGGAGGGGAACCATCCCTCCCAGGCTAGGTTAAATTGTTATGGGTGCGGGAAAGATGGTCACTGGAGTAAAGACTGTAAGAATCCCTGGAAGGTTAGCAAGGGAAAGGATCCCACAGCCCCAGCCCAAAAGGCAGGGCCAGATATCCCTCCCACAGCGATCGAGTTATTTTTACAGTCCCTACGGTCTCTTCTGACTGGCCAGGGGAGAGTAGCAGCCACCACCGGTGCTTTGACCCCATCTGCCCCACCCCACTCCCAGCAATGACTAGAGTCCCCATGAAAATGCTGAGGGGAGCAGGATCTATGTTAAGATGGGGGTGAAGCCGGGGCAGGGGAGATATTCAGTGGACACTGGAGCCTCCAGGACGGTGGCCCACTCGGAAGACCTGACCAATTCACCCCGGTCTAACAAGGTCCCATTTAGCTTAATGGGACCCACAGGGAAACAGGCAGTTGGGAGTGAACCTGAGGTCAGAAATCCTCAGCCCGCAGCAGGTACAAGCTCACAGGCTGAACAGGCAGGCACTGTGGCTAGTGTTGGGGAAGGAGCCATTCATGACCAGTGTAAGTTATTCAAGCAGGGGGACAGGAAAGGAGAGTTCTGGGACCCCTGTAGAGCAGGTCCGGTAGCAACAATCCAGGACAAGGGAGGCACACAGGGGATAGCTTTGGCCCCAGACCAAGAGCAGGTCCAAGCCCAAGATTCCGCCTTTAAGGCCGCCATGGTAAGCGAAAAGGTTTTGGAACAGGATTACTGGCAGGCTGCCAGTTATATTAAACAATGCAGGTTGTTTGAGCAGGGGGCAGGGAAACAGGCAGCTGGGATTGTACCTGAGACTAGAAATCCTCAGCCTGCAGAGCGTATACACACACAGACTGCACACACAGGCACAGTCGTGTGCGTGAGAGGAGAAGTTCCCCAACACTTGGCCCGAGCGATTCCCCCTCTCTTGTGGGACTCCAGGGAGGAGCCTCAACCAGGTTTTAGACCTGAAGGGGAAGGCTCTCATCCACCGGCAGCCAGTGGCAAGGGATTGCCTGTCCCCAGCCCAGGTTTGGGAAGGGAGGGACCCGAAGGAGGAGGTCCCCAGCCAGCAAGGAGTGCGACCCGAGCTAAGGGTCCACTCGACGGGGTAGCCCCACCAGCAACACCCCCTAGGAGGTCTCTTCGGGTACCCCAACCCAAGAAAGTATGGTCACCAGCTTTCCAGTGGAATAGGGCGGACTCCCGAGTCAGGGAGAAGCCAAAAGGCAGAAGTCCCCAACCAGCAGCCATAAGCTGTGAGGGATTACAAGTTGGAATCAGTCCAGCCACGCCGCAGGGAGCAGCCCGTGGCAGCCCAAACAGGGATTAGGCTGGCCGCCCAGAGACGGGCGGCGCTTGTATATAGTTGTGTTCAAGCAATGTGTATAAAGGATTAAGGTAGAATGTGTTAATTTTAAATTTTATATATTGCAATTCGGTAGTGTTAATTATTAGAGCATAAGTTTTAAGTATGGTACCGTTCCAGAGTTGTATTATGTGAGTCGAGGCCACGGGACCCGATCACATTCCCCCGAGCCAGGGGACCTGGCTAGATTTTTTTAAGTCTTTTTTCAGAGTTCTGGAAGGTACAGAGGACCATCGTGTCTTTGGGTGTTCGGGAAAGGAAGCACATCTAGCCCACGAAGGAAGGGGTCTGCAGGAGGCAGATGCCCACAACATTTAAACTGTTATTGGAAATTCGATTAAGATTAAGAGTTTACAAAAAGCTTGTTAATTATTTTATATCTTGTATTATGTACTGGCCCCAACTCCAAAGGAAATAATGTGTGAATTTAGTTCCTAACTGTGAGATTGTACTACTTGTTTGGAGTTAATTGAACAAATTGCATATGCCTGTGAATTGTTGTGTTTGCAGATTGTGAAAATTTGAAATACATTTATGGCTGAAGGATAGTGCCATTTAATAAAGTGTCAGGCAATTGCATTTTAATTTTTAAAAAGGGGAAGCTCGTTTTCTTCCATTTGTATTTTTAACAGATATGTTTTGGCTTGGTGGTAATCCCATTGAAGATGTTGTATCGTGTTAAAACTATGTCACAAGTGGTGCAGGGGCATTGGACCCCTCCATGCTTGAATTATTGTGACTACTCAGTGGTGCAGCAGCATTGGTCCCCCTCTGTGTATTGATTATTTGTACTAATCATGCTTTTTCTGTCGCTAGATGCCTATCGTGTACTGCTATTCTCTCTGGGTAGGGGAGATAGAGGTGTCGGGGAAATCAAAGATAGATATAGATAGGTATAAGGGAAGGTTGTTTGTGGGGGGTCAGAAATTATTGCTCATCTTTGGACAGGAAGCAAGTTTTAGTATCCAATGAGGGACTGTAGGATTTCGCAAGAATTTCGAAACTCTCTACAGCCCCGAAGATTATATTTTTGATTAAACAAAACCTGGGTAGAATATACCTTTAAAAATCCAGGGCATCAAAATGGCCATCAGACCTCGTGGCAGAAGAAAAGGGGCAGCCTGTGTGTATGTGAAAAGGAAAATCAAAGATGGCTGTCTGGCCTCGTGGCAAAAGACACAACACAGCCTGTGTGTATGTGAAAAGGAAAATCAAAGATGGCTGACAAAGGATTAAAATAAAAACCAGCCTCTGAAGTAATGAGGTATTTAAACTGTCAATCAAATGCGGTTTGGGAAACTGCTACAATATTGACTCAAGAGATTAAGTACTTGAGACTGTCAACATGAACAAAGAACTTTGTTTACACGAACGCTCTAAAATGTTGATTTAAGAGATTAAGTACTTGAGACTGTCAATCAATTGCGGTTGGGCGGGACCGCAGGACAATTGGATTTGTTTACACTAACATCCAAGGGCTGTTTACTCAGCACTTAAGGAAACAGACATGATTTTTTCAAACTGAGACAGCTTTATTCAACCCAGTCAATGAATGGGGCCACATTAAAACCCATCACAGTCAATGGGGACAGATCGATTCCCTTTTGTGTAGCCCAGATACATCCGGATTTGGGCGCAAAGATTTCGGCTCCAAATGGGGTATATAGATAGCTTCTCAGGAAGCCATTCTCTCTCTCTCTGCTGCCTCGCCTCCGTGCTCTGCCTGCCAGAAGAACAACTCTACAGCCCGCCCAAGGGAGTGGGATACCAGCAGTTACTTTTAAATACTGGGGTATCTCTACTTCGGGGCGATGAAGAATCTAAGGCCGCAAGGGCATGGAGCAGGTGTTCTCTGGTGAGCATACATTTTCTGGCCCATCACAAGGCAACCTAGATAGGTATTAGGGGTGGGAATTAAGGGGAATTTTTGTTAAATTGTAATTTTAGTCAATTTTCCCTCGTGTCTGTTTTCTCCTCCCCTATTAAGTAAAAGAGTGTTGTACTAAGCAAAAGAGTGCTGTAGTAAGCAAAAGTGTACTGTACCAAGTAAAAGTGTGTTGCACTAGGTAAAAGTACTGTATTGAGTAAAAGAGTGTTGTATTAAGCCAAAGAGTGCTGTAGTAAGCAAAAGTGTACTGTGTTAAGTAAAAGTGCTATATTAAGCATAGGTGTTCTGTATTGATTATTTTCAATTTATTTATTTTTATTTCAATAAATACTGGTCTGCTTTGCACCCAACCACGTTTTGTCTACATCGCTGCTGAATAAGTCCGGCGGTCAGAACCAGGAAAGGGGAGCGATTCGAAACCGCACGGGGCTCTGAAGCAGCTCAGATACTTCTGACTGGCCAGAGAAAATAACCCCAGTTATAACCCCACCCCCGTTAATTCCTGCACAATTGTAGCTCAGTGCATGCTATAGTGCTCGAGCTAAGGAACCATGTGTAAATCTTGTTTCTTCAGCAGGGTAAATGTGTGTAGCTCATCAGGAAGGAAGGACATATAGGGGGAGAAATTTGGTATAGCCCTGTTTGGGGCGCCGTTATCAGCTGTGCGCAAAATTTGGCGCCCACCACTAAATATCGCCTCTGACTGCAAACTTAGCTTTTATCGCCCCTGGAGGTGATTGGAGCGCTAAATCAGGTGCCACACAACTCTCTTAAGGCGCTAAGGCCGAGGACCGAGATACTACCTCAGAGCACGGGCGCAGCGCAGGTGCTGTCAGTTACCGATTGAACACACACACACTGGCCGGTCAGTTCTTAAAGGGGAGGGTCGATCATGCTCTCCAGCCACACCCTGCTCATTGGAGCCTTAAATCTCAGCCTGGACAGACCTGTGCCTAAATCTTCCAGCCAAGGACTATGGAGAGGGCCAGGGAGTGAGCACAGCGCTTCAGCGAGCGGGCCTTGGCGGCTCTGGTTGGCGCGGTGGAGCACAGAAGATCTATACTGTACCCAGAGAGTGGCAGGAGGCCTTTGCCATGTGAGTACAGAAGAGTGTGGAGGGAGGTGGCTCAGAGAGTCTCCTCAAGTAGCATGGTGCCCAGGACCCATATCCAATGTAGGAAAAAGTTCAACGACCTCACTCGGGTCATCAGGGTGAGTGGCTTTTTTTTCCAAACCTCTCCATCCCTCCATCTCAACCTCACTCTATGCCCAGAGGGTCTTAAAAGCCCCAATGCCCAACACTCATCCAACACCTATGGCCCTTTCATCAAACACACATGCACATTCCACACTTTGCATACAGTAAGGGCTATTCAACTATGGGAGGCACATCAGGCAAGAGCATGGCTGCATACAGTAAATTACTAAATCACTGCACTCATTCATCCCTTGCTGCCACCCTGTCCTCACGCTAAAGCCACTCTTGTACCACCCAGCTTTCAGATGGTGATTCACCAGGTGAGGAGACGGGCCCTCAAGCTGCCAGTGGGAGTGAAGCTGAAGGTGAGGAGGAAGAGGCAGCTGGAGCATCAGCGCCACCCTCTCCCGAGGAAGCCCATGCCCACACTGGGAACACGCCTTCCCTGCAGGGGAGCAGGGGGGAATGGTCTGCTGAGGGTGAAGCTCCAGGACCCAGCGGGTAGGGAAGCTCGGGGGCCTTTCCTCCGGAGGGAGAGTATGCCATCGAGCCTTACTGCACTGGACGCAGAGGAGGAGCGGGTCCTCGCTAAAATGAGCACCCAGGGGGAGCACAGGCACACTGAGCTCATGGCTGCAGTGAGAAGGGTGCCCGAATGCATTGAATCACTGGCAAGGAGTGTGGAGCACTCCGCTGTAGCACAGGCGGATGCCACGCAATTGCTCAGTGCTACAATGCAGTCACTGGTTGCTTTCAGCCCATCTCAGACTTCTCTCATGCAGACTCAGATTGAGGTCACGTGAGCACTGACTGCTGCCATCCTCGCTGGTTCGGACACATTTCCTCGGGGCTCTCACCGCGCCGCAGCAGGCCCGCAACCTGTGCTCCAGCAGATTGCTCTGGATGCTGAAGTGCTGCCCCATGAGCGTGCCAGTGTGTCGGTCGAGCAGGGAGTTGCTGTCCTCTCTCAAGATTGGGGAATGGCACTCAAAGGGTTGACGGTGGATAGGCAATGGCAAACATTCAAAGACCGAATGGATGAGCTACAGAATTTGTTCATCCCAGTTTGGCATAAAAATAAAACAAAAAAGGTGACTCAACCGTGGCTAACAAGGGAAATTAGGGATAGTATTAGATCCAAGGAGACGACATATAAATTGGCTAGAAAAAGCAATAATCCTGAGGATTGGGAGCAGTTTAGGAGTCAACAAAGGAGGACAAAGGGATTAATTAAGAAAGGGAAAGTAGAATATGAGAGTAAGCTATCAGGGAACATAAAAACTGACTGTAAAAGCTTTTATAGATATGTGAAGAGAAAAAGATTGGTGAAGTCAAGCATAGGTCCCTTACAGTCAGAATCAGGGGAATTTATAATGGGAAACAAGGAAATGGCAGACCAACTATATACATACTTTGGTTCTGTCTTCACAAAGGAGGACACAAATAAGCTCCCAGAGATGCCGGGGAACATAGGGCCTGATGAAAGGGTGGAACTGAAAGAAATCAGTATTTGTAGGGAAATGGTGTTAGGAAAATTGATGGGACTGAAGGCCGAAAAATCCCCAGGTCCTGATAATCTACATCCCAGGGTACTTAAGGAAGTGGCCCTAGAAATAGTAGATGCATTGCTGGCCATCTTCCAGAACTCGACAGACTCTGGAACAGTACCCATGGATTGGAGGGTCGCTAATGTTACCCCACTATTCAAAAAAGGTGGTAGAGAAAAAGCAGGGAATTATAGACCGGAAAGCCTGACATTGGTAGTGGGGAAAATGCTAGAGTCTATTATAAAAGATATAACAGCAGAGCACTTGGAAAGCAGTGACAGGATCGGACAAAGTCAACATGGATTTACAAAAGGTAAATCATGCTTGACTAATCTACTGGAATTTTTGAGGATGTAACTGGTAAAATAGATGTGGGAGAACCAGTGGATGTGGTGTATTTGGACTTTCAGAAGGCTTTCGATAAGGTCCCACATAAGAGATTAGCGTGCAAAATTAAGGCACATGGGATTGGGGGCAAGGTATTGACTTGGATAGAGAACTGGTTGGCGGACAGAAAGCAAAGAGTTGGAATAAACGTGTCGTTTTCCGAGTGGCAGGCAGTGCCTAGTGTGGTACCGCAAGGATCGGTCCTAGGACCCCAGCTGTTCACAATATATATTAATGATCTGGACAAGGGAATTGGATGTAATATCTCCAAATTTGCAGATGACACAAAGCTGGGTGGGAGGGTAAGCTGTGAGGAGGATGTCGTGAAACTCCTGTACGATTTGGACAGGTTGGGTGATTGGGCAGAAACATGGTAAATGTACTATAATGTGGATAAATGTGAGGTTATCCACTTTGGTGGCAAAAACATGAAGGCAGATTATTATTTGAATGGCAATAGATTGGGAGAAGGGGAAGTGCAAAGAGACCTGGGTGTTCTTGTGCACCAGTCGCTGAAGGTAAGCATGCAGGTGCAGCAGGCGGTTAAGAAGGCAAATGGTATGTTGGCCTTCGTAGCAAGAGGGTTTGAGTACAGGAACAAGGATGTCTTGCTACAGTTGTACAGGGCCTTGGTGAGACCGCACCTTGAGTATTGTGTGCAGTTTTGGTCATCTTACCTGAGGAAGGACGTTCTTGCCATGGAGGGAGTGCAGCGAAGATTCACCAGGCTGATACCTGGGATGGCAGGAATGACGTATGAGGAGAGATTGTGTCGATTGGGCTTATACTCACTGGAGTTTAGAAGATTGAGAGGGGATCTCATCGAAACCTATAAAATTCTGTCAGGTCTGGACAGACTAGATGCAGGAAGGATGTTTCTGATGGCCGGGGAGTCCAGAACCAGGGGTCATAGTCTAAGGATAAGGGGTAAGCCATTTAGGACTGAAATGAGGAGGAATTTCTTCACCCAGTGAGTGGTGAACCTGTGGAATTCTCTGCCACAGAGGGCGATGGAGGCCAGTTCATTAAATATATTCAAGAAAGAGTTGCATATATTTCTTGAGGCTAAAGGGATCAAGGGATATGGGGAGAAGGCAGGGACAGGGTACTGAATTTGGATGATCAGCCATGATCTCATTGAATGGCGGAGCAGGCTCGAAGGGCCGAATGGCCTACTCCTGCTCCTATCTTCTATGTTTCTATGTTTCTATGTTTAAGATGACAGCATTCCTGCTGCCACCAGTGTCACTTCTCCTCTGCACTTGCCACCGCCTGTAGGACAGACTGCTGCCACCCATGCAGAGTTGGTGCAGTCTGCAGCCGGGCCCTCCAAGCCCAGAGCTGGTCGAGGCCGTCCTTCAAGGGCATCTGCAGCCTCAGGTTGTGACAATCAGCAGCCCACCACCAGCCTTGCTCCAGCCACTGGGGTCCCATTACGGAGGAGCTGCAGGGTGGGAAGGGGGGAAGTGCGCAAGGGAAGGAGATCACCCTCGTAGGGAAAAAAGTAGGAGGTGTGACAAAATGTTGTTCATTGTTTTGTTAAAGGCCGAAGTTCGTGGTCAAATGTTTTTTACTGTTTTGGACATTGTCTCCAGTTTGTGAGAGCCAGTTATGTTAATGACTGTTTTTTTTGTGTTTCTTTCTATTAGTTTGTCATGCAGAAATGAGACACAGAGTTTGTAAAATAAATAAGTTTTTGTATTCAAAATGTACATGTTTGGTCTTTGCAATCATTGTTACCTTGACCGGCTTAGGGGTTGTGGGATGGTTTCATTCAGGTTGTTTGAATGGCAGAAGCCATTTCATCAGAAGGGGCCTAGAAGCGACTTGCTATGAGCCTTTGACGGACGGCCCTTCCACTTTGTACATTGTGTGCCTCCCTCCCGCCTTGGTGCTGCTGATGATCATCCTCCTCATCTTCCTCCTCCTCTTCCTCCTCCTCCTCTGGTGGTGTTCCAATGCCTGGTGGCATTGGCTGGGTCCTGAGGATTGCATGGTAATGCAGCATGCAGCACACAACAACGAAGTGGGAGACTTGCGCAGGCGAGTACTGAAGGGCTCCTCTAGAATGGTCCAGACAGCGGAACCGTTGCTTGAGCACGCTGATTGTGTGCTCAACGATGTTCCTGTTATGTTCATTAATAACTAGACATTCTTATTATGAACAACTAGCTTCTAGCTTGTCATTTATTCAGTACACGTTCTCTAGGTACAGCATCTGTAGAGATTCAGCATGTGTACTTCTGTGTGCAGGCAGCCATCTTGACTACTGCCTTGTGGGTAGCCTAGTGCATCGTGGGTAGTGTAGTCTTAAACACATACAACTAAATATACAGCTCTATACAGCTCTACGGCTCCATCTAGTGTACCACTCTTGAATGACATGTTATTGATCATTACATCCCCCTTTCTTTGAGGTTAACAAAATCAACTTTCAAGAAAAACGATAACGATGATATCAGTAACACTTTTGTTAGTGCTCGATAAACATAAACATTTTAACAACAGTCAATACATTTTCAATATAGTTTTTCTTTGTACTCAAAGATTAAGTCTGTCAGGCTTTTTTAATACACGTGTGGATCTTCTCAGCACGGGTAAGTCTGATGTGTTTTCATGAGATTGTTCTGGTGTTTCTGACATGTCTCACATCTGCCTATCATGTTCTCAATGTCCTTATTTATGCCAGGCCAATAAACAGTGTCTCTTGCTCTCCTTTTGTATTTTTCAATTCCGAGGTGTCCCTCATGAATCCTTTTGAGCATGTCTTGACGTAGAGCCTGTGGAATGACTATTCTGTTCTGTTTTAGTAATAGTCCACTTGCGACACTCAACTCTGACCTGATGTGAAAGTATTTTGGACAGGAACCTTTTGGCCAACCATGATGAATGTTCTCTATTACTGTTTGTAACACTGTGGCCTAGAAATTGAGTAGCCTTAGCGCCGCATTTGAGGCGCTAGAGGGCCTAGCGCCGGAGTTATGGCCAGTTGGGAAATTGAGTGGGGCCATTCCGTCGGCGTTAAGCCGGTAGCGCTGCGCCGGCACCGATGACGTCATCGGTGTGCGCAGCGTCCCGGTTGCCATGCCGACGGGCCCCAGCACCGAAATTCAGTTGCGGCCGCCTCGCCCGTGGCAGCCGCAACTAAGACTCTGGCAACCGAGTCTTCCCCGAGTTAGCGCCGGCGCATTAAGGTCGCGCGGCGGCCGGCCGCTTTCCCGTCGGCTGCCTGCCCGCACCTCCCTCCCCGGACTCCTCCACCCCCCCCCGCGGAACAGATACATCTGGCCTGCAAGCCCGGCACTTGTCCGAGGTGCCGGGCTCATTTTTTCAATATTTGAACGGACAGCGGGCGGGTGCAGGCAGCTCCTCCTTAACTGAAGGAGGAGGCCTGCACTTCCCCAGCCTGCCGCACCGCATCGGGTGCCGCAGCGCCGGATTAGCGCTGCAATTCGGCACTCAGCGCCCATTGGGAGGCGCTCACGCCCGCCAGTAGCGCCGGCAGCCGTCTGGGCGCGGCGCTACTGAATTTTTGGCGCGCGCAAGGGAATTAGTGCTGGCGCTAAATTTCCGGCGCTAAAGCCCTGGCGCGGCGTCAACTCAATTTCTAGGCCTCTATCTTTTACTGTTTCTTCTGCTATTTGCTTTGATTTTGTGTCTGACACAGGCAGCGCAGCGGTGACCATACTCACATGAACATCCACGTCTTCTTCAGTAGAGCTCACATGACTCATTGTGGGTGCTCGGGATAGTGCATCTGCTAACACTATGTATTTGCCTGGTGTGTAGATCAGTTCAAAGTCATATCTTTGCAGCTTCATCATGAGTCGTTGAATCCTTGGAGACGTCTCATTCAGATTTTTTTTTATGATGGCAACCAGTGGGCTGTGGTCTGTCTCAACTGTGAAGGTGGGAAGTCCATATATGTAGCCATGAAACTTTTCTAGTCCAACTACCAAGCCTAGACATTCCTTTTCAATCTGGGCGTATCGACACTCAGAATCAGTCATAGACCTGGAGGCATAGGCAACAGGCTTCCAATCTTCACCCTCTGCTTGTAGCAAGACCGCGCCTAGGCCATCTTTTTATGCATCCATTGACACTTTGATTCTCTTTGTTGGGTCAAAGAAAGTGAGTACAGGTGTGGTTGTCAGCACTGTTTTGAGGTTCATCCACTCTTGTTCATGTCTTTCTGTCCATGCGAACTCAGTTGTTTTATGTAGCAGGTCTCGCAGACAGGTTGTCTTGGCTGACAAGTTAGGAATGAACTTTCCAATGAAGTTTATCATCCCCATGATGCATAGTACTCCTTTCTTGTCAGTGGGTCGGGGCATTTTGAGTATGGCGTTTACTTTTTCCATATCTGACTCTATTCCTTTACCAGATAGAATATCTCCTAGGAAAGTGACTTCCTGGACGCCAAACTGACACTTGGCTTTGTTGAGCTTCAGTCCATTCTGGCGTATGCTCTGTAGCACTTTAGTCAGTCACTCATTGGGCCAGAAATTCGCGGCCAGAAGTGTGAGTACGGTCGGGGTACTCACGCATCTGGCCGTTGGAAATGCCGGCGTTCAGCAGGAACAGCGCATGCGGGGAACGCCGGCATTTCCAGACCCGAGGTCTATTCACAGCGCGTGCGACTGCACAGGCAGTGCTTGCGCAGTGAACTTTGTGGATTTCAATGATGGATTCAGTGAGGGTAAGTCCTTAGAAGTTACACTTGAAAAAAGCAAGTGTAAAGTTGTTCATTGGCTGCGGAGGAAGATATATTTTATCGTGGAACTTCTGAAATGCAATATTTTTGTTTGGGAAAGGGAGGGAAGTTATTTTAAGAAATTTTAAGTAAGTTTTAAAGTTAAAATTTTTTTTTTTTTGAAAGGGTTTTCAGAACGGCAGGTAGAAGGAGCAATTGTGGCTGTGTGAATGGAATGTGAGAATGAGTTATGTATGTATGTCCACATATATTCCTTTACGTATATGTATGTATGTTTTATATTCCTTTACTAATGTGTATGAATGTATGTTTTTAATTATGATTTTCCAATAAATTACTTTCTCTGAAAGTCATAATTAAATAATACATTCATACACATAAGTAAAGGAATATATACATAACACGCAAAGGAATATATACAGACATACATACTTTCAGAAGCTCCACGATAATAAATATCTTCCTCCGCAGCCTCTGGAGCAACTGTACCCATGCTTTTTTCATGTGTAAGTTGTAATGACTTGACCTCACTGAAAGCATTAATGAAAGTGGCGAATTATACTGCGCACGCGCTGCCTGTGCAGTCGCACGCGTTCTGCCTCTGAACCCCTTCGTTCAGAGGACAGGAAATGCCGGTTTTCCCCACATGCACTGTGCATGCTGAAAACCGGCATTTCATCCAGCCAGATGCGTAAGTACCCCAACCGTACTCGCGCATTTGGAAGGGAATTACTGGGCCAACATTTTACATGTCAATAAAATGAAAAATTTAACAATTGCACGACTTGCCCCCTCGCATCTGCGACTGAGGGTCCAAGGAGGTGCATTGCGCAAGAGGTCATCATCGTACGTATCCTCACACTGTTCCCTTTGGGGAACTGTATGAAGTGGTGGAAGGATTTATGGCCGTGATTAACGCTCATTCCATGACCGTAACCATCTTTGAACCAGCCATTAGGGTGGTTAGTCCTATGGCGGGAGGGTTTTACGGGCTCCCACAACACATCTGAGGGGGGGGGGCCACCCACACCCACGGACGCAAGTATCCCGCTGGATGTCCACCCAGAATTTAAAGTTGGAGCTCTGACTCCACTTGCCGGGACTGTCTGGAGTGGGGTTCAAAACCCTACTCCTTCTGGCCCAGCGGCGGGGATGCTTACTGCTACGCAAAAGGCCCACTCCGCACAAAAGGTGACACCCATACGTTTCCTGCGCCTTTTCCCTCCCCGTGACTGGAGCCCTATGCTGCCATTTCACGTTGCTAATCGGATTGGGCCTTTGTCATAGCGGTAGGATCCCCGCCGCTGGGCCAGATTAGGGTAGGGTTTCGAACCCCGCTCCAGACAGTCTCGGCAAGTGGAGTCGGAGCTCCGGCTCTAAATTCTGGGTTGACATCCAGTGGGATATTTGCGTCCGTGGGTGTGGGTGGCCCCCCCTCCTTGTATAGCTTGTGGGAGCCCGTAAAACCCTCCCGCCATAGGACTAACCGCCCTAATGGCTGGTTCAAAGATGGTTACGGTCACGGAATGAGCGTTAATCATGGCCATAAATCCTTCCACCACTTCATACAGTTCCCCAAAGGGAACAGTGTGAAGACACGTATGACGACGACATTGCTAAATAAATAAATGGAATTAAAAAAATTCTTTTAGGGCTTTTAAAAGTCTTTAAATTGCTTTAATTCTCTTTAAAACTACTTCAGATTACTCAAAATAATGTAAACATTTTAAAAAGTTTATAAAAGTTACCAAAATCTTCAAAAAACTTCCAAAAACCTATTTAAACTGCTGCTTTGCATGTAAAAATGCTTAGCAGCTTGACAGAAACATTGGGGGCATGTCCAGTGAAACTGAGACATCAAGGAGCGTGTCTCACTTGCACTGCACGCTCCTGGCTTCGCGCTGGCTGCACTCCTGGGCGGCGTGACGTCATACGCTGCCCGGGATTCTTCTTTCTGTTTCAGCAAGTGCAGGCGTCCCTGGAGCTGATCGGCAGTAGCGCGGGGTAAGTGCAAAAATGGGGCTGCAAGCCCCGTTCAGCAATTTCTGGCCCATTGTGTTCTTTCAGTGTGGAGCCCCAGATGATGATGTCATCAACATAGACCCGGACTCCTTCCAGACCTTCAATTATGTGTTCCATCACTCTATGAAAGATTTCAGATGCAGATATTATCCCGAAAGGCATTCTGAGGAAACAATACCTGCCAAACGGTGTGTTGAAGGTGCAGTATTTGGTGCTCTCTTCATCCAGTTTTAGTTGCCAAAATCTTTGTGAGGCATCGAGCTTTGTAAAGTATCTGGCACCTGACATTTCACTGGTGATTTCTTCTCGCTTGGGAATCTGGTAGTGTTCATGTTTTATGTTTGCATTTAAGTCCTTTGGATCCATGCATATTCTTAGATCATTGTTCTTTTTCTTTACACATACCATGGAGTTAACCCAGTCTGTTGGCTCTTCGACTTTCCTGATGACTCCTAGTGTGGTCATTCTGTCCAGTTCTTTCTTGAGCCGGTCATGCAGGGGTGCTGGAACTCTTCGTGGAGCATGTACCACTGGCTGAGCATCCTCCTTTAGCTGGATCTTGTAAGTGAATGGTAGAACTCCAAATCCTTTGAACACATCCTGGAAATTACTCACTACAGAATCCACCGAGTCATCTGGTCTGTTTATGGCACAGTTTATACGGTAGACTCTCTTGACCAGTTCTAAGTCTTCACAAGCTTTGTCACCTAGTAGTGAATCAAGTCCTTCAGCCACAACAGAAAACATGAGATGATGCACTTTGTCTTTGACTGTCACTTTAAGTCTGCATACACCTAAGCGATCTATTTTCTGACCATTATAGTTCTTCAGTAGTACTGACTTTTTCTGTATTTTGGGCTTTTCTTTCATGTTTTTAATGTCACTCATACTGATTAAGTTTGCTTTTGCCCCAGTGTCCAGTTTCAATGTAACTAATGCTCCATTTATCCGCAGTGGGATCATCCATTTGTCCTCTTTTACTGCATTAATTTTATGTTCAGCATTGTCCATATCTGAGGGCTGCACATTTTCTGTATCGTTTTTGATATCGTCACATGACACCATTTGTACAAAAAATGTCTCACTTAAATCAGTGTCCTCAATCACATTGACTTGGACTTGTTGCCCTTTCTTTGTTTTTACTTTTGAAAAGCATTGTTTGGCAAAGTGATTCTTTCCATGACATTTTGTGCACATTTTTCCAAACGCTGGGCATTGTCTTAACTGGTGTTTGTAACCACAGCGTTTACAATTAAAAATTCCTTCCTCCGATTGCTTTTCATTTCTGTTCTGCCCATGTTTCTTCCCTTTGTAGGACATAGCACCGACAGCAGCACTTACTACAATCGCATCATTATTGATTTCACTGAAAGTCTTCGCATGCTTTTGAGCTAGCTCATTGGCTTGGCATATTGTCACAGCATTTTCCAATGTTAGTTCGGTTTCTCTCAACAGACGTTCCCTGACCTTTTTATCCTGAATACCAAACACAATTTGGCCATGAATCATGGATGCTTTCAGCTCAGAGAAATTACATGTCTGTGCTTTCAGTTGCAGATCGGTCACAAAGCTATCAAAAGTCTCATTTTGCTGCTGTGTCCTTGAACGGAACATGTATCTTTCATAGGTCTCATTCTTTTTGGGAGAACAATGTGTATCAAATTTCTTTAGCACATCGTCTAATTTTGCTCTGTTCTCCTCTGGATTGAATACAAATGTATTAAATACCTCTATCGCCTGTGGGCCTGCAACCGTGAGCAGCAACGCTACCTTCCTTGCATCTGGCTTCGTACCGAACCCAATGGCAGCAATGTAGAGTTCGAATTGTTGTTTGAAAGTCCGCCAATTGTAGTTGACATTTACCATGAGATTCAAACCGCCTGGTGGCTTCAAAGACTCCATGTTGCGTTTCACAATGTTTAGCAGATTTTCACAACTCCTGGTACCATGTTATGTTCATTAATAACTAGACATTCTTATTATGAACAGTTAGCTTCTAGCTAGTCATTTATTCAGTACACGTTCTCTAGGTACAGCCTCTGTAGAGATTCAGCATGTGTACTTCTGTGTGCAGGCAGCCATCTTGACTACTGCCTTGTGGGTAGCCTAGTGCATCATGTGTAGTGTAGTCTTAAACACATACAATTAAATATACAGCTCTATACAGCTCTAAGGCTCCATCGAGTGTACCACTCTAGAATGACATGTTATTGATCATTACAGTTCCTGGTAGCTTGATGGCTCTCGTATCGCAGCTCAGCAGGGGTGTTGGGCGTACAGAGCAGTGTCATCAGCCAGATGCACGGAGGATATCCCTTGTCCCCGAGAAGCCAACCACCTGGGTGATGCGGTGCCTGGAAAAGGTCTGGCGCAGGATGAAGGCATCGTGGCTGCTGCCAGGAAAGTGGGCATTGACAGCGAGTATCATAGAAACCTAGAAACATAGAAGATAGGAGCAGGAGTAGGCCATTCGGCCCCTCGAGCCTGCTCCGCCATTCAATGCGATCATGGCTGATCACAGACCAGGTCACAGACCAACTGAACATTTAAGGAATGGAAGCCCTTTCAGTTGCGGAAATCCTTGGCATTCTCATGCGGCGCACGCAAAGCCACATGCGTGCATTCAATGGCGCCCTGCACCATGGGGAAGCCCGCTACCATCGCAAAGCCCATTGCACGTTCTTGCTGCCTGTCCGGGGTCATGGGGAAAGAGATGTACTCTCGTCTCCTTTTAAAGAGGGCATTTGTGACCTGATGGATGTAGCAATGCACAGCGAACTGGGAGATACTGGCGATGTCCCCAGTAGCTGATTGAAATGAGCCGGTGGCATAAAAGTTGAGAGCCACTGTTATCTTCGCTGCCACCGACAGAGACGTCCTACTCCTCAGTTGAGGCTGCAGATCTGGCTGAAGCAGGTGGCAGAGCTCAATGACCACCACCCTGCTGAAGCGCAGCCTTCACAAACACTGTTCCTCAGACATATTAATGTATAAGAACTGTTGGCGAAATACCCTGGGAGGGTAAGGTCTTCTGTACAGAGGCCTGTTGGCCCTCCTCCATCTGGCCATGATTGCCACTCTCTCTCTGCATCTCTGTGCCCTCCGAATGTGAAGGAGCATGCCGATGCCCCCATCCATTGCAGCCCCTATAGTGTCTAGGCAATCAAAGTTATGACGGTCAAAAACCAAAGTACCTGCAAAGTTATGGTCAGAAGCCAAAACTACCCCAGACAGCGTTGACTCAATGCAGAAGTCTCTCTTTCTCTCTTTGTCTCTCTCAAAATCTCTCTCTCTCTCTCAGAACGAGTGGTGCAAAAATGGCTACCACACAAAAGCCAAGAAGAGGCCCCCTTTAAATAACGCACCCCTAGCCCCACAGTGACTGGGAAGCGTTCCAGTCTACCTGTCCTTGGTTGTGCTAGGCGGAAAGGAGGGGGGCACCACTCAATTTCCTTTCGGGGGCATCACAAGGGCGTTGCACTCTCGAATGACGTCAAGATCTGCGTGCGCAGGAGATCGGGCGGTATTGTTTAGCGCCGCCGCAAAATGTCTAGTTAATTTCGCGAGTGGCGCAAAAATCACCACGCCCGGGTGCTAGTTGCTTTGCGCCCCACTTAGCGCCCTCTTAAGGTGCTAATGGGAGGCGCAACCAACTGAATTTTTCCCCCATAAAATCTATTGACTGAATTTGGTACTCTAAAAATATCATTAAAGAAGGCCAAAAGCTGAGATTAGCTGTCAGCTAAATTGACTTGGATGCCAAGTTCTTCCTATATTGATTCGGATGCAGAAGAAAGCTTTTGAACCAAAAATAATTTTGCGCTTAGCAGACTTGCTGTATAATGTCCCCTTTGAGAAAATAGTTTCACAGAATTTTGCTAGTAGGATCACAAAGTGATAGATGCTTTATTTTTTCAGTATAACCTAAAAATATTTCCAGTGCAGCAGTTTCCAGATGAATGCATATCTTATTCAAACATAATAATCTCAGCACTGGATTTCAATGTGCCAAGACATATCTCTCTCCTGTTAATTTTTTGCTGTGTATTTTGTTTCATTTTGTTGCTTAAAAAAATCCGCCAATCTGTACCCCGCATACTTGGATCATCATTCTTGACTGCAAATGTGTGGTATGATTCACCTCTAATGCTGTTACATGCTGCTCTGGTGGAACAGTTAGGAATTTCCTTTGATCCAATAGCTTGGCTTAATCCTAGCATCATTGGACAGCCAAACCAAAAATAGAAAGCTGCCATCCATTGAACTGGAAATTCAAATTTCCTGGTCCATGGCACGTGGCACCAAGACATCTGTCTATAAATTTTATCCACAAAGAATGCTTAATAAGGTTAAAAGATAAATTTCCACGATACTGGATTCATACCTGTACAAGACCTTGGTTAGGCCACATCTAGAATTGAATTGGCCCCCTCACATGGTAGGTAATATGGAAGGTAAAAGGTTCAGAGCAGGCCCACTAGAGTGATAACCAGTTTAAAGGCCCTTAGTTACTACGAGAGGCTTAGAGAGCTGTTTTATTTAACTCTAGAAAGATATAGGCCGTGAAATTTGTCATCTTAGCGCTGGCTGTTAAGACCAGTTATGGCAAAAAAAATCGTTTTCGCCTACTGCCAGCACAAGCAGCCGCCATTTTGGGCAGGTTGATAGCGCGGCCGTTGCCTGCATTCTCCAGAAAAATGTTAATGAGGCAGGTCGTGACATCAATCAGCGTGCAATGCTGATTTGACGCACAACCTGCTATTTTGACCACTCAACAGTGTGCCCTCTCCAAAGCACGCACAGTTCAGCTGCACGATGGTCCTCCCAACAGCGCTACTTAAAGGACACACGCAACTTTGAGGTGAGGTGCTTTTAGTTTTTGTACTGTATCGTTTATTTGAGCAGTGGCATGGTGTAAGACATTAAAAAAGTTGTTAAAGTGTGCAGGGAGTGCTGCTGGATGTTTGTAAGGCTTTGGCTCTTAAAGCAAGGCCTCTCAGAACACCACTTGCTCCCAGTCCTGGGGGCTCGAGTTGCAGTCCCCCTTGGCCTGTAGTATGAAATGGAGATGGAGCAGAGGTAGCAAAGGGGACAAGCTGCTCGCAGCGGGGGGAGGAGAAGGAAGAGGAGGGAGAGGAAGAGGAAGAAGCAGAAGAGGAAGAAGCAAAAGAGGAGGAGGAGGAAGCAGACGGAAGGATGCAACGCAGACAGCCCCTTTCTGGCCGGGATATCTGGGATTGAATCAGCCGCCCATGGTATGAGTGAACACAACCCAAATTCCCCACTCAACATTAGTCCCACACCTTACCTTCCCTCTGTTACTGACCACTACAGTGCCCTCTTGGCCACAATGCTGAAATAAACGCCAACACAAAGCAAGCATTCTAATCCAACTTTATCCATATATGCATCCAATAATAGTCATAGAAATTCGGTGGGCTGCGCCACCAGTTAGCGCCTAAAGAGGGCACTCAGTGGCTTTAGCGCCACTGGCCACGCATCCCGCGAAATTTAGCGGGGCGCTAATGGCAGCGTTAGCCTGTAGTGCTGCGCCGCCACCGATGACGTCATCGGTGTGCGCAGCACCCCGCTACCACCCCGAATGCGATATTGGGTCACGCCCACCCCCCCCGTAGCGCCGGTCGCAAATTGCGACCGGTTCAGGGGGGCCTACCTGTGACGGCAGTGGCGCAAATTAAAGGGGAGGTGCGGGGCGGCCATTTTTTTCGGTGGCCGCCTGCCAGCACCTCCTCGCACCGCCCTCCCTGACCTCCTGATCCCCCCCCCCCCGGGTAGTGCCGGCTGTGTCCCAAGAGCCTGGCACTTCTCCTCGGTGCCGGGCTCTTTTGCCGGCACTCGCGATCAGAGATCGCGCTGGTGCAGGCCCCTCCCCTTTAAGAAGGGGAGGAAGGCCTGCAGTACTGCAGCACGCCATGCTGCAGCGTGTGGCGCTGCGGCATGTTGTGCTGTGAAATTCAGTTTCAGCGCCCCAAGAGGGACGCGGGGCGCCTCGAGCAGCGCCCCGCTTCCGTTTGGGACGCTCAAACTGAATATCCCGCTGGTGCTCCCGGCTCCTTCCGGGGCGAGACTTCCGGCGCCCAGGTGAGCTTGGCGACCCAAATGGGGTGCCACTGAATTTTTAGGCCATAGAGTTATACAGCACAGAAAGAGGCCCTTCGGCCCATCATGTCCGTGCTGGCCATCAAGCCCTATCTATTCTAATCCCATTTCCCAGCACTTGGTCCATAGCCTTGTATGCTATGGCATTTCAAGTGCTCATCTAAATGCTTTTTGAATGTTGTTTGGACTCCTGCCTCTACCACCCTTTCAGCAGTGAGTTCCAGATTCCAACCACCCTCTGGGTGAAAAAAAATTTCCTCAAATTCCCTCTAAACCTCCTGCCCCTTACCTTGAAACTATGCCCCCTGGTTATTGACCCCTCTACTAAGGGGAAAAGTTTCTTTCTATCTACCCTATCTATGCCCCTCATAATTTTGTACATCTCAATCAGGTCCCCCCTCAGCCTTCTCTGCTCTAAGGAAAACAACCCCAGCCTGTCCAGTCTCTCTTCATAGCTGAAGTGCTCCAGCCCAGGTAACATCCTGTTGAATCTCCTCTGCACCCTCTCCAATGCAATCACTTCCTTCCTATAGTGTGGCGACCAGAAATCCAGCTGTGGTCTAACTAGCATTTTGTACAGCTCCATCATAACCTCCCTGCTCTTATATTCTATGCCTCAGCTAATGAAGGCAAGTATCCCATATGTCTTTTTAACCACCTTATCTACCTGTCCTGCTGCCTTCAGGGATCTATGTACATGCACACCAAGGTCCCTCTGATCCTCTGTCCTTCCTAAGGTCCTACCATTCATTGTGTATTCCCTTGCCTTGTTAGTCCTCCCAAAATGCATCACCTCACACTTTTCAGGGTTAAATTCCATTTGCCACTGTTCTGCCAATCTAACCAACCCATCTATATCATCCTGTGGCCGGAGGCTTCCCTCCTCGTTATTTACCACTCCACCAATTTTCGTGTTATCTGCGAATTTACTGATCATACCTCCTACATTAATATCTAAATCATTAATGTACATTACAAACAGCAAAGGACCCAGCACCGATCCCTGCAGTACACATAAGAACATAAGAACATAAGAAGTAGGAGCAGGAGTAGGCCATACGGCCCCTCGGGCCTGCTCCGCCATTCAATAGGACCATGGCTGATCCAAACCTAGACTCACGTCCACTTCCCTGCCTGCTCCCCGTAACCCCTAATTCCCTTATCAGCTAGGAAACTGTCTATCTCCATTTTAAATTTATTTAATGTTGCAGCTTCCACAGCTCTCTGAGGTAGCAAATTCCATAGGTTTACTACCCTCTGAGTGAAGAAGTTTCTCCTCATCTCAGTTTTGAAACGGCAGCCCCTTATTCTAAGATTATGCCCCCTAGTTCTAGTCTCACCCATCAGTGGAAACATCCTCCCCGCATCCACCTGATCAAGCCCCCTCACAATCTTATATGTTTCAATAAGCTTGTAATAAGGGAACAGCTATAATCATGGGGGATTTTAACTTTCATATTGACTGGACAAATCAAATTGGGCAGGGCAGCCTTGAGGAAGAGTTCATAGAGTGCATTAGGGATGGGTTCCTTGAGCAGTATGTTACTGAACCAACCAGGGGGCAGGCAATCTTAGATCTGGTCCTGTGTAATGAGACAGGATTAATAAAAAATGTCCTAGTAAAGGAGCCCCTTGGAATGAGTGACCATAACATGGTTGAATTCCAAATTCAGTTGGAGGGTGAGAGAGTTGGATCTCAAACCAGTGTGCTAAGCTTAAATAAAGGAGACTATGAAGGTATGAGAGCAGAGTTGACTAAAGTGGACTGGGAAAATAGATTAAAGTGTAAGATGGTACATGAGCAGTGGTGTACATTCAAGGAGATATTTCACAACTTTCAAGAAAAATATATTCCACTGAGGAAAAAGGGGCGTAAAAGAAAAGACAGCCATCCGTGGCTAAGTAAAGTAATAAAGGATAGTACGATAGCAAAATACTGCAGATGTTGGAAATCCGAAATAACAACAGAAAATGCTGGAAAAACTCAGCAAGTCAGGCAACATCCGTGGAGAGAAATTTGAGTTGACGTTTCGGGTTTGACCCTTCTTCAAAACTGGAGAGAAAAGGAACTAGATCGAAGGCAGGGCTGCGATCGGACAAAAGAATTAAAGAACCAAAAGAAGTAAAAGAGATTAGAAGCTAGACGAGATGGTAATAGGCTGTGATTAGGTGTAAAGTGTACTGGCAGGGCAAAAGATAGCTGCCAGGTGTGAGAGAGAAACAAAAGGAAAGGGGGGGGGGGAAAGGAAAGGAGTGGAAAAATATAAGTGAAAATGAAATAGGGGCCGAGGTTATGATCTGAAATTGTTGAACTCGATATTGAGACCGGAAGGCTGCAGACTGCCTAATCGGAAGATGAGGTGCTGTTCCTCGAGTTTACGTTGAGCTTCCGTGGAACAGTACAAGAGGCCAAGGACGGTGAGGTCCGAGTGGGAATGGAGCGGTGAATTGAAATGACAGGCGACCGGAAGCTCGGGGTCACCCTTACGGACTGAACGGAGGTGTTCCGCAAAGCGGTCACCCAATCTGCGTTTGGTCTCCCCAATGTAGAGGAGACCGCATCGTGAGCAGCGAATACAGTATACTAGATTGCGAGAAGTACAAGTAAATCGCTGTTTCA
This sequence comes from Somniosus microcephalus, assembly GCF_052327205.1. Taxonomy (NCBI): domain Eukaryota; kingdom Metazoa; phylum Chordata; class Chondrichthyes; order Squaliformes; family Somniosidae; genus Somniosus; species Somniosus microcephalus. The sequence continues at coordinate 243,680,003 of NC_140991.1, read as the reverse complement.
CCTGGAAGGGGTGTTTGGGGCCCTGGACAGTGGGGAGGGGGGAGGTATAGGGGCAGGTGTTACATCTCCTCCGCTTGCACGGGAAGGTGCCAGGCGAAGGGGAAGGGCTGTTTGGGGTGATAGAGGAGTGGACTAGGGTGTCTCGGAGAGAGCGGTCCCTGCGGAATGCTGAAAGGGGAGGGGAGGGGAAGATACGTTTGGTGGTGGGATCACTTTGGAGGTAGCGGAAATGCCGGAGGATGATCCGTTGAATGTGGAGGCTGGTGGGGTGAAAGGTGAGGACAAGGGGAACCCTATCGTGGTTCCGGGAGGGAGGGGCAAGGGTGAGGGCAGAGGTGCGGGAGATAGAACTGACACGGATAGTATCCGACTGAAAACAAGGGCATATAAAGTAGCCAAATCTAGTGGGGGGATAGAAGATTGGGAAGCATTTAAAAGCCAGCAAAGAATAACTAAAAGATTAATTAAGAAAGGGAAGATAGATTATGAAAGTAAACTAGCAAAAAATATAAAAACAGATAGCAAGAGTTTCTACAGTTATATAAAAAGAAAAAGGGTGGCTAAAGTAAATGTTGGTCCCTTGGAGGACGAGACCGGGAAATTAGTAGTGGGGAACATGGAGATGGCAGAAACGCTGAACAAATATTTTGTTTCAGTCTTTACAGTAGAGGACACTAAAAATATCCCAACACTGGACAAACAGGGGGCTATAGGGGGGGAGGAGCTAAACACGATTAAAATCACTAAGGAGATGGTACTCGGTAAGATAATGGGACTTAAGGCGAATAAATCCCCTGGACCTGATGGCTTACATCCTAGGGTCTTGAGAGAAGTAGCGGTAGGGATTGCGGATGCATTGGTGGTAATTTTCCAAAACTCCCTGGATTCAGGAAAGGTCCCAGCAGATTGGAAAACTGCTAATGTAACGCCCTTATTTAAAAAGGGAGGTAGACAAAAGGCTGGAAACTATAGACCAGTTAGCCTAACATCTGTGGTTGGTAAAATGTTGGAGTCCATTATTAAGGAAGCAGTAACAGGACATTTGGATAAGCATAATTTAATCGGACAGAGTCAGCATGGTTTTATGAAGTGGAAATCATGCTTGACAAATTTACTCGAATTCTTTGAGGACGTAACAAACAGGGCGGATAAAGGGGAACCAGTGGATGTGGTGTATTTGGACTTCCAAAAGGCATTTGACTAGGTGCCACACAAAAGATTACTGCACAAGATAAAAAATCACAGGATTGGGGGTAATATACTGGCATGGGTGGAAGATTGGCTATCTGACAGAAAACAGAGAATAGGGATAAATGGTTCATTCTCGGGTTGGCAATCAGTAACTAGTGGTGTTCCGCAGGGGTCAGTGCTGGGACCCCAACTCTTTACAATCTATATTAACGATTTGGAGGAGGGGACCAAGTGCAACGTATCCAAGTTTGCCGGCAATAAAAGATGGGAGGGAAAGCAGTGAGTGAGGAGGACATAAAAAACCTGCAAAAGGACATAGACAGGCTAAGTGAGTGGGCAGAAATTTGGCAGATGGAATATAATGTTGGAAAGTGTGAGGTTATGCACTTTGGCAGAAAAAATCAAAGAGCAAGTTATTATCTAAATGGAAAGAAACTGCAAAGTGCTACAGTACAAAGGGATCTGGGGGTCCTGGTGCATGAAACACAGAAGGTTAGTATGCAGGTACAGCAGGTGATCAGGAAGGCCAATGGAATCTTGGCTTTTATTGCAAGGGGGATGGAGCATAAAAGCAGGGAAGTCTTGCTTCAGTTATACAGGGTACTGGTGAGGCCACACCTGGAATACTGCGTACAGTTTTGATTTCCATATTTAAGAAAAGATATACTTGCTCTCAAGGCAGTTCAGAGAAGGTTCACTCAGTTGATTCCGGAGATGAAGGGGTTGACTTATGAGGAAAGGTTGAGTAGGTTGGGCCTCTACTCATTGGAATTCAGAAGAATGAGAGGCGATCTTATCGAAACATATAAGATTGTGAGGGGGCTTGATCGGGTGGATGCGGGAGGATGTTTCCACTGATGGGTGAGGCTAGAACTAGGGGGCATAATCTTAGAATAAGGGGCTACCTTTTCAAAACTGTGATGAGGAGAAACTTCTTCACTCAGAGGGTAGTAAATCTATGGAATTTGCTACCTCAGAGAGCTGTGGAAGCTGCGACATTAAATAAATTTAAAACGGAGATAGACAGTTTCCTAGCTGATAAGGGAATTAAGGGTTATGGGGAGCGGGCAGGGAAGTGGACGTAAGTCTAGATTCGGATCAGCCATGATCCTATTGAATGGCGGAGCAGGCCCGAGGGGCCGTATGGCCTACTCCTGCTCTTACTTCTTATGTTCTTATGTTCTTATGTTCTCCCTACCTGGTGTTTTATCCCCAGAGCCCGCTCCCTACCTGGTGTTTTATCCCCAGAGCCCGCTCCCTCCCCGGTGTTTTATCCCCAGAACCTGCCTGGCTTGCTGAGTTTTTCCAGCATTTTCTGTTGTTATCCCGCTCCCTACCCAATGTTTAAAAAAAAAATTTAACCAGCCCGCTCCCATACGAGCTGGAAACGCGCATGCGCAGAACGCTTCTATGCAGCTTCCAGTTCGTTGGCAGTAGTTGCGTCCAAAAATTAATGATTTGCACCACTTCCACATCTTGACGATTATTGCATCCCAAGGGCCAACTAGCCCTTTCACTTGTTTCATGCTGATTACCCATACATGCTGGGATCCATTGGGTGGATGTGCAATGGGTGGATGAGTGATTGAAGGACTGCTTAGTTCGATGGGAGTTGGGGGGGAGGGTGTTGCTGGTGGTGGGAGTGGACTGCGGGATTTCATTTATGTTTCACACTAGGTGAACCTTCGCAATATCAGGGCATCCCCGGCAGCAGTGTAAGCGGCTGGCCTGGTAATGGGTGCCCCATCTTCATCCTCCTGCTCCGCCTCCTCTATGTTCTCTTCATCCAAAGGTGAGTGATGAGCCCCTTTGTCCTCCTCCACTTGCAAACCTCCCTCCTGTGCATGTGCTGATCCCACCACAGCATGTTGTCATGGATGGTGATGGTCTTCTTCTTCTGATGTGCTGTCAAACATCCAAGGTGCCTCCCCATCCTGATCTTGTCAATTTGAAATCCTCCAAGGTTGAAAAAGGCTGTATCCACACAAGCACTCTCGGCCAGACATTTGCCAGAGGGAACTGAGGCAGCAGCTGCAATAAGTGAGGTTTTATTCAGATGGGACATTGACAAGTTTAAACACCCACCTAAACTGCTGCTTCTGTTTCCCTTGTCAGTTTCCCGAGACCCGGGAAACCTGTCCTGCTCAAGTGAGATTTGGAGCCAAGTTAAAAACAATTTCAAAATACCTCATTAACATCTCTTTTGGACATTAATTGCACCAATAAGTACCCGCCCATATTCAATTAGGAAATCCCCGACTTCAGCGAGTGGGTTTCTCGCCGGCATCGAAACGCACCTCCGTGAAACCAGGAAGTGGGCACGTTGGAGCTGTGTTGCACTCCCGCTCTAAAAATCAATAATTTTTACACCTCACCCATTACCAACCCACCTGTTCTTGGGGGATAGAATTTTACTCACAGCTTTTATTTTATTTTTGTCATGTGCAATGACATGGGAGATCAACTAGTGGATATATTTAATCTTGTATAGTGCAAACATCCTGTTCACAATCCTTTTTCGTATTGTCATAATTGTTCGTCACTCTTTTCTATCAACATTTATCCTCGTAGGTTGCCATGTCAGCAGTTACTATTCAATTTTGCTGTCAACTGTCACAATGTAGATGCAGGCTCTGGCCACTAGAGGGTTCAGGAGAGTGGGTTTCTGAAGTCTTCCTTCCAATCGATCACCATCTTATGTGCAATACTTTTTATATTCATCAACTGACCATGGGCAATTTACTAATATAAATTGTATACAAAAAAGCTCTATTGTGGTTCACAGATTACTACAGTTAGAAACAGGGTGGAACCAGGGCATATTTTCAGTTTTGGAATTCGTTTGTTTACAATGAAAAGTTGAATTCTAGAAAAAGCAACTTCCATCAAAGAAATATGTTGGAAAATTCTATTTTCTCATAAGAGTAATTAGCTGTAACCTTTGTAATGGTAAGTGACCTTTTAACTTGTGTGCAATTATAATTATGACGGAGTACAATCAGACCATGGATAACTTAACCTCTATATTTGATTCACTAAATTTAGTGTAGAGAAATACATCTCCTTTAGTTCAACTTTTATCCAGGTTGCTCTTATCTGATATGACATAATCATAATCGGGAACTGGAATATGCCAAGATATTACTTTACTTGTTCATTTTCAATAAAATGCAAACCAGAGATTGCATGAAGCATTATAAGTAATATACAATTCTGAATGTCTCCAGAAAGTGACAGGAAATGCAAGTGCATCAATTATATTCAATTAAGCTCTTTAATTCCTGGAAGCTGATTTTGATGTTTGCCTTGGGGGAGATGAAAGATCAACTGAGAATAACCCAACATCCTGTCTATTTGAGAGCTCTTGGATATCTCACACAGACTGAGGTACTTTTATTTTCTTCCTTCCAAGGAGTGAGCGAGAAAACAGGGAACTATAGCCTGACATCAGTAGTAGGGAAAATGCTGGAATTTATTATTAAGGACGTGGTAACAGGACACTTGGAAAATCACAATGGCCAAGAAATTCAGGTCGGGGGCTTCCTGCGGGTGCAAGCCCCCGACCTGCACTTACCTAGCGTGCCGGCCGTTGAGCTGTGGGCCCGCGAGGGATTCCGATCCTGGGCCTCCTCCAACTGCCGGCGTGCAGTGCTTGCGTATCCCAGGGGCGCAGTTAGTTCGATGCGTCCCCTGGGATCACGTGGGCCATGGAGAGCCAATGGTAGCAGGGAAATGCCCATTCATAAGTTTGACAGGAAGACCTGTCAAACCTATAAATACTATTAGCCCCAAAACATAACTAAAACTTCAAATAAATTTTTTAAAAATCACCTTTTTAAGATAACTATAAATTACATGAAATAACTATTTTAAACAATAATTTACATTTTTGAAAAAATTAATTACATTTTCTAACAGGGCTAAAAATAAACTTACCTTTCTTTAAAGTATTTAAAAATAATAAACCTGTGGAAAAAATGTTTTAATTTTAATTAATTTTAATTAATTCACCTGCCTTGCACCTGCTTTTTTAAAGTGTAACTGCTGGAGACTTACCCTCCCGGAAAAACCTGGAAAAAAAACATAAGTTCGATGCGCACGCGCTGTCTCTCCTCTTTCAGGGGAATGGAAGTGTCAGTTTCCCACGCATGCACATTGCATGCACGAAACCGGCACTTCCATTGGGCCTACGGGTGAGTAACCTGTGAGTACTCACCCATGGAGACCCGAATTTCTGGGCCATTATAATTAGGCAGAGTCAACACGGTTTTATGAAAGGGAAATCGTGTTTGACAAATCGATTAGAGATTTTTGAGGGTGTAACTAGCAGGGTAGATAAGGATGAACTAGTGGTTGTAGTATATATGGATTTTCAGAAGGCATTCACTAAGGTACCACACAAGAGGTTGTTACACAAGATTAGGGCTTATAGGATTGGGGGTAATATATTAGCATGAATTGAGAATTGGTTAAGGGACAGAAAACAGAGAGTAGGAATAAATGGGTCATTTTCTGATGGCAAGGTGTAAGTAATGGAGTGCCGCAAGGATCAGTGCTTGGGCCTCAGCTCTTTACAAACTATATCAATGACTTAGATGAGGGGATCTAGTGTAATGCATCCAAGTTTGCTGATGATACAAAGCTAGATGGGAAAGTAAGCTATGAGGAGGATTTAAAGAGGCTGCAAAGGGCTATAGACAGGTGAAGTGAGTGGGCAAGAACATGGCAGATGGAATATAATGTAGAAAATGTGAAGTTATCCACTTTGGTAGGAAGGATATATTTGTCCTAGAGGCAGTGCAATGAAGGTTTCCTAGATTGATTCTTGGGATGAGGGAGTTGTCCTATGAGGAGAGATTGAGTAGATTTTTTTTTTATTCGTTCATGGGATGTGGGATGTGGGCAAGGCCAGCATTTAATGCCCACCCCTAATTGCCCTCGAGAAGGTGGTGGTGAGCTGCCTTCTTTTTTTTAAAATTCATTGATGGGATGCTGGCTAGGTCTGCATTTAGTGCCCATCCCTAATTGCCCTTGAGAAGATGGCGGTGAGCCGCCTTCTTGAACTGCTGCAGTCCATATGGTGTAGGTACACCCACAATGCTGTTAGGAAGGGAGTTCCAGGATTTAGGCCCAGCGACAGTGAAGGAACGGCGATACAGGTCCAAGTCAGGATGGTGTGTGGCTTGGAGCGGAACTTGTAGATGGTGATGTTCCCATGCGTCTGCTGCCCTTGTCCTTCTAAGTGGTAGAGGTCGCGGGTTTGGAAGGTGCTGTTGAAGGAGCTTTGGTGAGTTGCTGCAGTGCATCTTGTAGATGGTACACACTGCAGCCACAGTGCGCCGGTGGTGGAGGGAGTGAATGTTGAAGGTGGTGGATGGTGTGCCAATCAAGCGGGCTGCTTTATCCTGAATGGTGTCCAGCTTCTTGAGTGTTGTTGGAGCTGCACTCATCCAGGCAAGTGGAGAGTATTCCATCACACTCCTGACTTGTGCCTTGTAGATGGTGGAAAGGCTTTGGGGAGTCAGGAGGTGAGACACTCGCCGCAGAATTCCCAGCCTCTGGCCTGCTCTTGTAGCCACAGTATTTATATGGCTGGTCCAGTTCAGTTTCTGATCAATGGTAACCCCCAGGATGTTGATAGTGGGGGATTCAGCGATGGTAATGCCATTGAATGTCAAGGGGAGATGGTTAGAGTCTCGCTTGTTGGAGATGGTCATTGCCTGGCACTTGTGTGGTGCGAATGTTACTTGCCACTTGTCAGCCCAAGTCTGAATGTTGTCCAGGTCTTGCTGCATATGGACATGGACTGCGTCAGTATCTGACGAGCCTCGAATGGTGCTGAACAGTGTGCAATCATCAGCGAACATCCCCACTTCTGACCTTATGATGGAGGGAAGGTCATTGATGAAACAGCTGAAGATGGTTGGGTCTAGGACACTGCCTTGAGGAACTCCTGCAGTGATGTCATGTGATTGAGATGAATTACCTCCAACAACCACAGCCAACTTCCTTTGTGCTAGGTATGATTCCAACCAATGGAGAGTTTTCCCCTTGATTCCCATTGACTTCAGTTTTGCTAGGGCTCCTTGATGCCACACTCGATCAAATGCTGCCTTGATGTCAAGGGCAGTCACTCTCACCTCACCTCTTGAGTTCAGCTCTTTTGTCCATGTTTGGACCAAGGCTGTAATGAGGTCAGGAGCTGAGTGGCCCTGGCGGAACCCAAACTGGGCGTCAGTTAGCAGGTTATTGCTGAGTAAGTGCCGCTTGATAGCACTGTCGACGACACCTTCCATCACTTTGCTGATGATTGAGAGTAGACTGATGGGACAGTAATTGGCTGCAGTCCATGTGGTTAAGGTACTCCCACAGTGCTGTTAGGGAGGGAGTTCCAGGATGTTAACTCAGCGACGATAAAGACGATAAAGGAACGGCGATATACTTCCAAGTCAGGACGGTGTGTGACTTGGAGGGGAACTTGGAGGTGGTGGTGTTCCCATGCACCTGCTGCCCTTGTCCTTCTAGGTGGAAGAGGTCACAGGGTTGTGAGATGCAACCGAAGAAGCCTTGGCAAATTGCTGCAGTGCATCTTGTAGATGGTACACACTGCAGCCACGGTACACCGGTGGTGGGGGGAGTGAATGTTTAAGGTGGTGGATGGGGTGCCAATCAAGTGGGATGTGTTAAGTCTGTGTGTCCCAGTTATGCTTATTATAAATCACTGGACACAGACCACAAGAATAACTTTAACAGGTCTTTACTATTCGGAGGTCAGGGCTAAACTGCCCAGCAAATCCCTACACAACATTTATATACCGGTGTGGTCACCTCCGGTATTACAGTATACAGTAGCCAAGAGAAAGTAGTACATCTCTTAAGGTAGTTCTCTTAAGGTGGAACAGGTTACATACACCACAATCCTCCCTTTTTAGCTAAACAGTTATATCCCCATTTAACATAACATAATAACATATAGAGATATATATATACAACTTCATCCAAAACAGTTCAAAGATTCAGTCTCTGAGGAGGCCTCCTGATTCGAGTTGGATAACGCCTTTCAGGGGTCTCTGATTCTCGTTGCTGGGGTGACTCATCTAGTTGATCTCTTATGGATTGGACATCATCCTCAGGTACATTCACTTCTGAGGTAGATGCTTCAGGTTCACTAACTTCTTCCACGGTTGTCTCTGCCGTAACCATGGGTTCGACCCTTGTTCTCGATTCTACCAGTTGGTCAGCATGACGCCGTATTACATTTTCACCAATATCTACCGTGTACATCAGGGGTCCTTGTCTGGCCCGAATTGTTCCAGATTGCCATTTCTCGTTTTTATAGTCCCGGGCTAACACTGGTTGTCCTATTTCGAAACTCCGAGTGGTCTTGTTATTTATATGCTGGAACTGTTTGTTTTCAACTTCCCTCCGCACATTTGGTTTTAACAAGTCCAACCTGGGCCGCAACCTCCTGTTATAGAACATCATGGCAGGACTTTGGTTTGTCACTGCATGAGTGGCGTTTCGATATGCCAGTAGGAATTTGTCCACCTTGTGTTGTAGTGGAATCTGATCTTCGCTCATGGCCTTTATTGCTTTTTTTGAACGTTTGTACAAATCTCTCGGCCAACCTGTTTGTAGCCGGATGATATGGGGCAGAGGTATAATGTTTCACCCCATTCTTCTTCATGAATTTCTGGAATTCTTCTGACACGAACTGCGGTCCGTTGTCTGAACATATTTGTGCTGGCAATCCATTTCTTGCAAATATCGTTCTTAGCACCGCGATCGTCTTTTCCGAGGTAGTGGTAGTCATCTTAATCACTTCTGGCCATTTAGAATGTGCGTCCACCGCAATTAAAAACATGGAGTCCATGAATGGACCAGCAAAGTCAATATGTACACGTTGCCATGGGGTTGAAGGCCATTCCCATGGATGCAGCGGTGCAATCGGAGGTGCATTTTGCACTTTATGGCACCCTGAGCAGCTTTTCGTCAGATCCTCTATCTGTTGGTCGATACCCGGCCACCACACATAAGCCCTAGCAAGGCTTTTCATCTTGACTCCCCCCAGATGACCTTCATGCAGTTCCTTTAGAACTCTCTCTCTTAACTTAGGAGGAATAATCACCCTTGTTCCATACATCAATGTTCCTTGACAGACGGACAGCTGTTCTCGTCTTGCTGAGAATGCCGGTAACAGTGGATCACCATGTGCTGGCCATCCCTTCACTGTCACTTCGTAGACCCGGGACAGTGTCGGGTCATTCCTGGTTTCTCTTTCAATACTTGTATTGGTGACTGGTAAACATTCGATGATGGTCGAGTGAAATAACTCAACAGGGTCAACCGTCGGTGCCTCCTCCCCTGTAGGTAGTGGCAGGCGCGACAGCCCATCAGCATTACCATGCTGCTTTGTACCTTTGAATTCGATCTGATATTGATGTGCCCCTAGGAAAAGGGACCATCTCTGGAGTCTCTGTGCTGTCATCACCGAAACACCCTTCTTAGGGTTAAAAATGGATACCAACGGCTGGTGGTCTGTCAGAAGCGTAAACTTTTGGCCCTGCAGGTAATGATTAAACTACTTTACTCCCCACACAAGGCTGAGAGCCTCCCTATCTATCTGAGCATAGTTGCGCTCAGCAGAGGTCAATGATCTGGATGCGAACGCAACTGGCCTCTCCAGGCCATTTGCCAACTTGTGTGAGAGTACTGCCCCAATACCATATGGAGAAGCATCACAAGCCAAACGAATAGGCAGCGTTGGTGATCAATGCCTTGCTTTTGCGAAAGGCCCTCTTACAGTCCTCGCTCCACTTCCATGGTACTCCCTTCTGCAAAAGAGCGTTCAGCGGGTGCAGCACCGTGGATAAATTTGGCAGAAACTTATGGTAATAGTTAATCAACCCTAGGAATGACCTCAACTGGGATACATTATCCGGAGCGGGAGCCTTCACAACAGCTTCAATCTTGTCAGGAGACTTATGAAGCCCCTCCTGGTCAATGACATGACCACAGTACGAGATCCGCTTCTGAAAGAACTCACATTTCTGGCGATTAACTCGAAGTCCATATTCTTTCAATCTGGTGAGCACCAGTTCCAAATTTGCAAGGTGTTCCTCGTCATCATCTCCTGTAATCAGAATATCGTCCAGGTAACATTGTGTGCCTGGAATTCCCTGTAATACCTGCTCCATGGCCCTCTGCCAAATTGCTGGAGCCAATGCCACTCCAAAAACCAGTCTATTATACTCTATGCATGTTGATCGTGAGATACTGGCGTGACTCTTCCTCAACTTCCATCTGTAAGTACGCCTGCGCCAGGTCTATGTTGGTGAAGTGTTTCCCGCCAGACAACGAAGCGAAGATATCCTCAATCCGCGGAAGCGGATACTGCACCGTGTGAAGCACCGGATTAACAGTGATCTTGAAATCTCCACAGATGCAAACCTTCCCCGGTTCCCCCGGCTTGTTGCTCGATGAACGCTTCATGACGGGGACAATGGGCATGGCCCACTCACTCCAGTCTACCTTAGACAGTACTCCTGAACGTTCTAGCCCTTCCAGCTCAGCTTCCACAGCAGGTCGTATCGCATAAGGTACCGGTCTGGCTTTGAAAAATTTCGGGTTTGCATGTTCTTCAACCTTGATGTTTGCCGTAATTCCTCTCAGTGTTCCCAGTCCCTGTTGGAACACCTCTTTAGCATCGTCCAATATTCTGGACAATCGTTTAGGTTTGACATCTTTTTTACCGGAATCTACCGTTAGTGCTTTTAAGGAATGTCAGTCCATATTTATTTTCTTAATCCACTCCCGTCCCAGTAGTGGTGGACCTCCCTCAGGTAGCACATATAAGTCCATTCCTCGGCTTTCTTTGCCCTTGTGGACCACCTTTACCTCTATCTTCCCGATGGGGTATACTCTTTGCCCCGTGTATGTTTTCAATACAATCTCCGTATCCCGTAGGGGAATATGTGGGAATAACCTTTTGTAATCTTGCTTATTCATGACCGTTGATATACCTATCAATTCGTCCAATAAAAAGCGACGAGTTAGGAACGTAACTAAAGGTTTTTATTGACTAAATAACAGAGCCCACCCTCGTGGGTGAGCGGGTCCAACAAGGAGGAATACCAGCCAGTCGACTACCTTTATACCTGGGCAGGTAGGTGGAGCCATGGGCGGAGTCGGAGGTGGTCAGCCCAGGTATAACAGCGCGACAAGAGGCGACCTCGTATAGTGATACAACAGTGAGAACAGTGATAACAATACAACAGTGATAACTATAGTGTAACGATGGTGAACGATAAAAGTGGTTTACCACATTCACCCCTTGTTTAGATTTGAGTCCGGCGGGGTGAAGTGTACTACCAGTCCTGGTATGTCAGTCTGTCCGGAGGCCTCGTAAGCCTCTCCGATCGTCGCAGCGGCGGTGCTGCATTATCCGATGTTAATGCTGGTGTCTGCGTGGTCGGCGAAGGCTCGTGGGGTTCCGGCATGCCGTCTACCTGGGCTGGAATTGGGGGGGTGGTGGGGGGGGGTAAAGGTGGTGTCTCCGGAGTGCCCGAGGGTGCGAGGTCTCGTAAGGAGACAGTGTCCTCCCGCCCGTCTGGGTAAGCCACGTAGGCGTACTGGGGGTTGGCATGCAGGAGGTTCACCCTCTCGACCAGGGGGTCCATTTTATGGGCCCTCACGTGCTTTCGCAGCAAGACGGGCCCCGGAGAGGTCAGCCAGGTTGGTAGAGTGGTTCCCGTAGTCGACTTCCTGGGGAAAACAAACATTCGTTCATGGGGGGTGGCGTTAACGGCAGTGCAAAGTAGTGACCGGATGGAGTGCAGCGCTGTCGGGAGGACTTCCTGCCAGCGGGAGGTTGGGAGGCCCTTAGACTTTAAGGCTAAGAGGACGGCCTTCCATACCGTCGCGTTCTCTCTTTCCACCTGGCCGTTCCCTTGGGGGTTGTAGCTGGTGGTCCTACTTGCTGCAATACCTCTCGCTAGTAGGAACTGACGGAGTTCCTCGCTCATGAAGGAGGAGCCCCGGTCACTATGTATATAGTTCGGGAACCCGAACAAGGCGAAGAGATCGTTCAGGCACTTGATGACCGTGGTACTGGTCATGTCTGGGCAGGGGAAGGCAAAAGGGAAACGGGAGTACTCATCAACGATGTTGAGGAAGTACACATTGCGGTCAGATGACGGTAGAGGCCCCTTAAAGTCGATGCTCAGGCGCTCGAAGGGGCGGGTGCCCTTGATCAGGCTTGCTCTGTCCGGCCTATAGAAGTGCGGTTTGCACTCGGCGCAGGTCTGGCAGTTCCTGGTCATGGTCCTGACCTCCTCGATGGAGTAGGTCAGGTTGCGGGCCTTAATGAAATGGTAAAGTCTGGTGACCCCGGGGTGGCAGAGGTCGTTGTGGAGGGTCTGAAGTCTATCAATATGCGCGCTGGCGCATGTAATTCGTGAAAGAGCATCAGGGGGTTCGTTCAGCTTACCTGGCCGGTACAAGATATCATAATCGTAGGTGGATAGCTCGATTCTCCACCTCAAGATCTTGTCATTCTTGATTTTGCCCCTCAGCTTGTTATTAAACATGAAAGCAACCGAACGTTGGTCGGTGAGGAGGGTAAATCGTTTGCCTGCCAGGTAATGCCTCCAGCGCCGTACCGCCTCCACAATTCACAGAATCACAGAATCACAGAATCACAGAATCTACAGTGCAGATAGAGGCCATTTCGGCCCATCGAGCCTGCACCGACACACATCCCACCCCATCCCCGCAACCCTACGTATTTAATCCCCTAACACTAAGGGTCAATTTATCACAGCCAAATCAACCTAACCTGCACATCTTTGGACTGTGGGAGGAAACCGGAGCACCCGGAGGAAACCCACGCAGACACAGGGAGAATGTGCAAACTCCACACAGACAGTCGCCCGAGGCCAGATTTGAACCCGGGTCCCTGGCGCTGTGAGGCAACACCTGGGCTTCCTTCTCGACCGACGAGTGTCGGATCTCGGGGCCCTGTAGGGTCCTTGAGAAGAAGGCCACCGGCCTCCCCTTCCCGGCTAGGGCGAAGTCGGATGCATCGCTCTCCACTTGGAAGGGGATGGACTCATCCACTGCGTGCATTGTGGCCTTGGCTATGTCTCCCTTGATGAGGGAGAAGGCCGCGCATGCTTCCTCCGTGAGGGGGAAGGATGTGGACTTCATGAGGGGTCTGGCTTTGTCCGCGTAATTGGGCACCCATTGGGCATAGTAGGTGAAGAGCCCCAGGGTTCTCTTAAGTGCCTTAGGGCAGTGGGGGAGGGTTAGCTCCATGAGGGGGCGCATTCTTTCGGGGTCGGGGCCGATGAGTCCGTTTTCTACTACACAGCCAAGGATGGCAAGGCGCGAGGTGTTAAACACACATTTCTCCTTATTGTAGGTGAGGTTCAGCCGTTGGGCCGTACGGAGGAATTTCTCCAGATTCACGTCATGGTCCTGCCGGTCGCGGCCGCAGATGGTGACGTTATCTAGATAGGGGAATGTGGCCTGTAGTCCGTTCTGGTCAACCATCCGGTCCATCTCCCTTTGGAAGACCGAAGGGGACCTTAAGGAAGTGGTATAGGCGCCCATTCGCCTCGAAGGCGGTGTACTGGCGGTCCTCGGGGTGGATAGGGAGTTGGTGGTAGGCTGACTTAAGGTCGATGGTCGAGAATACGCGGTATTGTGCAATCTGATTGACCATGTCAGATATGCGGGGAAGGGGGTATGCATCCAGCTGGGTGTATCTGTTTATGGTCTGGCTGTAGTCGATGACCAGGCGATTTTTATCGCCGGTCTTAACGACCACGACCTGGGCACGCCAGGGGCTGTTGCTCCCCTCGATAATGCCCTCTTTCAGGAGGCGCCGCACCTCAGAGCTAATGAAGGCTCTGTCCCCAGCGCTGTACCGCCTGCTCTTGGTAGCGACGGGTTTGCAGTCGGGGGTGAGGTTAGCGAACAGGGAAGGTGGCGGCACCTTGAGGGTGGATAGGCTGCAGGTGTTACGCGGTGGGCGGTTTAACATTCGCTGGTTGTCGACTGTGAGTGGGGGGAGGGGTCCACCGTATGCTAGGGTTACACTTTGGAGGTGGGATTGGAAGTCCAGCCCTAGTAGGACGGCAGCGCAGAGCTGGGGGAGGACGAGGTGTTAAAATTTTTTATACTCCGTACCCTTAACCGACAAGGTCACAACACAGTAGCCGCTAATGTCCGTGGCGTGGGACCTCGATGCCATCGAGATTCGGTTGCGCGTTGGCAGGACAGGGAGGGAGTAGTGGCTCACCGTGTCTGGGTGGATGAAGCTCTCCGTGCTTCCGCTGTCGAACAGGCAGGTCGTGGCGTGGCCGTTTACTTTGATGTCCATCATCGACTTGGACAGGTGGTGTGGGCGGGCTTGATCCAGAGTGACGGAGGCTAGTGTGTAGGTAAGCGAGTCGTTGTCGTCTGCGGGCGAGGCGGTCGTCGGGTCCGGGGGCCCGGTGGCAGTCGGGCGTGGTGGGTAAAATGGCGTCTCCCACGAGGTAGGACAAAATGGCGGAGAAGATGGCTGCCCCCATAACTCACATGAGGCACTATTGGGGTCGGTTGCCTTGATCAAAGATGGCCACCCCCATGACTCACGTGTGGGGATGCTGGCCTCAGTTGCCTTGAAAGAAGATGGCCGCCCCCACAGTTCGCATGAGGCACTGCTGGCCTCTGAAGATCCGCTCCTGCAGGCCTTAGAGAAGTGGCCTTTCTTCCTGCAGGCTGAGCAGGTAGAGTTCCTGGCTGGGCAGCGCGACCTCGGGTGCTTCTCCTGGCCGCAAAAGAAGCAGCCGGCGGCCCGATCGCGGGTGCCCGATGTCGGAGCCGGTACCGGGGGTGGCGGTCCCGGTCGGGTCCGGGACGCCGATGCTGAGGTAGGTCCCGGGGTCGGCGCTGCGAAGGGTATTGCGGTAGGGGTCGGGCCCGAGTCCCAGGGTCGCGAGCAGTACCTGGAAAACGCCTCCTGGTCCTGATGGGCCACCTCTAGGGAGAGAGCGAGGGCTTCAGCTTTGTCCAGGTCGAGGTCTTTAGCTTCAAGCAGCCTTTGCCGTGAGTGGTCGGACCGTAGGCCTTTCACAAAGGCATCGCGGATATTATCTTCCGTATTTTCAACAGCCGTCACCGCTTTAAAGTCACAGTTCCTGCCGAGTGCTCTTAGCGCCCGTAAAAATTCAGCTACAGACTCTCCTGGCTGTTGCGGGCGGGATCTCAGGAGGTGCCTGGTGTACATGTAATTTACCGGGCTCCGGTACTGCTGTTTCAGTAGGTTGATAGCGGCCTCGTATGTAGTCGTGTCCTGGATGAGTGCGTATACTCTCGGGCTCGCTTGGGCGTTCAGAACTCTTAGTTTGGATCTCTGAGGGACGCCGGATTCTTCCAGGTAGGATTCGAAGCAGTCCAGCCAGTGTTTGAAGTTGAGGGCTGAGTTTGCTGCCTGTGGGTTTAGATCCAGGTACGGTGGTTTGAGGGCTTGCAGCCAAGCCGGCTGGTGTGGCTGGTGTAGCCCGGTGTCTGAAAGCTGCTGTGGCTGTGCTTCTGGGAGGGCTTCTGGCTGGCCAGTAGTAGACATCTTTAAAATTTAGTCAATAAAATTGATATACCTATCAATTCGTCCAATAAAAAGCGACGAGTTAGGAACGTAACTAAAGGTTTTTATTGACTAAATAACAGAGCCCACCCTCGTGGGTGATCGGGTCCAACAAGGAGGAATACCAGCCAGTCGACTACCTTTATACCTGGGCAGGTAGGTGGAGCCATGGGCGGAGTCGGAGGTGGTCAGCCCAGGTATAACAGCGCGACAAGAGGCGACCTCGTATAGTGATACAACAGTGAGAACAGTGATAACAATACAACAGTGATAACTATAGTGTAACGATAGTGAACGATAAAAGTGGTTTACCACAACCGTCAATGCCGATCCAGTGTCCAATTCCATCTTCACTTGGACTCCTGCTATCTGAAGTGTGACCCAGATTGTTTGGAGGTCTGCTTCATTACCAACATTGTGTATTCTTAGACTACCCAGTTCATTACTGCTGGAGTCTGAATTTGACTTCTGTTCGTTCGAACTGTTCTCTGTCACCTTGTGTACCTTTCTGTACTTTTCCTGCGGTGACTTTTTGTTGCTGGTCTTCTTTCCTGACCGGTATACTTTAGCTATGTGACCAAGCCTGCCACATTTTCTGCATTCCTGATTTTTGAACCAGCACTGGTTCTGATCGTGCGTTGTCTTTCCTCAATGATAACATTTTACTGTACCCAAGACCATTTGATTGGTGCTGAGTTCCGGTGACCGTAGCTGCATTTTCACAGTGCCTCTCGCTGCAGCTTCATGCGATGCTGCAATAGTGACAGCTTTATCAAGCGTAAGATCATTCTCCTCAAGCAGTCGCTTTTGTGTTCCTTCTTTTAACAATCCACACACAAATTTATCTCTCAGCGCATCTGCTAGTCCTGTTCCAAACTGACAGTACTTTGATAGCTTACGCAGTTCAATTAAAAATTCAGCGTTGCTTTCATCTTTCAGCTGCGTTCTTCTGTAAAATTAAAATCGTTCCGCTATCATCAGCGGCGTGGGGTTTAAATGATTTTTCAGGACAGTAACAATATTCGCGAAAGTCTGATCCGTCGGTTTATCTGGTGATAGAAGATGCTTCAATAGCCCGTGTGTCTTCGCACCCATTGAGCTTAATAAGGTTAGTGCCTTCTCATCATCTGGTACCTTATTTGCTTTACAATAAACTTCCATGCGTTCTACATACGTGGTCCAATCTTCGATATCGCTATCAAAGGTATTAATGTTCCCATGTTTAGGCATCCTTGCAAGTTTTTAAATTTTTCTTTTTCTCAAAATGGCGGCTTCCCGCGCTTGTCTTCTTCCCCCGCCTACTAAAATGGCGGCTTCCCATGCTTGGCGGTCTTTCCCGTGCTCGTCTTCTTCCCCCGCCGACTACAATGGCGGATTCCCGCGTTTGCCTTCTTCCGCCGCTGGCTGCAATGGCGATTGCCGTGCTGCTGCCGTTCTCGCCTCCCCAGCGGTTCTCAATTCCCCGACGCTGCTTTTACTCCCCCGCGGTTCCCGTGGGCATTCATGCTTCCCCTGCTGTTGCGCCTCTCAGCCCCGCATGCAGCCCGGTCCTTTACCCCGGCTGCGTTTGAGTTCTCCGCGGCTCTCGTGCCTTAAGCTGCCCCAGTCGCTGCGCCTCTCGGCCTCGATTGCAGCCCGGCCCTTTTCACCGGCCGTGGTCAAGTTCTCCGTCCTTTTTCCTCCGCTTTCCCTCCCCCACTCCACAGTCAACGCGGCCGACTTTCTGCTCGTGTCACTGATCGGCTTACCCACCACCGTGGTAGAAGGGATGATCACTGCCTGTCGCTGATGGAGGGCTTCGTGGTCAGAATTTTTCTTTTTAACCCGGGTTCTCGATGCCTCCCGTGCGATGGTGCTCAGCAGGATGATGAGGGCGGATGCCTCTTCTCGACGCCCGTTCTGAGGACGAAGCTGCCTTGGATGTAAAACTGCCGCAGGGTAAGATCGGACTCGTCGCCACTGTTAAGTCTGTGTGTCCCAGTTATGCTTATTATAAATCACTGGACACAGACGACAAGAATAACTTTAACAGGTCTTTACTATTCGGAGGTCAGGGCTGAACTGCCCAGCAAATCCCTACACAACGTTTATATACCGGTGTGGTCACCACCGGTATTACAGTATACAGCAGCCAAGAGAAAGTAGTACATCTCTTAAGGTAGTTCTCTTAAGGTGGAACAGGTTACATACACCACAGGATGCTTTGTCTTGGATGGTGTCGAGCTTCTTAAGAGTTGTTGGAGCTGCACTCATCCAGGCAAGTGAAGGGTATTCCATCACATTCCTGACTTGTGCCTTGTAGATGGTGGAAAGGCTCTGGGGAGTCAGGAGGTGAGACACTCGCCGCAGAATTCGCAGTCTCTGACATGCTCTTGTTGCCACAATATTTATGTGGCTGGTCCAGTTAAGTTTCTGGTCAATGGTGACCCCCAGGATGTTGATGTCCTATATTCTCTGGAATTTAGAAGAATGAGAGGTGATCTCATTGAAAAGTATAAAATCCTTAGTGGGCTTAACAGGCTTAGCAGAAAGACTGTTTCCCCTGTCTGGAGAGTATAAAACCCAGGGGCTAGTCTCAGGATAAGGGATTGGCCTGTTAGGACTGAGACATGGAAACATTTCTTCACTCAGAGAGTTGTGAATCTTTGAAATTCTCTACCCCAGAGGACGGCGGATGCTTAGTCGTTGAGTATATTCAAGACTGAAATCGATATTTTTTGGGCACTAAGGGAATCAAGGGATAAAGGGATAGGGAGGGAATGTGGAGTTGATGTAAAAGTTTGCCTGATCTTATTGAATGGTGAAGCAGGCTCAAGGGGCCATATGGCCTACACTTGCTACTATTTCTTATGTTCTTATGTTCAAATTTCCATCTGTTGTTTGGTGCAGTCAAATAGCTGCAGCAAAGTTGGAGATATATAAAGGGTCTGCCATGCCTAGTAGTGAAACATGTTTAAGTGAAGCTGACCAGAAAACTCATTAGTGAATTTGCTGCTCATTAGTGATTTATGATTAGCCTCATGAAAGAATATATTTAACATATTTGTATTTTTATGGTATATGTGGCCTTCACGCAGTCATTACGAACTGGTTAAGCCACAGTATGAATTATTTTCTGGCCAACTGTGAGCAGCTCAAGACAGTGGAGGGCAAAATTCATACCCTGTAAGAATTAACGAATTCCTACGAATAACTGAGATCGACACCAGAGAACAATTAAACAGGTCTTTACTCAATGGAGATGCCATGAGGACTGCCTGGGCAGCCCTGTGGTTTGCAACGTGATGTCATCGCGTTTTCCCGCGCTCTTAAAGGGGCCACGCCCCACACATGCAAACTCTATATACAAAACACAGTAATGCCTAACACAATGGTACAGGTTTAGGCTGGTGTTAGAACATTGTTAAAGAGAATTATATACAGTTAGCCAGAGTCATTCAGTGGTTCTGCTACATGCGCCCCCCCCAGAATTCGCTTTAACGGACAAAGTCAAACAGTGAGGGGGTCTGACGAGCCTGTCAGAATGACTCCTGTACTCTCGAGGTGGAGGCTGCTGGTCGGCTGGCGGTCTGGCGGGCGGTCGCACTTGGTCTGCCGTAACGACGATGGGTGGCCGACCCCGTCTCGGCGGTTGTGCTGTCTCGACGGGGCGGTCGAGGTCTAAATGTGCTGGCTTTAAGCGGTCGACCGAAATGTGGTCCGGTTTACCACCGACATCTACCGTGAAGGTTTTGTCCCCTGCTTCCAACAAGCGGAAGGGACCGGTATATGGGGCCTTGAGCGGATCCCTATGTGCGTCATGGCGAATAAAAACGTAGTCAGCCTTGTGAAGCTCCGTGGGAACCTGTGACCTCTGCAGCCCATGGTGCGAAATGGGCACCGGTGCGAAACATCTGGCCGCCTCTTGGTGACTAGCAAGCTGGGCAGACGTGGACCATGGCTCCGTCGATGTTGGTAGGAAGTCCCCCGGGACTCGCAGTGGCTGACCATACACAAGCTCCGCTGATGAAGAGTGAAGGTCTTCTTTGGGGGTCGTGCGAAGGCCCAACAGGATCCACGGAAGCTTGTCTGCCCATCCAGCGTCCTGGAGGCTGGCCCTCAGAGCGGCTTTCATTGACCGGTGGAAGAGTTCGCAGAGGCCATTCGCCTGTGGGTGGTAGGCTGTGGTGCGGTGCAATTTAACACCGAGTCCTTGGGCCACTGTATTCCAGAGTTCGGAGGAAAACTGCGGTCCCCTGTCTGACGAAATATCTGCCTCCGGCCATCTGGTGGTGCGGTCAACCATGGTCAGGATGTGGGAAAAACCATGGGAGGGTGGGAGTGGCCTTACCAGGTCCATGTTGACATGGTCAAAACGTCGCTCCGGAACTGTGAAGGTGGCCAATGGAGCTTTGATGTGGCGCTGTACCTTGGCCTTTTGGCGGACCACGCAGGTGTTGGCCCAGTCGCGGACATCTTTATGCGTGCCATGCCATACAAATTTTGCTGACATCAGCTTCTGAGAGGCCTTCATTCCTGGGTGTGACAACACATGTATGGCGTCGAACACTTTACGGCGCCAGACGACCGGCACGACCGGACGAGGATCCTGTACGGAGATGTCACACAACAGCATGGTACCTGCCGAATGGAACTGGACGTCGGCCAACTGAAGGCCAGTGATGGCCATTCTGTAAACTTGGACTTCCGGGTCTGAGGCTTGGTCCGCTGCCATGAGGGCGTAGTCGATGCCCAAATGAACCGTATTGACGATCGCACGGGAGAGGCAGTCTGCCACCAGGTTGTCCTTACCGGCCACATGCTGTATATCCGTGGTGAATTCGGATATGTAGGTCAGTTGACGCTGCTGTCGGGCTGACCATGGTTCGGCAGTCTTGGCCATTGCAAAGGTTAGCGGCTTATGGTCCACAAAGGCAGTGAAAGGACGTCCTTCCAATAGGAACCGAAAATGGCAGATGGCCAGAAAAAGGATGAGTAACTCTCGGTCGAACGTGCTGTATGCTCTCTCATTCTGCCGTAGTTGACGGCTGAAGAATGCCAACGGCTGCCACATCCCGTTCACCCACTGCTGTTGCACGGCACCGACTGCGTAGTCCAACGCGTTGGTGGTGAGGGCGATGGTGGCTCCTGGCAGCGGGTGCGCCAGCATAGCCGCGTTGGCTAAGGCGCTTTTGGTGTCGGCGAACGCTCGGGCCATGTCATCCATCCAGTCTACCAGGCTCTTGCCAGTCTTGCCCTTGAGGGCCTCCTACAGGGGCTGCATGAGTAGTGCCGCCTTAGGCACGAAACGGTGGTAAAAGTTTACCGTGCCTAGGAATTCCTGCAGGGCCTTTATGTTCTGCGGGTGTGGAAAGGATGTCACCGCCTCTACCTTCGAAGGTAAAGGAACCGTTCCCTCTGAGGTGATGCGATGCCCCAGGAAGTCAATTTGGTGCAGGCCAAACTGACACTTAGCCGGGTTGATAATCAGGCCGTGTTGGCTGAGGCGTCGAAAAAGGGTGCGTAGGTGACAGGTATGTTCTTCCTTCGTAGGACTGGCAATTAGGATATCATCTAGGTAGATGAAGAGGAACTTGAGGTCCCGCAGCACGGAGTCCATCAGGCGTTGGAAAGCCTGGGCGGCGTTCTTTAACCCAAACGGCATTCGTATAAACTCGAAGAGGCCGAATGGGGTGATGACTGCGGTCTTCTGGACGTCTTGTGGATGAACTGGGACCTGGTGGTAGCCCCGGACGAGGTCGACTTTTGAGAACACGCTGTTCCCTGCCAAATGGGCAGAGAAATCCTGAATGTGGAGGATCGGGTACCGATCAGGAGTGGTGGCGTCGTTTAGGCGTCGATAGTCGCCGCATGGCTGCCATCCACCGCCAGGCTTCGGGACGATATAGAGGGGTGAAGACCAGGGACTATTTAACCAGCGAATAATCCCTAACCATTCCATGGTTGCGAACTCCGCCTTTGTGACCGCCAGCTTGCCAGGTTCCAGGTGGTGGTGATGTGGCGTTCCACACCATGTTTCGTGGCTGTGGAGGAGAACATGGGTCTTGTCAGGTCGGGGAATTCGCCGAGCAGGCGAGCGAACTCATCAGGAGTTGGGAACGCACAGGAGATGGTGTGCGACGTAGTGTTACTGCGGTAACACGGAAGAGAATTAAAAGTTGCTGCGTTGATTAGCCGCCCGTTCCTAACATCGACCAGGAGGCTGTTGGCGCACAGGAAATCCGCGCCGAGGAAGGGCTGAGAAACTTTTTGGCCATAATAAACTCCCAGTGAAAACGTTGCCCCCCGAGGCACACCTCCACTCGCCGTCTGCCGAAGATCCGAGTTTCTCCGCCATTGGCCGCTTCAAGGGTGGGGCCGTGATTCCCCGTCTGCACATCGAGGGCAGATGTGGGTAAAATGCTGCACTGCGCTCCGGTGTCGCACAGAAAACGGCGACTGGAGAGAGTATCAGTGATGAACAGCAATTTTCCCGCGTTGCCAATCGCCATCGCGGCCGCAGGGTGCCCATTAGACCCGTCCCTCGGTGGTCGCAGTGTCAGTTGTTTTTTGTTTTGTTGGGGAAAACTGCAGGGAGGGCGGCAACGCTTCGCCTTCGCGCCGAACTGCGCGTGGTAGAAGCACAGCCCAGCAGGCTGACGAGCTGGGGCGGCATCTGCGGGGGATGGGTGCCTCGTGGCGGCGCAATACTGCCGAGTTACAGCAAAAATTTTGTCAGCCTCCGCAGCGAGTGTTGCGCAGTCTTCAACTTCAGATCTGGCCAGGGCAGCTTGTACCTGTTCAGGCAGTTGGCTGAGGAAAATCTCGCGGAATAGGAAACATTCCCGTTCTGAGCCCAGGAGTGTGAGCATTTGGCTCATCAACTCTGAAGGCTTGGAGTCCCCGAGCCCGGGCATAGCGAGTAATCGACTGGCGCGCTCCGATTTTGTGAGTCCGAAAACCTGCAGTAACCGCGCTTTGAGGGTTTCATACTTGCACTCCGTTGGGGGGTTTTCGAGGAGGCTGACGATCCGAGAGGCGGTAGAGCTGTCGAGTGTGGAGACCACATAAAGGTATTTGGTCTGATCTGCATCGATGTTCCTCAGGGCAAACTGGGCCTCGACCTGAATAAACCACGAGGGCGCTTGCTGCTCCCAGAACTGCGGTAGCTTTAACGAAATGGCGTTTGCTTCCATGCTGTGCTCTTCTTTTGTGAAAACGTTCACAAAAACGGGGTCACCAATGTAGGAATTAACGAATTCCTACGAATAACTGAGATCGACACCAGAGAACAATTAAACAGGTCTTTACTCAACGGAGATGCCACGAGGACTGCCTGGGCAGCCCCGTGGTTTGCGACGTGACGTCATCGCGTTTACCCGCGTTTTCCCATGCTCTTAAAGGGGCCATGCCCCATACATGCACACCCTATATACAAAACACAGTAATGCCTAACACAATGGTACAGGTTTAGGCTGGTGTTAGAACATCGTTAAAGAGAATTATATACAGTTAGCCAGAGTCATTCAGTGGTTCTGCCACAACCCACCACAAACACATGGCCCTGATTTTAACTCCAGGTGGATTCTCCACTCAGGTCTGATTGGGGCATGTTTGCCCACAATGACATCGAGGAATACGCATCCACAGTGCTATTCTACATCAACAGCTGCGTCGAGGTCGTCACGACCCACAAAAATATCAGGTCATACCCCAACCAGAAACCCTGGATGAACGGAGAGGTCCGCTCTCTGTTGAAAGCACGCGACGCAGCATTTAAATCTGGCGACATGGTGGCTTACAGAGCAGCTAGGACCAACCTAAAAAAGGGTATCAGGACTGCCAAATGGAAACAGACACTGCGGATAGAGGACCACTTCTGCAACAACTCGGACCCCCGGCGCATGTGGCAAGGCATCCAGGCCATCACTGACTACAAGGGCAAAAACACCAGTCCCCCGGTCAGCGACGCCTCCCTCCCGGAGGAGCTTAACAACTTCTACGCTCGCTTTGACAGGGACAACAAGGAGCCGGCTACCAAAGCCTTGCCACCCCCGGAAGACCAGGTGCTCACTCTGTCGACCTCCGACGTAAGGGGCGCTTTACGCAGAGTGAACACACGAAAGGCTACTGGACCGGATAGCATCCCTGGACGGGTACTCAAGGAATGTGCTGATTAGCTGGCTGATGTCTTCACCGCCATCTTCAACCTGTCATTGGCCCAGGCAGTAGTCCCTACATGCTTCAAGACCGCCACCATCATTCCTGTGCCTAAACAAGCGGCTGTGACGTGTCTGAACGACTATCGACCTGTCGCACTCACACCCATCATAATGAAGTGTTTCGAGAGACTGGTCTTAGCCCACATCAAAGCCAGTGTTCCTGCCTCCCTTGACCAACACCAGTTTGCCTATCGGGCAAACAGATCAACGGAGGATGCAATCACTACTGCTCTACACTCGGCACTGAATCACCTAGATGGTAAGGAGACCTACATCA
Organism: Somniosus microcephalus; assembly: GCF_052327205.1. Taxonomy (NCBI): domain Eukaryota; kingdom Metazoa; phylum Chordata; class Chondrichthyes; order Squaliformes; family Somniosidae; genus Somniosus; species Somniosus microcephalus. The sequence continues at coordinate 243,655,702 of NC_140991.1, read as the reverse complement.
GAATGTTGTTTATAGACTACAGCTCAGCATTCAACACTATCGTCCCCAATAAGCTGGCCACCAAACTCCAAACTCCTGGCCTGAACACTTCCCTCTGCAACTGGACCCTGGACTTCCTAACAAACAGACCCCAGTCTGTCAAATTAGGCAACCACACCTCCCCCCCGCTGACCCTGAACACGGGGGCCCCACAAGGATGTGTGCTGAGCCCCCTCCTCTACTCCCTCTTCACCCACGACTGTGTGGCTGTTAATGGTTCCAACACCATCATCAAGTTTGCAGATGACACCACAGCAGTAGGCCAGATCACCAACAATGATGAGTCAGCCTACAGGGAGGAGGTCCAGCATCTCGTGAAGTGGTGCGCCGACAACAACCTGGCCCTTAACACCAAGAAAACAAAGTAAATAATCGTGGACTTCAGGAAGTCCAAAGGCGGAAGTCACCCCCCCATCCACATCAATGGGGCGGAGGTGGAAAGGGTGGCCAGCTTTAAGTTCCTCGGAGTCCACATCACGGAAGACCTCTCCTGGTCCCTCAACACCTCCTCTCTGGTGAAGAAGGCCCAGCAGCGCCTATATTTCTTGAGGAGGCTGAAGGGATGTAATCTGTCACCCCCAATCCTCTCTAACTTCTACCGCTGCACTATAGAGAGCATCCTGACAAACTGTATCACGGTATGGTATGGCGGCTGTAGCTCCCATGACCGGAAAGCCCTGCAGCGGGTAGTCAAAACTTCCCAACGCATTACCGGCACCCGGCTACCGACCATAGAACATATATATCAGAAACGCTGCCTACGGAGGGCACGGACCATCATCAAAGACCCTACCCACCCCAGCCACAGTCTGTTCGCCCTCCTACCATCTGGAAGACGCTACAGATGCATTCGCACCCGTACGACCAGATTTAGGAACAGCTTCTTTCCCAGGGCTGTCATCCTACTGAACTCCACAAATAAACACTAAAGCCTGCACATCTGCCGATGCACTTTATTCACTTTATTATGGTCATATTTATGCTAATATATATGTACAAATGTATGTTGAAATGTTTAAGTGTCCTAATCCAAATTGTACACTCTCGGGAGCCGCAAGCCTACATTTCGTTGTACTGCACTTGTGCACTAACAATGACAATAAAAGTTGATTTGATTTGATTTGATTTGATTTGATTTGAGTTAAAATTACAGTCGGGCCTCAATGATGTCATCGCGCTGCAACATGCATATGTATAGAAGGACTCTGTTGACTCTGGGTGCTTGTCCTTGCTGCCTGCTCAGGAGAGCAGGTTAAAATTGCAGGTGTTGCGATCAGGGTGACTTTCAGACAGGTGAGAGCCAGGGTGATTTTAATTGCCCACCTGCCAGGTTTCAGCTGAGCGAGTAGGGTTAAAATTGCCCATAGTCTCTCAGCACTCACCTCACTCACTGCAACCCATGTTTATGTGCCCTCTTCCTGTTGTAGTGCTCCATGGGGTAGAACTTCATCTTGGTTGGTAGCGCAAAATGGGCGATATCACATCGGCTGCCCGTTATACACTGCGCCATTTACATCAATAGAAATGAATATTGGGCAGGGCGGATAATGGACAGCCTTAGCGATACTGCCCATTTTGTACTACCGCCCAAGACAAACTTCTAGCCCCATCTGTTTAGCCTACTCCAACCTCCTTTAACACATGTACTCATTCCGTAACTCAGTACTAATTGACTGCACAGCATCTAGTGCTGGGTTAGTAAATAAATGTCCACTCTTGATTGGGATCCAAGAATATGAAGGATGATGATTTCCATTCTCTTGACTGCATGCAAATTAGGATTCTACATGTCCTGAATTGTTGGGGTCGATTTTCAGTGTGCTGTGAGGTGGGCTTTTAGGCATGTGGGGGGCAAAAACCCCGAACTCGGGGGTCCCGACACCATCCCACCCAAAACCCGCCTCCACGTAAGTTTCAAAGGAGGCGGGTACCCGCCCCGCACAGGGACCCGCCCACCCGAGGCGAGAAGGGATTAATGCCAATTAACTGCCTGTTAACAGGTAGTTAACAGGCAGTTTTTAGCCTAATCCCTATTTTGAAGGGTGTCGTGTGGGATTCCCAACGGCTCCAAACCACGCCAGGTTAGAGCAGAGGATTGAAGGACTTGGAGGGGTCGAGATGCCAGTGTTCAGGTGAGTGATGGGTGCATGAGTGCAAAGGTAAGTGTGCTTGGTGTGTCTAAAGTGTGTAAAGATGTTTAAATTACCTGTACTTAGCTTTACAGCCTTTCTTCCTCTAGGCTTCAGAAGTCCATCATTCAGCCGGCACTGAAAGCAGAATGGCCGCGAGCTGTCAAAAGTGACAGCCTTTAGCTTTCAGTGCCGGCGTGATTTCTAACTGAGTCTGCGTAGAAGGACTCAGGTTAGAAGTAAGACTGTCAGTGTTTGACAGCTTCAAACAGTTGTGAAACATTGATATTTCATCTGTCAAGACGTCTTGACAGATGAAATTCCAGTCTGTGACGTCACTTGTTGCTGGGTGGTCCTTAATTGGCCTGCTGAGCCCGCTGGGCGGGCTCAACAAGGTCAATCAAGAGAAAAATCGCGTGGATTGGCCGCATCTCGATGGAGGCGGGACTAAAACCCGAAAGTTGTTGTCCCGCCTCCTTCCCGACTGCTGAATGAAAATCCAGCCTGTTGTGAGAGAAACAGAAATCCATCCTGCTTTAAGTCACGAAAATTAAGATATTTGCCTGGAGTTTCTGTAAAGGTTCTCACATTCCCCTGCCATAACTTTGGCAAGAAATCATAGAACCAAACAGCACAGAATGAGGCCATTCAGCCCATTGTGACTTTGAAAGAGCTATCCAATTAGTCCCAGTCCCCTGCTCTTTCCCCATAGCCCTGCATTTTTACCTTTTCAAGTATATATCCAATTCCCTATTGAAAGATACTATTGAATCTATATCCATGATTTCCCTTTCAAGCAGTGGATTCCAGATCATAACAACTCGCTGCTTTAAAAAAAAAATCTCCCTCTGTGCCTAGTGAACATTCTACCTGCCTGGAAGGTATATGTCAATAGGATCTAGAACTTCTTCAAAGAAGCTTGCTTAGTGAAGAAAAGACTTCTTTCTTCTGAAATGTGAGAAGTTGCCTAGACCAGCTATATCAGTTCACTCAGTTTACCATGTTGATCAGATCATTGCGGTGAGACAGAACTTTGTGAGTGCAGAGGCATGCTTATCTAAATCCTCATTAAAATAATGTTTTAAAAACTCTAAAATAGGAATAAGAATCTCAAAATAATTCCTTCTGCTGGGCACAGAAAATAGCTTAATGTGCTGAAGAAAGTTGAGTAATTGGGCTGGTAAGTGGCAAGTAACATTTGCACCTAAGAAGTGCCAGCCAATGGCCACCTCCAACAAGAGAGAGCTTAACCACCGCCCTTGACATTCAGTGAGATTGCCATCATTGAGTCATGTTGATGCTGGGGGTCATCATTGACAAGAAACTCAACTTTAACAGCTATGTAAATGCCATAGCTACTAGAGCAGCTCAAAGGTTGGGTAGTCTACGCTGAGTTGCTAACCTCCTGTCTCCCCTAAACCTCTCCACAAGGTACAAGTAAGGAGTGTGATGGAATACTCTCCACTTGCCTGGATGGGTGCTGCTGCATCAACACTCAAGAAGCTCGACACCATCCAGAACAAAGTCATCCACTTGCTCAGCACCCCATCCATTAGCTTAAACATCCACTCCCTCCACTACCTGTGTACCATGGCTGTAGTGTATACCATCCACAGGACACACTGCAGCAACTGCAAAAGGCTTCTTCAGAAGCACCTCCCAAACCTGCGCCCTCCACCACCTAGAAGGACAAGGGTAAGTACATGGGAAACCCATCACCTCCAAGCCACACACCATCCTGACTTGGACATATATTGTTGCTCGTTTAATATCGCTGGGTCAAAATCCTGGAACTCCCTATCTAACAGCATTGTGGGAGCACCTTCACCACATGGACTGCACCAGTTCAAGAAGAAGGCCCATTACTGTTATATCCGTGTATCTTAATGTTGTGTCCTTCAATAATCAGACAACAGACTGCAGGGAACGATCAACAGGTGTTTACCGAATGAGGGTTCAAACTGCAACTGATTGTACAGATCACTGCTCAGGGTTTATATACAGGTGTGGTCACTGCTGGTACTACAGGATACAGGAGCTGTAAAAAGTAGTTCCCCCCACTTAAAGGTACATACATTACAATTACCACCTTCTCAAGAGAAAATAGGTATGAGCAATAAATGCCAGCCTTGCCGACAATGCCCACATCCCTAAGAAGATTAATAATTTAAAAATGTGGATATACAAATGCCGAACACACCAGGCAAATGTAACAGGGCTGAGTTTGAGCCATGTTTTGCCACAGGATGACTCCAATCACTTTAATTTCTTTATTCTTTGATTTTGTCCCAGGTCGTGGCCTATTTAACTTTGTCCTCCATCACAGTCTATTAAATAACCTGTATCCATCCATATAACCCAGGAGGGTAGTTCTAGTTGCAGTACAAAATTTATATATGGCACAATGCTATCTGACCAGGCAGCTAGTGGGAGGACATTGTTATTGTTCAAAGCAATCCAGATAAATTAGAATGACTAGCAAAGGAATTAAATATGTTTAAATATGGATAAATGTATGGCCGATAAATTTTTGGCAATGCTTATTTGATGAGGGAAATATGAAACTTGTCAGATGGCCTCGCCCTCTCCCTATCTCTGTAATCTCCTCCAGGTGCTATAACCTCTGTGATCTCTGCACTCCTCCAATTCTGGCCTCTTGTGCATCCCCAATTTCCTTTGCTCTACTATTTGTGCCGTGCCTTCAGCTGTCTCGGCCCTAACCTTTGGAATTCCCTTCCTAAACCTCTCCGTCCCTCCACCTTTAACTCCTTTAAAATGCTCCTTAAAACCTACCTCTTTGACTATGCTTTTGGACCTCTGTCCTAATATCTCTTTATGTGGCTCATTGTCAAAGTTCATTAAGTAAGAACATCCTTCGTCTAACAATAACGGTGTGCGCTGTTAGCCTCACCATTAATTTTACCGCAAAATCTGGCCCATTCGCTCTCACTAAACACGTCTTTCAGGAAGAATTTCTCACATTCTAAGATCCTCATGTGAAAAGAAGGAATTGGGGCAATATTCCTATGCAAAATTCTTTCATTGGTGATACTAATAATCTGAGGGAATAATGGTCCAGAATTTGCGGTTGTAATGGTGGTGAAACTGTTAGCGTTCACCATCATTACAACTGTGAAACTGATAGCAACTTCTGGCGTCCGCACATGCGCAGTTAAACGTGGAAATTCAGAAGTTGCTATCAATCATTCCCAGCTCCTCCATTAGCTGCGCTGTTGAACTCCCCGCAGCTGGCAATCAATTGAAATCACTGAACTGACAACAGCTTCCCCTTTTACGCTGTATTATCACTGTTAAAAAACCCCGAAAAGTTAAGCCTTGTTCAATGAAGTGTAACTGGATTTTTAACGCCGTACTGAGTCATAACCAATGTTCCCTCTATTTTTTGGGGGGCTGCTCACCCTCTTTAAGGGGCCACGTGGGCCATTTAAAAATCCATGCATGCTCAGTTTTTGCATTTAAAAGCCAGCTCACCGGATGCGCAGGATCTCTAGAGTGCGGCTTACTTCAGCTTCTGCCTTAATCCCATGTGTATGCCCCAATCTTTATTTTGTTCTCTATAAAATGATTAAAAAGTGAAGGATAATCAGTGCATTTTACTTCCTGGTTTGCTGTATGTGAGAATTATTCAATGTGATTGGCTGCTTAGACAGCTTGATGACATCACTGTTGCTGGACGCTGGAGCTCCCCTAGACTTGGCGCCTGAATCAAATTAACGTCGGGAGAGGTAAACTCCAGGCCACAGAGATTGCTAGACCTTTGTGGGCAGCTTTCCTCGAGATCAATGCGAGCGCCATCACTTAACTGCTGACCACAAAATACAGGCCATTATTCATTTGATGAAAAGTTAAATGAGCACAGAAATGGTTACTCCTAATGGGCAAAACCTTAAATCACAACCATTGTTACCTCCCTCATAAGCACAGAACCAACTCCTTACTCTTCTCCAGTGCACTGATGTGCCGCAGTCCCGCTTCCTGCCTGCAATGTTTCGGAGGCTAGTTTTTGCAAGGTCGTGCATTGTGCGCAATGACTGAAAACAGTGGGGTAGAAACGTGACTTGGGCAGTAGTGCAAAACAGGTGCTATTGCAGCAGCCTCCTGTAATTCACCCCACCTGTATCGAGCGGGGTGTATAACGGGCAGCTGATGCGATACCGCCCACTTTGTGCCACCGCCCAAGATGAATTTCTACCCTAGAATGTGAGGTGCACATACTTATGTACGGTTTCACTGGCAGAACTGTGATTCAGTCAACTTTGTACACACAAAGCAAAATTAAGTCTTTCGGTTATTGTTCGTCATGTTTTCTAAGAATGCCTATTCACAATCTTTGTCTGCAACTGTATTTTGTGCAATGTAAATACATCTACTGAAGACTTCAAAAAAGGACTGGCTGCAGTTGAACAGTGCATAAATGAACAGACTCGGAAATTGATATTAATACATTTTCTAAATTCCAGAGCTACATTTGGTAAATCAAACTTTGACAAATAATTAAATGATTAATGGGATCATTATAAGAATATAAGAGGTAAGAGCAGGATTAGACCATTCGGCCCTTCGAGGCTGCTCCGCCATTCAATAAGATCATGGCTGATCCAAGTTTGCAGGGAGGATGTTTCCCCAGACTGGAGAGTCCAGAACCAGGGGTCGCAGTCTCAGAATAAGGGGATGGCCATTTAAGACTGAAATGAGGAGAAATTTCTTCACACTGAGGGTGGTGAATCTTTGGAATTCTCTACCCAAGAGGGCTGTGGATGCTCAGTCGTTGAGTATATTCAAGACAGAGATCGATAGATTTTTGGATATTAAGGGAATCAAGGGATATGGGGATCGTGCAGGAAAGTGGAGTTGAGGTAGAAGATCAGCCTTGATCTTATTGAATGGCGGAGTAGGCTCAAGGGGCCGAATGGCCTACTCCTGCTCTTATTCCTATGTTCTTATGTTCTTAGGTACCTCAACTCCACTTTCCCGCACTATCCCCATATCCATTGCTTCCCTTAATAGCAAAAAATCTATTAATCGCTTTCTTGAATATACTCAATGACTGAGCCTCCACAGCTCCCTGGGGTAGAGAATTCCAAAGATTCATAACCCTTAATGTGAAGAAATTTCTCCTCTTGTTAGTTTATTATTACCAGTACTGCAAAATATAAGTCACATAATGAGTGGTCAAGGATGCATTATAAAGATTTGTGTTCCTGAAGGTTTGGATCAGTGCCACATTTATGTATAAACCCCAAAATAATCACGGATATGCACGTTGTTATCCATCCCCAAGCATTTGTTAACCGCTTACTCCTGAAGGATGACGGGTCTTATCTCATGCAGAGGATACCAGGCTGATAAAGAGAGGTATTATAATCAAAGACAATTATAATGCCCAAAGTAAAAAATTGCAGGTTTGCTCTTGTGCAAATCGTGTGTGTCTGTATGTTGGTGTCTGTATGTTGGTGTTAGAAGTGAGAGTCAAATTTAAAATGATATAATTTAAGAACATAAGAACATAAGAAATAGGAGCAGGAGTTGGCCATTTGGCCCTTCGAGCCTGCTCCGCCATTCAATAATATCATGGCTGATCTTTTACCTCAACTCCACCTTCATGTAACCCTTAGTATCCAAAAATCTATCGATCTCTATCTTGAATATACTCAATGACTGAGCATCCACAGCTCTCTGGAGTAGAGAATTCCAAAGAGTCAAAACCCTTTGAATGAAGAAATTTCTCCTCATCTCAGTCCTAAATGGCCGACACCTTATTCTGAGACTGTGACTCCTAGTTCTAGACTCCCTAGCCAGGAGTAACATCCTCCCAACATCTACCCTGTCAAGCTCTTTAAGAATTTTATATGTTTCAATGAGATCACCTCTCATTCTTCTAAACTCTCGGGAATATAGGCCTAGCCTATTCAATCTCTCCTCATCGGACAATCCCCTCGTCTCAGCGATCAGTCTAGCGAACCTTTGTTGCACACCCTCTAAATCAAATATATCCTTCCTTAGGTAAGGAGACCAAAATTGTACACCGTATTCCAGGTGTAGTCTATATAAGGCCCTATATAATTGTAATAAGACTCCTAGGCCTAGAAATTCAGTATAGCCACGTTCGGGGCGTTACAGTCAGGCGGCCACTAAAGTTTGCGCCCGGCGCAAGTTCGCGCCACCTTCGCCGATATTCAGTTGCATCGCCCCAAGAGGTTGCTGCTGCGCTAAAACAGGCAATGCACGACTATCATTAGGCGCTAAGCCGGCGGTCCGGGGCGATACCCCCGAGGGCGGGCGCAGCGCAGGTGCGGCGAGTTGCTGATTGAAGGCAGACACTCTGGCGCCGGTCAGCTCTTAAAGGGGGAGGGTGGACTTGTCTGGCTGCCATGCCCTGCGCACTGCAGCCCTGAAGCAAGGCCTGACCAATGCTGGTTCATCAGTTCTACGCCCTGGACCATGGTGAAGCCCGCTATTCTTCCAAATCCCATTGTACGCTCTTGCTGCTTGTCCAGGGTCATGGGGAAGGAGATGTACTGACGTCTCCTTCTGAAAAGGGCATTGTTCACCTGTCGGATGCAGCAATGTACCACGAACTGGGAGATGTTGGCAATGTCCCCAGTAGCGGATTGGAAGGAGCCAGTGGCATAGAAGTTGAGAGCCACCGTCACCTTCACTGCCACCGACAGAGACGTCCTGCTCCTCAGCTGTGGCTGCAGATCTCTGCGAAGCAGGTGGCAGATCTCAGTGACCAACTCCCTTCTGAATCGCAGCCTCCGAACACACTGCTCCTCAGACATGTTCAGATATGAGAACTGCTGGCGGTATACCCTGGGTGGGTAAGGCCTCCTGTGCCGACACCTGTTGGCCCTTCTCCGCCTGGCCATGACTGGCACTCTCTCACGGCATCTCTGATCCCTTTGAATGCAATGCAGAAAGCCAACGTTTCCACCCATTGTAGCCCCCATTACAGTATATGTGGTGACTCAAGGCTATGGCACTGAAAGTGAAATCCAAGTGCAAAGCTCTGGCCTGAAGCCAGAAGTACCTGTGCGAGCACTGAGTCAAAGCAGAAAGCTCTCTGCCTTTGTCTCTCACACAGAAGGATTGGCACAAAATGGCTGTCACTTATAATGCAGGAGGAGTCCCCTTTAAATAGCGCCCCCCGCACCCCGCAGTGACTGGGAACCGTTCCCCTCTACCAGTCGCTGGGGGCGCCAGGCGCAAAGAAGGGCGGCGCCACTGAAGTTCCGGTTTGGGGCGCACAAAGGGCGTTGCACGATGAAATGACGTCAGGATCTGCGCGCGCAGCTGAGCGCGCGCAAAGACTTTGCGCCGACTCTAAATCTCTAGTGAAGTTGGGGAGAGGCGCAGATTGCGCTGCGCCCGGCCGTTAGCCGCCTAGCGCCCAACATCTCCTCCTCCTAAGGCGCTACCGGCTGGTGCAAGCAACTGAATTTCTAGGCCCTATACTCTTATACGCTAATCCTTTTGTAATAAAGGCTAACATACCATTTGCTTTCCTAATTGCTTGCTGTACCTGCATGTTAACTTTCAGTGATTCATGTATCAGGACATTTAGGTCCCTCTGAGCACCAACATTTCCCAATCTTTCATCATTTAAAAAAAATATCCTGCTTTTCTATTTTTCCTACCAAAGTGGATAACTTCATATTTCTCCATATTATATTCCATCTGCCATGTTCTTGTCCACTCACTTAACCTGTCTATAACCCTTTGCAGCCTCTCGGCATCCTCCTCACAACTTACTTTCCCATCTAGCTTTGTGTCATCAGCAAACTTGAATACATTACACTCGGTCTCCTCATCTAAGTCATTGATATAGATTGTAAATAGTTGAGGCCCAAGCACTGACCCTTGAGGTACCCCACTAGTTACAGCCTGCCAGCCTGAAAATGATCCGCTTATTCCTACTCTCTGTTTCTGTCCGTTAACCAATCCTCAATTCATGCTAGTATATTACCCCCAATCCCATGAGCTCTAATTTTGTGTAATAACCTCTTGTGTAAACAGGTTTTTTGTGTAACATAAAAGGGAACCCAAATACCTTATTCCAGCATGTAAATAGTAAGCCGATAGCAAGAGGCGGGGTGGGGCCTATTCGGGACAAAGAAGGTGATATATGCTTAGAGGCGCAGGGCAAGGCTAGAATACTTAATGAGTACTTTGTATCGGTGTTTACTAAGGAAGAAGATGCTGACAAAATATCGGTAGAAGCGGAGATGGTAGAGGTAATGGATGGGCTGAAAATTGATAGGCAGGATGTGCTGTACTGGAAAGGCTGGATATGCTTAGAGTGGATAAGTCGCCTGGTCCGGAAGGCTTGCATCCCAGGTTGATAAGGGAATTGGGGGTGGAGATAGCGGAAGGGCTTGCCATAATAGTCCAATCTTCCCTAGATACAGGGGAGGTGCCAGAGAATTGCAAAGTGGCAAATGTGCCACCCTTCTTCAAGAAAGTGTGCAAGGACAATCCTAGTAACTACAGGCCAGTCAGTTTAACATCAGTGTTGGGTAAGGTTTTAGAAACAATAATCAGGGAAAAAATTAACGGGCACTTGGAGAGGTTTAAGTTAATTAAGGGGAGCCAGCACAAATTTGTAAAAGGCAGATCATGTTTGACTAATCTAATTGAATTTTTTGGTGAAGTAACAGAGACAGTTGATGAGGGGAATGCAGTGGATGTTGTCTATATGGATTTTAAGAAAGCATTTGACAAAGTACCACATAAAAAGCTGTTTAACAAAATTGAGGATGGTAGACAGTGGTGTTCCCCAAGGGTCAGTGCTGTGGCCACTGCTTTTTTGATATATATAAATGACCTGGATATTGGAATACAGAGTAAAATTACAAAATTTGCCGATGATACCAAACTTGGAGGTGTGGCAAACAGTGAGAAGGATACAAATTGACTGCAACAAGACACACATAGGCTAGCAGAATGGGTGGACAAGTGGCAGATGGAATTTAATACAGAGAAGTGTGAGGTGATGCATTTTGGCAGAAGGGATAGGGAGAGGCAATATAGACTTAATGGCACAGTTCTAAAGAGTGTGCAGGGACAGAGGAACCGGGGGTTCATGTGCATATATCTTTGAAGGTGGCAGCACATATTGAGAGAGTAGTTAGCAAAGCATATGGGATCTTGGGCTTCATAAATAGAGGTATTGAGTACAAAAGCAGGGAAGTTATACTGAACCTTTATAAAGCTCTGGTTAGGCCATAACTAGAGTACTGCATCCAGTTCTGGTCACCACACTTTAGGAAGGATCTGAAGGTCCTTGAGAGGGTGCAGAGGAGATTTACCAGAATGGTTCCAGGGATGAGGGATTTTAGCTACAAGGTTAGGTTGGAGAAGCTGGGGTTGTTCTCCTTGGAGCAAAGGAGGTTGAAGGGAGATTTGATTGAGGTGTACTAGATTATGACAGGTTTGGATAAGGTAGACAGAGAAAGGCTGCTCCCATTAGCTGATGGTACAAGGACTAGGGGACTCAGATTTAAGGTTTTGGGCAAGAGATACAGGGGGGATGTGAGGAAGAACTTTTTTACGCAGAAAGTGGTAATGACCTTTAACTCGCTGCCGACGAGGGTGGTGGACAATCAATGATTTCAAAGGGAAATTGGATTGGCACTTGAAGGGAGTAAACTTGCAGGGCTACGGGGATAAAGCAGGGGAATGGGACTGACTTGATTGTGCTATAGAGAGCTGGCATAGACTCGATGGGCCGAATGGCCTCCTCTGTGCCGTTATGACTCTATGGGCTGGATTTTGAATGGGCTGTGGAGGCGTGATTGGAGGCGTGTGGGGGGCTAAAATCGCGAAAACTGGCGGGCGGGACCACCCCCCGCCTGGTTCCTGACTCCGAGCAACTTTAACTCAGTCGTGTCTAATGGTCCCAACTCTGTCCCGCCTCCAACAATGGGATAGGTCGTTATAGGTCGTTAAGGCCCTTAACAAGCACTAAATAGCCTCTTTAATCCTATTTTGAAAAGCCCTTGCGATTTTAACTCTTTTCCCATGTGAAACACGCCTGGTGGGAAACACGATGGTGAAACCTGGCGGGAGCACTATTGGATTGCTGACTATCAGCTGCAGGTCAACCATTAAAGAGATTTGATCATTTGCAGGTGGCAGGACTTTGTTGTCTCAGGTCTGGGGGAACTTTCAGAAGGCATAACCACAGCTGTAGAAGTTTGGAGCCTGACACCCATCTCCAGTGTGACCTCCTGGGAAATCCCTCTCACCACCTTCACTGAGCGCTTCCTCAACTGAGGCATATACCAGAAGCATGGGAGCCATTTATTTCCTTCCATTCTGGGCATTAGATGAGCTCGAGCACCAGCCGTGGCACCAGCAGAACCAGGAACAACAGCAGCACCAACAGCAGCAGCAACAACAGGAGCGCCAGGCTGCTGCTCACCCACCTGAAGCTGCACAGGCCAGAAGGGGCCAGCGCTTGGAAGACCGTCGGCGCAGGAGATACCCCCCAAACAGAGTCTACAGACACAGGGTCAGGTACCTCAATATGTCTGAGCAGCAGTGCCAAAGGCGGCTCCGACTTTCGCGAGAGGTAGTGAGTGACATCTGCGCAATGCTGCAACAAGACCCGCAGCCCAGAGGACCAGGTGGACAAGCCTTAGCAGTGGCCATCAAAGTCACCACCGCATTCAACATTTTTGCCTCACGCTCATTCCAGGGATCAGCAGCAGACATCAGTGGCATCTCCCAGGTGGCCGCACACACTTGCATCACGCAGGTAACCGATGCCCTCTTTGCCATCGCGCACAATCACATCCATTTCACCAAGGATCGAGCAAGTGTCACGGCGCGAGCGGTTGGATTAGCTAATCTGGCAGGCTTTCCAAGGGTGCAGGGCATCGTTGACTGCACACATGTGGCACTTAAGGCACCCCATCACAATCCAGGTATTTTTGTCAACCGCAAGGGCTTCCACTCCCTTAACGTTCAGCTGGTGTGTGACCAAAAGAAGGAAATTTTGCATGTTTGTGCCAAGAACCCTGGCAGTTGCCATAACTCCTTCATACTGCGCCAGTCTAGTGTGCCTCCTCTATTTAGTCTGCCAGACCAACTTAACGGATGGCTACTTGGAGACAAGGGCTATCCCCTGAGGACATGGCTAATGACGCCATTGAGGAGCCCATCCAACGAAGCTGAGGAGAGCTACAACTCCAGCCACATGTCCACCAGAGCCATAATCGAGCAAACCATCAGTTTGCTGAAGATGTGCTTCAGATGCCTGTTTAGATCCGGTGGAGCCCTGCAGTACTCAGCAGCCAGGGTCTCCAGAATTGTCATGGTTTGCTGTGCACTTCACAACACGGCACAGCGTCGTGGCTTGCAGATTCCTGAGGACCAAGTGGCTCCTCACATACCCTCCTCTGATGAGGAGGAGGAGAAGGAGGAGGAGGAGGAAAGCGAAAACGCACATCCTGCAGAGGCCCATCAACCAGCGGCAGCATTGCACGAGAACATTGATGCCCAGGATGCAAGGAACACACTCATCTTGGCCAGATTTGCCTAGCTTAGCCGATCAAGCACTTTTGCCTTGCAGCTTCTTGCCTGAGCATTGACAATGGCCAAGACCCTGCGGATTCCTAGCTATTTGACCAGCATACTGACAGTTGCAAGTAATCCTAAGCCCTCAATGTGAAAGTCCCATTCGCGAAATGACACACGCCACAACTGCAACAGTTGCCATCAAGAACCAACTGATGGCATTTTTACATTAAACACAACATTTCACCCAAGTGACTACCCTTGTGACTATTTGTGCAGAATTTTTCTCTTATGCGTGCTCCTACGTATTGCCTCCCCTGTGGCTTCAGCAGATGTGGAGGCCCCTTGCTCACTTTGCCGCTGCTCCTGTCTCGACACCTTTGGCGGGCGTCCTCTGGGGTTGCGAGCCTGTGAGGGCTCGTTAACAGCCTGCTGCTCCTGCGGCTGTGCAGGGGTTGAGACGCCTATCTCACTTGGGTGTGGACTCCGGTGGGACTCTGACCAAGGGCTCTGCAGTGGTATGGAAGTGTGAGTGCTTGGAGAGGAGCCCCCACTTCCTTGGTGTCTGCCACCAACTTCCCTCTCATGGGTCAGGTCCCCCTCAGTGTCTGCAAGTGGCTGGAGAGCACCTTGCTGCACATCAGGGGGGCCATGGGGACCCGTATCTGCAATGGCAGTCCTACTCAGAAGGACTTCCATGAAGGTCTGGTTTCTCTGTTCAATGGATGACCATCGCTCCTCCAGAGATGTTATTCTATTCTCAACACTCAATATATTTTCTGCACTCTGGCGACTTATCTCCTCCATGGCCGAAGCCATCCTCTCATCTACTGTTGCCATCCGTTCGAGGGAGGTTGCCATCCTTTCCGTGGTGACGCGTTCATGCGCCAATGACTCCACAAGGGCTCTGCTCATGGTCGCTATGGACTCCTCCATTCACTCCGCACTCGCAGCGACCCTGGAGTCAAAACCTGCCAGAGACTCCTGCCTCTGCTCCTGGAGTTCCAGCACCGCTGATCTTATGGATGGACCCAAAGGCAGAGGGTCGACATGCAGCTGAGCCGAGCTGGCAGAGTCGTGCGCCCTCCGACTACCACTCTCCACTGCTGTCCCTGTCTCCACAATCTGCTGATGCTCACTTGTGAGCTGTGATACACCAGGTGACAACACTACTCTATGTCCCGAAGATCCCACCGAGGTGTGAGTGTCTGCGCTGGTGCTCGGTGCGCTGAATTCTGCTGACGCTGCGCCCTCAGAGGTTGCAGCTTCCTCTGAGGAGTCTGGCTGCTCAGCCTGTTCTTCCTGGCTAGTGGGGACGGCTGCTTGCGATGGTCCTGTAGGGGAGTAAAGGAAAGAGTCAGAGATGTGATGCCAAGGTTACATGCACATTGCATATTGCAGATGCTCATAAGTCCATCTGTTAGAGGCTGTCCCTCCTCCTGTCCTCGCTCGCTCTCTTTTATTGTGAGCTCTCCTTTCCTGCAATGAGCGAGACAAGTGGAGTTTGAGTGAGAATGAAGGAGTGAGTGTAGAGATTCCATAGCATAGATACTTAGAAGGAGACAAAGATGGAGTGAGGTGGCAAGACCAAGGGCCCTCCCTGTGTGTTGTCAGTTGTTTGCATAGCATCACAGTGATAGGGAGTGTGAGGGTTGAATAGTTGAATAGTTATGTGAATGTGACCATAGAGAGAAAGGGAATGGGTAAGGGTGCGTGGATGTCAGTGTCAAATGGGATGTGGAGGAAGAGATTGCTGAAGCTGAGTGCTATTGAGGAAAGGCAATGGGGATCAGATTGAGGGTGATGGGAAAATCATTCTCACTTTTCCAGTGCGGAGAAGGTCATGAAATCTCTTGCGGCACTGTATCCAGGTTCTGCGGGTGACTTCCAAGGAGTTGACCTCCTCAGCCACCTGCATCCACACTGCCTTGGTCTGCTTGGGAGGCCTCTTCCTGTTGGCTGTAGCCCCATCTACTAATGCCTGCAGGGCCACCTCGTCAAAACGAGGAGCTGATCTGGGTCTCCCGCTAGCCATCTTTCCTGCAGGTCTCTCACACTCCACAGGCAAAAAACTTGGCAGTCTGCAGAAGAAGCAAGGCTTGTTGTAGACCTTAAATGCAGCAGCAATGATGACGTCATCGGAGGCGACTTTCAGTCAGGAAAAACCCATTTGCCAAGGGTTCCCACACGTTGGAAATCAATTGGACAATTAAGTTAAAATTGCATCAATCTCCCACATCCATATAGATTCGGGTGGATAACACGAAATGCGGATAACACAACGCCATCCCGCACCTGAATTAAAATCCAGCCCTATGACTCTACGACTCTTTGACTGTGTGGCACCTTATCGAATTCTCGCTGAAAATCCAAATACACTACATCCACTGATTCCCTGCTCGTTACATCTTCAATGAACTCTAATAGATTTTTCAAACACGATTTTCCTTTCATAAATCCGTGTTGACTCTGCCCAATCATATTATGATTTTCCACGTGCCCTGTTACCACATCCCTAATAATAGATTATGATGTATTTAATGGAAATATTGAAGGTATAATGAGAAATTATTTTAGGTCAATTCCTTGAGGCAAGGATGGAGGCGCTTTTGATGTGAGCACTGATTGGAGAACCAGGCTCAATCAGGAGTGCTGCGACTCAGGAGTGGTGACTACCACACCTGATTCTCCACTCTGCTACACTCCTGTCACATAAGGCTCTGAGCCTTGAAAAGTTTTCCTTCTTTTATAATTTTAAAGTTAAATTTGATCCACCAAATGCTGCTGCTTCAAAATTTGAATGGCATTTGCAGCACAAAACTACCCTCAGATTTTTGGTTGTACCGAAATAGTGCTTCATAATACGCCAGAATTTGCTGTCAACATAACAGCAAGGATAATGGCGCTCGCCGTTATTTATGGGTAAATGGTACAACTTCAGATGAAGAACAGATGCCGATTAAATATGAATATCCAAATGTTGCACCACTCCACCATTAACTTTGCAAATACAGCATCTTGCCCTTAGCCTCCCCATTCCTTTCAGGAACGTGCTGTATTTGCCCAATAAAATCGCCACAGAAAATTAAGTCTTGTCATTACAAGCATAAGTACCCTTTTAACCACGTGATAAGTGTTAATGACTGCCAATCAACCTCTCTGGCACATAAAATTAACTATTACTTGAGGGAAATAAACTTGCAGGGCTACGGGGATAGAGCGGGGGAATGGGACTGACTGGATTGCTCTACAGAGAGCCGGCACAGACTCGATGGGCCGAATGACCTCCTTCTGTACCGTTATGACTCTATCACTGTTATAAGTGTGGAGCCTCATTCCTTCAGGTTTTGAATTTTTCAGGGCAATTTTAAAAACGTCAAATTTTAAATTTAAACTTACTTTCTTACTTTTCCTTTCTGTCTCTTTTCTCTCTCTCTCTTAATCCAATCATAGAATCATAGAAATTTACAGCACAGAAGGAGGACATTCGGCCCATCTTGTCCATGCCGGCCGACAAAGTGCTATCCACCCTAATTCCACTTTCCAGCTCTTGGTCCATAGCCTTGTAGGTTACGGCACTTCAAGTACATGTCCAAGTACTTTTTAAATGTGATGAGGGTCTCTGCCTCTACCACCCTTTCAGGCAGTGAGTTCCAGACCACCACCCTCTGGGTGAAAAAAATTCTCCTCAAATCCCTCTAAACCTCCTATTTTAAATCTATGCCCCCTGGTTATTGACCCTTCTGCTAAGGGAAATAGGTCCTTTCTATCCACTCTATCTAGGGCCCTCATAATTTTATTGGTGGCTATTGAAGAATTTTCTACTGTATTCCACTCAGATTTTGCCAGTGTTCCAGCATAGCACGAGCTGAAATTCCTGTACAATGAATTGAAGTGGTGGTGCAGTAGATTAACATACTTTTCTTTCCTGGCTAATATTTATCCCTCAATCAACATCACTTAAACAGATTATCTGGTCATTATCACATTGCTCGTTGTGGGAGCTTGCTGTGCCAAATTGGCTGCCACATTTCCTACATTACAACAGTAACTACACTTCAAAAGTACTTCATTGGCTGTAATGCACTTTGGGACGTCCTGAGGTCATGAAAAGAGCTATATAAATGCAAGTACCGACACAGCTCTTTTCAAAGTCACAAATGACATCCTATGTGACTGTGACAAAGGTAAACTATCCCTCCTCATCCTACTCGATCTGTCTGCAGCCTTTGACACGGTTGACCACACCATCCTCCTCCAACGCCTCTTCACTGTCATCCAGCTGGGTGGGACTGCACTCGCCTGGTTCCATTCTTATCTATCTAATCGTAGCCAGAGAGTCACCTGCAATGGCTTCTGTTCCCGTTCCCGCACAGTTACCTCTGAGCTACAGCGGTTTACTTGCCCCATGTTGTAGACCCTGGGGGTGCATCAAGTTAGAAGCACTCATCCTTCACAACCTGTCTGCAGCCTTTGACATGGTTGACCACAGCATCCTCCTTCAACGCCTCTCCTCTGTCGTCCAACTTGGTGGGACTGACCTCGTCTGGTTCCATTCTTATCTATTCAGTTGAAGCCAGAGAATCACCTGCAATGGTTTCTCTTCCCGCTCCTGCACAATTACTTCTGGAGTCCCTGAAGGTTCTAACCTTGGCCCCTCCTATTTCTCATCTACAGGCTGCCCCTCGGTGACATTATCCGAAAACACAGCGTCAGTTTCCACATGTACGCTGACAACACCCAGCTCTACTTCACCACCATCTCTCTCGACTCCTCCACTGTCTCTAAATTATCAGACCACTTGTCCGACATCCAGTACTGGATCAGCAGAAACTTCCTCCAACTAAATATTGGGAAGACCAAAGCCATTGTCTTCAGTCCCTGCCACAAACTCCGTTCCCTCGCCACCGACTTCATCCCTCTACCTGGCGACTGTCTGATGCTGAACCAGATTGTTCGCAACCTTGGTGTCATATTTGACCCTGAGATGAGCTTCTGACCAAATATCTGCGCCACCACTAAGACTGCCCATTTCCACCTCCGGTACATTGCCCGACTCCGCCCTGCCATAGCTCATCTGCTGCTGAAACCCTCATCCATGCCTGTTACCTCTAGACTTGACTATTCCAATGCACTGCTGACCAGCCTTCCACATTCTACCCTCTGTAAACTTGAGGTGATCCAAAACTCGGCTGCCTATGTCCTAACTGGCACCAAGTCCCATTCACCCATTACTCCTGTGCCCGCTGACCTACATTGGCTCCTGGTTAAGCAATGCCTCAATTTTAAAATTCTCATCCTTGTTTTCAAATCCCTCCATGGCCTCACCCCTCCCTATCTCTGTAATCTCCTCTAGCCCTACAACCCCTCGAGGTATCTGCGTTTCTCTAATTCTAGCCTCTTGAGCATCCCTGATTTTAATCGTTCCACCATTGGTGGCCATGCCTTCAACTGCCTAGACTCTAAGCTCTGGAATTCCCTCTTTAAACCTCTCTGCCTCTCTACCTCTCTTTCTTCCTTTAAGACACTCCTTAAAACCTACCTCTTTGACCAAGCTTTTGGCCATCTGCCCTAATATCTCCTTATGTGGTTCAGTGTCAAATTTTGTTTGATTACGCTCCTGTGAGGCACATCGGGTTGTTTTACTACATTAAAGGCGCTATATAAATACAAATTATTGCTGTTGTTGAAGTCTTTCTTTTCTTTTCCTTTCTGGGAATTAGAATTAATACAATCCAAATTGATAGGAGGAAAGATGCAATGATTCCTCCATTTTCTCATTGTCCTTTGGGGAAATGCCTCGTCTCCACTTAGCATCTGCCCATAGCAGCACAATATCTTGGCACTAGAGCTTGTGCGATCCCTGACCGAGGTATGTTGGAGGTTGATGCTGGGTGCATAGGATGGAAAAACATGCAATTCCTTAGCAATGGCATTTATCAAATTGATGAGTGGAAAAATTGTATAGTAGTCCAGTTTTTGTACAAGAGATGCTCAGGAGTGTATTACAGATGTTATGTGGCCCTGGCTTAGGTTAGAGCCAGTATGTATTTAAATAGTGCAGTAAACCGCTGCTTAATGCCGATTTATCCTCGATTTAAAAGCTGAAGTCGTAGTTTCCCACATTACAACAGTGACAGCATTTCAAAAGTACTTCATTGGCTGTAAAGCGCTTTGAGACGTCCGGTACTCGTGAAAGGCGCTATATAAATGTAAGTCTTACTTTTCTTTCTTTACTTATGTAGATCAGTAATTTCTTCTTTAAAATGCTGCTGTCTTTTGTCTGATAATGCTCCCATGAAGCACCTTGGATCGTTTTCCTACATTAAAGGCGTTATATAAATGCAAGTTGTTGTTGCTGTCATATTTTTTACAAAAATAAAAATAATAGTAATTTTAAGTTCATTTGGAAAAATAAATTCTGCTTCTATAATCAGTTCTTTTACAGAACATCGATTGTAACAGCTGATGTATGATAAAAAAATGCACATTTTAACAATTGCAAAGAGTATTCAGAAATTAAAGGAATAAGCTCCTTTGCAGTTTGATTCCAGCCTGAGGGTAGATGATGAAGCTGCTGATATTTCCACCAGATGGCAGAATGATATCAGTAGAGTGATAGTCAACTATTTAAAACCCAAATTCATGGAATCTGGGTTACAAGCTATCAGTTTTCATTTTTGAAGTAATTTATCTCTTTCGATGAAGCAGTATATGTAGACCAAGAGAGGCCCACCTCCTCCCCAAATGCAATAGTTGCATGTTTCCCTCAGAGGTCCATATATAAAGAACTAGCTGGGGGGAGCCCGGCTTTGCCAGGGCTGTTTTGGACCGGGCAGTTTAAATCGAGTGCGAGGCTTTGGGGCCCTGTCTCTGTGTCCTTCTGTGAATCTGCTGCCGGGCAACATTTTAAATCGAGTCCCAGGCTTTAGGGCTCTGTCTGTGTCCCTTTGTGAATCTGCTGCCAGGCAACATTTCTACCTTTTAATACCTTGAAAGATGAAAGTGAAAGTATTTATAAAAGGTTTTTGGTAAATCTTATGTTATTTTTAAAAGAGAAACCAACTTTTTCAAAGCCGGATGATCAAAGGGCTTTCAGGCCCTGTCTCTCTCTCTCCCTGTGTGAATCTGCTGCCGGGCAACATTTCTACCTTTTAATACATTGAAAGATGAAAGTGAAAGTGCTTATAAAACATTTTTGGTAAATCTTATGTTATTTTTAAAATAGATACTAACTTTTTCAAAGCTGTAGTTTGAGCTGGAAGCAGTGAAACAATGGCTGCCACATCCCGGAGATGAAAACGATTAGTCCCGCCCACACACACACACACCGATTGGCCAACCATCAGGGGACCGTACTGTAGGATTGGTCAATCGTGACGGCACAGGATTGGTCGAACCTTGACGTCAGTCAATCAATGCTAGCTGATAATGAGTTTAATTTTGAAGGTTTTTTGCATAAGGCGCGAACAATTTTCGTCTGACCGAAAAGTAAATATGCTTACGAGCGTCCCGGAAGCGTAAGCTTTCTTTGGAGGTAGCGCGCGCGTAGGTACGCTGTATAACTTTCGAGCGCATAGCCGGACAGACGCACACCCGAGGACAGACAGAAAGACAGACAGACAGATCGATCCCTTTATATATATAGACTAGCTGAAGTGCCCGGCGGTGCTGAGGCTTTTTCGAGGGAATGTTGTTGTTGGAAGAGAGAGAGAGAGCGACTGGGGGGAAGAGAGAGAGTGACTGGGGGGAACAGAGAGCGCAACTGGGGGGAAGAGAGGGCGGGGAGGGGGAGGGGGAGGGCGGGGAGGGGGAGGGCGGGGGGGAGGGCGGGGGGGTTGGGGAGGGGAGGGAGGGCGGGAGGGGGAGGGGGGAAGGGAGGGTGGGGGGGAAGGGAGGGTGGGCGCGGGGGGAAGGGAGGGCGGGGGGGGAAGGGAGGGCGGGCGGGGGGAAGGGAGGGCAGGCGGGGGGGAAGGGAGGGCGGGGGGGAAGGGAGGGGGGGAAGGGAGGGTGGGCGGGGGGAAGGGGGAGGGCGGGGGGGGAAGGGAGGAGGGAGGGCGGGCAGGGGAGGGAGGGCAGGGGGAGGGAGGGCAGGGAGGGGGAGGAGGGGGGAGGGGGGAGGGAGGGCAGGGAGGGGGAGGAGGGGGGAGGGAGGGCAGGGAGGGGGAGGAGGGGGGAGGGGGGAGGGAGAGAAGGGGGGAGCGGGGAGAGAAGGGGGGTGCGAAGGGGAGAGAAGGGGGGAGCGTGGGAGAGAAGGGGGTAGAGGGGAGAGAGACAGAGGGAAGGAGAGAGAGAGGGCGAGTGGCCCGCGGCCGCAAATGGAGCTAAGCCCCGAGAACAGGCATGAGCCGGCTTGAGGCTGAGAGATGGCCACGGCCACGCCCGGTTGCCGGGGTAACCCTGCCGCGCCGCGCCGCCCCACCCCACACTCCCGAGAGCCCCGCTCTCCAAGCCCCAGCCGCCCCGCCCCGCACTCCTGAGCCGAGAACAGGTGTGAGCCGTCTTGAGGCTGAGAGACGGCCGGCGGGCCCGGTTGCCGGGGTAACCCTTCACGCTCAGCAAGCCCCGGCCGAGATCCGCACTCCTGAGAGCCCCGCCCCCCCCGCCCCGCAGTCCCGAGAGCCCCGCCCCCCCCCGGCCGAGCCAGCTTGAAGTCCACCGATTGCGGCTGAGAGAGACGGCCGGCGGGCCCGGTTGCCGGGGTAACCCGCGCAGTCTGTGAAACCAAGAGAATTTTTTTTTTTTTTTTTTTTAAAGCTGCCACGGAGAAGGAACAGAAATTTTTTTTAAATTTTTTTTAATAAACGGGTGTTAAGAAGATGGGAGGCCATCTTGAAAGTTTTTTAATGTTTTTAAAAAGCTGCCACGGAGAAGGAACGCGCATTCTTGCTGAAAACACCAAAAGTTATTTTTTTTTAAACGGCTGTTAAGAAGATGGGACACCATCTTCATTGTGTTTTAACGTTTTAGACAATGGGCTGGATTTTGCTATGGGGGCGGGTTGGAGGTGGGAAACCCACATTCGGGCTTGTTGTCCCGCCTCCATGGAGATGTGGCCAACCCACTGGATTTTCCTCTGATTGACCTTGTTGAGCCCGCCCTGTGGGCTCAGCAGGCCAATTAAGGGCCACCCG
Organism: Somniosus microcephalus; assembly: GCF_052327205.1. Lineage (NCBI taxonomy): Eukaryota > Metazoa > Chordata > Chondrichthyes > Squaliformes > Somniosidae > Somniosus > Somniosus microcephalus. The sequence goes on along the minus strand of NC_140991.1, from coordinate 243,632,859 downwards.
GCAACAGGTGACGTCAGAGATTGACATTTCATCTGTCAAAAGCTTTTGGCACATGAAATATCAGTGTTTAACAGCTGTTTGAAGCTGTGAAGCACTGAAAAACTGCTAAATCAGCCTCAGTCCTTTCTCAGGATAACTTTAAAATCATTTTGCTGTAGAAACAAAGAAGCTGATTTTTTTTTTTAAATCGGAGCTTCTGTGCTTCTTGCAGCCGACTCCCGACACCGGAATGCAGGACTCCTGTAAAGGTAAGTAAAAGTAAGTTAAACTTATTTAAACACTTGCAAAACACTTACCTTTGCACTCCTGCACCCCTCACTCACCTGAACACTGGGCATCTCGACCCCTCCAAGACCTCAGACCCATGTCCCGCCTCGAAAACTTTTTGTGGTTTGGCGCTGTCGGGAAGCCCACAAACCTGCAATAAAAATCTCGAATAGGCAAAAAACTACCTGTTAACTACCTGTTAACAGGCAGTTTAATTGCCTTTAATCCCTTCCCGCCTCTGGGAGTCGAGTTCCAGCACTTGTCGGGAACCCGACTCCTATGAAATTGACATGGAGGCGGGTTGGTGGCGGGATGGGGTCGGGACCCCCGGATCTCCGATTTTTATCGCCCGCACGCCTCCAACCCGACTCCAGGGGCTTAGGAAAATCCAACCCATTGTGTTTTGACGTTTTACACATTAAAAAAAAATCGCTCCTAACAAATAAACACACAGAAGGTGAGAATAAAGATGGCGGCCACTCACCTCAGTTCAGAACGATAAGGCCCGCCCACACACGCACCGATTGGTTGACCGTCAGGTGACCAAAGTGTAGGATTGGTCAATCGTCCCGTCACTCGACCGTAGGAGGGCCCGGCCGCATGCGGCAGCAACCCGGCGTACGATTGGTCGACCTCGAGGTCACTCTGTCGCTAATGAGCGGATAATGAGATGCTAATGAGCGGAATGTTGAAGGTTTTTCGGATACCGCGGGCGCGATTTTTGCCCGGCCGAAACGTAAATATGCTTAAGACCGTTTTGGAAAGGTAAGCTTTCTTTCGACATAACGCACGCGTAGGTACGCTCTATAACTTTCGAGCGCATACCAGACAGACGCACACGTGATGACAGACAGACAGACAGAAGGACAGACAGACAGAAGGACAGACAGATCGACCGATTTATATATATAGATAACATGTCCTTCATTGACGGTCATTTTTCATTTGCTACTTCCTACTACAGCTCTGTTTCTCAATAAGATAGACTGTCATGGTGGAGCTTATTCTCAAAAGGGTAACTTTGTTCCAAAACTACTCTTGCACATAGATCCATTTTACAACAGTTCTTTTTCTGATTGTGCTGCAGTTTTGGTAATTTCAGAATGGTTGTTTAGTTCAAATGACAGATTGATTGATTGTTTGCTTGAGTGGTTGCTTTTAATTAGCTCCTGAAGTGACTGTTCCTATTCATTGTGGCATTCAAGGAACTTCTCAAAACCTCTTGAAAACTTGATTGCTGAGGTTAAGCAACGCCTTGATTTCAAAATTCTCATCCTTGTTTTCAAATCGCTCCATGGCCTCGCCCCTCCCTATCTCTGTAATCTCCTCCAGCCCCACAACCCCCGAGATATCTGCGCTCCTCTAATTCTGCCCTCGTGAGCATCCCTGATTATAATAGCTCAACCATTGGTGGCCATGCCTTCTGTTGCCTAGGCCCTAAGCTCTGGCATTCCCTGCCTAAACCGCTCCACCTCGCTACCTCTCTTTCCTCCATTAAGACGCTCCTGCAAATATAGACCCATAGAATCATAGAAAGTTACAGCATGGAAGGAGGCCATTTCGGCCCATTGTGTCCACACCGGCCAACAAAGAGTAATCCAGCCTAATCCCACTTCCCAGCTCTTGGTCCGTAGCCCTGCAGGTTAGAGCATCCCAAGTGCACATCCAAGTACTTTTTAAATGTGGTTAGGGTTCCTGCCTCTGCCACATTTTCAGGCAGTGAGTTCCAAACCCCCACAACCCTCCGGGTGAAGAAATTTCCCCTCAAATCCCCTTTTACCTTCCCCCAATTACTTTAAATCTGTGCCCCCTTGTTTTTGACCCCTCTGCTAAGGGAAATAGGTCCTTTCTATCCACTTTATCTAGGCACATTATAATTTTATGCACCTCAATAAGGTCTCCCCTCAGCCTTCACTGTTCCAAGGCAAACAAACCCAGCCTATCCCGTCTTGCCTCATAGCTAAGATTCTCTACTCCCGGCAAAATCCTTGTAAATCTCCTCTATATCCGGAGTGCAGATCGGAACAGAGTGTTAAACTGCGAGGTTAGTGAGTGAGGGAGTTCGGGGAGGGAGGTGTTCCTTTCTTTTTCTATGTTTGTCAACTTCCAGGAGAGCAGGAGCTAAAAAGCTGCACAAGACGGGACAGAGAACCAGCGGTGAGTATTTCTACAGTATTTCTACACTCCAGTCATTAAAGTAAAAGTAAGGTCTCTAGTTTAGAGTAAGTAGTGTTTAAAGGGAAGTAAGGTCCCTAGTGTATTTAATATTCTTTAATTTAAAGGAAATAAAGGGAGTAAATTGAGGGTAGGACATGGCAGGGCAGCTCGGCAGCGTGGAATGCTCCTCCTGTGCTATGTGGAAAGTCAGGGACACTTTAGGTGTCAGGGCAAACACATGTGCAGGAAGTGTCTCCAGCTGCAGCTACGCAAAATCCGCATTTCGGACCGGGAGCTGCGGCTGGAGTCACTGTGGAGCATCCGCGAAGCTGAGATCTTCATGGATAGCACGTTTAACAAGGTGGTCACACCGCAGGTAAAGCGTGCACAGGCAGACAGGAAATGGGTGACCGCCAGACAGAGTAAATGAACTAGGAAGGTAGTGCAGGAGTCCCCTGGGTCCATCTCCCTCTCCAACAGATTTTCTGTTTTGGATACTGCTGGGGGAGATGGTTTCTGAGGGGAATGCAGCAAGAGCCAAGTCCGTGGCACTACAAGTGGCTCAGCTGCACAGGAGGGGAGGAAAAAGAGTGGGAGAGCAATAGTGATAGGGGATTCTATCGTAAGGGGAACAGATAGATGTTTCTGTGGCCGCAGACGTGACTCCAGGATGGTATGTTGCCTCCCTGGTGCCAGGGTCAAGGATATCACTGAATGGCTGCAGGGCATTCTGAAGGGGGAGGGCGAACAGTCAGAGGTCATGGTTCACATTGGTACCAACGACATGGGTAGAAAAAGGGATGAGGTCCTGCAACAAGAATTTAGGTAGGTAGCTGATTAAAAAGCATGACCTCAAAGGATGTAATCTCTGGATTACTCCCGGTGCCACGTGCTAGTGAGTATAGGAATAGGAGGATAGAGCAGATGAATGCATGGCTAAAGAGTTGGTGCAGGAGGGAGGGCTTTAGTTTCCTGGATCACTGGGTCTGCTTCTGGGGAAGGTGGGACCTGTACAAGTCGGACGGGTTGCACCTGAACCGGAACAGGACCAACATCCTTGTGGGGAGGTTTGCTAGTACTGTTGGGTGGGGGGGTTTAAAGTAACTTGGCAAGGGGGTGGGAGATGGAACAGAGCTATAGTAGGGGGTGATGCACAGCCAAATATAGAGGAAAAAACAAGTAAGCCTGGAAGGCAGAGCAAATATGTAACGGGACAAGGGAGTATGGCAAGGCTGGATGGCATTTATTTTAATGCAAGGAGTCTTGTGAGTAAGGCAGATGAATTGAAGGTGTTGATATTGTTGCTATCATGGTTGAGGGAGGGGCAGGACTGGCAGCTCAATATTCCAGGGTATAGAATCTTCAGGTGAGACAGAGGGTGGTGTAAAAGAGGAGGGGGTGTCGCAATATTAATCAAGGAGCCAATTGCTGCTGTAAGGAGGGATGATATCTTAGCAAGTTCCTCTAATGAGGCCATATGGGTAGAACTTAAAAACAAAAAGGGAGCAAGCACTTTGCTGGGAGTGTACTATAGGCCCCCAAAAAGTCAGGGGGAGATAGAGGAACAGATATGTAGGCAAATCTCAGAGAAGTGTGGAAATAATAGGGTAATAATAGTAGCGGATTTCAACTTCCCCAATATTAACTGGGTTAGTCAGAGTGTGAAAGGCTTAGAGGGTGCGGAATTCTTAAAGTGCATCCAGGATAGCTTTTTGAGCCAGCATGTAGAAAGTCCTACAAGAGAGGGGGCGGTACTGGACCTAATTCTGGGGAATGTAGCCGGGCAAGTGGTAGAAGTGTCAATAGGAGAGTATTAAGGCGACAGTGACCATAATTCGGTGAGATTTCAAGAAGTAATGGAAAAGGACAAAGGTTCTAAATTGGGGGCAGGCCAAAGCTGCTTGTAGGAAAATCCACATCAGAGCAGTGGGAGTCTTTCAGAAGGGAAATAGAGAGAGTACAACACCAACATGTTCCCGTACAGGTCAAGGGTGGGACCAACAATCCCAGGGAACCCTGGATGTCAAGGGATATACAAGAATGGATTAGGAAAAAAAGGGAGGCTTTTGGCAGATTCAAAGGACTAAAAGCAGTGGAAGCCTGAGAGGAGTATAGAAATTGCAGGGGGGTACTTAAAAAAGAAATTAGGGAGCAAAGAGGGGGCATGAAAAAACACTGGCAGACAAAATAAAGGAAAATACCAAGGTGTTTTATATGTATATTAAGGGCAAGAGGATAACCAGGGAAAGAGTAGGGCCCATTAGGGACCAAAGTGGCAATCTGTGTGTAGAGCCGAAAGATGTAGGTGAGGTTTTAAGTAAATATTTCGCATCTGTGTTCACTATGGAGAAGGACGATGTAGGCATAGAAATCAGGCAGGGGGATTGTGATATACTTGAACAAATTTGTATTGAGAGGGAGGAGGTACTAGCAGTTTTAGCGGGATTAAAAGTGGATAAATCCCCAGGTCCAGACGAGATGTATCCCAGGCTGCTGTGTGAGGCAAGGGAGGAGATTGCATGGGCTCTGACACAAATTTTCAGAAACTCTCTGGCCACAGGGGAGGTGCCAGAGGACTGGAGGACAGCTAACATAGTTCCATTATTCAAGAAGGGTAGTAGGGATAAACCAGGGAATTACCAGCCAGTGAGCCTAACATCTGTGGCAGGGAAATTATTGGAAAAAATTCTGAGGGACAGAATTAGTCTCCACTTGGAGAGGCAAGGATTAATCAAAGATAGTCAGCATGGCTTTGTCAGGGGGAGATCATGTTTGACCAATTTGATTGAATTTTTCGAGGGGGTGACTAGGTGTGTGGATGAGGGTAGTGCAGTTGATGTGGTCTACATGGACTTCAGTGAGGCTTTTGACAAAGTCCCGCATGGGAGACTGGTCAAGAAGGTAAGAGCCCATGGGATCCAGAGCAACTTGGCACAATGGATCCAAAATTGGCTTAGTGGCAGGAGGCAGAGGGTAATAGTCGAAGGTTGACTTTGTGACTGGAAGCCTGTGTCCAGTGATGTACCGCAGGGAATGGTGCTGGGTCCTTTGCTGTTTGTAGTGTACATTAATGATTTAGATATGAATGTAGGAGGTATGATCAGTAAGTTCGCAGATGACACGAAAATTGGTGGAGTGGTAAATAGCAATGAGAGAAGCCTCAGTCTACAGGATGATATAAACAGTTTGGTTAGATGGGCAGAACAGGGGCAAATGGAAGTGTGAGGTGATGCATTTTGGGAGGACTAGCAAAGCAAGGGAATACACAATGAATGGTAGGATCCTAGGAAGGACAGAGGATCAGAGGGACCTTGGTGTGCATGTAAATAGATCCCTGAAGGCAGCAGGACAGGTAGATAAGGTGGTTAAAAAGGCATATGGGATACTTGCCCTCATTAGCCAAGACATAGAATATAAGAGCAGGGAGGTTACGATGGAGCTGTACAAAACGCTAGTTAGGCCACAGCTGGAACACTGTGTGCAGTTCTGTTCGCCACACTATAGGAAGGATGCGATTGCATTGGAGAGGGTGCAGAGGAGATTCACCAGGATGTTACCTGGGCTGGAGCACTTCAGCTATGAAGAGAGACTGGACAGGCTGGGGTTGTTTTCTTTAGAGCAGAGAAGGCTGAGGGAGGACCTGATTGAGGTGTACAAAATTATGAGGGGCATAGATAGGGTAGATAGAAAGGAACTTTTCCCCTTAGTAGCGGGGTCAATAACCAGGGGGCATAGTTTCTAGGTAAGGGGCAGGAGGTTTAGAGGGGATTTGAGGAAAAAAAATTCACCCAGAGGGTGGTTGGAATCTGGAACTCACTGACTGAAAGGGTGGTAGAGGCAGGAACCTTCACAACATTCAAGAAGCATTTAGATGAGCACTTGAAATGCCATAGCATACAAGGCTATGGACCAAGTGCTGGAAAATGGGATTAGAATAGACAGGGCTTGATGGCCGGTGCAGACACAATGGGCCGAAGGGCCTCTTTCTGTGCTGTATAACTCTATGACTCTATGGGGGAGAAATTCGGTATCACCCATTTTAAGGTGGGAATAGCGCCTGGCACAAATTATCGCCGCCGGCTGCAAAATTCGCCTCTATCGCCCCTGGAGGTGATTGGAGCACTAAATCAGGCGCTACACAACTCTCTTAAGGTGCTAAGTCCGAGAAGCGAGGCGCTACCTCAGAGGGCAGGCGCAGCACAGGTGCTGTCAGTTAGCGATTGAACACAGACATATTGGCGCCAGTCAGTTCTTAAAGGGGAGGGTCAATCTTGCTCTGCAGCCACACCCTGCTCACTGGAGCCTTGAATCTCGGCCTGGACAGACCTGTGGCGAAATCTTCCAGCCAGGGACTATGGAGAGGGCCAGGGAGCGAGCACAGCGCTTCAGCGAGCGTGCCTTGGAGGCTCTGGTTGGCGCGGTGGAGCGCAGAAGATCTCTACTGTACCCAGAGAGTGGCAGGAGGTCTTTGCCAAGCGAATACAGAAAAGCGTGGAGGGAGGTGGCTCACAGAGTGACCTCAAGCAGCATGGTGCCTAGGACCCCTGTGCAATGCAGGAAAAAGTTCCACGACCTCACTCGGGTCGTCAGGGTGAGTGCCTTTTTTCAAAACCTCCTCATCCCTCCATCTCCACCTCACTTTATGGCCAGAAGGCCTTGAAAGCCCCAATGCCCAGCACTCATCCAACACCTATCGCATTTTCATGAAACACACACGCACATTCCACACTTTGCATACAGTAAGGGCTATTCAACCATGGGAGGCATTTCAGGCAAGATCATGGCTGCATACAGTAAGGGCTATTCAACCATGGGAGGCATTTCAGGCAAGATCATGGCTGTATATTTGCTCAGACGCCGCCCTTTTTCTTGCAGGCCAAGCTGGCTCATAATAGGAGACAGCAGCAATGGACCGGTGGAGGGCAGCCTCACCTTCAAGCCCTCCGCGATCTTGAGCAGCGCATCCACAGGATTGTGGCAAGCCGGATGCTTGGTCCCGTCGCCACTGGAGACGCCGACCCTGTTCTGGCCAGCAATGGTAAGGTCATCACCTTTTTGTCCTCTCTCCTTCCACTTGTTCCTCACAACAGCAGCCTTTGACACATTCAATCCAAATCAGTACATCGCTGCACTCATGTCTCCCTTGCTGCCATCCTGTCCTCACGCTAAAGCCACTCTTGTACCTCCCTGCTTTCAGATGGTGATTCACCAGGTGAGGAGACGGGCCCTCAAGCTGACATTGGGAGTGAAGCTGAAGGCGAGGAGGAAGAGGAAGCCGGACCATCAGCGCAACCCTCTGCCGAGGTAGCCCATGTCCATACTGGGGACACACCTTTCCTGGAGGGGAGCGGGGGGGGGAATGGTCTAATGAGGGTGAAGCTCCAGGACCCAGCAGGCTGCAGCAACGCGAGAGGGTTAGGGAAGCTCAGGGGCCTTCTCCCCGGACGGAAAGTATGGCCTCGAGTCCTGCTGCACTGAACGCAGACAAGGAATGGGTCCTCGCTGAAATGAGCGCCCAGGCGGAGCAAAGGCACACTGAGCTCATGGCTGCAGTGGCAAGGATGCCCGAATCCACTGAATCACTGGCAAGGAGTGTGGAGCACTTCGCTGTAGCACAGGCGGCTGCCACGCAAATGCTAAGTGTTGCAATGCAGTCAGTTGCTGGTCTCATGCAGACGCAAATTGAGGCCACGCGAGCACTAACTGCTGCCACCCTCGCTGGATCAGGCAGATTTCCCTGGGGCCCCCAGCGCGCCGCAGCAGGCCAGCAATCTGTGCTCCACCAGATTGCTTCGCATGCTGAAGTGCTGCCCCGTGGGAGTGCCAGTCTGTCGGTCGAGCAGGGAGTTGCTGTCCTCTCTCAAGATGACAGCATTCCTGCTGCCAACACTGTCACTTCTCCACTGCAGCTGCCACCACCTGTAGGACAGGCTGCTGCCGCCCATGCAGAGTTGGAGCAGTCAGTAGCTGGGCTCTCCAGGCCCACAGCTGGTCCAGGCTGTCCCTCAAGGGCATCTGCAGTCTCAGTTTCTGACACTCAGCAGCCTTCCCCCAGCCTTGCTGCAGCCACTGGGGTCCCATTACGGAGGAGCTGCAGGGTGGGAAGGGGGCAAATTCGTAAGGGAGGCAGATCACCCTCGAAGGGCAAAAAGTAGGAGGTGTGGCAAAATGTATTTCATTGATTTATTGAAGGCCGAGGGTCATGGTCAAATTTTTGTTACTGTTTTGGACGTTGTCTCCAGGTTGTGAGAGCCAGTTATGTGAATGACTGTTTTTTTTGGTGTTTCTTTCTATCACTTTGTCATGCGGAAATGAGACACAGTTTGGGAAATAAAGAAGTGTCTGTATTCAAAATGTGCATGTTTGGTCTTTGCACTCATTGTTGTCTTGACTGGCTTAGGGGTTGCGGGATGGTTTCATTCAGGTTGTTTGAATGGCAGAAGCCATTCCCTCAGAGGGAGCCTAGAAGCGACTTGCTTTGAGCCTTTGACGGACGGCCCTTCCACTTTGTGCCTCCCTCCCACTTTGGTGCTGCTGATGACCATCCTCCTCATCCTCCTCCTCCTCCTCCTCCTCTCCTGGTGCTCCAATGTCTGGTGGCATTGGCTGGGTCCTGAGGATTGCCAGGTTGCGCAGTATGCAGCACACAACAATGAAGTGGGAGACTCGCTCAGGCGAGTACTGCAGGGCTCCTCCAGAATGGTCCAGACAGCGGAACCGTTGCTTGAGCACACCGATTGTGTGCTCAACGATGTTCCTAGTAGCTTGATGGTGCTCGTTGTATCGTAGCTCAGCAGGGGTGCTGGGCGATGTAGTGTATGTAACGTTCCACCTTTAAGAGAACTATTTTAAGGGTTGCACTACTTTATCTTGGCTGCTGTATACTGTAATACCGGTGGTGACCACACCGGTATATAAGTGCTGTGTAATGATTTATTGGGCAGTTCCGCCCTGACCTTCGACTAGTAAAGACCTGTTAAGTTTTACTCTTGTGGTCTGTGTATTAATTCTCAATATAACACACAGACTTAACAGTGGCGACGAGTACGATCTTACCCTGCGGCAGAGATACATTCAAGGCAGTTTAACGGGCGTCGAGAGGAGGCATCCGCCCTCATCATTCTGCTGAGAGAAGACTCGGGTCTGCAGAGCACAGGAAGAATTCTGACACGAAGCCTTCCATCAGCAACAGGCAGTGATCATCCCTTCTATCACGGTGGTGGGTAAGCCAATCAGCGACGAGCGGCAAGTCGGCCACGTTGGCTGTGAAATAGGGGAGGGAAAATTGGAGGATATAAGGGCGGAGAACTCGACTACGGCTGGGGAAAAGAACCGGACAGAAGTCGGGGCCAGAGGCGCTGAGACTGGGGCAGCGTAAGGCACGGAAGCCGCGGTGAATGCTAACGCAGCCGGTGTGAGAGACCGGGCTGCAAGCGGGCTGGGAGGCGCAACAGCGTCGAGAGCAAGCTCGACCGCGACCGGTGAAAAAGGCCGGGCAGCTACCGAGGCCGCAAGGCGCAGTGACCGGGACAGTGAAAGGCGCGGGAGAAAATAAAAAAATTAAAAAACCGCGGAGAACTCAGCCGCAGCCAGGGGGGGAAAGGACCGGACTGCAAGAGGGGCTGGGAGGCACGATTCGAGAAACGCCTGCGTGGGAGAAAATAAAAAAAAATGTTAAAAAAAAACCGCGGAGAACTCAGCCGCAGCCGGGGGGAAAGGACCGGACTGCAAGAGGGGCTGGGAGGCGATTCGAGAACCGCTGGGGAGGGCGAACGCAGCAATATGGCAATCGCCATTACAGCCAGCGGGGGAGAAAGGCAAACGCGGGAAGCCGCCATTTTCGTGGGCGGGGAAGAAGACAAGTGCGGGAAACCGCCATTTTGAAAAAAAAAGTTAAAGAAAAATTTCTTTGTGTTTTCTCAAGTAGATCGCGAGGATGCCTAAGCGTGGTAACATCAACGATTTCGATCCCGATGTTGAAGATTGGGCCACGTATGTAGAACGCATAGAGATATATTGTAAGGCAAATAAAATATCAAATGAAGATAAAGCACTAACCTTACTAAACTCAATGGGTGCAAAGACATACGGGCTATTGAAGCATCTTCTATCACCAGCTAAACCAGCGGACCAGACTTTCGCTAATATTGTTGCTGTCCTGAAGGATCATTTGAACCCCACACCGCTGATGTTAGCGGAACGATTTAAATTTTATGCGAGAACGCAACTGAAAGAGGAAAGCAACGCGGAGTACTTAATTGAACTGCGTAAGCTAGCGAAATACTGTCAGTTTGGGGAAAGTCTGACAGAGGCACTGAGAGACAAATTCGTGTGCGGATTGTCGAAAGAAGGAACACAAAAGCGGCTGCTTGAAGAGAATGATCTTACACTTGATAAGGCTGTCTCTATTGCAGCATCGCACGAAGCCGCAGCGAGAGGCACTGTGGAAATGCAGCTGAAGGCAGCAGTACTCGGCGTAGATCAAATGGCTTTGGGTACAACGAAATGTTATCGTTGTGGGAAGACAAAACACGATCAGAACCAATGCTGGTTTAAAAATCAGGAATGTAGAAAATGTGGCAAGCTTGGTCACATAGCTAAAGTATGCCGGTCAGGAAAGAAGACCAGCAACAAGAAGTCACCGCAGGGAAAGTGCAGAAAGGTACATAAGGTGGCTGAGAAGAGTTCGGATGAACAGAATTCGGATTCAGACTCCAACAGCAAGGAACTGGGTAGTCTGAGAATCCACAATGTGAGTAAGGAAGCTGACCGACAAACTATCTGGGTCACACTGCAGATAGCAGGAGTCCATGTGAAGATGGAATTGGACACCGGATCGGCATTGACGGTCATGAATAAGCAAGATTACAAAAGGTTATTCACACATATTCCCCTACGGGATAGTATTGCAGACATACACGGGGCAAAAAGTATACCCCATCGGAAAGATAAAAGTCAAGGTGATACACAAGGGCAAAGAACACCAAGGAATGGACATATATGTACTACCTGAGGGAGGTCCACCACTTCTGGGACGGGAGTGGATCAGGAAAATAAATATGGACTGGCACTCCCTAAAAGCAATAACGGTAGATTCCGGAAAGAAAGATGTCAAACCTGAACGATTGTCCAGAATATTGGATGAGGCTAAAGGGGTGTTCCAACAGGGACTGGGAATACTGAGAGGAATTAAGGCAAAAATCAAGATTGCAGAACATGCAAACCCAAAATTTTTCAAAGCCAGACCGGTACCTTATGCGATACGACCTGCTGTGGAAGCTGAACTGGAAGGGCTTGAACGTTCAGGAGTACTGTCTAAGGTGGACTGGAGTGAGTGGGCCACGCCCATTGTTCCCGTCATGAAGCGTTCATCGAGTAACAAGCCAGGGGAACCGGGGAAGGTCCGCATCTGTGGAGACTTCAAGATCACAGTTAATCCGGTGCTTCACACGGTGCAATATCCGCTTCCGTGGATTGACGATATCTTTGCTTCATTGTCTGGCGGGAAACACTTCACCAAGATAGACCTGGCGCAAGCGTACTTACAGATGAAAGTTGAGGAAGAGTCGCACCAGTATCTCACAATCAACACACACAGAGGCTTGTATCGATATAATAGACTGGTTTTTGGAGTGGCTTCGGCTCCAGCAATTTGGCAGAGGGCCATGGAGCAGGTATTACAGGGAATTCCAAGCACTCAATGTTACTTGGACGATATCCTGATTACAGGAGAGGACGATGAGGAACACCTCGCAAATTTGAAACTGGTGCTCACCAGGTTGAAGGAATATGGCCTTCGAGTTAATCGCCAGAAATGTGAGTTCTTTCAGAAATGGATCTCGTACTGTGGTCATGTCATTGACCAGGAGGGGCTGCACAAGTCACCTGACAAGATCGAAGCTGTTGTGAAGGCTCCCGCTCCGGAAAATGTATCCCAGTTGAGGTCGTTCCTAGGGTTGATTAACTATTACCATAAGTTTCTACCAAATCTATCCACGGTGCTGCACCCGCTGAATGCTCTGTTGCAGAAAGAAGTACCATGGAAGTGGAGCGAGGACTGTAAGAAGGCCTTTCGCAAAAGCAAGGCATTGATCACCTCAGAGGAAGTGTTGGCTCACTTCAACCCAACGCTACTGGCAGCACGGTGGCATAGTGGTTAGCACTGTTGCCTCACAGCGTCAGGGACCCGGGTTCGAATCCGGCCTCGGGTGACTGTCTGTGTGGAGTTTGCACATTCTCCCCGTGTTTGCGTGGGTTTTCTCCGGGTGCTCCGGTTTCCTCCCACAGTCCAAAGATGTGCAGGTTAGGTTGATTGGCTGTGATAAATTGACCCTTAGTGTTAGGGGGATTAAAATATGTGGGGTTATAGGGTGGGATATGTGTTGGTGTAGGGGTTACGGGGATCGGGTGGGATATGTGTCGGTGCAGGCTTGATGGGCCGAAATGGCCTCTATCTGCACTGTGGGGTTTCTGTGATTCTGTGATTCTGTGATACCTATTCGTCTAGCTTGTGATGCTTCCCCTTATGGTATTGGAGCAGTACTCTCACACAAGTTGCCAAATGGCTCGGAAAGGCCAGTCGCATTTGCATCCAGATCATTGACCTCCGCTGAGCGCAACTATGCTCAGATAGATAGGGAGGCTCTCAGCCTTGTGTGGGGAGTAAAGAAATTCAATCATTACCTGCAGGGCAAGAAGTTTACACTGCTGACAGACCACCAGCCGTTGGTATCCATATTCAACCCTAAAAAGGGCATTTCCATTATGACAGCGCAAAGGCTACAGAGGTGGTCCCTTTTCCTAGGGGCACACGAATATGACATAGAATACAAAGGATCAAAACAACATGGGAATGCTGACGGTTTATCGCGCCTACCGTTGCCAACAGTAGAAGAGGCGCCTACAGTGGACCCAGTGACGATGTTCCACTCAACCATCGTGGAATGTCTACCAGTAACAAATTCTACGATCGAAAAGGAAACAAGAAATGACCCGACTCTCTCACGAGTCTACGATTTAACGGTGAAGGGATAGCCAGCACATGGCGAACCAATGTTGCCAGCATTTTCGCAAAGAAGAGAACAGCTGTCAGTGTGCCGAGGAACTTTGATGTGTGGATCCAGAGTGGTGATTCCACCCAAACTCCAGCATAAAGTGCTAAAGGAGCTTCACGAGGGGCATCTGGGTGGAGTGAAAATGAAGAACCTAGCCAGAGCATTTGTGTGGTGGCCAGGTATCGATGGAGACATCGAAGAAATGACCAAGAGCTGTCTAGGATGCCAGAAGGTCCAAAACGCCCCACCACAAGCTCCTCTGCATCCATGGGAGTGGCCCTCATCTCCATGGCAAAGGGTACATATCGACTTTGCTGGTCCATTTATGGACTCAATGTTCTTAATCGCGGTGGATGCACACTCCAAGTGGCCGGAGATAATAAAGATGTCCTCCACCACCACGGAAAAAACCATCACAGTATTAAGGACCATATTTGCCAGGAATGGGCTGCCGGAACAGATCTGTTCTGATAATGGACCGCAATTTGTGTCCGAAGAATTCAGGAAGTTCTTAAAAAACAATGGGGTTAAGCACTACACGTCCGCCCCATACCATCCCGCCGCCAATGGATTAGCTGAAAGGTTTGTCCAGACCTTCAAGAAGGCCATAAAGGCCATGGGTAATGAAGACATAAATCTACAACATAAGATAGATAACTTCTTGTTGGCGTACAGGAATGCAACACATGCGGTCACAAACCAAACTCCCGCCATGATGTTTTTCAATAGAAGACTAAGATGCCGGCTGGATTTGATCAAGCCAAACATCAGAAGGGACGTAGACAACCGGCAATTTCAAGGCATGAATGAAAGGCCAACTAGAACCTTCCAGATAGGTCAACAAGTTTTGGCCCGGGACTACCGTACCGAGAAATGGCAGCCTGGAACTATTTGCAAACGACTAGGACCGCTGATGTATACCGTGGACATTGGTGAAAGCATAATAAGGCGCCATGTTGACCAGATCATAGAGTCATCCGAAAAGGGCCAACCTACTCCACAACTCTATATGCCTAATGATGAAGCAGAGATACCCATAGTATCTACCTCCGATCCGGTAATACTGGAATCAGATGAACCTGACACTGGCATTCAAGCCGAATCGATCTTGCCAAAAGAACCTACCACACCACCGAAAACTACTACACCACCGAGGCGTTATCCGGACCGAGTCAAGAAGCCTCCAGAGAGACTGAATCTGTGAACTGTTTTTACATGAAGTTGTGTATATATGTTATAATGTTATGTTTAATGGGAATATATACTGTTAACCTAAAAAGGGAGGATTGTAGTGTATGTAAAGTTCCACCTTTAAGAGAACTATTTTAAGGGTTGCACTACTTTATCTTGGCTGCTGTATACTGTAATACCGGTGGTGACCACACCGGTATATAAGTGCTGTGTAATGATTTATTGGGCAGTTCCGCCCTGACCTTCGACTAGTAAAGACCTGTTAAATTTTACTCTTGTGGTCTGTGTATTAATTCTCAATATAACACACAGACTTAACAGGCGAACGGAGTGGGGTCATCAGCCAGGTGCACAGAGGATATCACTTGTCCCCGAGAAGCCAACCTCCTGGGTGAAGCGGTGCCTCAAAAAGGTCTGCCACAGAAGTCTGGCGCAGGATGAAGGCATCATGGCTGCTGCCTGGAAAGTGGGCATTGACA